>NW_022900950.1:4530004-4568761 GCF_012274545.1 Fukomys damarensis | reverse complement strand
TATATATATATATATATATATAGAGAGAGAGAGAGAGAGAGAGAGAGAGAGAGAGAGAGAGAGACAGAGGGAAGAGGGCACAGGAATAATGAGACAGTATGCCTAAATTTAAAAGGCAATGGGAAAGACCCTATAAAATTGGCAATAAATCAGGACTGGGTGATGTTATAAAATCTAAGAAAAGAAAGTGAGGCAAGGGGAATATTCCTGAGATGTCAGATAAGACAAAATAAATGTCACTGGATTTGACAATATAGTCTTTGATCTTGACAAAAGTAGTTTCAGTAGAAATTGAGTGATTAGTGAAAAAAGGTGGAGAAGATGAGAACAGATGAATATTTCAACAATATTCTGTAAGAGAAAAGGCAACAAAGTAGAGGACTACTTAGAGGGGCAAATGGAATCAAAAGGATTTTTTAAGTTTGACAAAATGAGGTGAGAAGTGCTGAGGTGAAAAAGGATACAAAGCACAACAGTTCAGTTCAGATACGGAAGGGAACTTCTGTTACATTCTAAGAAGAGGAACACCATGGCACCTAGACACAGACCCAACTCTGTTTGTAGACAGAAGAGTATTTGCAAAAATAGTCTATATTTATATTTTATAAAATACTTTATAAAAATATTTTCTAACAATCTCTCTGTCTACCCTGTGTAGTCGGATCACAGTGACTGTTGTGAGATTCCAAATGAGATATGGTGAAACTCTTATCTACCGGAAGAGCAGAGGTGATGGAAAAGAGGAACCAAGCTAATAAATGAAAAAAGAATAGACTGGAGTTGATTATGGATTAGAGGTACAGAAGCTCTTTTGAATAAGAGAAATTAAAGATCTACCATCCCAAGGTCCAATGATGACACTTTTCTTCCTTAAGGAATACTAGAGAGAAGAGGGGAAGGTTTATAGGTTTGAAAAAATCCCACCTTGATCATATCTAGTTTAAAACATCTGAAAATCGAGTGAAGATGTCTAAGTTGCAGATAGAAATAAGTAATTTATTTAATTCTATTTTGTAGGTCTAGACACAATATAAGCTTTGCTGTGGTTATTACAATTAAAAATAATAGCTATCAATTTGCCTTTTTAATTTTGGTCAAGCCTCCAGAAATATACAAAATTAAAATTCATTTAACAAATAATTGCACGAGTTATTTATATTAAATTGAATATACAGTAAAACACCCAATTTAATGTTCCACATTAAAATATTGCAGCAATGCCTTCTGGAAAAGAAATAAATTCAGCTCCCAGTCATACTTGACTAGAGTTGCTTATTTTTGTATGACTACAAAGGTATAGATTACTTATCTAAGACTCTGCAAAAACTGCATTTCATTCATCTAAATTGATAATGTGACTAATAAGTGAACAGGGATATATTTAGAATTTTCACTCCCTATATTGACAGTCAAATATTTATTTTCTGTACCTATCAGATATACATTGCAACTTTATGCAAATGATAGCCTAGAGAACATTTTTGTAGAAATTGGAAAATTTTTTTGTTGTTTCAAATATGTTTAATAATGGAATGAAAGTAACACATTACAATTTCTAATGTGCTTTTTTCATTTTCAGAAAGATTGTATCTTGCCCAAGGAAGATATGTTCCTTCATACAGATATTTCTCTTTCATGAATGTATTTATTTATTTTCATCAAAGTTTAGGTAAGAAAATAGGAATGCATCTGAATCAAATACATTTTTGCAGTTACAGTAGAACTTTCCATTTAATTCTGACTTATTACTGTTTCAATGTTGCAGCGGTGTTATTACCTTTCACTTATAATCGGACAACAAAACACATTTTTGTGAGATTTTTATATGCACATCGAAATTTTAAGTTATTCTCTCTACAATGTGAATATTAAAAAACAACCCATTTCCCTTTTCCTCTAACAAAGAAAACAGTGTTTTTTAAAAGAGCTGTGACCACCCACATCATATCATGGGTGAGAGTTAACATAAAGGGAGTGAATTATCTGCCGTAGGCCAATCACTGTCACAAATTTCATAGGTGTGTGATTATATCTAACACTCTGTGTTGTTATTATTCATATATTTTCCCATAGAAATCCAACTTACAGGCTGAGCTAAAAATGTCAGCTCAGATCTGCACAACATATGAATGAACTCAAACTGTACCTGCTACATTCTACTAGACATAAATAGGGTAACTCCACAGATTCAGATAGGGAATGCTGGTCTGTTGTGTGGTGTCCGTAGAATATGGGAAACAATTTGTCATTTGCTCTCTGATTTTGTTTCCAAGTCAAATTTCTTTGAAAATTATCCACACAAACTAATTCAAAGTATAATGGGCCTGTTGGAAGAGATGCAACTTCTCAGGAAACTCAACAATAAAGCAAAGGAATGTCAAGTCATCAAACTAAAACTAAAACCCAGAAACCAAGGTTATGCTCTCTCTGCCTATCCCAGAGATATGTGGTTTCTCTCTACTGTAAGTTTCTTTTTCACTGTCAGCTGTATTATTTTTCAGTTTATCTCCTTTGCTCAATATGCACAGGGCCCAGAGGTATGGGAAAAAAATAAGAACCAAGATATATCATGTAAAGGTAGAAAATCCCAGTGATGAATGTAACTGTATTGTTTACCTAAAAGGTACTAATAAACTTAATGAAAACAAAACAAAACAAAACAAAACAAAACAACAACTCTGTACAGGGCCCAAAGAGCAACTCAGCTATACTGGCTATCTGATCTTCCAGTCCTCACCACTTTCTAAGAGAGCCACTACTTGCATATGACTCTTTAAATTTAAAATAATTAAGTAGAATGAAAATTTTTAAATTCAGTTTTTCTTATAGTTGTACTTTAATACACACATTTCTATCATCACAAAAATTTCTTCTTTTTTTTTTCCTTTTTGTAATTCTGGGGACAGAACCCAAAACTTCATACATGCAGGGAAGTGTTTTTCCGCTTATATTTTCAGCTCTGTAGACATTTCCACTGAAGAGCTATTATTACGTTCCAGTACTTATTCACTCACTGTGTGATTTTTGTAATGTTTGTCTCCTGAGTCACAATATCGATTCATTTGAGGACCTTAATGCAAATTTCTTGACAGAATTGGATGCCCATCCCTGGCCCATTGTGTTTTGACTAGGAATAGGAAAAGCCACTGTCTACTTAAAAGATTATATGCAGCAAAGTTTAATACTTTTTCCATTTGCCATTTACAATGCACATATTGCATAGGTTATAAATAATCTGCTAGATTTGATTTCTTCTACAAAGGAACATAGGCCTTAATACTTTAGTTTGTATCATTCCTCCTGTTCTTGTGAAACTTGTATAAGATCGGAAATTGGTAATCAGTGTATATACACAGTTAAATTAGTAAAGGCCTACAATATTTTCCCTAATACTGCTTTCCTCTAAAATTAAATAGAGAGTTTAACAACTGGACATACAGAGCTTGAAAGTATTTTCCAGGAGAAAAACATTTTCAAACATATTGGGAAAACAACACAATTGATTCTTTCCCTGTGTTACCTTCCTTTATGATGTTATCTCATGAACAAAATGTTGGGGATTTTGTTTGTTTGTTTTGGTACCAGGGATCGAACTCGGGACCTTGTGCTTGTGAGGCAGACAGTGGAAACACTGAGCCAAATCCCTGGCCCAATGAACAAAATGTTGTTCAATATTTAAGGCTGAAATATATGCTTCTTACTAATACAAATATGGCAAATACGTTTTTCCTTTGTGGGCCATGAATGTCAATCATTTACACAAGAAGAGAATCAAGGGAGGACCAAATTCCTTTTGATAGTTCTCCACATAAATCCAAGTACTTAACTATAATGTTCCTATGATCCAATGAACTACATTTTTCTAGGACTCCTCCCAGGGCCATTACATTTGATTTGGGTCCGTGGTTTCAGAGGTTTCAGTCCATTGCTGATTGATCACATTGCTTTTGGGTCTGTGGTGAGGCAGAACATAACGATAGGAATCACATGGTACAGCAGCTGCTTACCTCCTGGAAGCTGAGAAGCACATAATGTGCCCTGAAGGGGCAGGACCAATATCTCCTTCAAGGACATGCTCCTAATGACCTTCTGCCCTTCTGCTGCAATTCACCTCTTAGCGATTCCTTCGCTTCCCATACTGCCATGGGCTAGGAACCAAACCTTCAACACAAGTGCCTTTGAAGACATTCAAGGCTCAAAGCATAGTAGTTGTGGAGGCTGATATTCTAAGGAAGGTTCTCAAGCTTATGCTGCATTGGATCTGTTTTTTATTCTTGGCATATATTGCTTAAGATTTTCAATGTAATTCTCAAAAGGTGGATTTATAAAGTCTGTGAACAATGAAAACTGACACCATAACATAAAATCCCCTATCAGCATCCTAATTTATTGAGATTTGTATTTATCTTGTGTTTCAAACTTTCTAATTAGCAGATATAGTGTTCTTTGACACCATTACTGATACATGATCTTATCAGAGGGGCTTACAGAAATGAATTCAACCCTCAGAGGATCTTAAATGTAATTAATACTTATAATAACTTTGAGTTCTTTTGGTAAATGAAGCTTTTGAAATAAACTGTTTATTGATGTTACTACAAGGCTAATGACAGGAAAGTAAATCTTAGATTAGTATTTACATGAAAATTGGTAATTGTGTTCTAGTGCATGAACCATGGATAGAAAATCCAGTTGCAGATATATTTTCAACATGCTGAAATATGAAATTTCACCAGAAGTCAATTTTATATGACTAAGATAAATACTATGTAGATTTAACAGTTTTAAATGAGGTCAGCACTAGAGTTAATAATCTTGCACATTTTTCATGTTTGAAACTAAATCATCAAATATTTCTCATTGCTTGCCTCTCAATTCTTGTCTCTTGGTAATACTAAAATGATTAAATGATGTGATATATGGACAGACATACTATATGATCTAAATCATTCTCCACAGAAATTCATAATGTCTTCTCATATTTGGGGCTTAAAAAACAGACTTCTTACCACAAATGCCATGTTCTCCATAAAAAACAATATCCTTCCCTGAGATTTTTCATGCTGGATTCAGCCAAATCAGAAGTACAAAGGATTGATGAAGAAATTTTGATTTTCTTCTACTTCTAATTTATGCCTATCTCTGCAGGCAAATTTTTACATACAATGGAATTCAACCTGGTATAATCTAATCCATCATTTACTTTATATTATATATTCATCTAATATTGTATAGTGCTATGGTGTTTAAATGTCCCCCCAAAGCCTTATGAAGGATGAGGTAGGACTTGCTTTTTCTGAAGTAGTTGAATCTGGAATGTGTGATGCTGGCATTAAGGCCATGTGATTACTAAACCGCGATGTGTGAGTGGTTAGTTTGGCACTGCCCTGATACCAGTAGTCTGAATAAGATAAAAGGGGTAGAAAGATGCTATAAAATCCTCATTACTTTTGCTGCCTTGTGTGCACCATGTTGTTTCTATTTTGTTGTGCTTGCTTGCCATCCTAGGCTCAGATACAGCTTATTAAGGACTGAAACATCTATGAATTGTAATCCAAATAAACCCCTTCCCCTTTAACTTTTGATGCCAGGTATTTTTTCTCAGCAATGAGAGAAAAGTAATTAGCACGTGCATACTTTCCTCCAAGTATTTTTAAATGACCACAGAAGAAACCTATTTTACTTCTCTGTTCTTGTAGTCTTCAACACTCAACTCAGATATGCCATAGTCATAAGATGACATAAATTAGTATACATATGTGCAAGTATTATGTGAAGCTTTTTGCTTCAAAAGTAATCTTTATAAATAAAAAGCACCTTATTGTGAGCTCTTTTAGTTTTTCGTTTTGTTGTTGTTGTTGTTGTTAAAAGGTGAATATAGATTAGGCCACACAGTTATATGTATATCACAATATTTCCAGAGGTAAACTGAAGAGTCAGGGAAATAATAACTGAACAACAAGCAGTACAGATTTAGTCATCAGTCCTGGGGCTGTCCTCATATAATTGCAAGTATCCAATATCACCAACAAAAAAGGAAGGAAGGAAGGAAGGTAGGAAGGAAGAAAAAAGTCTTAAAAGTTTGCTTGAAAGCTATATAATAAATTGTTATAATGTAGTACCCAATCACTTTGAAGATAATCATACTTATAGCAAAAAAATGGAAAATTATTCTTGTAAGTTCAGTACTATGAGCTTTTGTTAAAACCTCTAACATCATATATTTTGTCTTATTTTAGAAGAGACAAATGCACAGAAACTATTATATGTGATGAAATTGACATTAAATAGGAACATAAACTGATTAAAATAATTTTATATATTGTAAAAACAGGAAATAAATATTTAATATTGATATATTCCTCCATTATTTAACTATACATATACATTTATACATTTAAATTGTCTAAAAACTTCTTCAAGAAGTCTTCTCAGTGTGAAAACAAAAATCACTTTACATTTTGTATCACCCTATGTTCGGTGTTGCTGCATGACTACAATGCTATAGAATGTTATAAAACAAAAATATCTGTACCTGAGTGAATTCACAAAATATCAATTCCCTTTCCTATTCTGTTTTTCCTCCATTCACTTCTGGAAATTGTATGTTTCATAGTACTTAGTCATTGATTCATTTACTCAGCAAATATTTATTGAACACCATCTATATGGTAGATCTCATGTTGGATATTGGATACATAGTAATGAATACTATAGGGAAAGAAAGCCTTGTCCCATGGTGCCACCATTCTTTATGTGATGGAGTCATTAAAAATAGAGATATAGAGAGATACAGAGATGACAGATGGACAGACAGAGGTCCAGCTGGTACTAAGTCCAAAAAAAAAAATGTAAAAGTGGATAAAGATCTTAAAACGCATGGAAGGTGAGTTATATTATTTTATATATGGAGGTCATACAATGCTTCCTGTTATCTTTTAAACAAAAACTTAAAGTTCTCAATAGCAATAATATCAAAAAGGGTTTGAAGATATCTGGAGAAAGGATAAGCAAGTGTGAAGTAAAACTTCTCATGTCTGCATGGCCACAACAGTCAGGAACTGAATCAGGGCAGCTAGAGTTGAGACGAGGTAGGAGACACTACCAGAGAACTGTGGATAACAGAAGAATGTTATTATTTTGTTCTGTTTTGTTTTCCTCTTTTTTTGTAGTTGGTGGGACTTCTTGTTGTTGTTGTTAGGCTATTTAGATGCTTTCCTTTTTGTTTTGTTCTACTCATCTTCTTTCTCTGTTTCCTCAGTTATCTCTTTTGATTTTATGTTTTCATGAGTGAACATTGACTCTTGATTTCTGGTTCACTTCAATATTCTGCTGCTTTATCCTTCACATTTTCTCTCCTGCTCTCTTTGCCAGTCTCCCAAAGCCTGAGTGATCATCTTTATCCTCCAGCCTTGCCTCTAATACATTTGCCTTTATTCATCTCTCTGTCTTCTCATCTAAGCATCTTAAATTCTCCCAGAGGGTAAAATCACTCCAGTAAAGGGAAATTCATTGCGTATAAGTGTCTAGTTTATGTTAGATTTTGGTATATTTACTGGAGATCTTGCTCCTATGGTTAAAGTTACCAAATTAATAATCAGAACGGTTTGTCAATTTCTACACTGTATTTGATGCTATTGTTATTATTAAATATACTACTTTAGTGGGGAATGTCATCATTGTTGTAATCATTTGTTCTCACTTGCATGACAGCACTGATTTTCTGGGGTCATAAACATCACCATAGTCCAGTACCAAAGGACTAAGTGCTAAGCCAAATAGATACTAATTTCTAATCCTTAATAAATTAGGAAGGTAGGGTCTTGGTACAGAGACAAAGACCAAAAACCTATCTAGGCCCAGAAGATATCTCTGAAGAATAAAATATTTCCTAGGGACTCTGAAATACTAGTGATAGAGCAATCTGCCATAAGAAATTTACAAGCATCAACGCAGAAAACAAAATAAAATTTTAAAAATAGAAAATGACAAGACACAGAAGTAAAATGAAATCCCAGACCTCTAGCACACGCAGTACAAATCCAGGAGACAATGGATAGAGGAAATTGAAAGCCATCCACCTAAATTTTCTGAAATGGTGGAACCAGAAGTAAAACAATAGATGAGTAATCTCTTAGGTTAAAAAAAAAGGAAATGATGATCAAAATGAAGGACGTGCACAATGAATCTAGAATAGACACAGATAAAAAATAGAGGCACTCAGGAAATGGTGGAAAACATGGATGATGAGCATAGGAAAAAAATGGAATCCATGAAACAGATTCAAACAGATATCCAGAAGATTAAAAACTCCATTGGAACTATACACAGCACAAAGAGCCAATGTGAGGACAGAATATCAGATCTAGAAGACAGGATTGTGGTTAGTAACCATGAAAAGAAAGATATTTTTAAAATATCAAAGGACTATGAAAAACCATTCCAACAGTTGGAATATGATGCAGAGAAGAACAATATCAGTGAAAAAGCCATGAGAGACAGCACAGATGCTATTAAACAAACAAACACCCTGTTCACAGAAGTAATGACAGAAAACTTTCCAAAAATGGAAAAACAATTTGACATATGAGTAGCCATGACCAAAATAAATTGTACACCAAAGAGTATAATTATCAAATTTTCAAAAATTCTGTACAAGAAGAGAATATTAAAAGCTATTAGAAAAATAAATAAATCATCTATAGATGAAACCTACAAGAATCACAGAAGACTTTTAAATGTAAACCCTTAAGTCAAAGAGAGCTTGGAGTGAAATATTTCAGGTCCTGAAAGAAAACAGCCTCCAACCTAGATTGACATACCTTGAAAAACTCTCTTCTAAAATCAATGGAGAAATAAGATATTTATATGACAAAGAGCAACTGAAAATTTTCTGTTCACAAAATGAGCTCTATAAAATGTTTTGAAGGATATTTTAGAAAGAGATAATGAAGACCACAATTACAAGACCACCAAGAGAAAGAAGACACCAGGCAGGGCAAGCAATTAAACACAGGAGAAACAGTTATAACCATCAATGTAAATGGTCTCGACTCACCAATTTAAAGAAACACTAACAGAATGGATCAAGAAACAAGAGCCAACAATACGTTGCATACAAGAAACACATTTAGCTAAAAAAGAAATTCATAGACTGAAAATCAAAGGATGGAAAATAATACTCCATGGGACAGGAACCCAGAAAAAAACAAGGGTAGCTATTCTATTTGTAGACAATGTGAGCTTCAAGACGAGACTAATCAAAAGAGAGAAAGAATCTCACTACATACTTGTTAAGGGAAAATTCCAAGAAGAAGCAATAATAATCATAAATATATATGCACCAAATTCCAATGCTCACTACTAGACAAAACAAACATTAATACACCTGAAAAAAATCTAAGAAACACTAATAGAGTTGTAATGGAGGACCTTGAAGCCCCACTGTTACAAATAGACAGATCAACTAGACCAAAAATCAACAAAGAAATATCAGAACTGAATCTAACCCATGAACAAATGGACTTAGGGAATATCTATAGAGTGTTCCATCCCACAACATCAGAATACACATTCTTCTTAGCCGTACATGAGACATTCTCCAAAACAGGCCACATACTAACCGATAGAGCATGCTTCAGTATATCAAAGGAATGAAAATTATCTCACGCATATTGTCTGACCATAGCGCAATGAAGTTGGAAATCAATGGTAAAATAAATGACAAAACTCCATAAACACATGAAAATTAAATAACATCCTCCTGAATAACCAATAGGTCACAGATGAAATTAAATAGTATCTACAATTAAATGATAATGCTGATGCAACAAACTGGAACTTATGAGAACCAATGAAAGCAGTCCTAGCAGGGAAATGTATAGTGGCCAATTCTCACATCAGGAAGACAGAATAAGCTCAAATAACCATGCAAATGTTGAACCTCAACACCTATAAAAAGAGAACAAGTCAACCTCAAAGCTCAAATAAAGGTAGAAATTATCATCAGAGCAGAAATTAATGCAATTAAGATTAAGAAAACAATACAAGGAATCAATCAATTGAAGAGTTACTTCTTTGAAAGATTAAATAAAATTGATAAACCCTTAGCCAACTTTATCAAATAAAAGGAAAGAAAAGACTCACAGTTATGCAATTAGGAATGAAAAAGTTGAAATCACAATGGTGCCAGTGGAAATCAGGAAGATCACCAGTACCTACTCCTGTACTCTACTAAGATGGAAGACATAAAAGAAATGGACAGATTCCTAGGTCCACATGAATTACCAAAGCTGAATCAATAAGATATAAAAGTTCTAAATAACCCCCATCAATGACATTGAAAATGCAATTGAAAATGTACCAACAAAGTAATGCCCAGGTCCTGACAATTTCACTGCTGAATTCTACAAGAAACTTAAAGATTTAATGCCATTATGCTTCAAAGTCCTTAATGAAAGTGAAAGTGAAGCAATACTCCCAAAATCATTTCCAGAACCAAGTAATACCCTGTTACTAAGACCAGAGAAGGACCCAACTAAAAAATAAAATTACAGGCCAATCTCTTTAATGAACATAGACACAAAAATCCTCAATAAGATTCTCATAAACAGAACACAGTATATCATCAAGATTATACAACATGATCTAGTAGAACTCATCCTAGGCATGCAGAGATGCAGCAACATATGTAGGTCAATAGATGTAATACACCATATCAATAGAGCCAAGGACAAAAATCACATGATCATCTCAATAGTTGCAGAAAAAGCAATTGAAAGTCCACCACCTATTCATAATAAAAACCAGAAGTGACCTAGAACAGTAAAAACAATTCTGAGCAACAAGTGTAAGGCAGAACCACCATGCTGAAAATAGCTACACACCCAAAATTTTTATATAGATTTAAAGTAGTCCTGATTAAAATACTGGTAGCATACCTCAATAATTAGAGAAAACATTCCTAGAATTCATTTGGAACCAGAAGTGACCTAGAATAGTAAAAACAATTCTGAGCAACAAGTAAAAGGCAGGAGGATTACAATTCCTGACTTGAAATACTACAGAGCTACTCTGATAAAAACAGCATGGTAATGGAAACAAACAAACAAACAAAAATACACAAAGATCAATGGAACAGAATAGAAGATTTAAAAACAACCCAAAATACACTCAGACACCATATCAACCCCAGTTCAGGAAAAATACTACAAATAATCAACAACTGGATGTAATACACCATATCTGATTATATTTAAAAGTTTTTTCACCACAAATTCAATCGCCAACAGAGTGAAAACACAACCAGAGAGTGAGAACAAGTTCTAGCCAGTTGTTCTTCAGACATTGAACTAACATCTATGATATATAAAGAAAAAAAATAGACATGTCACATTTGAAGTCCCAGTCCAAAAGTGGGTATCTGAGATGAATACACACTTCTCAGATGAAGAAGTAGAAATAGAAAATCAACACATGAAAAGTGTTCAACATCACTGGTCATTTGAGAGTTGCAAATTAAAACAATCTTCAGATTCCATATCACTTCAGAAAGAAAGTCTATTATTAAGAAATAAAGGAAAAACAAATGCTGGCAGGGCTGTAGGTAAAAAGGAACCCTTCTCCACTGTTGGTGGGAATGTAGAATGATGCAACCACTGTGGAAATCAGTGTGTAGATTCCTCAAAAAATTAGGATTAGAGGTTCCATTTGACCCAGCTATTCCTCTTCTGGGATTCTTCCCAAAAGAATTAAAAGCATTATGCCATAGTGATATATACTCACCCATGTTCATAGTGGCAGTTTATAATAGCTAAATCTTGGAAACAATTCAAATGCCCATCAACCAATGAATGGATGAAAAAAATATTTTTATACATAATGGAGTACTACTCTGCCACAAAGAAGGATAAGCTTGAGACATTTCTAGTTAAAGGATGTACCTTGAGACTATATTCTTACATGAAAGAAATCAGGCACACAGGTGCAAATAGCATTGTCTGGTGTGAGAAACTGAAATTGTAAATAAGGACCAAAATACATATTAGATATTGTGAAATATGAAGAAATTGTTTTAAAAAGTACTCTTTATTTTAGCACTGTACTATAAAAGTTTCTAAATTTGCTTTTTATTTCTGGTAGTATTCTTGTTAGGGATTTACTTTTCAGATTTGCTACATAAACAACCATGTTATCCGTAAGTAGTGACACAGTTTCATTTACTTATTCATAAACTTTATGCCTTATATTTTCTTACTATATTTTAAACCTTTCTTAGAAAGTTGAATAGAAGCTATGAGAGAGAAAAAAGAAAGAGCAAAAGAAAAAAATTAGGTCCTTGATGACATTATTGATCCATCAAATTAGGCTTGGTACTATATCCTTGACATGTTATGATGAACATTAATAAATCTCACTATCATTTAGAATAAAGAAGCAATCTTAAGCATGTTTTGCAGTAGAATGCACATGTTTTCACATGGGAGATGGAAGCAAGAAATAAAAATGGCAGGTGATTCTCAGTGTCAAACATCTATAAATACCGTAGTTTTATGAAGCTTCCTAGTTGTTAACTATCATTAATTTATTTTCTGAGTATCATCCAAGACAGGCAAATCATAAGATGCTGCTTTGTTTAAAATGCATGTAAATATGCTTCTTAAAATGTGGATTAACTTCTTTACTTGTAGACTTTCAATCCACAAAGGACAATGAATTTGCATTTTAAGCAACATTATAGGTATTTTTATGTAAAATAAATATGAGCTTGTTAACAAATAACTTTAGGATGCTAATCCCAACATTTCCATGCAGGGATAGCTAGACAGGGTTCTGAACACCCTGGAGTTCAGTGCACACATGAGTGCTTAGGGTTCCTATGAAAAAAGAGAGAGACTGGGCAGCTAAACTGGACCTCAAAGACTGGAGGATTGAAATTGATAGAAAATCATCCTACACTGGAAATAACTAAGTAGCCCAAGAAATGTAAAGAACTAAACTATTAAATGGGGCTACATCCTACTTGATGACATGGTAAGCCAGGAGCAAATAGAAATGCAGAGGTTTGGTGTTTTGTAAAGAAACATTTGTTCTTGGCAATTTAATAAATTGAGGAACTAAAAGAGAAAACCCACAAAACAATGTTAAAGCAAAATCAAGATATTTCAGAATAAAAATGGAATGTGTGAAAGTGAAGATAAAAAAGCAGAGATGACTTCTTTAGAAAATTCTGGAAAAGGGGAAGAGAAATACAGAGAAGTGAATATGAATGGAAAAAAATCTCGTTGTTAATGCAATGTCAATAGCCCACTTCCTGAAGACCCTGTTTCTTGTAATTGAGTATAACAAATATTCATCTTATAATTGAAGATAACAAATAATCCACTGAGATGTTTGGTGTCATTACATTAACAGAAAAAACTGTGTAGTGGTTACAGAAAAGGAAAGAGCTAGTACTTAACTCTACCAAACATTTCAGGAGAAGAGGCCTGAATGAATAAATGAGTGAGTACATATTATATTTAATTATACTAGTTGTTTTAAAATAATTTTCAAAAATAATTTCAATACTGCTTTCAGTGATTGAGAGACAAGAGAGATCCTAGCCAGGCTGTGTCCCTTGGGTCTCATTGTCTTCTTTAAGCTCTTTTTTATCCCCACAAACAAGTATTTCAATAAAATGGATTGGCTCCCCACAAAATAATAAACTTTTAAGATACAGATGAAAAGAATAACTAGAAATTTAGCAATAATATCCCAAGCCATGCATAGGCTGTCAGTACATCTTCTTACTGAACCAAAGAAATACCTTGATTTTATCCAAATAGAGGAAGATACACCCTCCTGTCAATGGAACATGTCAGAATTTGATCTCGCCAAACTATTTTGCACTTATTATACGACAGATGAATTGTACAATCATGCAATCACTGAAGTCATGTTTATTCTCAGTTATTAAGGTCATCATAATTTGTTGTTATTTTAGTTTTATTAACATGGAAATTGCTGACCACTAATGAATATTTTATTTTCTTACTCTGCTCTTCCACATTCTTTCCCTAGGAAATTTACCTAACAGAGAAATAAAATATTCCAGATTTTTTTTTTTAATTACGGAGCCCCTTAAAACTTGTTTGGCTCAGGACTATAACTCAGCTGTTCAGCACAAAAATACTACAGTGTTTCTGGGTTCTCTGGGATTAGAGGCGAATTTTTGAAACATCAGTATACACAAGTCTTTAAAATGGGTTAAAAACAGACTTGATTGTAGTGACTCAATTGCAAACAATGGGACATCTGTTACATTAAGTCTTCTAACAGTGCGCAGTCCTTTACTCCCTCTTAGCTAAATCTTTTCCCCCCACAGAATTGTTGAGTGTCAGCCAGCCTAATTCACAACCCTCTTCAAGAGTGGTTCTCTTGCTGAATAGTGAGCATCAGCTGGCTTACTCATTGAATCTCTAGCACAATATCATTGCATCCCTCCTCCTCAACAGGCCCTGTGTTTAAAAGTCTGATTTCTCTAGTATTTGGAAGCAGCTGACATAAATTTGAATAAAAATAATGTTTTCATATAATATAATGAATTATAAAGTGCAGAAATAATCATATGTACTTGTATGTATGCACAGGCATAATACACACACACACAGTGTGTGTGTGTGTGTGTGTGTGTGTGTGTAGTGTGAGAAATGCTTTACCTTGGTTGCAATTTCAATGTCATAGATATTCTAAGTTTGACATTTGTTTTGGTAGCTTATTTTGCTAAGAAAAAAATGATACTATTGAATTAATTATTTCCCATGTTGAAAAAAATATAAAAGAGATCTTACTGTATGCCAGTAAAGCACTAGGTAAAAATGCTGGGAAAATCTCACTTCGTAGTACTCCAGCAATAAATTCTGTATCATAATATGTATATGGTACATAACGAGGACAATAAAAATTGAAATCTGTCCAGATGGCTAAGATAGAAGGCTTCAAGGAAATGGCTTTCTTGTCAACAGAGTTTACCAGACAGAAAAGAGAAGAATCAGTGACAGACACAATAAAATATGCACTACCATAGCATGTATAATGTAGTACCTCAGATAACTAGTCTTTAGCTTGTAGAGATAACAAGTATAGAAGTGGGTGAAAGATAAAAGGAATGAGGGATGATTGATTTGCCTGAATTCCAGATCTTGGACTCTATGGCTTATGAGAAGTAGTCTCCATCATGAAGGTTTCAGTTTGAGAGTGGTTATGGAGTGACACAATAAAACATCTACAGAGATTGCAAAGATCATTTCGTTGCTACTAAGAAAGGAAGACTCAGAGTGGACATGGGTTATGACAGAAGCAAAGGATTTCACATCACTATCAAAGAAGAGTGAATCACAATTCAAAAGCAGTGTCACTGGAGACATGGAAGCAAAACTGATTTAAAGTATGTATGAGAATCAGTGTCCAAAAATTGATGGAAGAGTATATGTGGAAAGTTTATGAGATGATGATTTTTAATAAATAAATACTGCTTTCTCCATGGGACAACTGGTGATACTGTATATCTTCTATTATGAAATTTAAATTCTATAAGAATGAATTTGTAGAATGTAAAAAAATGTAGGTTTCTTGTGGACATACAGATTTTGAGGTACTTGTCAAACATTTAAGTAAATAATTAATTTCATAAAATTACTGCTCAATAGCAAGGCTTATGTTAGATATAAGATTTAGGAAACAGCAACATAGGCAGTAGTTATAAAAGTCAATACAAGTGCCCATGGAAAGTTGAGAGCAAGGGGGTTTTAACCCTAGGAAACTCAAGTCTATCCACATATTTAAGGTGCAAAAAGATTGAAATTCCAGGGCAAAGTAATAAGAAGTTTTGGAGAAGTAGTAAAGAAAATAAAAATGTGACAAAAGCAATCAAAGAATTTAAAAGGAAATAAAATTAGTATTTAAAAATTATATAAATTAGAGAGAAGTTGAGTAAGTTTACTGGAGAAGCAGTAAGACAGATATTTAGTACTGATTCTCACACTGCAGCTATTCCGTGTGCAAAGTTTAAGGGGATAACAAGACAATTATCAATTAATTTCAAGCTTTCCTCTACATTAAAGTAAAAGTATAAAATAGACTTGTCAATTACCATCTACTGCATGTGATATGTCAGAGATTGTCTGTTTTATACCTGAACTCCAATATTATTCTTTCTGTCACTATCTCCCCAGAGTTGCAGCATTCTCCACATATTTTTCATTTCAAATAGACTTACATACCCTTAAAAATGAAGGGTACCATTTTTAATCTGTGTATTCTAAAGTACCGATCCAGTATGCTAAATAAAATATGTGTGCCACAGCTCTGATTCTCACAAACAGATTTTGAAAGCATATATTGTATCCATATAAATGAGTACTGAATGGAAAGTAATATGAACTGTTGAAATCTCCCAGCTATGGTAACCAGCATGGTGACAGAAATAGAAGTCCATGGTAGTACAAAGAGTCAGTTACATGCAGTTTAATTTGGAAAAATTCACAGGTCACTGGTCTATTTGTGCAGACTCACATAATGACAGCCTTAGCTGAGCCATTCCTGAGTAACTAATGATGATGTCAATAACATGTAGCTCTCTCCTCTCAGAGTCTTTGAAAGCTATCATAAGCATGAGTTGGTTTGTGCATTGGCAGAGAATTAATTTCTCCTATACACAGACATTAGATCTATTGGCCAAACATATAGCCCAAGTGATTATAAGTTAGGCAGAACACTTTGAAAAAACTCAAAACATCCATTTTTTTCTGCTAACTTCATTTCATTTTGAGTTTAGAATTAATGTTATTCTTTTTACAGATTTTGATTTTCATTATGCCATACATATTGATAAGAAGAGCTTATTAGATAATTTATTGACCAAACTTTCAGAATTTCTAGGTACCTTTACATTACTTTCTACAGATGACATATTTGGATTTTTACCTTAAAATAGTAGGGGGGGGGTTGCAAGTTTTAAGTTATTAACTCAATTACCTTCACCTAAAATATTTTTGTTATTAAAATGTAGAAAAAAAGTTTGATTCCTCACAAAAAATATTTTTCTAATATCGTGTTGAAATACTTATCTACCATTCTGGCAAGTAGTAAATCTTCACATTCCAAATTTGATGCAGAAAGGACCCTGCTTCATTTTTCTATCTTACTCAGAAAATTGCCATGAGAAATGTCACACAGCCTGTTGAAATCTAGATGTACAGAGATCAAAATATGTGCCTCACCGATAAATTGTGTAAATGTTTAAGATGAAGCAACATCATATATAATGCCATCATTTATTTATAGATAATCCATATCCCTCTTCTTCCTTATATTGACTTTCTATTCCTTTTTAGCATTGATAGTTTAGTTTCTGTCCATTGCTATTATTACCTTTATTTACTTTCATTTCTACCCATTCCTCACAGTAACTGCCTTCTGACAGAAGCCCCTTCTGCCGTCTCTCTTGTTCAGTATTTCTCTCTATTTAAGGGCATAGATCCTATCAGATACATATTTAAAGTCTCTGCTCTAAGTACAATCCTGTTTATAAGCTTCCATTACCTCTCAACAGATACTGAAAATAATTCAATGTTTTATCTTTTAATATTGCTCTCTACTTACCAGATATTAAAGTTTTCAAAATATTTTCATGATTTGGCCTCTCTCTTCTTTACTTGCACTGTTCAATGGTTTATGAAGGATCCTTTGGAGGGAACAATTACCCTGGTATAGGCAATGGATGGTGAGGAGTACTTGTGTGTATTATCCACAGGGAATTTTTAAACAATAAATATAATCTAGCCAGGTGTGGTGGCACACACCTGTAATCCCAGCACTCAGGAGGCTGAGGTGGGAAGAATTCTGTGAGCTCAAGACCAGCCCGGGCTACATAGTGAGTTCCAGATCTGTCTCAAAACAAAACAAAACAAAACAATAAATACAATCCAATAAAAGTCAGCTTGCTATTTATCACCTACTAAAGCAATTCTAAATGATGTGTGAAATAAATACCTTTTCATAAAAAACTCTTGTTGGTCTAAATTCTAAGTGGTTGTTGTAGTTACTGCTGAGTTATTATATTTATTATAATATATTATATCATATTATATATTATATATATGTATATATATATAGGCTTCAAATCAATACTTTTTACTCATTCTATGATGAAGTGTTTTCCTTCAGAGGTTAACTTGAATAATGTCCAGTTATATTGGAATCCAGGACACTTATGGACTCAGAAATGTGTTCATTTTCAAGAACAAGGTGTCACAACTCATTCTGGGCATAAATTCTAGCATCCCTGAATGTAAACACTAAATTTAAAATATTGTAATTATAAATACAAAGAAAGAGAATTCAAAGTACATAAATTCTAGCATACTAAGTAACCATTTCAAATTTTTATTTGCGTACCAATTTAAAACAGTGAAATAGAGAACTATGAAGTGAAATATATTTGTGTAGCAAACATAAATTTTGGTGAAATTTAGCAATTGTAAATCATATAAAGTAGACTTTACTTCTAAAGGCCACTACATTCTATCATCCCATTTTCATATGTATCCTCTGCCTTATACTGTATTCTGGGTATTCATGTATGTATTTCTCTTTTTCTACACTTATAAACTTCTTGGTAACCGGTAATTCCCCTGTTATATCATGATTCCTGGAAGCCATTATCATTTCCTAGTACAATATGTATATGTTGACTACATTCAAATAATATTTTTAAAATAAAATGCAGTATTTGTAACTTTCACTATATCACCATTGATAAAGTATATACAAATTACAATTTAATAATTAGTAATGATTACTTTTTCATTTTCCAAAGAGAACAAAAGTACAACTCTTAAAATATCATATAAAATAGGTAAATTCAAAATACTGTATCTATAGTCATTAACCCTCTAAATAAGTAGTAAGTAAGCAAATGAACCAAGTAGTCCTCCCTATGCAAAAAATAAAAAAATAAATTCTTTGCTTTCAAAGAAAGTGTTAATGCAATAGAGAAAAGTAAGTCAGATAGTGGTAAGTGTAATGAAGTAAATAGGGAAAGAAAATGTGATACTGTGATAAATGGTGAGGTGAAGGCAGCTATAAAATGAATAATAGCCCATATAAGACTTGGTGATTAGTAGAGGCTTCCTTTTTCTTTCCCGTTTTATTCTATCCAGGCTACAAGCCTACTTGCTGGTTCCACCCACACCTAGGGTCTTTCATCCCTCGTCAATAAATCCATCATCCAGATACTCCCAGAACTGTGCTAAACAAATCAGCTATGCATTTCTTATTCATGTTGACCCCACAGTTAGCCATCACGACATACTTCTAAATTATGATAATTTACTTTTTACTTTTTTTTTTGTACTAGGGATCAAACTCAGGAACTTGCTGGCACCACTAAGCTAAATCCCTGGCCCATAATGTATGATAATTTAAAGATGAAAAGACATAAGATATAGTCTGCACACCATAAGTGAGTGACACAGAGAAGTGTAGAATGGAATATACAATTCAGCATAATGGTTCTGGAGCTATCTTCCAGTTCAAACTGTCCCTATTGGATCCAAAGAATAAGACGTCTTATAGAAACACTATCGTTTGCCTGAAATGTCGCACTATGTGATAAATCTTTTTATGGCTTGAATCTTAGATGTTCCCTGAAGTCCATGAGCTCATAGGTGGAGCATTTCAGGTTGGCTGGATTTAGGGTGTGTGATATGAGATTAAGAATGTGGTACTAAATTAGTTCACTCATTGGAATTAGCATAGGTTGGGATATGGCTGGATGGATTTGATGAAGACAGAAAAGTCCCATGCTGGGTGTGGGTGGCACTACCTAAAAGGTTTGTAGTCTGTTTGCGTTAAAAGGGAAAAGCAAGCCTGCATCTGCTGCTGCTGTTTGCAGTCTTCTGCCTGTCATATAACGCACTGTTTCTTCTCTGCCATTCCCCTCTGCCATGCCACCCTACCTGGGCGCCAGCTAACTATAGACTGAAACCTCTACAAACTGTGAAGTGAAATAAACCTTTCCTCCTTTAACTTTGGATGTTGAGCATTTTGTCTCAGCAATGAGAGAAAATAACCAAGAAAAATCATATATTAAAAAGTTCACATTCAATTTGGTATGCTTGGGAAATTATCTTGCAGGCACATCCAAAAATAGTCTTGTTGAGGGGATTCAGAGACTGCACAGGCTACTCAAGTGCCCTACCACTGAGCTATATGCCCATTATCCAAATGTATACTTCTTTTAAAGCAATTTTTATCTATGCAAAAAACAGAAAGCAATGCAATCAGAGCACGTCACGATATATTATAAAACACAATATTTTATGCAATAAAATGTTGACTTAATTAGAAACATTAGTTTACAAAGATGAGGGAAAGAAGCACGAATCATAATTAGAAGTGATTATCTTTATCTTTCATACAATGTAGTTAGCCGTTAATTTCATACTTCAAGAAATGTCAGTAAAAGCTATAATTTTAAAAGTGGAAAAAGTAGAAAAAATATTCTTTTTGAAAAGGTGAAGCTTTTGGCTGTAGAAAGTCACAGGAAGAGTGAGACAAGTGAGGTAATAGCATTTTAATGTTCTATTATAGCTTTGTAGTACTAGTAGACTTCTAAACCACATGCATTTATGGCTCTCATAAGAATAAAAATTATTAAAACAAAAGATTAAACAGAATAATAGGATGAGTAGGAGTAAAATTTTTGAAGCTTTGATGGTTTTGACAGTTCCCCATGTATGGGTGCACATAAAGCAGTTACCAGCACTGTATAGCTATTGTTGGAACTGAGACAGGCTCCCAACTTTTCTCCAGGCAGAACATTTAAAGAACAAAGAGATTTTGAAGTTGCTATAATTATATTTAACAATCTATATTGTATTGTTTTTTAGTGTGAAGTGACGACCTTCCATTACTCCTTCTTTTACAAGTTATTGGAAATATTCATTTGAACACACTATTCATCACCTGTAGCACACACGTATATCTATATAGCTCATATTAACTTTATTGATTTTCTATTCTTCATGGAGCCATAAATTTAACTAAAATAATTGGAATTTTATCCATTTGATTTTAGCAGCTTATCATTCTTGAGTAGCTTTTTTTATTTATTTGATATAATCACACCTATCAAGTGGTAACACACTTTTTTAATATGCTTACATACATACATATATATTCAGGGTCCAACTCAGTAGATTTATTATCATGTATTTAAAATAAGCAAATCACCTTTTAGAAATAATAAAACGACATATATTAATATTGGAGAATAATGAAGATAATTGTATTTCAAATAAACATGGCCACATATGTATCATGAACTATAGTGGTATCTTACTTTATGAACTTAGTTTGTTTTACAATATTGAGGAAGATGGCTGCCTTTGTGGCGGTGTGGGAAAGATGACTTTGAGTTTATTTGTCACCCAATGTAGAGTTTGCAAAGTGAAGCAAATTTTCCCCATGCTTTGTTTGCAAACCAAGGTGTTTGCAAACAGAAGAATTCAGGAACCAAGGAATTACTGTATTTCTTTTATATGCTCTCAGGGTCTGAATTGTCCTCTACTTAATTGTAGATGTATATATAATATTAAAAATATACTTCCTCATGTATCTAAGAAACTCAATTAAAAGCTTCATTTAAAAAAAATCAGGAAAAGACACACTTTAAATAACTGTCTCATTCCAACTTTTAAGTTCTAAAGCTCTGCAAACAACCTCCACAAATATTACAAATGAAAGAAAAATAATTAGTACTTATTTCCATGCCAACAAAAATATAAAGAAAATAATATGATAAAATGGAGTCCAGACGCAAAGCACAAACCAAGAGAAGATGTAATAAAAGACTACTAAAAACTCAATAGAGTCGTCTGATATAAGATGCAAAACTTATTGGTTAATTTGTTCATAAGTTCAACAAATACTTATTGAGATCACATTATAGGCTATGCACTGTTTAGATGGTGTACACGTAGCAGAGAGCTAACAAAATGCCCAAAATAATGGAGGTGACACTAAAGTAGGGCAGTAAGACAAGATTAAAGAGGAAAATAAACCAAAATTAACAAGATGAGTAATAAGAAAGAAAACATATCTGTATGACAGATGTGATAGGTAAAAGGTGTTACAATAGATGATAAAGTCAGATATCATATACTTGTATCAGTGTGGTGTAAAAATATTTATTTTAGACTTTGAGTTTAAATCAAATAACATTTTATTTATTTTGTTGCTCAAACTGTTCCAGTGATTCTGTTGGGACCTATTTTATTGGGCTCCAGTATCAAATCTTTGAAATATTCCTACCATTGTGTGTGTTTGCTTTTGAGACCTCTTTATTTCATGTAGTATAAGATGATCTAGACTCATCTTGTGTATTTCCTGTCCCATCCCTTGGAGCTATCATTTCTTCAAGGTACCACATATGGTCGTTTTACTAAGGAAAAGGCTACTGACAAATATTTGGGTACCATGTGTGTTTACTTTTTATAATTTCTATATTTTCATTTTTAATAAAAATTTCAGTACAATTGTCCTTTGTGTCTGTGAACATAGTAAATATAATTATTTTGAAGTCCAAAGAGTCACTGGGTACATGGTTGAAGAGTATACCTAGAGTTCCTCTGGGAAAAAAATTTTTTTTGAGGGGTATTGTTTCTTCTTTTGTTTTCTCATAAGGTCTTGTTTTTTATTATCTTTTGGTCAAGTATATTGTATTTAAAAATTATGAAAGCAATTCAAAGTCTAAGATGGTTATCTGTCTCCAGAAAGTTAATAGATGTGAATGGTAGGTGGGTAGGTGGTAGGCGGGTAGCAATATAGTTCCCATTTAACTCAAATAAAATTCAGAAATTATACTCAGCAGAAGCAAATACATGCTATTTAGTTTATTTTCTCACTTTCAGTTCTACATAAGATGTATGACTGGCTTTTCAATGTGAAAAACTTGATAGATGTTCACAAAAGAAAGATGAACACTACATTGCTGAGATAGAACCAGATTCAGGCATGACACAGAAGATCCAAAAAGTAGACACGTTTTATCTAGTCATGCACCAATAAGCCCAGATACTCAGGAGGCCGGGGTAGGAGGATGGTAAATTTAATCCCAATGTCATTGATTTATCAAATCCCTGTCTCTAAATCATTAATTAATTTTTGAAAAACTAAAATGGGCTTGGTATGTCACTCATTGCAAAATCCTGTGTTCAATCCCTGGTACTGAAAAAAAGAAAAAAACTACAAAAGGCTGATGTATAACTTAGCTTCCTTTGGATCAATCCCCAGTAGCAACACACACACACACACACACACACACACACACACACACACATACAAAGAAACAAAAATATGGTTATAATGATAAGGTACAAATAGAGAGTCTTCATCATGGGTGTTTATAAAGAAATCACGAAGATACCTACAACCATATAATAAGCTACACATAGCACCAAACGCCAAGTACAATGGATCCTAGGTCACTACAAAAATGTTCCTTCAGGGAAAATGTTTACAATCTGCACTTCTGTCTCATTTAAACTGTACTACTCAATGCAGGAGCATAACAAATGATTGTGGCAAACAGGGTGAAAGACAAAGACTACAAGTGCTAGGAAAGCAAGGAGGCAGTTACAGAGTGGATTCCTATTGTTTGTTCAACTTGAGACAGCCCAACCTGAAGAACACAGGAGTAGAGTAGACTCCTTTGACCTATTCTTATAGCTGTGATTACTATAGAGCACCATACGTACCAGTACTGGAATGAGACTATTCTGTGACTTAAAGTGATCATAAGGATTTCTATTTTGTAACAGTAACCAGAGAAGACCTAGGGCTTGCTCAAATTTTCTTCCAAGGAGGAACTAGGCACACAGACAGGTAGATGCCTTAACCCATGAAATAAATTTAAAAGAGAAGGATATAAAAATTAATGAGAAACAAACATTAAGGTTTCTATTGTTGCTCATCATGATACTTGATTGTAATTAGATTTCCAAAGGGTCATTGGGCACATGGTTGAAGAATATATTCCATAAAATGAAGCTGTCCCTGGAATAGTAAATAATTAGTTTGATCCTTACATGGCAGGTAGAATTTTGAAGAGCTGTATTACCTAGCAAAGAGTTGATTGAGAAGCATATTTTATGTACTTTTTCTTTAATTTCAATAATGAGATTTTAATACTCTAATGTTTCATCTGGTTGAATTTGACCATCAAGGCCCTTTAAAGGTCAGCTATTAAAAGGCGATTGCAAGGTACATAGGTACTGAATCTGTAAAATAAAATATGTAAGATGAAATAGCACTTTCAAACTTGATAGGTACCATTTTTAAGTAATCACAATGAACATAAATAACAGTAGGGCAACCCAACACCGGATACCCTCTAATATAATGCATTGAGAAAGACTTGACATCACTTTTACTCTATTTCTCTCCAAAACAATATAATCTTTGTCTTAATTACTTTTCTCATTGTTAAGACAAAATCCCTGACACCCAAAATTAAAGGAGAAAAAGGTTTATTTAGCTCACATCTTGCAGAGGTTTCAGTCCACAATTGGAAGGCCCCAAGGCAGGGTGGTACATGGCAGAGAGGTAACAGTTCATGGGGAACTGAAAGTAGTAAAGCAACAAAACAGCTGGCCACAGCTTTCTATCCCTATATCTTAACCAGACTACTTAGAGTGAGTAGTACTCACACCCATAATCCAAGTACCCTTGAGCCTAGCACTGTGCCATGAATCAGTTCCAAAGTCGTACATTCTGGATCCAGCCATCTCTGAAAAAGCTCCACCTCATTCTCATGAGGCTTTAGGGGACATCTAAACACAAGCTATAACAATGTTAATCAAATCATGAAGAACATCGGAAACATCCACACCACAAAACAGTCTACAAAATAACTTGGCTGTTCCAAACTAAGGAACACTAAAGAGACATGGCTAATAAATGTACTTCATGATTCTGGACTTTAATAATAATTGTTATTATTTATTATGAAAGATCTTATTGAGATAATGAGAGAGAAAAAACTACCTAACTGTACAACACATATCAGCAATACATATATTTATATTTCCTGATTTTGTTATGGACAATATAGCTGTATAAGAGGATGTCTTTATTCTTAATAAATGTAAACTAGATCGTTGAGATTTTGAAGATGTCTCTCTCTCTTTTTCTCTGACCCTATATTTCCCCATCTCTCTCCATACATTTTCGTGTCTCTCCCATTGGAATTCTGAACTATCTCTAAGAAAGGAATTTAGCACTGTGGAGAAAGAGGGGAGTGGTAAACTTTTAATAATTGGGGAGTAGAGAATTACTTTAAGAGGCATACGATATCTTCCCAGGTGTTACAACTTCCAAAAGCACAGGCACACTACATGAGAATTGCTAGGAAATTGCATGCACACATGTACATGTATTTGTGCATGTGAATATTCATATAATAGCCTTCCATAGTTAAGCAGACTGAAGAGACTCCTAATGCACTATTACTTTAAATATTCTGGTCATTTGGCAGCTTTGTATTTCGGCTTAACTGAATCCTGACTTGGAAGATGTAAGTGTTTTTATTTAATGTTGTCACAATACCTTAAATTTTCTTATTTTAATGGAGTGCATACGTACTAGATAGAGTCCTTTTATTTTGTTGGAAACATTTTTTGTAACTGTCAAAAAAAAGAAACTATACCTTTAGATATAAACTAATAAATTATTTAAACAAAGAAAAATTTTAATCTTATATATCTGATAAGATAAAACTAATTCTAGCACAAATAATCTGCAATGCAGTCTTCACCTGCAAAATCTTCCAAATTTTTTTCCTTAGAAGTCTGTGGCACTTAAAAGTTATAGGATTAAGCTGGGCATGGTGTTACACTCCTGTAATCCCAGCACTCGGGAGCTGAGGCAGGAGGATCACTGTGAGTTTAAAACCAGCCTGGACTACATAGTGAGTTCCAGGTCATTCTCAACTACATAGTGAGACCCTGTCTCAAAAAAATAAATAAATATAAATAAATAAATAAAAATTAGAGGATGGCCTCTGGTGCTCTGTCGCCCTCACCAAGCCTTTCCAATACTGATTTTTATTTTCTTTTAGACCAGTGAATTTAGAGGAGGGAATCTGACTCTCAGAATAATGTAAACACTCCTCCCAAGACTGGAAATTCAAGATGGTCTTGCTGCTAATAAAACAACAGGGAAGAAAAACATCCTGTCAAGGTCCCCAATAGAAAAAAAAAAAAAAAAAAAAAAAAAAAAACTAAATAAAACATGCCAACAACAATTAAACTGAAGCAGCTTTACAAGTCCCCTGCTCTCATTTAGCCAGACTCCAGAGCAATATTTAATCAGAAGGGATTGGGAAAGTGTTACATAGGATTGTATTTACTTTAACCAGGGCGTTGAATGAATGTTCCATAACATGTAACAAGCCAGAGATCTCCAAGATGTAACTACCTGTACCATTTAAGAAAGGGAAGGAGAGAAAGGGAGAGCAGCAATAAAGTGGGAAACCCCATCTCTTTCCTCTGAACTTCAAAATTTTGGTTAGCTCAGCTAAACACAGGGGGCCAATTCTATTGTTAGCTGCTCAGTAGACAGTGGGATATTGTAACTTATAGCTATAAAGGTTAGTCTCTGTTCAAAAAAGACACACAAAGGCAGCACGGAGTCTGGCATTATTTATCATCTATAGACACAGTCACTACATAATGTCACTGACTTTTCTGTCAGTAGAGAACTCCATGAAACCCTGTTCAGCAGGTATCTATTTGATAAAGCCAAGCCACCCGAAGACCCAGCAAAAAAGATGAATAAAACTGACAATACCTTTTGTAAATCACCTACTCCCGTGCAGAGTCTCTTCAGTAACTAAAAAGTGCTTGGAATTATGCAAGGATAGACATATTTTTAAAAGGAAAAAAATAGGAACAAAGAACCTCAGTAGATAAATTTAACCTTGGTGTTTACAGAAACATTTCAAACAGTTCAATTTTTTTTTTTTTACATGAACTTCCAAAGAAGAATCTGTAAATATAAGCCAAAGTTCTGGTCAAAAAATTGTTGAAACAAATTTTAAAAGATCATTTACTATGTTCCAAATCCATTGCAATGTGCTTAAGAAGAGATAAGCAGAAAAAAAATGACTACAGATCTTGAATTATAGCGGGAAAGCTGTTGTGCAGAAATTATCTTAAAACATAACAGAAAATAAAACATTCTAAAACATATTTTAAAAAATGAAATGCTATCACAAAAAAGCAGAGTGAAATTCAAACCCAGTATGATAGTTTAGATTAAGCAGAGTCCACAGAGACTTTGAAGTAGGCACTAGGCCTTGGGAGCTAAGTATTCTTACCTCAAGTAGAGGTGGCTCTAAAGGATAAGTATACAATTTGGATCTTAAAGGTCACCCAAAAGCACATGTGTCAAAGGCTTAGTCTCCAACTTTGCTTGGTGCTATTGAAAGGTGGTAGAAACTTGGAAGAATTAAGACCTAGTAGGCAGTCTTCTCCTTATTGAGGGGAATGCCTTGAGGAGGATTGTTGGATCCCCAACTCCCCTTCTTCATCTCTTTCTTGTGCAGGCCATGAAGTAAATGGGATGCTCTGAAAAGGGAATTTTGTCTCCATGGTTCAAACTGGACACACTACAGAGAAATTCCCTATTTGAAATTTTTTTTCTTCACACAACTGGACATATCTGAGCCAACTTCCACATCTCAGGAACATCTTGTCTCTAAGTAGCTTTGTCATTCTGCTGGAATGTAAATGAAGCACTAACCTCATGTTTTAAACTACTCAGTAGGCTTGCTGCTAATATTATGTATAAGCCACAACTGAGCCCGCCTGCTAACAAATATTCAAATTCTGTAACCAATGAATGAATGTCAAATGTGCCTTGTCTGTAACCCTGCCCTGACCAAACAGTATATCCTCCTATTCAGAGCGCTGGACGGGGCCAGTCTCCCATGTGCCAAAGCAGACTGGGCTGCTGGCATTCAATAAAGTTTTACTTTCATTTTGTTTCCATGGCTTCTGGTGTGCTTTCCATCCTCCCAGACTCGAGACTACAAGCCATATCAAGGGAACAGAAAATTTGCCATTTCAGCTCCACTCTGTGCTCCCCTCACTCTGTGTAACTTACCGCAGGCCTAAAAGCAATGAAGACAACCAACCATGGACTGGAACCTCTAAGACTTTGAGCCAAAATCAACCTTTCCTCTTTATAAGCACAGTATCCTTTGTAGTTGTTATGGTGTCAGAAATCAAACTAACACAAATATTGTAGGCAAAGATAACAATTAATGATGTCATGATCTGTTACCAAATTCACAAGAATACAGGAGCGGTTAAAATGTCTGTTTTTCTTGGTTGCAGGTTTCAAACTTGCGATGGGCCCTTGTGGTGGATGCTATAACCTAGAAATGGAATGCCAGGCTCGATTCTCTTCTTTCTCCCCCGCTCCAGAACAGAAGATGAAATGGCTACTTATTTTCTTCTGCAGCCTCACTGCCTAGTAACTATGCCTAGGAATCACTGTCCTACTGACACAGAAAAGATGATGTGTGAATTATGATATTTTGCCCTTCTTTCTGTCTCCAAACTGTTTTTAAATGTGAGATATATAAAATATACAAGTGAATGTATTTTCAATATATACGTTAAAAGATATTGATTGAACACTATGTAGCTACTAGCGAGTTTCAAAAATGCCATCAGTCTTCCTTTCCTTCCTTCCTTCCTTCCTTGCTTGCTTCCCTCCCTCCCTCCTTCCTTCCTTCTTTCTTCCTTCCCTCCTTCTTTGCTTCCTTTCCACAGTACTGGAGTTTGAAACTAGAGCTTACACACTGACCTACATCCCCAGCCATTTTTTAAATGTCTTATTTTGAGACAAGTTCTTGCTAACACATTAAATTGCCCAGGCCAATCTTGAACTTGTAATCCTGCCATCTAAACCTCTTAGACTCCTGAGATTATAGGTGTGTACCATTACACTCAGCTGTATCATTTATTTCTTTGGCAGCTTTTCCTCTTATATTGAAGGCTTTCCTCAAAAAATACTCATAATTCAAATATATATATGTGTGTGTGTGTGATGCATTGAGAATTCTTTATATGAAGGCTAAGCTTAATTTTTTTATTACTTAACAGATATCTATTATATATACTTAACAGTATATTATATATATTTACCAGATATCTATTTATTACTTAATAGATATCTAGGTGTTTTGTCAATGTATTATAAAATTTAATACCTGTGTGTATATTCTCTTGGACAGTTCAATTTTTCCAGAAAATATTCTAATTTCCTGTTAGATCTGTTATGTAATCTTCCAGTGATGAGGATAAAACCAGGCAAATGAAGAGATGTTATCAATAACATCATTTCATAGATGATCTATTCTACCCTCATCTGAACTATGTATCATTTAGTAACAATAATATTGATGATGTGATGAAATCCCACTAATCAAGGTTTTGGTCAGCATTTTCTTTTCTTTTGCTGAACACTTGTAACTATCACACTATGAATAATTTTGGAAATAAATAAAATAAATGAAACCTGGAAAAAAAATACTCTAAATGTCCTAACATTTATTTTGACTGCTAAAAAAATCCAATACTCATATGAGATATATTAAAATTGAACATTTTCTCATGCTGTCCCATTTTGACCCAGCAGAAGTTAAGAGAAGGGCAAACATAAAGGTGAAAAGTGTAGTGGTGCTTTATTATATGGCAACAACAATCATAAATAAAATTGATACATAATTGAAGATAAACACTTGAAACATAAATAAGTCCTCAGAAATATATACCGTAATGACCAAGTAATCTTGTCCTGAACGTTACAGGAAAAACTTAACAAAACAGTATTCATCACATTAGATTGAGTAGTGCCTGGTGCAGAATGAGTAAGTAAAGAAAACAGCATGAAAGAAGAAAAGAAAAGGAAGTTAGGCATACATATCTAGTCCTTAACTCTCCACATTCAAAAGCAGGTTTTAGAAATTAGCAAAATAAAACCAAAACAGGTCATTCATGTTAATTAGAAGCCAAAAACAGATCTTTATTATTCTCATAGTTAAACGTGTAAGTAGGAAGCAAATGAAAGCAATTTAACAGGGAATACAGATAAATAAATAAGAAATTATAAAAGAAACTGTATAGAGAAAACACAGATAAAGACCATTTTGGGAAACCATTTACCTCCAAAATAAAAAAGAAGAGTATTAAATGATTCCATGTCAAGAAACAATAAAGAACATTGATTTAATGAACTGTAGTTTCAACAGTGAGATGTTAAGACAACAGAAGAAAATTTCAAGAAGCTGTCAGAAAAGAGATGGAAATGCAAAACAAAACCATTTCTCAACCAAAAGAACAAAGTAGAAGCAAAAAGGAGTGAAATTGACAACACACAAAAATAAGTGAGTTATGTGTAGAATAGGACTGAGAATATCAAGATACCAGAAGTAAAAAGATAAAAAGATGAATTATTAAAAGCAACATGACAAGACTGAAACACATATGATAGAGTACAACACAGAGATTATGTTTCTGAAGGAGAATAGAACAAATAAAGCACTAAAAGTATTTCAGATTTAAATTAAAGAGAAAGAAATATGTTCTATAGTCAGAGTTGAATTAATCAGAGAAGTAATTAAAATGTTGTAAGAAATTTATTAAAATATGATCAAGAGACAATTTATTCCAATGATGTTCCTAAAATTTAAGGAAAAAAATAAGCAAAATAAAATCAACTTTAACTGCCAGGCTAATGAATCATCTCATTTTCACAGTCAAAGCAAAGAAAGCCCTATGTAGTGAGTGGTATTGGGTCCCTATTTTACAGGAGAGTAACGTGGCCAAACTCATTAAGCAAGTGAGCAATGGATTGAAATGTAGAATCCAGGATAGTGCCGGCGGCGAGGCTGAGTTTTCAGCCACACTCTTAAGTATTTTCTGTATTACAAAATAATATTCTGATCTACTTCTTCTCTGAGTGGTCTCAAATGAGACATAGTTTCTCCTAAGAAGATAACTATTGCATTCACAGCAACACATCCACTCTAAAACTCTGCTTGTCTTCCAGGGCCAAATCTACTCCCAAGGAGTCTGTGACGCTCTGAGGAAGCTCATGTTCGACTCCAGGGAGGGATCTGTTTTAGTTTTAAATCTATCATGAGCATCCGGGTTCTTTCGCCAGCCTGAACCAATGCCTATTGTTTTCTGATCATTGTTACTGATGTGGGCACTTCAACCAATGTGGACAAAATCGAATGGAAGAGTTTTCTATTGTATTATTGTAAACAAGTAAGTTTATCGCCTCATTTTCTGCTTACAACCATGTTACACTCATGAGAAAAGACAGCTTGAGGAAACAAAACAATGCAATACAAAACAACCTGCGGGCCAAAGAGGGAAGAGCTGGCAGGAGAGGTGGATAAGTGGAGCTGCAGCTGGGACGACATGACTTCCAGATTGTGGGTTCCATTAGATAAAATGTCCTTCCTTGTCTTTGCCATCTAAGGTGAAGTTTTCAGTACTTAACTGAGGCAGCTATTTGTTTTAATAGCACACAAATGCATCCTACACCAACAAACACACATATACACCTGGTACTCATGGAGTGTCAACTGTCCAGGCCTTCGCCTTAGTGCTAAAGTTTTGAACCAGAGAAACAGCTTTGATTTTTAAATGTTTGCTATTCTGGGTCTCTTCACATTTCAAATGAATTTTAGGATTGTTTTCTCTAATTCTATGAGATATGCCACCAAATTCAGTAGTGTAGCTGGATACAAAGTCCACACTCAAAAATCAATAGCCTTTCTGTACACAAATTACACTCACTGACAGAGAAGTTAGGGAAACAACACCTTTCACAACAGTGTTCAAAAAATGAAATACCTAGGAATCAGTCTAATGAAGGAAGCAAAAGACCTTTACATGGAAAACTACAGTTCTCTGAAAAAGGAATCTGAAGAGGATATCAGAAAATGGAAAGACACCCTTCTTTGGGGTAGGAAGAGTCAACATAGTGAAAATGGCCATACTGCCAAAATGGTTATACAGATTTAATGCAATCTGAACCCTATTTTTTGAGGGCTTTACAACTTCTTAACTTCAAAAGATTGGTCAGAGACATCGAGGCTAGGATTTGATTACATATCACTTCACCAAAAGAACAACGACCTTTGATCTATTTATTTCCTGTGTGCTGTGCTGGCAGACTGTTGTGCCTGAATAATGTTGAAAGAGTGTAATGAGAGACAGCTTTATTGGTTTAGGAAATTTCAACCTCATTGAACACCTTGGACTTAATTAAGACAGGCTTGTCATTTATATAAACCACTGGCAAAATATTCAAATGTTGGTTGGAACAAGAGAAATGTCTCTGATAAGCAGGGGGAAGACCATAAGCATCCAGCCTTGGCCCACTATAATGCCAGAAGGTGGACCCTGCTCATTTTGACAACCAAAAAAAAAAAAAAAAAATCTCCTGCCTAAAAAGTAATATATCTCTTCTGGTTTAAGCAAAAAGGACAGAGATGTTTATTTTTGCTGTTGGCAAGTTTGGACAAGAGAGTTAGATCAAGATTAGATCATGCACAGACCATTCTGAAGATTTTGGTTTTCATCCTAACAGCAGTTACTAATAATTCAAAACTCAAAAGGCATGGAAGGGGCACTTTGGATCAAATATAACACTCGGGAATTCACTCTACACCAAGTAGGCAGGTATTAGAAGAAAAGGCTGAGATTTAAAAAAAAAGACCTCTACATTAGCTTTAAAGATATGAAGCATTTTAAGAAGAACAAATTAAGAAAAGAAAAATGCATAGATAATTTGAATGGAAACAAATATGCTTCAATTTTCTTCCATACTTACAATATTATAGTTCAATTATAAAATTCACAGGAAGATAATGTCATAAATATGAGAAATCAGTAGTTCCATCCTATAAATACCCTTAACACCAAATTCTATTTATTAATATAACCCAGTTGAAACCCAGAGATTTACAAAACTAAAAGACATAAATAAGTACATGTGTTATAAAGCACAAACACTAAGCATTAAATATCTGTAAACCAAGAACTTAGTCCAAAATATTTAGTAGTTATATGTGTAATACAGAATATAGATTTAAAATCTTGAAAAAATACTGTGACATAAAAATAGCAAAAGATTAATAAACATCTTGAAAGATGATTGGAGAAGGAGATATGCTAACATGCTTCTCTTGTCTTTTATACAAAAAAATGCAACATATTGCTTCAGACATGAAGCTAATAAATAAATACTGATGCAATTTTTCTATTCAAAATTATAAAATTATGGAAGAAAACACATTGTGTATCTCTCAAATTTTCACACCAAAAAAGAATAAGGGAGAAGAAAACACAAAAAACAGCTGGGCGTTGTGGCGCATGCCTGTAATCCCGGCACTGAGGAGGCTGAGGCAGAAGTATTGCTGTGAGTTCGAGACCAGCCTGGGCTACGTAGTGAGTTCCAGGTCAGTCTCAACTACATAGTGAGACCCTGCCCCAAAAAACAACAACAACAAAAAAAAACAGAAACAAGCATTCAGTCCTTCATTAAACATCTATGGACTCCCAACTACACTCATGCCTCATGTAGAGATGCACCGGTGAGACAAATCAGCCTTGTCCCTATCGTTATGGAACCTGGAAATTACTTTCTGAAGTAAAACATGAAAATAATAAAACTATTCACCATAACCAATTTTATAATCATTATTCACTATTGAAAAGCAGCATATGAATGGAATGTCTAAAAGCATTTAACTGAGGGACTGACTTGGCCTGGGAAGAGGAAAGTCTGAAAAAAGAGAGCAGTGATTTGGTGGTGAAGAAGTAGAGAGAGATTTAGCCCTTGGAAGCTCGAATGAAAATCCTGAGAGAAGGAAACTAGGGTGGAGAAGGAACTGAAGTAACATTATATAATAGCTCTGTTACTGAGAGCTAAAACAATAGCGATTGTAGGTCTGCCAGGAAAAAAACAAAGGAAAAGGTCAAATACCTGCGACAGATTGGGTTATTGTTCCTAAGCCTGAGCTTGTCCCCTGTGACGGTCTCATGTGAGGCCCTGTGACTCCCTGCTCTGCTCTGTCAGGCAAGATATTGCCTGACTCCACTGGCAGCCATGGCCCTGAGATGTGCTCTACCTGGTTAGACAGGGTTGGAAGTGCTGGAACTACTTCTGGGCAAAGCTTTATGCTGGTTGTGTAAATCAGTCTGTGGCTGTGAAAATAACAAATTCGAGCCAAGGGTTGATCTTTCAGCCAGAGACTCAATATAAGAAGGTTCATAGAAAGCACAGCCACAGGGAGGTAGCACCCCGATGTAACACACACACACACACACACACTCACATTGTATGCCACTGATATTGTAAGTGTTCCATGTCCCTCACTTTATACATAATCTGGTAAAAGTTCAATGAACAAAAATACAACTCATATTTTGGCAAACAATAAAATGCTTCCCATAGAGCATTATGTATCCTGATTATATATGCATAAATGCATCTAGAGATGCATCTAGAAAATGCCTAAAAATGTTTGTAATTTAGCTCTGAGTGTTAAGTTTTCCCTCCTCTTTTGTTATATGTTTTCTGGTTAATGTGTGGAAGCTGTGAACCGAAAAAAAAATTGCTAATAGAAAAATAAGAGCATTTAAAAGATATTTTAGTCCTAAATCTATTTCTTCACTACAGAAATATTATTATATTTATAATAGTTACCAGGAGAAATGGAAGAAAAGGAAAATTTTATTGGAGTGATGTCTTATACATACATCACATGAAATAGTAAAGTACAGCTTCTCCAATTTTAAAATGTATTGGAACTATTTGAAAGCTTCTTAAAATACAACCACTGGGCTCTACATACAAAGTTTCAGATTCCTTAGATCTAAGAAAGAGACCAATTATTTTCCTTTCAACTATTTTCTTAAGTGATATAGATGTTATTAGTGCAAGAATTCTTCTTACTGTACTTTACTAATACTGTAAATGGTCTGATATAACTCTTGAAAAGAATTTTATTTTGACTTTAGAATTTCAAAAATTCAATTGACAGATTTTTATCCAAATGACTACTTGAAAACTATTGAATTGTTTTCCTCTGTTTTTTTCTTTTCTTATACTTGTATGTTGATAGCAGGCAAAAATTGAAGCCAGGGGAGTTAGTTCTTATGAGTGTAGGTCTTATTTAAGCATACAGTTAGGGATGAGGAGGCACACACACAAGCACACGTGTTTTTGTCCAGAGAAAATTTCCTAAATCTTTCTAGGGAATGCAATGAGTTTGGGTTTTTTAAATAACCATCTCTGCTATTCTAATGGTTGCTCCCCATTTTCCTTGACTAACATTTTCCTCTGGGCATTTAACATCCTTGACCTTGTTCTTTTTCTTCCTTGACCTCGTGCTTAATCAGCTCACAAATGTCTTACAAAACCAATTTGTAGCTTCAAATCTTCTTAGAAAATGCAAAAACATCATTCTCATAGTGGTAGTTAGAGGGAAAAAAAAGGAGCAAATTACTGTTTTAATTTGTAAAAACTAGAATATTGTTGAATTTCATTCTTTTCTTAGAAAAGAATAAAAAGGGAACAAAACAAAGACTTGAGAGGTTTTAATTTTTTTCTAATGCATCTTTGTTAAAATGAGACAACATTAAAGCTTCATCACAGTGTTCTTTTCAAAGGTAAGATTCAATATCCCATTAAAGCATTTTGCCAAAGGAAAAAGTTGTTAGAAAGTTCGTAAAATGCTAGGTGATCTTGGTGGAACCTGACTTTCAGAAACATCTGAAATACAACTTTTTATTAAATTGAAATGGAGTGGCCTGAGTAGGAACCCTGTGGGGACAGAATGCAGCCTCTAAGTCAAAGCCATACATTTCTTGTTATCACAGAACAGTTACCCTTCTAGCAAGCTAACAAAAGGACCATTACTAGCCTTTGAAAGGTATCCAATACAATTTCCCTGAAGACAGTTATGTTGGCAAATCCATGGGTCTTCTAAGGAACAGTACAATTAAAACTGTGATACTGAAGGAGTCCCTAGAACTCATAGAATTTGATTAGAAAAACCATATCCAGTTTTCATTATCTAAGTCAGACAAAAAGACCTATGTAATGTAATCGGAGAAGGAAAATTTAAGTTGTAAATTCTTCTTGAAACCCCACAGAACCAGGAGAAAGTTTCCTGTATTATTCTATTTTCTTAATAAGTCTTCCCTAGCTCACTATAACTTGGAGAACAGTCTCCAATATGTGGGTTCAAGGTTATGATTTCAAAATCCTTATTAATATTTTGTGATTGCACTAGGATGATTCATGCTACACTGCCTTTGCTAATTAAATTAATAGCTACAAATGCTTACAAAAGAGATTAACTTACGCCTTCTCTCTCAGGACCAAGACTGCTACGCACCCTTGACTGGGAAAGTGCATGCCCCACTGCTTTCACTAAGTGCTCTCACCATTGCCTTTACATCTCAATTGCTTCACTTTTATTATTTTAATCATTTGGCACAAGCTAGTGTTTTAAATTTATGTAACCTGAAGTATATTTTGTCTCATGCTTTGTGCACTTGCTTTAATGCCTTATCTTCCTGTGTCTTTACAGGCCTCAAATTACACATGGCTTTCACACTGTAAATAATCATACTTTATAACTGCTGAAGCCTTTCCTGTGATTAGTATGATTTGGATTTTTGTAAATTGCTTCAACCTCTGAAACTATCTCGCCAAATATTTGTTTGATGTAACATGATTTCCCATACTATCCTGCACTTTTTCAGATTGCCCTCCTTTTTTTTCCTAGCTACTGTATCTATAGACAGCACAGTCACTGAGTATTCATACTAAAGATAGATGTGGCAGTTCTCTGCTGCACTAGGATGTACTTTCTGCTGCTAAATATGCTGCCAGCAAGTTTGTCACTTGTAAAACTTGGCCTCAGCCCAAACTTGAGTTAACATTCTTTTTTCTTTGCAAACAGGTGGCCCTTTTAAACTTTACATCCAGTAGAAATGAACAATGAATATGTGTATATCCAAGGGTATGAAAATTGGGTGATGAATATACATTTATTAAAATGCAATAGTTTTAAAAACAGTATCATTATGTGAACATAGTTCCAGGATGATGGAGAAAATCCTGTCCAGATTAAGCTTTCTTGGAAAAACTTAAAAGACCTTGGCCAAGATAGCATTTTTTTTCAGTAAATAACACTCACCAATCCCGTGAGGCATAATAACTGACCCTCGCCTATATAGTTCTAATGAAGCTTTGGTCTACCTTGTACCTTCACACTTAGGGTGTGCGTGTGTGTGTGTGTGTGTGTTTGTAAATGTAATATACATAAACTCAAAGAGTAGAGGGTCCAAGACTGCACAGAACATCCGGAAATATCACTAGGGTAAGGGAGTGGGCATCTAATTCAGTGGCAGAGCAGTGGTTAGTATGCAAGACGTCCAGAGTTCAGTCTTCAACACACAAGAAAGACAGAAAGAAAAGGAAATAGATGGAAAGAAAGAAGGAAGGAAGGAAGGAAATAAAGTCACTACGGTTAGTGATATTGCCTACCATACCTAGTGTATGTTTCTTTAGCTAAAAGAATCTGTAATAAAATTTAAATAAGCTAGAATTTTTTGGTGCTCATGTCACGTGCCAGAGGTGAGAGGTCCAGGCCGGCAGGAGAGATGATTCCTGAGATTCTTCAGTGATCCAGGTCCATTTCTTTCTTGCTTTCCTCCTATTTTTCTATGAATGCTCCTCATTTAATGGCAAAAATTGTGTCATGACAAGTTATATTCTACAGTGGTGGACACAGAGTAGAGAATGTTTAAAATGATGAAAATGCTAACTAAAATTGCAGATTTAGTCATTATCCATCATATGTACGTATCGAATATTCATACTTTACCCAACAAATATGCACAGTTAAAACAAAAACAATTATAAAAGTTAATTACGGTGGGTGTAGGTATACTATTTACATTCTTTCTATGAAAATTTACATTGAAAATTATAAATCAGCAGTAAAAAATATGTAAAATTACTCTGTTAAATACTAGAAGAAGTAGATAAATTAAGAAATGATTGATTCCCAGAAGCAGAATTCTGTGCTCGGAAGAATGGGACTTTGCATTATTTTTTTTTTCTTTTAACTATATACAGGGCTTTGATAAAAGTAGATATAAAATTTTAAAACCCAATCTTTTCTTATTCCCGTCAAATAATGTTCAATTTCCTTACTACATATTATTTAAAAAATCCGTAGAAATCTCTTTCCAACCTACTTTTATGTCAAATCCTACCAGACCTACCTTAAATCCACACACACCCACAAACACACACATTCAGTTTTTCTGTTTCTAATAGTATGTGCTCCTATATACATTCTACATTTTTCCATGAGTGTAACCTTTAATTAGGCTCTCACTTGTCCCAGAATGCTTTCCTTCACATTTATTAGACTATTTTAAAAAAATAATTTCAAATGTCATCCCCTTATTCAGCTGTTTTTGGTAAGAATTCATTTCATATGACTCTATGTAGATACAAGAATGGTTTGTAATATAATTTGTTTCATTCTTGGAATTTCTTGTACATATATATATATATATATATATATATATATATATTCTC
>NW_022900950.1:4467820-4528958 GCF_012274545.1 Fukomys damarensis | reverse complement strand
ATATATATATATATATATATATATTCTCAATTTATGGCATATGGAGGCAGTATGGTAATACCCTTTTAATACTACTGTACTATTACAAAACACCATAGATTTAGTGACCTAAACAACATAGATTTAATCTCTTATAGTCTTGGATATCAAAAGTCCAAATCAATCTCACTGGACCAAGAGCCAGGCTTGGCACCAGAGTGTCCATTTCCCCCCATCTGCACCTCCTAGAAGTTCTCTGCAATAGTCACTTAATGGGTTAGTTGCAATCACTGGCTAGGGGGTTAGTGCCCCATCCTTCTGCTTCCATCTTCACATCTTCTTCCCTAGCTCTCCTATCTGACTCGTCTATTACAAGGACCCTTGTGATTATACAGAACTTTCCCAGATAATCCAGAGTAATCTCCACCTTTCAACATTTTTAACTACATCACATCTTCAAAGTTGCTTTGCCATGTAACCTGGCATTTTCACAGGCTTTGGAGATTAAGATGTGAACATCTTTAAGGAACCATGATTCTTTCTACCAAAAGTAGATTTATGTCTGATAACTAATATATTTTTAATTACTAGATAAAGTTTTAATATATGTGCTGCCAAAGCAAGCACAGCAGATAAAATTTTGTAGGCATTAGAGAAGCTGAATAAATTATATTTTTATTCTCAGATTATCATACGTTGGTATATAATGCAGTTTCTTTCATATTTTTAAATATTTTGAAATCTAAACTCTTCAATAAAGATCATTTTATCTCACGTTTTTTTTCCTCATGAGTTTATTGATACATTTTAGGTATACAGTGCAGTTACATTCATTATTGGGATCTTGTACCTTTACATGACAGGTCTTGGGTCTCATTTTTTCCCCTTGTCCCTGCCCTCCCTTCACCCCCTCCTTTCCTTCCCCTTTACAAACACTTCATTTCCAATTTTTCATTTTCTCATATTTTTTTTCTTTTCCCTTATTACCTTCCCCTACCCTTCCCACTTTCGCTACACCTTTAGTCCCTTTCTTCCTATTTCACATTACCATTATATCATTAGGATCTTATGTACTATTATAGTTTTTCACACCAGATAAACTATTCGGTATTTACACATGTGTGACTTATTTATTTCACTTAGGAGTTTATGTTCAATATGTATCCATTTTCCTATGAATGAATCTAATTTCTCATTCTTTATGGCTGAGTAATATTCCATTTTATAGAAAAACCACATCTTCTTTATCCAGTTTCCAACTGATGGCAAATGGGCTGTTTCCAAGTTTTAGCTATTACAAACTGTGCCACTATAAACATAGGTGCGCATATATCTCTGTGATACGAGTCTTTTAATTATTTTGGAAATATACCCAGCAGAAGGATGGCTGGGTCAAATGGAACCTCTAATCCCAGCTCTTTGAGGTATCTCCATATTGATTTCCATAGTGGTTCCACCAGTCTGCACTCCCACCAACAATGAAGAAGGATCCGTGGAACAGATTGGAAGACACAAAAACAAATCCAGATGTACTCAGCTACATCATCTTTGACAAAGGAGCTGACCATCCTCAGTGGAGGAAACATAGCCTCTTTAATAAATGGTGTTGGAAAAACTGTATCTCAACCTGCCAAAGATTAAAACTGTACCTTTATCTTTCACCATGCACTAAATTAAAATCCAAATGGATTAAAGATCTAAATATTAAAATAGGAACATTAAACTTGCTGGAAGGTAAGTTAGGCAGAACTCTGGAAGACACTGGCATAGGAAATGACTTTATGAACAAATCATCAGTAGAATGGGAACTAGCAGATAGAATCAACAACTGGGATCTCATCTTCTTAAAAAGCTTCTGTACTGCTAAAGAAACCATCAACAGAACTAAGAGACAACCTACAATGTGGGAAAAAAATTTTACTAGCTGTTCCTCAGACAAAGGACTATTATCTAGAATATACAAAGAACTCACAACAATCAGCCCTCCTCAAATATAAAGACCTGATTCAAAAATGGGCATCTGAAATGAACAGACATTTCTCAGACAAAGAAGTAAAAGCAGCAAGTAAATATATGAAAAAATGTTCCACATCACTGGTCATTCGAGAGATGCAGATGAAAACAACACTGAGATTCCACCTCACCCCACAAAGAATGGCTGCTATCAAGAAATCAAGGAATAACAAATGTTGCCGGGGTTGTGGGGAGAATCTCACTTGTTTTAAAGAAGAGACTTCCACGTTCTAGAAACTGAATTGGAAAATATCACCTAAAAAGTTACTGTAAATATGTTTAAATTAATTAAAAAGTATACTTTTAATGTAGTGTAAGAAAATATATAATGAATATAAAGAGTATATAAGCTGAGCTGGCGATTTAGTTCAGTGGTTCGACTGCCTGTTGGCAAGAGCAAGGTCCAGAGTTCAATCCCTGGTACCAAAAATAAAAAAGAATATAGAAGTTCAGAGAGTATGAAATTGAATTACATGAATAAATCACTAAGGATTAGAAAATAAAATGATATAAAGCCACTTTGAATGAAATATATTCATTATTTTGTCTCCATATCAACCAAGCACACCAGAAGTCATATGTACTACTCTGAACATGAGACCTGCTCAATTGTTTCAAAGCCACAATTATTATGAATATTCTTCTTGGCCTTGAATTAAGATTATTTGGCCATCTAGAAAACAGAATGAGAGATTTTGAATTCTTCACATAGCTGGGGGAAATTAAGCACAATAAGGAAGTATGTAAATATTCTATCCCAAATATTATTAGTCTATTTGTCTCTTTATTAGCTTTAATTTAGAAGAATAATACAAAATATGAATACATTTAAAATTAAATTAAAATTAAAATTAACCAAGCTTTCAACAGTTTAACATTTTATTTGCAAAATCTTGGCTATAATAATTTAAAATATACATTCTCTGTATTTTTTGAAAGAAAAAGATTGACATAGCATTTTATACATTCAACATATTGAATATTAGAAAATCATTAAAACTGCATTGTGTGGCTGTATTTATTAGCACAGAAAATTATCGTATAAAATTGAATGAAAATTACACAAAATTATGAGGTATAGTTTTAATATTTAAATCTTCTATGAAAAGTTTTGTTCCTTTTTATATCAACAATATAATTATTCCCAATTGATGAATTTATTCCTGAGCCTTTTAAAGATATGATACTGGTTTTTAAACCACCTACTTAACATCTCAACTTGAATATATGAGAGACATGTAAATTTAATCTCCTAGTCTCCATTTTCTCATTTTAATTTTTAACAAATGTATACATTTGTCCAAACTATTACTGTAGGATTTTTCCTTGCCCCTATTTTTTAGTGCATCAATAATTTTTTCAACTACTTATGATCACATATCAATTATATCACTTTTTATTTCCTCCGACTGTGATTTGGAATAAGGCATTATCACTTTTTTCACTTGACAAAGATGAGATCAGGCTTTTGACTTTCCCCTCTTCCTTAACATGTACTCTTTTCTAGCCTTTTTCCATCTGAAGCCAGAGTGATCTTTTCAAAATGATAGTTTTCTCCTTCATCATTTGATCTCTTGGCTTAGAACCTCCCAATGCTTTTCCATGTTGTATTAAAAATAAAATCCAAACATTTCATCTTGAATTACAGAGCCTTGCACAACCCAGCCTTGTATAATTTTGATAATATTATTTTCTAAGAAGTGTCTAAAATTGACCTAAAAGAAACAGACTAATGAGGAATGTTCAAATCCATAAAGAAAATTTTGTAAATTCAAAATTTATTGACTTGGTCTCCATGGATAGACTTTAGGAGGTCTTATTATTTCTTTTAAATCGTAAAATAATGTATACATGAGCATTTTTCTAAGGGAAATTATCCTAAAGTTCATCATATATAATCATGAACTGTAAAAGCCCACAAATAATACTAAAAAAAAATTCTTATTGCTATAGATAAATACAACTTTTAAAAACTATGAAAAGATAAAAATCTTAGATAGGATTGTTTTCCATTTTATAACTGACTGTATGAACACATTCTAAAGAAGTCATATACACAAATCTGCAGCTTAAAATATATACATATTTCTGTAAGTTAGAAAAGATAATGTTATCTACTTTTTCCAATTATTCAGTACTTCACCAAAAATGGGACTCCCTGAATCACAGAACTATTTTTTCCTAAATACAACAAGCTTATTGTAGTAAATTTATTGCCAGATCTTCTCAAATTCTTCTTGTTGTTCTTGTTGTCACTGACATGATTATTATTATTCTGCTACAGAACACAAACTTGAATTATTATTCATAGAAATTTTAAGATCTTAGTTTATTATGCTATTTCTCAGACAAATATACAAAAATAAAATATAAATGCTACTGATTGAAAGTCTTTTCCTATGCAAAAATTCATGTTTATTGAAAATTGTAATGCAAATTTAAGTAATGCAGCTCTGAATTGTGCTTCTGTAGTAACTTAACACTTCTTTGTTTTTAGCTATAAATGTGTACATAAATTAGAATAATTTCTCTATATTTTATCCACAAATGCCTCCATAACGTGTGACTAATGTTTTTAATGTGGCATTATGTTAGTACAAAAAAAAAGAAAGAACCCTACCACATTTCTATTAAAGTAAAGAAAATAACTGCCAGTGCTTTAGTGGCAGCTTCTCTTTGGATATTGTCTGAAAAGCACTTTTGATTTTCCAGCAATACATTTCTAAGTTGTCTGAAGTTCCTCCTGTCTGTTCAAAGTACTTAACATTTTGTGGTAGACTTTGTCTTCTAATCCTTTCAATGAGCCTTTTGTATCCTTTCCTCATTCTCTCTGATTGTCACAGTGGTTTCAAACTCTTGACAGAAGACCTCTAGGGTTGTTTATAGCCCTGTATCTGCACTGAAATGATAAAACAGTTCAAAGCATAGAGGTGCAACAAGAGAGAAATTGTCTACAGAGCATATATGACATTGAAAAGATGAACTCCCACAGTAATTGCCTTGAGTGGTAAAGTAAATGCTCAAACCAGAAATCAGTGAAAGGAATTAATATCTAATTATTTTAGCATATTTTTGGAGAGATTGTTTAATCAGTTTCATTTATCAAAGTTCAGCATCTACACGTCTTTACCTGGTGGGTTTATCTGCCAGTTTTCAGAAAATGTTGCTAATCTATGCAGACAGAAATCCAGTCCCACATTCCAGAGGCTACTGAGCTAAGTTGCAAGTATAGAGTTCTAAGTGACCATTATTTCCTTTTGTATATTTGAACATTTGAACAGAAGTAGGGAATTTTAAGAGCTAAAAGAATAAATGTTAGTTTCTAATTTTCATTGAGGATGACCAAATAAAACCTTGGCTTTGAGTTCAGATCTAGATTAAACACTATTTTCAATATATGAGGTAAATAGAACTTTTTCTTCTTCAGAGTACTGTTTGACCTTGCACTTCCTACAGCACTTTGTGATATTCTCCATGATTTACTTGGGTCAAAACATTTGTGTTCTCAGTAGCTTCCCATTGAGAATGATCCACAGTCAAATTCTTTGTCCTAGCACAGAAGACCCTCCAGTACCTGCTCCTTTCTCTCTCTTCACCATAATGTCTAATTTATAGATATAACTTCACTGAAATTAAAACCACACTGATTTATTTGGGGTTTCTGGAACACCCATTCCTCTTTTGCTCATTTGTTTCTCCATAGACTTTTCCCTCCATCCAAAATGGTCTCACTCTATTCTCTACTGTGTAATTACTATCCTTTCATCATAGTGCATATCTGCTCCCTAAAGCTTTTTGTAACTCCATCATGCCTCACACAGACTACTTTCAGTATGCAATATCTCTTTCTGAAATATAGGTTTCACTGTTTTTGGAAAATTTTTTTTTCTGTATCTACTTTTCCTGGTAGAGAGTGAAAAATTAGCTTTATTAAATGTAGAAATCCTCTCTCATATTTTAATCCTCAGCACGTAGCTAAGAGGTTGATCTATTACTCATAGTTTAAATATAGATGAAGATTGTTAAACTGACTTGTTCTGAATTCTAATTCTATCCATTCAATCACATTCATTTTGTCATGTACTTATGGAGATCTACCCAAGTGCTCAAAATTCACTCTTCATTGTAGCAAAAACTAGTAAGGCTTCAAATGGTCTTTCCTTACTAATATCTTCTATTCTGGCTAGAAAGAACATGGTGACAGTTCTCACAAATGAGGATTTCACAAGCTGTTAATCTTCTTAGATATATTCTACTCAATCACAGAAGTTTTACTTAGTAAAAGTAGGTTGATGTTGTATAACTTTACAGACATCAAATTTGATATTGTACAACTTTCAGATATGTTTTACCTGCATTTTTATATTTTTCTCTCTGAGAAGAAATTGCAAAAGCTGAATTAATGAGGAGAATATATAAGAGGTATATCAAAAGTAAGAAGATAATCACAATTCTGGAGAACTCATTGGTTAAGACTCATTCATTCATAATAGTTACGGTAATATTAGTACTTTTCTGAAGTTTGAAACTTTGAGTGTTACTCAACTTTTAGTGTTCTATGTTTCCTAAGCCTTCAAGGTCTGTGCCAAGTATTCAGTGCATGTCAATAATACTTTGGCTTTTCGTAAGTGGGTCCACCGTGTTATGTGGTACATTTCTGGGCCAAATGCTGATTGTTCTCTTTTGTTTCCATTTCCAGGAGCCATATATCCCATTGATGATGTTGCCAAACAAATTTCCTCTCCATCACAAACATAAGTAAGGTTTTATCCGCTCTAATATCCCCAAGAAATTGGAGACTTTGCTGTTACTGCAGTTCATGCTGCTGTGTTGCTGCTTTCTCACTTCTCTACACAGACACTGTGTTACCTTCTAATAGTATTGGACTAGTTACATTTATTTCCTTTCAAGACTTACATGGATTTCCTCCAGGGCCCTATTCCATATGCTTGAGAAAGGATGATTGCTATTTGTAGACAATATTATTGCTAACTAGAGAGTTAAAGATCTCTACTCTCCGAATCTCCAAATTTATTCCACATTTTGTGACAGCCAAATTAGATTTTAGCCCCAATGGCAGAGCACCTCTGGGGAATAGTGTAGTGTCTAGCAGATTTTAAATGTCAAGGGAAGTTCATCAGAATACTCTCAGACACATTTCTTTAAGCTCTGAATTTGGACAGAGGGTAAAGCCAATGTCGAATGTCTATTTTTCCACAGACTTCATTCAAAAATAGGGCAGGAATGTAAAATGTGCCAAGAGATAGAGGAAGCTGGAGGGCAAAGGCTGCTTAAAACATTTTCACTGAAGCCCTTGGTAGTAAGAGTTCATGGCTACAGGCGCGCTCAGGACCTCTAAGCTGTGCATTAATAACAGATTAAGCAGCACTAAATTTCAGGACAGATCTTTATTCAGCTTACTAGAAATGGGGCTGCAAGCCAGATGAAACAAAAAATATGCCTGTCCAGAACCCAAGAATTTTCTGTATAATGCCAGGACTGCCAGGTGACCTGAGCAGAGAGATACTATGACTTGATATTCTAATGCCTTTGAAACAAGCAAAAATACACTCTAAAAAAATATCATTAAAGTAAGTTTTGGTCACAGGCTGAGTCGAGAGAAAATATGAGGGGGAGAAGGATTTCACTTATGTAATCCAGAAAATATTTTAAAAATAATAATAAAGCAAAACAAAAATTACATTTAAAGAAAGGCCTGTTAAATATTTGTGTCATAGATTAGCTTCGGGGAATCCCATAACTGTCACAATAATGATCATAGTAGGGCAGGGGATTTAGCTTAGTGGTTCCACCGCCTGCTTCACAAGCACAAGGTCCCGAGTTCAATCTCCGGTATTGAAAAAAAAAAAATCATTAAAAACATTGAACTCACTGTCTGTCACTGAATAGACCATTAAGTATAGCTAAAATAATTATAATTATAAAAACAACTAATCTAGCCAGAACAAGATCAGTTTATTTCAGTTAGCCCTTGGCATAGCCAAACCCTTTTGCTCTTTCAGAAATGTTACAGTTTAGACAATAATGTGATACTTCTATTTATAACAGCTCTATAGGTTTACATACTTTTGTCAGATATGAATTATTCCTTGACTTATTCTGGAATGTTAATGTTAAGCTTTCATTGTTATGTGAAGGAATACCAGAATTAGAAGAACAACGTTTCAGGCTTTCCATAAGAATGGTTGTCCTTTTCTGAATAAGCATGAGCTCCCTTTTCATTAATTGTTCAGCAAAGATTTGATTATCTTGGGTATGAGAAGATTTAATGGTAGGCCCTGGTGGCAGAAAGATTTAGGCCCCTGCAGCATCCACTTCTTGGGGGAGGAGAGAAATAAGAAATAAGCAACTACTTACAGCATCATGGCCAAGACTAAAGTATACAAAAGTTGCTTAAAACAGGAATATAGGAAAGAGTCCCCTGTTTGAAAAAGAGGATAAGGTAAGGAAACAATCCTGAGAGAAAAAGATAAGCAGTTGGGCACATACAGAAGAAGGAATCCAGGAAAAGCCTTTCAGGTAAAATGATTACTCACTCAAATGGTGCAGGGGTGAGTGAGTGCTACAGAAGAGATTACTGTTGTTGTGAGCCCAAAAGGAGAAGAAAACAGTGCCTAGCAGAGTCCTTGGATTCATGAAAGTCCTTTGGTTACCAACAACAATAACAGACTATTTTGCTTAAACAAAGATAACAAGAGAACTAATTAGAAACACCCTGGATTACTCAGAATCAAAATTAAAGCAAATGGCAAAAGTGTTAAACCAGAGATGAAGGTAAGACAGAAATAAAGAACACTCTGAGTCTAGATGGATCCCCTCTAACTGTGTTTCTAGTCTGCAGTTTTTCCACTTCGAACTTAAATTCCTAGAAGTTAGAAAATGATATGATTAGCAAGAGAAGCAAAGCTAACTTTGTTCCTCAGCCCTCAAAAGTTTATTCATTATAGGGGCAACCACAAAAGGAAAGTCAAGGCACTGTGACCAGCCAAGTAGAGATTAAGGTTAACCCACTGAAAACGAGATTCCCTCCTCTGGGTTTATGTGATAAAGGTTGACTTTCTTTTTTTTAATTAAGTTTACTGGTACATTTTATGTATACAGTGAGATGACACTCATCATTGGGAATTTGTGCCTATATATGATATATCTTGGTTCTTATATTTTCCCCATTCCCTTGCCTTCCCTTCACCCTCTCCACCCCTTCCAATTTACAAAGATGTTGTTTCCATGTTTCCTTTTCTCATATATTTTTCCTTTCCCTTCTTTCCTTTCCTCTACCTTTCCGAGTTCCCCTTCCCTTTTAGACCTTTTCTTCCTATTTCACATTATCGATTATAATTTTGATGGAGTACTACTTAGCCATAAGGAATGAGGAAGTATTGTATAGCTAAATGGATACCCAGTTAGATACACATTGAGACCATACTCTTAAGTGAAATAAATAGGAAACACCTGTAGATACCAAATAGCTTCTCTGGTATAAGAAACTAAAGTTTGATTTTCTATCTCACATGACTTGTGCTCAGCAAGACATCGGGAAGAAATAAATCAAACAAAGAAAATCAAGGGCCGGGGATTTAGCTCAGTGGTTCCGCAACTGCTTTGCAAGTGCAAGGGCCTGAGTTCGATCCCTTGTACAAAAAAGAAAGAAAGAAAGAAAGAAAGAAAGAAAGAAAGAAAGAAAGAAAGAAAGAAAGAAAGAAAGAAAGAAAGAAAGAAAGAAAGAAAGAAAGAGAAAAAAGTAAAAGAAAAGAAAACCTGGACAAGTGAGGATAGATTTCATGCCTACAGAAACAGCAGATTCCCTCCTGTGGAAAAACTTGTGTTTTTATTCCATAGGATTTCAGACATGAAGGGGACACATGATAACTTGTGCTTTAGAAATACTTCTCTGACAAGAGTAAAAATCATTTGTGATACTCTTATAAGGATAAACCATAATAACTCAAATTGCATGCATCACAATATGCAAGTAAGAAATATGTGAAAATGCATCCCATGGATGTGATCCTAATTTCCCTCATGTAGAAATTATCTGTAAGTAATTAATTCCTTGGAATCAAACATATTCTATCTCTCTATCTATCTAGTTATCTATCTCCAGCTGTATGTATGAACATGTGTTTGTATGAATTCCACTTTTTTGCTATGAGTGATTATTACCTGGTATAGTGAAATCTACAAGCTTTACATTTTGATCAATAAAAGTCAAACACACAGGTGATATAATGATATACATGACGAAATACTATCTAAGGTAGTTTTAAGGTAGCTTTAAAGATCATTCAGTTACCTATTACTATTTCTAAAGATGTATTTAAAAGAAATGTAAACAGAGAAGAAAAGAGATGTGAAATATAATCAAAATATCAAGTACTAAAATTATTACAGTTATAATAATGAGTCACATTTTCTATTTCCTTTACATTTAGAGCAAAAATAAAACTTATTAAAAAGAAATATATTTTGAAGGGTAGTCTTGTGAAAAAGAAATAATTCTTCACTTCTAAAAATTTTTCACAAAGTACAAACCAATAGTTTCACTGATTGGATAAAAACACCACTTTCTGGTGGTCCAATCTAACTGAACATTCATTTAAAGGAATTTCAATGCTTTAAGAAAAATTTGGTTACTGTTCTCAATGTTTCTCCTTTATTCCTACCACTCTTTTAAAAGTATATCTCATGTTTTGATTTCTTTGTTTTATTTGAAGTTGGCATAAAGTTATAGCATATCAATGAAGTAAAAGCAGAGATCTCTTAAATTTAATATTAGTGTATGAAATCAGCAACCAAATGATTTTAAACAGAATATTTCTATATTCTAAATGCTCTGAAGTTACTAGCTTTTTGCTGGACATTGATTTCATAATTTCTTTATACATACAACATATAAATACATACAATATATACACACATATTTCTAGTGGCTTCTTTCCTTCTTTAAAACTTCTTATAAAACTGCTGAGCCTATGGAGACCAGATAACAAGTTATGCTTGAATTATGCATAAAATTATTTCAAATCAGCAAATAGACTGTAGGGTGAAAGAAGGAGGGGGAGAGAAATATAGGCCTGAGAGTAAACAGCATTACCATCATTGTTTGTATAACAGGTAATACACCCATGCATATAAATAAGGCACTCTCAGGACACTCCTTATAGCAAATCTCTGACCTGATATTTCCCTTTAGATCCCAAATCCTGACTACAAGAGTCTGGTGGAATTCATTTAGACAATGCACAGATACGTAAAAATATCTGTCCTTATAAAATAATATTAAAAGAAAGTTGAAAATCTTTCCTTATGAAATGAGAAATAGATGTATTCTACTATACAGATATTAAAGATGTAATTGTACATAAAATGGAAAAGTATTTGTCTCCAGGTGCTATTTTGAATTTCTTCTGCTGTGATCTCACCTTATCTCATCTCTCTTATTCACATGTAGCAATTGCTCCTGACTTCTCTAATCTTAATCTCTATTACATGTAAATACTAAAAATTTTTACTGTTTTAGCCCATACTTTTTTAAGCTTGTTTTAAAAAACTTATTTTAATTTATTGCTAAAAATTCTAGACCAGAACTTCTGTAGCTGCCTTTTTAATACATTATTTTAAAATTTTCATATTTGAATTTTCTTATTTAAAAATTTCATATTTCCTTGTTGACAATAGGCTAATCACCTCATCCCACTCCCCAGAATTTAATCTACTTATGTTGGGTGAATAATTTAATGTTTCTTTTCAGATCATGTGAATAAATAAAAGTATTTAATAATATTTTCATATGCCTCTTGGATGTGAGCACTCTAAAAAGTGATAAATTTCAGAGCATAATGTGTTGCTCTATATAAAAAGGAAAAGTTTACTGGCAGGACACTTAATGAAAAGTGCAGAGAAAGAAGCATATATATTATTTGAAACCATTAATACAGTTTTTGCAAACAACCAAAATTGTGTTTCTCTATGTGTATTGAGGAATAAAATTTTATGAGTCACACAATAAAAACTATCTAAAATTTCCCATAGTATATCTCACTATAAACTATTATGTGACTCAGTAATTGGCTTGTGCAGAGCGTCTCTAAAATGCTGCAGAGTTGTGATAGGGCAAAAATAGAGGCTACTTTGGGTAGACAAGCATATTCAGGTATTATGATTTCAGCTAAAATCCATGTACTAAGATGCCAGATTTAGTGGCATTTTGCTTTAGATCACTACAACTAACAGGATCTTTCACTGTGACAGCTAATTTTCAGATGGACTCGTGAATTGAACAATGGTCCCTTGAATACAATTTAAATGTCATAAGCAAGTTAAGAAAAATAACTCTGAATTAGTGTATCACTGCTTTGAAAGCCCGGACATATATAACATTTATGATGTGATGTTTCAGAGAGCATTTTATAAGCAAAATGGGAAACATCCAGAAAATTCCTATGAAACCACAGACTGGAAATTTGTCTTCAGTACTGCTTAGAAAGACTCAAACATTTTGAATATTTCCATCAAAGCAGAAATATGCTGAGATCTATGTTTTCTTCCTCTGTGAAAATAGGAGTGTATACAAGATTATTGCAGAACTGACTCTTATTATATGCTATTTGGAAAACAAAACAAAACAAACACACATGAAAAAAATAAAATGTACCAGAGACAAAAAAGAAAGTCTTAGTTATTGGGAGTTACTGCAGCTAATTAGGAAAGATATCAGGCCTCAAATGGCAAAGAAATGACATTTAATAAAAAATGTTTTATGGTTCACCATTAGTATTAACTATGTTCTCAGATTCATAAATGTCTGTGCCAATGTGGTTGTCAGCATTGAGTGGGTTCCCAGTAATGAGGCTGCTGCAGCCACTTGTATGTCAGATTTCTTACCAGATGCTAGCATTGAGGAGACAGAAGTTGTACATATCTGTTAAGAGGTAAGAGCCCCCCCCAGCCCCGAACAGTATCATAAGGTAAAAGAGAGCACAGACAACACAGAAAGTCAGAGCAGGTATAAAAGTATCATTGACATTGATGCCTAATGAAGTCTTTCTGAAGAATCCCAGATTTTTCCCGGAAGTGACATCTCGGATGCTTAGTATTAATTATGCTGTTTTGGAGGATCAAAAATAGAAGGCTTCTCAGACAACAAACCTGAACAGAAAATTTTCAGCTTAAATGCATCCTTTTCTATTAGAGAGCTGCTGAGGCTGTCTTCTTGACAAATAGATCCTATCAGCTGTGGACACTCAGCTTCCCCACCTGTGATTGGAAGGCTAACAAGCTTGGAGTCATTCAAATACAAAGACTACTTAATCTGATTTTAGTGCGAGTAAATTTGCCCCACACCATATCTGTAAATTGCACCTTCTATCTGAACACACAGAAAGGTTCAGTAGTATCTAAGAGTTCCGGGAAGGGGTGGGGGAGTCACCTACTATTCTGTGTATATTTTTTTCAGTATTAAGATAAAAGATTGTCTTGGCTTTCTAACAAGGAAGTAACTAAGATTAGAGGTGCTATATTTTGAATAACCTTGGCTACATGAGTGAGAAGATGGGGAGTGAAAAGATGAGACTGCTTCCTCCACACAGGAGTCAGACTTTCTGAATGCAGGGCACTGTGCAGACAAAGTTGGATTTCTCTTTGGAGAGAGGGACACAGCAGTGACCCCTGTAGCTTATTTAGCAAAGCTGTAGAAGAAAACTTGCTATGAATTACCCAAGCTCACCCGGGCAACTTCACTTTGTAATGTTCCTTACACTGTCTATCAAGAGTTATTTGTTCTTAAAGAATCAAAGAAAAATTTGAACTCAATACTTCAATAAGTGAAGTGAACTAGGTACTGAGGCCTCCAAAGGACACTCAATGATGACTCGTGTCCTATTCATAAAATAAGGAGCAAGGAAAAAGGCATAACAGGTCAGAAGTCTTAAAGAGGCTCAAATAATTATTTAACTCTTCATTAGTGTCACTTTAAAGAGAAGTTGTTAGATTTTTCAAGAGGTAAATATATTTGCTCACTGTGATACTGAACAAGTTGTTTAAAATTTCTGTTTTTCAGCCAGGTATAGTGGTGCAACCCTGCAATCTTAGCATTTTAGAGGCTCAAGCAAGAACATTGAAAGTTCAATTCCAGCTTTGGCAACTAAGTGATTTAGCAATACCCTGTCTCAAACTACAAAAAAAAAGGGTGGAGATGTGGGTCACTGTGAGGGCCCTGAGTTAAATCCTTTGTACCACAAAAAATGGCATTTTTTAATCAGTTGGTTAAAAAATCTACCATCTCTCTCATAGAGGACAATGGGGACCTATGCCAAAGACTCCCTTTCAACACAAAAGGGCTCATGTCACTGATAGTGATAATGTTTAGCAGGCTACAGATGAGTCATCCCTTCTGGAAGTCAGTGTTAACTAAGGAAAGCCCCCCCCCCCGCCAATTTCATCCTGTCTTCTTAAGGTAGTTGCATCCAACAGCTTGTCCAAGAGGGAGCTGCAAAACCTCAGCAACTTCCCACCAAATCAGGAGTAGAAAGGGTGTACCCCATCCACAGCTCCTTTTGGAACTGACTGATGCCTTTGCTGTGACCAAATTCCAGCTCAACTTCTACCTCTTTCTACCAGTTTCTTTTATTCCTATATCCCAAAAGCAGTCTCCAGTAAACTTCTTAGGTAAAAGCCCATTTATCAAAGACCAGAACTATAATGCATCTCTGGAAAAAAGTATACCCCAAAGGCCTGTGTGTCCACTTGTGGTTATATTTGAAAGATCCTAACATGTGATTTACCTGGAAATAACATGGAAAGACTACTAGAGGTTGTGTGGAAAAGGGGAAGACCTGTGGGCCATTATTTAGGAAGAAAGATTTAAAGTAAATGTCTAATTTAAATTTTAGAAGCTGTCTCCTTAATCTCTTTCAGATTACTTTCTGTAAAACAGCCTTGGTAACTTCATCCTTTGCTAAATAGATTCTGTTTGGTGTAAACTCAAAGAAGACCTGAGATCTACTCCAAAATTAGTGCATAGGAAAAAGAGAAACTCTCATGGGAGTACAACCAAATTTTAATAGAAAAGAAGAAACTTTCCATTTCTCCAATTTCTGAAGATCATGACCAGCATGTAAAGGATAGGCACTGGTGACCTTCATTAGTAGGATAATTATTTACATATATTTCTTTTGACTGAAAATAGAATTCCCTACTTAGAAAATGAAAATTAGCTGATCATGCCCTCTTTTTTTCTACCTTATCAAATCATTCTTCATAAAAATGTTTGTGTTTCTTTGGGAAAACCATAGAATGGAGAACATAGGACACACACTACCTTCGCAGGAATCAGAAGGAGTTTTTCACCTATGTCATCCCTGCTTATTGACCATCAGCTCAGCAGTCAACTTCTATAATTCTGCATGTATCCCTTTACCTTGTCATCTGACTCATTCAAGCTTCCCTAGTGGGACAGGTGCTCAGGATCAGGAAGCATTGAAGGAAAGTAGAATCCAGTTACTTTCTGATGTTAAGATCTCCCTGCATTAGTGGTTTTTCCAGTACCTGCCAATCCTTTCATAATCAATTCCTTGCATTAAACTCTGCTCTGCTCAAAATATCTATAGTAGGTTCTACTTTATTGGGTGTTGAATACTGGAGTACTAAATATCCAGAGGGAGCAAAAGAGTAATTACTTATGAGGTTAACTGTCTTTCAAAATTCATGTTAGTTTATTATGGGTTGTATTTTTTATGATATTGTTGAAGTTTCTAATTTACTGACCTCGAAGAAGTCACTTAACTTCTGAATTTTTTTTCTTCAACATAAATGTAGGACTTGAGCTTTCAGACTTTAAGTTTTTTCTTTTCAATTTTTTCTTTTTTTAGTTCTAAATTTTATTAATCCAAAGGATTCAGGACTATGGACTCTTTGCTAATCCTTAATTTTTTCCTCAATTTTTTTCTTTTCCTCACTCCTTTCCTTTTATTCCCCACCACCCCAATCAAATCCAGGGACTTATATATTCTAGACAAGTGCTATATGGAGATGCATCCTCAATCTAAATTTTTCCATTTTTAAATATCAGGTTCAAAAACAGTGGGGGAAAGTTCAGACAATGATACACTTAAAGGCTGAATTATTTTGTGCATGCTTGATATTTAACACTTGTGTCAGCAATCAATAATTCATACCACATGTAGTAAGAAGTCCAGAAAGATATTATACCTTAAAGGTAACATAAAGCACTTTATACATTCAGTCATAAAGAATGGTTATTGGCTTGCTGCAAAGGTAAAATATGAGATGTGCTTTTTCCTGAAAGCCTAAGCTAACAGTCTATAGTGCTGACATTATAAAACATTTCAAAGTGGCAAATAATCTTGCAACAAAGAGGAAATAAATTATGAGTCATACTCAGCAATTTAACTAATAATCAAGACATACATGTATGTCTTTTTATATAAAATGCCATGCAAATGTTAGGAATTTGGTAATGAGCACCACAAACCATTATTAATGGCATAACAGAATGTAGCTTAAATTTGATCTGTTTAGACTATGAGTGTGTTTTAGACCACAATACCTGGTAGAATCATGTGCATAGTCATATATCTAGTGAGAAGTATTTTGTAGCTTTATAAATAAAAGACTTCACTCTCATCAGCTATCTTTTGTCTACATCATACTCATGCAAAATTACTGGTAGAGACAGCTTTTGTTACTGGCACTTACAGAGTAATTTATAATGTTTGAAAGGTCTTTGCCATTTTCCTAATTGACACTCTAAGTCAGGGCTGCATTTGGATCTATCATTGTCACTTGGTTGTCACAAGGAGTCAAACATAAGCTGTGCATTTTAAATAGTACCACTGTATCTGCTATTTCTTCTGTTTCAGTAAAGTAGCAAGCACGTGTTTGGATTGATCATATGTCATGACAATGCATTCAGACTTTTAAATGTGTATTTAGAATCTAAGTGCATTATCTTGGAACCAAGGAAAACATCCGAAACGGAAGAAGTGACATTACCTTAAAATATATTGATCCACAGTTTTATTTTGAAAGCTGGCCATTAATCCAAGATAATTATTTTTTGTTTTATTTCGTTGTTTGAACTAGAAACATGGGATGGATGGGATATTCCAAGAGCAAGAGCCTACCTAGAGAGAACCAGGAGATGAAAGAGCTTGAAAGACAAACCAATAGGGCCAGAGTGTGGGTCCTCCAGGGCTCACACTCCTCCTGCCTCCTCTTTAAAGACCTAGCTTTTCTCTGCATACAGACAAAGGCTTTCTGGAAGTTTGCAGTTTAGCAGACCCATTTGTAAGTATTTTCTTTGAAGTAAGCTAAAACATATAGTCTGTTAATGTATAAAAATATGCTATTTCCTTTTATAAAATTCATTTCCCTAACCTGAGAAAGCTTCTATTTACAATGCAATTTACTTTTTTCCTAAAAAGTAAACAAGGAATGTTAAAGTTTAAACTACACTCTCTATATAAGCCTTTCCCTTTAAGATTTCAATCCATCCATTCTGACCTTATGGCCCTTGACTTCCCTGCATATCATTTTATAGTTTGTATCTCTGGTATGTTTTCTTTTCTTCTTTTTTTCTTTCTTTCTTTTGGTCAAAATCTGGCCCTAGAAAAGTGAGGCTTCTTCACCATCCTGCATCCTGTTCTGATTCCTTCCCTACTTTATCTTAGAGGAGCAGACTTTCCATTGATAAAGTCCAAGAACCTATGTTAGAGTTCAGAGCCCATGAGGGTTATTGTTTAATCTTACTGTTTTCTAGGATCTGGAGTTATAAACAGAGTAAGAGACTTCTGTTACTTCACAACAGCAGAACCACCTTTGTCTCTGTCACCTATTTACTTTCCCTGACCATTTTCTCTCCCAAACTGAGAAGTCCGATGAACAGCGGGACTTCACTTCCGTTCAGGAGATGCCCGTGCACAGTGCACAGGTTCTCCCTCAAGCTCTGCGGGTCTCTTCACCTTTTGTCTGGGTTTTCTCTGTAGATATTCAGATGCACCTTTCCTATTAGAGCTTTGAAGTCGGTGTTTAAGTTCTACGTACAGAGTCCAAAATAAATTGAATCATTCAGTCTATTTCAGTCTAGGCCAGAGAAGAGGAGCCCGCCAGTATGCAGTGTCTGTTGGCCTGGACCATTGTTCTTCATGGTGAGCACTTCCCGAACCTCACTCAAAATTGGCTGCTGTCTGAAGGGAACAATTGCAAGTTTCGGATCTCTTTCACCTCTCGCTTTCACCTCTCCTGTCCTCTTTGTCTCTTCCTTATATAAATTTATAGCATATGTATATAACTACACATTTTAAATTGTTCTAAAATAAATATAATATAAATATGAATTACATATAGACACAGACCTTTTAGACAAAACTTATAACACTATTTGAGGAATATACGTTTTCTATCAAATAGGTAGCATCACTGTATTTAAACATCCAAAGAGGTATAGGCAAAATTAATAAATAAAAACTTGAAGCAAAAGAAAACTTCAAAACTATAGTAGCTGTTGCATATGTAGCAGAAATACAAATAAGATTTGTAAGATCATTTTTCTTCAGGAAAGGACCAAGGTCTCTGAAGATTACTAAACCTCACATACAAACTGGGGATGATGAAAGAAACTACTGAAAAAGTCTGACAGGACTGATTCCCCCACAAAGGTGAACCTAGGTTCCCCATCATAAAGTCCACTGTGATGTTCTGGGCAGAAGAGTTTGGGGTATTTCCTTTGCAAATACTCTTTATTTGTCCAGAGTAGTGTCTCTGTCTGTCTGTCTGTCTCCCTCTGTACCTCTCAGTCTCTCTCACTCTGTGCATGCTCTCTCTCTCTCTCTCCTCTAATAAATCATCTATTTTTAAAAAAAAGAAGAGTTTGGAAATTCCTTGATTTTTAGCATTTCCTCTTTTAATAGTATCGTAATTTTTTAAATTTGGCATAACTTAACTCCGTTCTTTGAGATGAAGACATTGTTTACCTGTAATTTCTGAGAAATAATGTACAAATATACATGAAATTGTTGTTTTAAATGACTTTATGTGAAAAACATCACTATTATTTACACATATATAAGCAAATTCATTTGCTCAATAATATTTAACAAGTACCTTTTATATGCCAGCCACCATTAGGCATTTGGAATATGTGTTTGATTTCTGCCTTCATAAACTTAAATTTTATTGAAAAAATTAATCAGAGAGAGTAAGTAAAATTAAATTAAAATTGGCAAGTGCAATGTAAGAAAAGAAAAGCTGAAAAGGTTAAAGGTCACAGGGTGGGATGGTAGGGGTGATATCTCATATAAAGTAAACGTGATGACCAGTAAGATGCAATGAACTTAGTTTTGCCATGTGAAAACAGCTATGCAAATTTAGAACATGTAAAAATTCACAGATTTTTTTGAATTGACATCTTTCCCTTTCCTGGGAAAAATATATCTGACATCCACAACTTAAACTGAGAGATTAGATTAGGCTCAGCGTTTCAGAAATTTAGTCTATCATCAGTTGGCACCAGAGAAAGAAACATGGCGGCAAAGGACATCATGGAGCAAGGCTTCTCATTTCCTGCCAGTCAGGAAGCAGAGCCCTGGGGAGAAGACCAGCAAGGAAAGTGGCCAGGACTAAATATAATCCCCAAGTTCACCTCTCTATGACCAGCCTGACACACCCAGAAGTATGCTTCCCAATTTTCCTAGAGCTCTCTCAAGCCATACAAGTCGGCACTCAAGTTAATTGTCACAATGTAGTACCCACAGAGATCACAGTGGAAATAATAACTGCAAATGATCTGATATGAATAATTCTAAATTAGAAAACTGAAGCATATTTTCAGAATATAACATTTAATTCTATAAGAAAGCTGCAGCAAATGACTATTCTAAACTCTCCCCAAAATGGGAACCCAAGAACAGACTGCTGTAATATTTTACTAAGAAAGCTGACTCCTATTAAATCCACCAAACTCATTTACCCATTCAGAAAAATAAAACATAGGGAAGTTAATACTTAGGAAGTACCTTTGGCAAAACTTTTTCTGTTGTTTTCTTTGAAAATGTCTTAACTGATTGAGGATGTTCAATGCTATAATGGAGAGGAAACCTTAGAATTAAATTTAAATTCATCACTGAAGATGCCATTGAGTACAAGCTTAACCATTTGCTTTTACTGAGAGCTCTGATACAATTGAATGAGTTTCTCTTTCCAATGGAACCATCAGCTGCTTAAATCAATACTGAGAAAATCATTCTGTACAATACCACCTGGGCTACAGAGGGTAATTTTCCAATTGTAGAACCATACATATTAGACACCATACAGAAAATACACACAAGTGTCAAACATATGTCAAGAAATCTGTATTTCATAAAAAGAATAAACAGGACAAAGAAATAAGCTTTGAAGTCCACATTACATTTTGAAGGGGCTCACAACCTCTTAGAAAATGGCAACTAATTAAAGAGAACTTGAGGAAGAAAACTGTATCTCTTCTTGGTAATAGAAAACAATCAACTTTAAGTCACTGATGAGCATGAAATTTTGTGTGATTTTGCGTGTAAATATGCTAAAAGATTGCTCAGCTACTATAAAGCAGAATGTATCATAATAAAAGAATGTTTAAGGGGTTTATCTTATTGAAAATGTAATTTCATAGTCAGAGAAGAGTTCTAGACAAAAGTCAAAACAACTGATATAATTGAATCAACAAACTCTTATCTACAAACAGCACAACCTTGGATTATATATATAAGTGGTAAGATTTTTATTAAATGACCACTAGGATCACTTCTGTCTTGTAAAATAAATGCTTGCCTAATATAACTTTTGTACATGCAACTGTGGAAAAAGTAATTATTACAGTTGTCCTTCTAAAAGATAAGCATAAAATGCTTATTAACCAGTTGAAAGACTTTACTTTCAATGAGTTCCATCAAATGAAAAATCCTTGTCTATTTTCTATCATGATAGTAGTATCCATTTTAAACATTGATCCAAAGATAAAATATGGTTGTACTATTATTTACATCTGGAGTCTACTCTGAGGAGGTCTGGGCAACCTTGGAAGAAGACATACACTATAATGGTCAACTCGAGTGAGAAAACCCTACTGAACCAAGCCTGGTGGTTCTGGGTGTGGAAGGCCCACCTGAGGATTGTTACCAGAATGACATAAAAGGAGAATGGAAAGGAAAGATTACATGCTGCTGATTTCCCAGGAGAAGTTTTGTTGCAGCGGGTTTTCCTAATAGACTCTCACCTGCTCTTCTTGTCACAGGAACTCTGGTCCTGACTGCTGTGCAGGGAGGGCCGATGCTCTCTTCAGGGAGCTCTGGTCTTCCACCTTTGTCTTGAGCATTTCTTCCTGGCTCCAGTGCAGATGCCTCAGCCTTCCTGCACAGATCCCTCACCCTCACTTTCTAGCTTCTACCACTGGCGCATGGGCCTTTCTGATGCAGATCTTTGATATGGACTTGCGTGAGACGTTGCCTGGGCTCCAGGCCTTCAGCTCAACTAATTCGGGACATTGCTGTGGGAGCCCGGCCTTGTGCCTTTGTACATTTGACTCTAGTAGTCCTGACAACACTTGTCTTTTCTAATTTTAGAATTCAAATTTGTTTACAGATTTTAAATAAATAAAAATTCCTTAAATGATAAATAAACAAAAATAATTTTTTAAGACCTACTTTTTTAAGCTTGACATATTTTTAAGAAGTTAACGGAGAACACACTAATATTCACTAATGCAAGAAATGTTCAAGGATTTCAGTATATGCTGATAATGCCTAGTCCTCACTGATCGTAACACTGTTCAATATGTACTGTTGATCTGAAAATGTGAAGGAAATTTCGTTATTATATTTTCAGTGAATGAAAGAAAATAATTATGTGACAAACTAATATCTTTTAAATTTTGTTATAATTGGTTAAGAAAAAAAGTAGACTAAATACAAGCTTATCTTGCAAAAGTACTAAGTAAGTTTTCTGGTATCAGAAAAATAGAAAATTAGGGTCACTTGCATTTGTTCCTATATAACTTTTTTTCTGTTTTCATCAGTGGAAGTCTGAATGGATAAGAATGGTTTTACACACATGTAATACAATGAAAAGAAAAAATAAATACTAATAAATATCATGGATTTTAAGAAGATGTCATGATTAATATTTGTTCATTTAGATTGGTATAGTCTTAATTATTTTTAGAAATTAACGATGTATAAGTCGTCATTCATTGATACAGTAAAGGAAAATGACAATAAACTAAGATGATAGAGTGTTATACTTTATCATTTTATTAATCTAATGAAGCTTGTATATATATATTTAAAATGTCTACATTATTATTTACTTCTATCATAAGCAATTTAAGAAATTCAAATGTTTTTACTAAAAAAAATAATCAAAATAATTTCTATAAGCAGGTATATATTCTCAAAACCCTAAGGCTAATATAAGCTATAATAATATCTATACTATCCAAATGATGGGTTCTCTTTTTCAACTAAAAATAAAATTATTTCACTACTACAATTACTCATGTTCATAGAATGGAAAAGTGATACCACTGAACTTTGCAGAGCCTTTACAAAGATTTAATTTATGTTCTGCAAAATGCTGCCATTCTTAAAGTTTAGTCCAAGTGTTATTTACTGTATTGCAGCATTTAAAATCAACGAAGTACTGAAATTTTCTAATAACAGACTGACATTTCATTTAACCTTTTTAACTAAAATAGCATATAGAGTTTATTCCCTTGAATCGATCAGACTGGATGAGGCTAATCTTTATTTGATTCAACAACCCAGAGATAATAATGTGACATATCGTATTCTTTATTAATGAAAATATTGGTTTTTTTCTCAGAGGAATATGAGGCCATGGCACTCACTCAAACAGAGTGTTCAACAGTAGATTAAATGTTACTAAAATTACATAACACATTCACTTACATATAGCATAAAAGTTCTTATAGATTATTTTTAGTTCTTAGGAAAAATGTTTTTTAAATATTCAGCTGAACCATCAGTGTCACATTGTGATTACATATAGATGACATTAAATTACTAAGAATATATTAAGAACATATGACTAAACGATATTCAGATATTAATCATGAAATTCAGGATTAATACATTTCCATACAGTTGATTTTCTATTATACCTCAAAATAACTTAAAGTTGTCCTCCCACCAGTGACAGGAAAATATTTAAAATATGTCTCCTTGTGAAGCTGCCTTACAGTCACCAAAACTAGAACTTACACCACCACAATTACGAAGACAAGGGAAACTCAGCAAGGTGATCCTGAAATCCCACTCCAAGTTTTCTGCAAGTGATTTGCTCCCTTTTATAAGCAGCCTGAGACAAAGAGCTGAAAAGTGCCATGGAAATTTCTCAACTGACAGCAGCAACCAAGTGGAGATTTTAGAAGTCTTGGGGGCTAGAAAAAACAATAATTGGATTTTAAAACAAACAAACAAAAAACCTGCCAATATTTAGAGGAACAGATGTTGACGTAACAAGAATCCAAAGAAGCGAATATGCTCTGTACCAGTTTTCCACTTAAGACACCTGCCAGTTCCCTAGTGATCAGTAAATACTAAGCAGAAAGGTTCAAATAAGTTGCTGAGACACAGGAAAACCTCAGTAGTCTTAGGAGACAGTGTGCAAGTTCCACCAATGATGAGGGCTCGCTACTATGATTTCTCTAACGGGGCTCTACAAAGACAAGCTAAAATTAGACCTATCTTCAGGGAGAAAACTTCATTCTTTACTCTGTCCAATCCTTAATTGAACCAAGGTAATGTTCTCCTGAGCCATGTGTTTGCCAGCACCTTAAAATTTAAAATAAATTTTAAAATTAATATAAAATTTTATTTTTTTCCTCATTGAGTTTATTGGTACATTTTAGGTATACAGTACAGTTATATTCAGTTATTGGGATCTTGTACCTTTACATGACAGGTCTTGGTTCTCATTTTTTCCCCTTGCCCCCCCTTCTTTAATTTTAAAAATGTCCTTTTCAAAAAAATAAAATAAAATAAAATAAAGCCGGGGATTTAGCTCAGCGGTTCGGTGGCCTGCCTTGCAAGTGCAAGGACCCAAGTTCAATCCCCAGTACCAAAAAATAAATAAATAAAATTTTTTTTTTTTAAAAAGTCCTTTTCATTGAGATAAAATAGCAGTCAAAGATCACACAGTTTTAACATACATTTAGAAACTGATCTAAATTGAACAGAAAAAGAAACAGAACTTGAATTACTACATAAATTATATTTGCTTGCCTTGTCTCTTCAGCCAGTCTAGAAGAAATTAGAACCCACTAGAAACTAAAATACACAATACTCTAATTTTGTCTTTGAACAACAGTGAGAGGGACCAAGAAACTTTGAAATATGGCTGAATATAGGACTTGGAAAAGAAGAAAAACCTGAGCATCCTATAGTGGCAGAAATTAAAGAGGTTCTTTAAAAAGTGGGTGGGGATGAGAGGGCCACCTCAATAGGATGTTAATTGAAAGAGCTCCCAGTGCAGATACTTTGCCATCAGAGTTGCAGTATAACTCATCACCCCTTACAGGTAGGCCGTGCAGTGATCTCCTCTGAAACAATATAATATAGAAGATGGAAATAACTTAATTTTACACTGAAGAAACTTTTCAATCACTATCTTAGTCAGACGATCAAAATTATCAAACATCAACAGTGAAAAGCCCTATTGATGCTAAGTCAGACTTACACCCTTGAGGTGATCTCATGAAAATGATACTTTGATGATATGTTCTTTCCAAAACTAATAATGATGGCGTTGTAAAATTTAAGAGGGTCTGCATATCCAAGGAAACTGCCCATATAGTAGAGAGACAATTTATAGAATCAGAAAAAAATTTGCCAGATACTCATCAAACAAAGGACTGATATCTAGAATATATAAAGAACTCAAGAAATAAGATCCCCCCAAATTAAAGACTCAATAAAAAGAAATGGGTCTCTACAATGAATAGACATTTCTCAGGTGAAGAAGTATAAAGGACCAATAAATATATGAGAAAAATTTTTAACATCACTGGCCATTTAAGAAGTGCAGATTAAAGCAGCATTGAGAGCCCATCTCACTCCAGAAAGAAGATATTTTCAAGAAATCAAATAATTAAAAAAAGCTACAGAACAAAAGGAATGCTTCTTCATTGTTGGTGGCAGTATAAACTGGTGCAGCCACTATGGAAATTAATATGGAGATTCTTCAAAATAACTAAAACTAGAAATTCCATTGGACCTAGCTATTTCTCATCTACGTATTTTCTCAAAAGATTAAGGACACCATATTACAGTGACACATACATACCCATATTTATAGCAGCACAATTCATAATAGCTAAATCTTGGAAGCGGATTAAATGTCCACCAACAGATGAACAGATGAAGAAATGTGGTATGTATAGGCAACAGAGTACTACTCTGTCATAAAGAACTATAAACTTGAATCATTTGTAGAAAAATAGATGCACCTTGAGACCATAACGTTAAGTGAAGTAAATAAGACACAAGCTTAAATCTCACATGGAATGTCTAATATGAGAACACCAATATATAAATAAGTAGAAAATGAAAGATAGATAATATGAAATAGTGCCATGAATCTTTGGCATTTTGGGAGGGGACCAAGATATAGAGGAAGTGAGTCAGGAGGGGATAAAAATAAGACTAAAATGGGGCAGAGATTGTGAATTGCTGTGGACTTGAGCAAAGTCCCTGCAATGAATGTAATCATGCTTGGCAAACTTGTATATATAAATGAAGGTGTCCTGGAGGTGCTGAGAGTGGGGGAAGGGGAGAGGAGGCAGTTAAAAAAGAATTAAGAAAGGTCACATTTATGTACCAACTCATCATGATGAATAGTAATCATGTACTAAAAATACGTACCAAGAAAAATATAAAATAAAAAGTAATGACTTAAAACAGAAGACAAATTCGAGTATGGTGAAAGTCTACAATACACCTGACCAGTAATCTTTAGAATTCCCAAGTACTACAAAAATAAGGGAAGTCTGACAAAACATTACAGTCAAGAGGAGCTAAGGACACTTAACAAAAGGTGAAATGTCATTCCAGATAGTAATCTGAATCAGAAAGAGGACATTAGGTAAATATTTAGAAAATATGAACAAAATATAGTTTAGTTAATAATAATAATGCATGGATACTGACTGATCTCAGGTGTAGCATACTTAGGGAAGACATTAATAATAGGAGAAAATAGATGTGGGATTCTAGGAGAATTTTCTGTACTACTTTCACATTTTTCGATAAATCGAAAACTATTCTAAGTGTACCAGTCAATGCTCAGTAGAGAAACAGATCTAATGCAAGATATATAAATATATCAAGATTTACAAGGAAGGTTTACAACGGCCACCTGCAGTCAGGGGTGAAAGAGTGCAGAAGTGCTGTCTGTGTGCTGGGGATCTGAAGGATGAAGCCAAAGGTCAAAGGCCTGCGGTTCCCTGCAGTGTCCAGGGTGACGAGGCCGAAGGGAGGGTCTGCAACAGAAGGCTGAAGAGTCTACATGGGAAGCCGCGAGACAACGTCCAAGGCAAAGGTGAAGACTGGAGCTCCTCTGAGAAAACAGAAGCAGCCTCCTTCTTTATTTCCCTTTTTAGTGACAAGCCTACACAGGGTGGGTCTGCTGTTTTTGGTAAATCCTTTCAGCCACACCTAGAACTCTGCTGATCTAATGCAGTGGGGTGTCTCCTACTCAGGCCAGCACGGTTGACGACCATACTAAACCATAAAGACTTTTAAAAGTTAATGAGGGCAAAAGTAAAATTTAAGTTTATAAACAGTCTACCAAAGTTTGACACTATCAAATGCAGACTTTAAAATAGCTATAACTTATACAGGAAAATATATCTTGGTAATTTACGCCACAGCACTAAATCTATTTTTGGTGAAATAAAAATTTATAAAATTAAAATATACAGTAACCAAAATTAAAGATTGAATAGCAGGTGGAAATCTATGAAAAAGGGATTTCCAAAAAAGCAGACAAGTGAGAAGAAAGTATTCTAACTGAAACAGTGAAGTCTGAGTGGTTGATTTATAACCAGTTTGTTGGACAAGCATGTTTTATGATAGCAATTACACACCTACATTCCCATATACATGCAACAATCTGTTTCACACTGTCCTTCTAAACTGAATTCCATGTGAGAAAAATTTCATGCAGCTGGATAAAAATCCCAGGGAAACAATAACTATCATTGGTGTTAAAGATGGCTCCACTTCATTTTTACCATGAATGCTATCTTGCATATCTTTCAGTCCCATACAGCAATACCTAGCCCCATATAATAAATAAATTTATAAACTAGGCTTTGCAATAACTTTCTTCCTTGTCTTATATTTAAACTTTCAGTTAAAACCCTGTCAGTTAGGAAGCTGGTGGTCACTCTTCTAGCTTTGTTCTCCCGGACTCTCTAACAGTTCTTTCTCTCTACTAATTGGGGAACAGAGATAAAGACAATAGAGAGTTTCTTTCTGGAACCCTGGGTTTTCTGCTCACTCATCTTGGAAGATAATAAAACTGACTCTACTGGAAAATGCTGTTAAGCCACCCTGCCTGGAGTTTGCATCAGGAAACCTAGGGTAGTCTCCTACAGAATTTACCACTACTGCTCATGGAGATTTTAGACATGTATCTCAGCCACCAGTATCCAAATTAGGGTTCCAACCTCTTTTGCTTGATTTGATCACTGCATCTCCATTCAATGTTATTGAACAGGATTTAGTTTTACTGTAAATTGTTCCTCATTTTTGCAAGGACTCCATCTGGACCTTGGAATGAACAAAGCTACTTTAAAACTAACCTAATATACTCTTTGTTGAGAGACTCTAGATAAACCCCATATGTATATCCTGAGAAACTCCAGAGCTACTAGGTAATTCTGTGACCACCCTGTTTGATCCACTTTAAAATATCCTGTCTCTGACTCTCTAGATTTTTCGAATCATTTCCCAATTTGCATTCTATGTTAGCTTTCTGTGTTAGCTTTCTGTATGTTAGTTGTCTGTTCAGCTGCATGGGAAATGTTTGAAAGATCCCCAAAGGGCCACTTCATGAAGACCCAATCACTAGGCTTCTGGATATAGGGCAACATTCTATCTAACATCTGTCAAAAGGATAGAAGAAATTCTGTATGGCAGTGGAACTTTCTCCAAATAAATTCCTTCACTAATATCCCTTTTACTTGTCTTTTTTGGTTCCGTAATATAACCAGAAAAATACTCTTCAGAAAAATCTGAGTTGCTACTTTTCCATATGGAAACTCTACAGAATTTATGTGAAGTATACATTTCTGACATACTTTGGTGTTTTGATATATAACATCACTGCCGCATTAGAAATTACGGCATCTTGTTCTACCATTCAGGTATAGGTTTAAATTGTACTAAATTAATAACAGACTTCTGTTTAAAGTCCTCCAAAAACCATTAAACGTGTTACAAAGGGCTACTTTTACTCTCTGTTATTAGTTGAGAATAAGATTTCAGCTTTCAATGAGAAAAAAAAATTCATGCCCACTCATCAACAGCACTAGTGCCAGTTCCATAACAATGGAAGAAGCTGTCTACTTTTCTCCCATTCCCCATTTCTTCAAAGTAGTCTCTTACATTGTATTGCTTTTACTGTCTCTTTGACAGACACATTGAGACCATCCCTTTGTACACTCCATGATTTCACTTTCTTGCAAACACAGAATAATGTTCATTTTTCTATGCTCCAGTTATTTCATCCTTAAAAACTCTGCTGAATTCCTAATTTAATAAAATATAAACCAGTAAGTCTATTAATTCTTCAGCTTGAATTAGACAGCCATCTATATATCATCATGACTTAGTACATATTTTGATTGTTAATGTCACCTCCTCCCTTAGTGGCTTTCATAAGCATAAGGTCCATTCGAAGCTCAGATAATTCCATTGATTTGCCATTGGGAAAGAGTGGGGGAGGGAGAGAGACGGAGAGACAGATTCTACCTCTTTATTTTGCCAGAAAAGAAAAATCTCTTACTGCATTAATGGAAGAAAGGTTGGTGCCTTTCACTGATCATAAGTGTGAGAGAAACCATTGTTTTCAAAGAAGAGATTCTGCCTGGTGATCTGGCATGCAGGAATTGAATATTCTCCGTTAAAATTAGGTGGTCCAGTTCTTCTTGGTCCTTTTAAGAGTATTAGAAAGACAGTAGAACTGATTTAAAAAATGAAAACCTGTTTTGAGTGGCTGCTCTTAATATAAGTATATTTAAATTCTGTTCACCTGTAATATTAAAGAAGAATCATCTCTCTGGGATCTGTTTCAGGTATATAAGCAAACATTATTTTAGAAATGAAACTCATCTGAAGATTTGGGGGTTTTAGTTGAACCTGTTGCTTTGCAGGCTGTGGGGAAGCATTGTATCCTGGCAAAAGTAGATGGCAGAGGAAACTACTCACCTCGCGGCAGTAGAGAAACACAAAGTGAGAAAAAGGAAGGACCTGAGTCCCAACTATTTTCAAGGTACACCATCGTGTGACTGGAAGACTTCTGACTGTTCCTTTCCTCTTAAGAGATTCTGCCACCTCCTACCAGTTCCAGGAGAGGCGAACTGAGCTTTAACGCAGGAACGGTTGGGAGATACTTACCCAAACCACAGCAGTGTTCTCATATACTTAATATTTTTTGATGCTCTCCCTAAACCCACGACAATCTTAAATTTAAAAAAAAAATGAACTGAGTTGGAAAAATGTCAGCAGGATCAATGTTCGAACCTGATTGTGACACAAAGTTTTGCTTCAGGCAGCCCTTGGCAGAGCACTCATGTCTGTGATTGGTGCAGGGTGCTGCTTGGTGGACAATGGTAGAGACAAATGTGATGAAGCAGGCACTTCCACAGTCCCTGCACAGAAAGGAATAGCACTGAAATAGCAATGGATGCCACCAGAGAGCCTAGCAAGCAAGAAGAGAAATGGCAGCTGCTACACAGTAACCAAGTACTGCAGAAAAAAACACCAGTTTCCCCCAGAACTTGAAACATGACTTGGAGGTATTTGAGGAGTGCTAAAATTCCAATGGAACAAATATGGGTGAATTTAGGCAAATACGCCTGTTACACATTTAAAAGCAGTTCTATCATTAATTAGTTATACAATTCCAAAAAACGTTGCTCTGTGAGCTTCAGTTTACCTATATTTAAAATGTAATGACAAAAGTCATGATATAGAGGAAAATAGAACTCCCAACATACTACATGTCGGATATGCTGAGTTCATGTCCCCTGAAATCAAATGAATTCCAAAGGACAAAGGAGGTTAAGAGTAGGAAAGGTTTACTGGGGAATGAAAATAGCTCCTGAGAGACAGGAGGGGTCCAGGAAGTTGGTTGCCACCGAGGCCCTTCATCAAGGGTAATCTATACAGCAAAGTCACAACATGGGTACAATGTGGATCAAGCTGTCATCAACCTATAGGATAACAAGTGTAGCTGCTTAGCTAATATTGGTCCAGTAGGGAAGCTGATCATGTAGCAAATGTACACGGAAAGAACAAAGGCATTTTTGAGAAGGGTTGGGTCTGGATGCTCTTGTCAGCCACATGGGTCACTGATGTCTAGCTACTTTATTGGCCGGGGTGGTACCAGTTACAGCACAATTCCAAGTTACTGTTTATCTCTTAGGGAGGCAAGTTGGCCTGGTCACTGAAGCTGCATCTTCACCTTCGGGCCTGGTTCAGATGTGCCTGTAACCACCATCTGATGTCCTTATTTTTCTGCTGACTTCCTTGACAGCACAGTCCCTTTCTACCTGTGCATTAATTTCTATCTAATTTAGCTGCCTGTGATAGTTGCTTTTTTAGCAAAATTGCTAGGCTCCAGTAAATTCAATGAGTATAGATTGTACATAGTTGTAAAACCTTGTATATCGTAACACTATGTAAATATTATTATTTTTGTTATTATTTTCACCACATAATCCTCCCCTCCAAGAATCTCTGTGCGCCAGGGGTTTAGCTCAGTAGTATTTGCACTGCCTTGTAGGCCAAGGTCCTGAGTTTGATCCCTGGCACAAAAAAAAAAAAGAAGAAAAAGTGTTATGCGTTATGTGCCAGACAACATGAGTTAGATTATTTACAAAACACTGTATATCATGGTGGGTGCAGGAACCTAAAACAGAAAAAGTTAAACAACAGAAAGTGAACAAAAAAAAATGTTGACAGGTGTAGAAATTGCTGCTTATATTTAAATTCCAAATAAATAATAAAAATAGACATATAAGTGCACTGGCTGACTGCTTATTTAAGACACACTTTAAAGCTAGTTCAGTTAGGCAGGTTTGGGAATGTGATAAATGAATTAAATTGTGTCAGTTTCAAACTGTCACTATTAGAATCTAATTCAAATTTAAATAGCAATTTAAACAGTATAAAAGATTGCCCTCATCGGCCCTCCATAATCTTAACCTTTGGAGCTTCCCACAGAATAGATAGTAAATTGAATTAATTATTAGCTTTTCACCTTAGGGATCTAGGTAGAATTCTGCAGCTCAGAAGACAGCTAATGAGATTGGTAGCTCATTTCAGTCCCCAGTGTACTCTAATCCCCAACACATATCCACCTGTCGTATTTTCTCACTGTTTCTTTTTAGTGAATAAAATTCTAAGAAGTCAGAGTTGGCTGACATTTAAAATCCTCTTTATAAAGCGGCATAATTGTGTATACCAGTAAGGTCAAAGGAATGTCATGTGGAGAAAAAGATAAAAGGAAGTAGTGTCCAACAATGGTGATGATTCTAATTGGTTCCCATAATTTCTGGAGTATCATTCTACTTCTATAATTTCTCGTCAAGATAAGAATCCCGTTAACATTCATTCACATATTCACAATAAGTACTTAAGAGTAACTACCATGGATTACTCTGTGTTCTGGGTACCTACCATCATAAAACTTACGGCCTGCTGGGACATGAAGACAAGTTAATAGGGACTTTTGTTACTGTGGAATAAGAGGCAAAAGAAAAGTACAGAGTTGCATAATCTGAATGGAGAAAAGTCAAATAGATTTTTTTGAAGAAAATGACATCTAAGTTGGATCCTTAAGAATGAAAAAACATTAATCAAGCCCAGGAAGGAGAATAATGGTGTAGGCTAACATAGTCCAGGAAGAAAGAATGAGTTACACACAGGGCTAGAACTTCAAGTGCTTCAGCATGGCTGCAACACAGAGGATGTGGTGTGTGTCAGAAGAAGACAATGAAAAAAATAGGTTCAGTACATTGCAAAACACTTCAAATACATTGTTCCCTGAAAGGAAGTCCACCTTATGAAATCATCTCTTGTAAGACAGAGGTTGTATCAGAATTACGTTTCAAAATAAACATCCTGGATGCCACAGGACTTGGGGCAGAGGGGAGAACTGATATGAATGAATATCCAGAGCCTGATTTCCACACTGCTGTGAGTATAAACGTGCTTCGTCTCTGATCCAGTAATCTCTTGTCTTCTGTGGCCTCTGTGTAAAATAACACGTAGCAGACTAATTTGTTACCATGTAAGGTAATTTTAGGTACTTCACAATGCTTGAATACTCCTCTACATCTCTTCATTATCTCATTATCAACTAGTAAATTGATAAAGGAAATGGTGTATAGAGAGAGAGGAGTATTATTCACCAATAAATAAGAATGAAATCATGTCATAAAGAGGAAAACAGATGGACCTGGAGATCAGTAAGCAAAACAAGCCAGACTCAGAAAAACAAGTTTTAGAAGTTTTCTGGCATATGTGGAATGTTTAAGTAAAAGATATTAAACTCTAAGGGATTCTATTAAAGATAGAGGGGAGGTGGGCTAGAAATTTAGCTCATTGGCACTGTGTTTGCCTTGCAAGCACAAGGTCCTGAGTTCAATTCCCAGTACCAGGGGAGGAAAAAAAAAAGATAAAGGGGAGAAAGGAAGGGGTGAGGGAATGGGGAGAGGGTAATAGAGTAGAAATTGTCAAGGCTGTTATATACATGTATTATGAAAAATGAAATCTACAACTCTGCATAACTAACATGCACCAATAAAAATTATTTAATTTTTGTGTTATTAGTTGAGGATAGAAATATGAAGTTTAAAGATAAGGGGAAAAAATGAGAACCAAGACCTGTCATGTAAAGGTATAAGATCCCAATAACGAATGTAATTGTACTGTATACCTTAAATGTACCAATAAACTCAATTAATAAAAAAAAAGATACTGCGTTAAATGTGTTGGTATATTTTTATAACTTTATAGCCTACAAATACTCAAATTCTGTTTTCATATTTCTGTTTATGTTCATGAATCTAATTTTTAATAGGTTAGTAATGAGCTCATTATCTTAGTATCCAAATTTTTTAAAGCCCAGAATTAGTTTTGCAGAGCTTCACTTTTCATAGTGAGAGTCTGAATTTTTAAAACTGTGCATAAATTTGATTTTAGCTTTAGCAAATGGAGATTGTCAAATTTTTAGAAACCTGCATTAGTCTAATTAAAGGTTTCTCTGATTATTGACTTAACAAATAAGGGAGTTGTGAGGGCAGGGTGATATCAGCAAAGTGGCTGACTAAAGAACATTGGCACACTTCCCTTCCCAACAAAGGAATAAACAAAGAGTAATAGCTATTTCACTGGAGTGTTACAGGCAGGGTGCCTGAGTACAGTGAGAGTATAACAGAGACACTGAAAGGAACAGAGATACATGGTGGCCATATAAAGAAGGGAACTAGCATATAATCTATTGTCCTTTCGCTGGAGTTTAGCACTGCACCAAGAGAGACTTTGGTCAATGGAGAGAGCAGAACCAGGAGGTCCCCAGCAGTCCCTGCTCATACCATAGACACCTGACATATCATCTCCTGGAGAACCCTGCAGTCCTCCTGACTCCTGAGCCCAGTTCAGAGAGCTACCCACCTGTAAACCCTCTGCATTACCTCAGAGATAATCCAGCACACATTGTAACCTCCCCTGCCAGCCTTCTACTGCATAGTGCCATCGTGATACCTCTTCCAAGCTGGGATCTCTTGAGAGGCATCAGGCCCCTAGAACTGATGAACCAGCCATGAGGTTTCCCATAGCCTCGCAGTACTTGAGCGGCTCATTCCAAGCAGTTCAGCCTGCAGAGGAAGCCCCTAGAAAACAGTCTGGTGGCCCAATCTCCTCTCAGCCATAAAAGTAGCTGATTGGCTTCTCTTGTCATGGGAAGCCACCAGCTATCCTCACAAAGCCACCCTCAGTCCGGAACAGAGCTGGGCAATCTCCCCTGACTGAGTTGACCCACTGAACCCACTGTGTCCCAGGCAGCAGAGAAGGGGAGAAGGGGCCTCTTCCACCCAACCATGACCTCAGGAAGCAGCCAAAGATCCCTTCCTGAGTGGCTGAACTCACCAACGCTTTCAGGAAGTAAGCCTCATGGCCCCAGGAAGCAGATTAACAACTCGTTCCCAGATGCTCAGCCCACTGAGGCCCTTGGCAGCAGTTAAGCAGACATTCCTGAACACATCACCATTACCATTATCAACTAGTAAATTAATAAAGGAAATGGTGTATATATACACCTTAAAAAAAAGTAAGTAGAAAAATTTGTAATGGAGATATTCTAACTAAAACAAAAGCAATTCAAAGCACATAGTGGGAAATTAAACCCCAAATTCTGGTGTTTGTTCTGTTATATCATTTCTGACAGCAGGGTCAAAATTTATTCCTTTTCATTATGTCAGCAACATAGTAGCTCTGGAGTAAGCTAAAATCTCTATCATTACTGTCAAAGGATAACTGGAGAATTGTTGATTAATATTTAATAAAATAAAAGCCATGCTCTTTGTGCATAGATTTTGAGATACTAATTTTTTAGCAGTAGATATAGAAATTTGAAAAATTTAGACATCATCTTTTCTTCTCCAAATCCTCTGATATTTTCTAATTTGTTGAAAACTTCAATACTTTACTCATCCATGATCAATTAATAATAAAATAAGTCAACAAAAATGTTTCCTAATTATGTTACTTCTGATGTTAATACTTGACTTTCCTAAAATATACCACGAAAGTGGTTCTCTATCATGGGTCTACTCATTTCTGTTTAAAAAACAGGAACAAATAAAGAGAACTGAAAGCCTGCATTATACCCAAATAACAGATATAGTGAAACTTGGGCCTACTTACTAAATTCTGCAGTTATTCATTTAACATGTTTAACCCTGGGCATGTAGAATATTTACATGTGTATATAAAGCCATAATTTAAACATGTAACATTTTCCTAGAACCTAAATTTTCCTTAAAGATTTGAAGAAGTGTTGAATTGTGGCATTCTTAAAAGTACTAAAACAAAATCTAGTTTGTCGTTTTATTGTCTCATGAATTGTGATGAAATGAAAAGAGCAGGAAATGTGCATCAATAAACACTCTGTTAAATAATATGGCACTACAGTCATCTTTTAGTATACTGTGGGATTAGCTCCAGGACCCTCAGAGATACCAAAATCTGAGGATGCTTAATTCTTATATAAAGGGCATTGTTTTGCAGTTTGGATCAAAAATGCACCCTAAAGTGCTCACTCATTTAGAGGTAAGAGTTTTAGAAGGTGATTAGATCATGAAGTGCTAACTTTACTGATGTTTTGATGATGTAAGAGCTGAAGGTGGTTAGAAGGCAGGGTCTCCTTGGAGGAAACAGGTCACTCTGGGTGTGCCTTTGAAAAGTATATGTATATTTCCTCTGGCGCTCTTTCTGCGCTCTCTGTGTGCTGACTGCCATGAGTCAAAAAAGTTTTACTCCATGCCCCTATGCTATGATGTTTCTTCCTTGGATCCAGCCAACCATAGAATAAAACCTTGGAAATTAGGAACCAAAATAAACCTTTCTTAATTTAAGTTATGTATGTCAGGCTCTTTGTTCCAACAACTGAAAGGTAACTAATACATGTAGCTCTCACATACAACCAATATAATACTCATATATTTCAAATCAACTCAAAACTATGTGTAAGTCTTAATATAATTCGAATGCTATGTGCATAGTTGTTATATTGAATTGTTTGGGGAATGATTTGTTTTTAAAGCCTCATCATTTTGTCACCCTAATTTCAAACACTGCAGCTCATCAATGATCTTTTTAAAATTTTGAATCTAGCAGGGAGAACACATCCCTGCTATTATTTTTTGTGATTTGTCTAGATATTTACAAGTTGCATCACATTTAAAGCTAATTAAAGGAAGAAAATGTATATAATAGATCTTTCAATCCTTTAAGAATTGTCTTTTATGTGAATTAAATAACTTTGCCCATCATAAAGCAACCTGTTAATAATAACAGATTTTAGCTTTCCTGGCTGTGTTAGCAGTAAGATGCTAATTATAGTTCTGTAAGATTCTAATAATAGTTCTGTAGCTTTAAGAAAAGCCAAATTGTTTTAGTAAATATAGAAATATCATCCCGTGCTGGTAACAGACGTTAGAGACAGACTGTGGGAAGGAGAGATGCGTCGATGCTAGAGGGAAGTAGAAATGCAGCTGAAGAATTGAGTACGGTCTTTGCATCTGTCTCGTCACCGCCAGCGCGGTAGCAAGAAGTAGAAACAAACTACCTTACACTTCTCGTAACTCCCTAGAGGGATCTATACTCAATACACATTTGTTTGTACCCCAGATCTTACGTAAAATTTCTGCGAGTTTCTTTAATGTTTTGGCACATTAGTGACTTACAGGAAAGTGGAAGCATTTCATAATTCATGTAAGTTTTTTTAAAAAACATATCTGAATAAGTGGGAATTTTACAGTTAGTTAAAGAATATTAAGGCATAAAAATAAAATGTGAAAACTCAGGAAATAGAACAGAAATTGGCACCGCACATATTTAGAATCATCTGTATGACTACTAACCTAACCTAAATGGTTTTCAGAGGTACAAAAGTTATCATGCCATGTCATTGGGGGGCCTAGTAAGAAATAATAATGTGTACCATCTCTCTGGTGAAATGTAGCCGATATTTAAATTTTAAAGCTAGACACACCCTTGAGATGGAGGGAGATTCCATGCTCTAGGATCTGTATGTACAAACCATTGTAACAAAATAGAATTGCTTTACATACTGTTCAAAGAAGTGCACAATTCCCAAGAATGACCTAAACATGTACTAATTTCCCCAGTGAAACTGGAATCTCAACACAAAAATGGAAGCATTAGACAAGCAATTAACTCCTGTGTGGTTTCAAAGTGCACAAATGAGGGTATAGTTCTGAAAAACAAGCTGGCAGCCTCAATGTAGGGTAGCTATTTTGGCTTGGACAGGTCCATTAACTGAATAATTAAAAGAGCACTTGGCCTTGATTTTCTGAACCAATTCCAGCTTTTTAAATTATATGCATTTATTGCCATTTTAATCCTCCATGCAATTTCAACTGGAACCAAGGTTTTCCTGAATCCTCTGTCCTAAAATAGTGTTCTGCTGAATATAGGGTGTTTTTCATCTACTGCTTTCTGGGCCCAATTGTTTGGCATTCTTCCCATGAAGTTCAATTTTCAGTTTCCAATGAATACTTTAAAACAGAAGCTGATCAGAAGAAAAAAATAGTTAAATTTCAATGAGTCCTAAAGGATTCTAGTAAACTAAATATATATTAAGAAAAGGGAAAAAAGGAAACAAAGGCTTTGTAAATAGGGAAGGGTAGAGAGGGTGAAGGGAGGGCAGGTGTATGGGGAAAAATAAGATACAACATGTAAAGGTACAAGATCCCAATTCTGAATGTAACTGTACTGTATACCTAAAATGCACAAATAAACTTTTTTTTCTTTATCGACTTTATTGGTGTATTGACAGGTCTTGATTCTCATTTTTCCTCTTGTCCCTGCCCTCCCTTTACCCCCTCGTCCCCTTGCCATTTACAAACACTTTATTTCCATTTTTTCGTTTTCTCATATTTTTTTCTTTTCCCTTATTAGCTTCCCCCTACCCTTCCCACTTTCCCTACACCTTTAGCCTTTTTATTCCTAATTCACATTGTCAATTATCTCATTAGGATCTTACATACTATTATAGTTTTTCACACCAGAGAAACAATTCTGTATTTACACACGTGACTTATTTATTTCACTTAGGAGTATATCCTCAATATGTATCCATTTTCCTATGAATGAATCTAATTTCTCATTTTTTATGGCTGAGTATGTGGAAAAAAATTTTTACCAGCTGTTCCTCAGACAAAGGGCTATCCTCAATATGTATCCATTTTCCTATGAATGAATCTAATTTCTCATTTTTTTATGGCTGAGTATGTGGAAAAAAATTTTTACCAGCTGTTCCTCAGACAAAGGGTTCTTATCTAGAATATATAAATGTACAGATAAACTTAAGGAGAAAAAATAATATTCAGAAATTCAGTTTGCAGAAGAGATGGTGATGCAGAATTACCATTACAAACATTTCTCAACATTTGATAATTTTTTTCTGATAGTTTTTCTTTCCATGTAAAAATACTTATATTCGTATACTTATAAGTGGGAAGGGTAGGGGAGAGGAAATAAGGGAAAATAAAAAAATATGAGAAAATGAAAAAATGGAAATAAAGTATTTTTAAATAGGGAAGGGAGGAGGGATTGAAGGGAGGGCAGGGACAAGGGGAAAAAATGAGAACCAAGCCCTGTCATGTAAAGGTACAAGATCCCAATGATGAATGTAACTGTACTGTATCCCTAAAATGTACCAATAAACTCAATGAGAATAAATAAATAAAACTCGGGTAATGAGAACTGCAATGATTTGAAATAAACTATCTAAATATGTTCCTGAAAAAAAATGCTTGTATTCTAAAATCTTAGGTTCTGTCTTTCTGCTCCCACTGGGTGAGTTCATGAATCATACATACATATATGAGGTACCATCATGCATCAGTGGTCCTGTAGGTTTGTGTCACCTGGAGACATCGTAGGCATCTTAGAGTTCATAACTGTTTACCAGTAGTGGCACACCTGTGACATGTATGCTACAGTAGGCACGTAAGCCATGTCATCCCAGAAGCCAAACACTGGGTAACAATTGTTTTTCCTAAACGAAAACTTCAGTACTTGGGTTTAATAGCTGCGTTGGCACTTTGAAATAAATAAGTGAGTGTTGGGCTGCATTTTGGGTATTCCATCTCCAAAAGGTTCACCACCACTATTATATACTATAAAGCTCACATCGCAATGAAACTGTCTACTAATGCATATAACTTTCATTAACTAATAGGACATTTAGTCAATATTATATTGTAATTATTATAGCGTAATAATTTTATCATTTTACATTAATGGTTATATCACCAGGAGATTTTAAAAACATTTGATCAATTATAAGTGAATGACATATGATATAGTTCACATATATGCCTCTTTTATAAAGTCAAAACCCAAAAGCTACTTGAAATTGCCGCAGTGTACTTGGCTAAAGTCATAATTTGTACATTTTTACATGGAATAGCCACATCATACTTTATCAACAGCCTTTGCTTTGTAGCACTGGGGATTCCACACAGACCCCTTGCCTATACCAGGCAAGCACTCTTCCCACAGCCCAGAAACAATGTATTTAAAAGAATATCAGAGCTGGGGAAATATATATATATAGTAACTATTTAAACAAATATTTTCTTTAAAATTGATATAAATGTTGATTGAAATTTAGATTTTTAGAGATATCCTTTAAAGAGCTCTATTATCTTTAGATACATATATACATACACACATTGACTAAATGCATTTACAATTATTAAATTTATTTCTAATATTTATTATATTCTATAATATCACATGGTATTAGCTCAGGAAACAAAACATCAAATATTCATTGATATTAATTTAAGTTTAAAAAAATAAAATTAGAAGACTATTTGAGATAATTATATTGGTTTATAATAATAAGAATGAAACATTTAGGGGTAAATTCAGTTTAGAATGTTATCACTTATCACAGTATATGAAAAGTACACTAAATTTGAAAATTTTATTTTGAATGATTGTCACCTTTAAATCATGATAATGTGCTTTAATTGATCAAAAAATATACAGTAGATTAGTAAAGCATACTTCTGGGGGGGTGTGATGGTTCATGGGGGTGTGATTTGGGGGCCTTATCTGTTTCCTGGCTTTTTCCTCTTTGGCCCCTTATTTTCAGTTTGTTCTACTTCCCAGCTCTGAGAAAGTGAGCAATTTTGCTTTTTTTTCAACCTCTCACCTCTTCACCTGCCTTGGAGGCAGCCAAAAGTGGACTGAATTCTGAAACTGTGAGCCAAATAAACCTTTCCACCTTTAATTTTCAGATGTCAGTTACTTTTTCCAGTAACAGACAAAGATAGTTAACTAATATCAAAATTTGTACCAAAGAAAAGGAGTCCGTTGACTATTAAGCCTTCATTGTTACTGTCAAATTACCTCGATTAAAGAATACCTGGTATATTAGTAAAACACACTTCTGGATGTGTAACGGTATGACGTGGAGTGTGACTTTGGGGACTTTATCTGCTTCCTGGGCCCTTCCTCTTTAACAGTGTTTCCAATATTCTCTGCTTCCTGGGCCACAGTGAAGTAACCAATTTTGCTCTACCAGGACCTTCTGCTATTGTTTCAGCCTTAGAGTGAGCTGTTCCCAGAACTGAACCCTCTGAAACTTTGAAGAAATAAAACCATTTCTTTCAGGTTTTGTATATCAGGTATTTGAACTCAGTAATGGGAAAATCGGCTAAAACGGCTGTTTAAAAATATAGGCCAAATAAAATACATGAAACATTTGCAGACATGCAGACCAAGAAACCTCAAAGAGCACACAACTGCATGCTTTGGTTTACATACAGCTGTTGCTTCAACTCACATACAAAACTGTGTGATAAATGCTCAACGTTAGTGCAAAAATGAGCGAAATACTTAATTACGGCTAATTATTCTCCCCAAAATGCACAGAAAGCTGCATAGTCGTTATCCATTTTCATCTCACATATGAACTTGTGAATTGGGCAGGATCCAAGAAAGTTTTGATTAGTCCTGCCATTTGTTTAATGTGTACTTTGTGGGTTGAAATGATATGGGTATGTGATGTGCATTGTAGTCACCCAATTCATTTTAGGTAATCGTACATAACTTTTATTAAATAATTTCCAAGGGTAAAACACTAACCGGGAAATTAATGTTGTGAGGATTCAAATGAATTTTTAAATGTCTCTTAGGTCTTAGGTATCTGATGGCTCTGTCTGAAAGATATATAAGGGATTACAAATCTGAACTGGAGCCTAACTTTTCCCTCAGAATGCTCTATGAAAGCACATTTAGTTAGGAGAGAAAATGACCACATAATTTTATTGGAAATTCCATGAGAGATACGCTGCTAAATTTTGTTGGAATTTTCTTTGTACAATCAAAGTCAATGTATTTAGTTAATTTTTAATAATTATATTTTCCTTTTATTTTTGACAATACTAGAGATCGAATTCAGAGTTTTACATATGCCAGGCAAACACTATCATTAACCTATATCCCCAGCCCTTCTTAAATGGCAACCAAAGAAAAATTTAAGAACAATGTGTACTAAAACTGCTACATTTGCTTTGTTTGAATAATTTTTACATGTCAAAACTGTGAATACTCTATATGAGTAAAATTAATTATTACAAATCACTCCAAATGCTTTATGCCAAAAGTCACTAAAATAAACTTCAAGCTATAACACAGATTGTGGAAGTATACATACTATTTTTAAACATTCAATCTGCCAGCATTATGAGCATAGATATATTTGGGAGTATGTAAAATAAATTATAAATTGTGTGTGTGTGTGTGTGTGTGTGTATAATTTGAATTTTTAATGTTATATTTAAACAAAGAATGATTTTTTTTAAATTTTCTGTACATGCCATTTCCTTCTTAAATCTATGGCTATTGCTGAACTATTTTCAGAAATAAAGAATATTTTTAGGAACAGGAATATATAGCTATAGAACAGCAACAAACTATAAATCATTAGGTGTAAATTTCCTATATTTCTATCCCTCTGTTAGACTAAAAGTACAGATGTTAATGTTCATATAGATAATCGTTACATATCTTAACAAGTAGTAGAAAACTGGCAATTATAACTACATGAATACAGGGCCATATGACTGTGTTTTCTACTGATTAAGCCATGGAAATAATTTAATAACTATTTGAGGATTATGTTCTCTTTTCTATAGAGTTTGGTAATTTTCTCACATAAAATCAGTATCTATTCCATCCCCATTTTTTCTATGGGTTTCAGCAGTTCAGAAAAAAAAATGTAAATATGTTTGGCATAGTGATGCCTTTTCTCTTAGTGATCTGTGGTTGAAATGAGAATCTCTGAGGCTTCATCTAAAGGAGGACAAAACACCCAATAAAAAGCAGCAAGCTAGCAAAGCTATTTTTGTGTGTGAGTGCAAAAGAAAACTATTTTTCAACCAACCTGGAGTGTTTTATCATCATCATCATCATCATTATTATTATTGTCATCCTGAGACCCTAAGTAGATGCATTTTCCTTTGAGTTCCCTTTATCCCGGTGGTAACCAACTGAAGATGGCATGTGAGCCTTGTTAGATGGGGCTCCCTGTTCTTTGTTTCCAAATCTTCAGTAAGTTATTGTAAAAGTTATTGATTATTCTCAGGGAAACTATTCAAGGAAGGTATTGGTTCACACCATCACTGGAACAAGAAAAGGAGTAGATGAGACACTTAGGGGTCCACCTCTCAAAGAAACAGTAACTAGCACCTAAAATTTGTGTGTGTGTGTGTGTGTGTGTGTATAATTTGAATTTTTAATGTTATATTTAAACAAAGAATGATTTTTTTTAAATTTTCTGTACATGCCATTTCCTTCTTAAATCTATGGCTATTGCTGAACTATTTTCAGAAATAAAGAATATTTTTAGGAACAGGAATATATAGCTATAGAACAGCAACAAACTATAAATCATTAGGTGTAAATTTCCTATATTTCTATCCCTCTGTTAGACTAAAAGTGCAGATGTTAATGTTCATATAGATAATCGTTACATATCTTAACAAGTAGTAGAAAACTGGCAATTATAACTACATGAATACAGGGCCATATGACTGTGTTTTCTACTGATTAAGCCATGGAAATAATTTAATAACTATTTGAGGATTATGTTCTCTTTTCTATAGAGTTTGGTAATTTTCTCACATAAAATCAGTATCTATTCCATCCCCATTTTTTCTATGGGTTTCAGCAGTTCAGAAAAAAAAATGTAAATATGTTTGGCATAGTGATGCCTTTTCTCTTAGTGATCTGTGGTTGAAATGAGAATCTCTGAGGCTTCATCTAAAGGAGGACAAAACACCCAATAAAAAGCAGCAAGCTAGCAAAGCTATTTTTGTGTGTGAGTGCAAAAGAAAACTATTTTTCAACCAACCTGGAGTGTTTTATCATCATCATCATCATCATTATTATTATTGTCATCCTGAGACCCTAAGTAGATGCATTTTCCTTTGAGTTCCCTTTATCCCGGTGGTAACCAACTGAAGATGGCATGTGAGCCTTGTTAGATGGGGCTCCCTGTTCTTTGTTTCCAAATCTTCAGTAAGTTATTGTAAAAGTTATTGATTATTCTCAGGGAAACTATTCAAGGAAGGTATTGGTTCACACCATCACTGGAACAAGAAAAGGAGTAGATGAGACACTTAGGGGTCCACCTCTCAAAGAAACAGTAACTAGCACCTAAAAGCACAAAGTCAGGGAAAGCCTAAGTCATAAATAAAGATGCAGGACAAATTATAGGACATGGAAATTTCTCTTAAGTTGTGTACAAATACCTATTCATTATAAATTTTAATTCTCAAACAATAAATGGCTAAATCATTTTATAGTTATGATCATATGGTTGTTTAATGTGTTTTCTTTTAAAACAAAACACTATGGCTGGGCGTGGTGGCGCACACCTGTAATCCCAGCACTGGGGACGCTGAGGCAGCTGAAATCACTGTGAGTTTGAGACCAGCCTGGGCTACATAGTGAGTTCCCAGGTCAGTCTTAACTATATAGAGAGACCCTGTCTCAACCCCCCCAAAACAACAACAACAACAACAACAACAACAACAACAAACTATGAAGAATTATATAAGCTAGACATTCAAACTGATTTCAGTATATAAAATACATGTACCATTAATTAATGACCAGAGCATTTTATATTTATTTGATATAATTAAAAGAATGATTTTTCATTGAAGAGAGGTGTTGATCTTTTAAGCCACTTTTCACTGGTTTCATTTGACAAGAAATATGAGTATGTGGCCACAAACGAATGTCTATTTAGAGGAAGTTCGCCTCTGGAGTTACCTGCACATATAAAGTCTTGAAAAACATCTGTGGAAGGCAAGACTGATTTGGTTCCTAATAAAAGTTACCCTTGGGAAGGTCATTCAGTCCACATGATCTTTCACTGCCACTGCAGACTTCAGAAGGAAGAAAACAAGAACATCAAAGTCCTACTATTATATATATAACTTTGTCGGCTACCAATTTAAGACCTTTTCAAAAATGCACAGTCAGCTATACTATATACTTGTAAAAGGTAAAGAGAACTTTAAACAACCCCCACTGTGCACTGCTCAGTCTCTCTCCATGCTGCCTGTGGACTGTGAGCTACTTGAAGAAAAATACCAGAAACAACAAGAAAAAAAGGAGCTGAAAGATGTACAGACCTTAAGGGTGATTTGTATCTCTTCTTGTTAATTACGGTCACTGAGGCAAGAAGGAGCTGCAATGGCTCTTGAATAGTTTATCCTATAACTGATAATGTTGGGGAGAAATTTACAAAGTGCATACAAGCCCACTGGACCATAAACAGTGCACTTAAAGCAATCTGGTTCAGATTTTATTTTAAGCTTGGCCAAAATTCCAGTGTTTCTTCTGGGTTTTTGTTTTCTGTTTGTTTGTTTTGTATTGTGACTGTTAACCCTTTAATGATTAGTTTGGGAGCTGTTCAGAGGACTGGTGGAGGTGTCTGGGTGGACCGTAGAAGCATCACCTTGGTTATATCTGGTCCTTCCTCCTTCCTCCCATCCTCCTGTGAGTTGCTTCTCTACTCTGTTTCCCAGACATCATGAACTACCAGCTTTGCTCTATTACATCCTTTAGGCATGATATTCCTACCTTGCAGGCTACCAACCCTGACTGAAAACCTTTCAGACTGTGAACCAAAGTAACTATTTATTTACATTGTGGAGGTCAGGTATTGTGTCCCAGTGACAAAAATCTAATACTAAAAATTAGTACCCAAAAAAGTGGGGTAATTGGTGTAACTGTACCTAATCATGTGGTTTATCAGCTTTGGAACTGGTTTGAGCAGGAGTTTGGAAAAATTTGGAGAATAAGTATGGAGAATACCTAGAAGACTTATAGTCATAAGTAGTGTTTGTAGGCAATTCTGGTTAGAGCTCAGGAGATCACTATGGTAATAGAAACACAGATGGTGAAGTGAGATTTGAGTTGAGAATAAGGAATTTTTGAGAAATGGACTAGAAGGCAAGTATATTACACTCTGGAAAAAAATGGGTCTACATTCTGCTATAATTTGAAACTTTGAGGAAGGCTGAGATTAGGAATGCTTACCCTGTGCCATCCAAATGTCCTGGATGCTATTCCTATAGACAGCTGACTTGGCATTATTTACATAATGCTGGTTTTCTCAGCATCCAGAATGAAAGAGTTGTGGGTTCAGGAAGCCTTCACAATTTCAAAGGAAGCCCTAGGAAGCCAGTCAAAGAGCCACTGAGAGAAGAGTGTGCAAAACTGTGAGAATGATGTCAAAGGAACAGTGGTCATTTGAGGAATTCAGAGATGTCAGAAATGTGGAATGTCTGCTAAGAAAAACTTCAGGTCACTAGCTGAGTCAGGCCAAGATAGAACAAAGTAGTAACAAAGTAGTATGGCCATCCACACCTTATAGAGCACATATCTTACTACTACGTACTCCAAATGCCAGACTTGAACCTGCTGATTTTCAGCCTTACTTTCATTTTATTATTTTCTGTCCCCTTATTCCTCCATTTTGAAATAAGAATGCTTGCCCTGTGCCACTGTACCTTAGGATTATGTAACTTGTTTTGATTTTCACAATGTTCAGAACTAAGAATTTTCCTTGAGTTCCAGAGAGGATTTTGATTTTGATTTTTGAAAAATGATAGGACTGTTCAGATTAGGGAAAGGACTGTTATGTTTTCAATTATATGCAAAATAGCTGCAATAAGTTGGGCAGAATTATGAACTTCCTATTTTCTTTATTTAGCGATTATGGTCTAAGGAGATGTTTTTGGATGTCAAGTTGATATGTTGTGGGTTGTGGCAATTAATTCTGTTATGTTCACTTGATTGTCTTGGGAGGCTCCTAGGAATTGGTGAATGTCACTTCTAGATGCATATTATGGCTTGTGTCTAGATGTCCCTGTAAAGACTCATACAGTCATAGGTGAGGTTTTTCAGAGGTGGCTGGATCTACAGTGTGTGATGCTAGGATTAAGGGTGTATGATTACTAAATCAGTCCACTGATTGATTTGGGGTAGCCTAGATAGAATATAAAGGGGAAAAAAGCTGCTATTATTGCTTGTAGCTTGCTGCTTGCTGCCTTCTGCCTGCTATGAACTATTTCTCCTCTGGCATGCCCCTTTGTCATACCACCCTGTCTTGGATCCAGCCAACTATCAACTGAAACTTCCACAGACTGTGACCTAAATATACCTTTGTTTCTTTAACTTTAGATGTTTAATATTTTGTCTCAGCAATGAGAAAAGTAACTGAGACAGTGCATATCAGTGGGACATAGTGGCAAAACCTTGGACACTATATTGGATCTCCTGGGTTTTGTTCCCTTTTTTGCTTCCTAGTCACCATGAATTAAACATGCCCTGCTTCTGCCATGGAAGTTCTTGCCTTGCAACCTGCTCACCCTAGACAGTAAACCTCTGAAATGGTGAATTAAATTAAACTCCTTCTCCTTTAAATTGTGGGTGTCAGATATTATGTCAAAGTGATGTAAAACTGATTAGTAGATGCACAAAGACATTAATATACCTTTCCTAAAATGAGAGTATCTTCACAAACAGAACAAACCAATTTCTGTGAGAGAAACATAGTGTCATAATTACATCTTTCATTCATAGAAAAATCTGTTCCATGTTATTAGTTTCTTTTCAGAAAGAACTGCAGAATTCATGGTGAAGAAAATAAATACTTTCTCAAATCATACAGATTCACTGACTCTGGCCCAGCATTCAGTGCTGGAACAATATCATCCAGAATAGATCTGCTGATTTATACTTGAAAAAACTATAAACCTGGAGGTGTTAATTGCTAATCTGATTAGTTTACAATGTTATACTTAATAATGAATGAGTTAAAAAAAAAAACAGAAAGGGACAACAAAAGTCAAAGTTTAGGATAACAAATGGCTTATTTACTTTCAATAGAAGAAAAAATCACTTACACTTTCATAGCAAGATATGAACAAATTGTAGACTTTCCCATTGAGGAAATCTATTAAAGTACTTTGTAATATAGAGTAGTTACTTTTAAATTACTGGTATATTTTTGTTATACATAATAATTATCTGGGTGATTTTTTACATATGAATAGGACATCTTAATCACTTTTACTATTTATACTACTTTCAAATTTGTTTTTTTTTATCTTCCAAGAACTGTCACTATTTTTACTCGATGATTTTTTATTCTTTAGTAATTTTGAACACAGGACCAAAAGAAAGAGAATTTTGAAGTTACTCAATTCAATTGAACAAATACTTATTAAACATCTGCTATGTGGTAAATAGTTGTCAGAAAATGTTTTAACAGAATGAATAAGTTCTTTCAGCTCTCTAGTACATTAACTTAATCATAAAAAAAATAGAGAAGTGATAAAGACTCTTCGAAGAGCATGTTCACACAAAGCTTTGGGGTCCCTGAGAACAGAGCCAATATACTCATATTGAGTCCATAGGGACAAGCTTAATTTCTGATGTACAATAAATGTCCAAGAAGTGTTTATTGAATGAATGCAAAAATAATGAGTGAAATGCAAGGGCTTGGGACACAATAATAAAGATATGTGTAATGGCAGTAGAGAAACAATATTTTCAGGTGAACCTGAAGAGTTTCTGAGAAGTAGTCTCCCTCTCTCAATCTCTACACATACACACACACACACACACACACACACACACACACACACTTAGCTGTCTAGAATTTTAAAAGAATACTTTAATTGCCATGATTCTTGCAAAATTTAAAGTTAGTTGTGAGTCAAAATGTTTATTGTTTTCAATAACTGCCTATTTAAATTGAATAATATGAGTGTGCTGTGAGTTTCTCTTCTGGTCCTGTTCCTGTTTGTCCACAAATGTATTCCTTACCACCTCCTGTATTGCTCTTTAATGTGGGGTAGATGAGGTAGAGACTGAATTTTCACATTTTGAGGTCAGTAAGCTTCAGCTGTATTCAGTCAATGAGTAGCATAAGTGGGGAACTGAGAGGAAAAGGGAAAACTAAATGTGCATCTCCCCTTCCCTGTGTTCCTATGTTCTTTGTGGCTGGCCCTTTCTGAGCAACTTGAGCTTCTCAATTTCAGTAGCTGCATATCTTTCTTGGGTCTTTCCAGCATAACAGAGAAAGGGGATTTCTATGATTTCTGATTTCTGTATTACCCCAGTGTCCTTCTGTTTAGCTTTTTGACCATCTCAGAACCATGCAAAGAATTCCTTATGAAGAAGGCATCAATTTTTGCATTCTCAGAAATGTTTCACTTCTCTGGGTTAAACCCTATCTAACATGCTCCTCAGACATTTTCATACTTGCTGCATTTGACAAATATCCCCAAAGAGCTATGCGTTAAAAGCTTTGTGGTGCTACTAGGATATGGAGGAACATGGAGGTATAGTGGAATAATTTGGAGGAGAGGCTTTATGGGAAGTCCTTAGTTCCCTGGGAACATGTCCTGAAGGGGATTATGGGACCTCGTCCCTTTCTTTCTTTGTTCCCTAGCTAATGATAAGAACCATTTGCTACTCCATGGAATCTTCACCATTGACATCTAACATGCCACTTGAAGCCCAAATAAATGGTGATACTCAGTCATGTACTGGAATTTCCAAAACCATTAACTAAATAAGCCCTTTCTCCTAAAAAATTAATTACTTCATGATGCAAAGCTGACAAGTACAATGCTAGAGTTGAGTTGAAGAAACTTGTGCTGAATTATTTTCTTTTTTTTTTCTCATTGAGTTTATTGGTACATTTTAGGTATACAATGCAGTTACATTCATCATTGGGATCTTGTACCTTTACATGACAGGTCTTGGTTCTCATTTTTTCCCCTTATTCCTTCCCTTCACTCCATCCTGCCTTCCCTATTTACAAATACTTTGTTTCCATTTTTTCATTTTCTCATGCTTTTTTTTTCCTTTTCTCTTATTACATTTCCCCTACCCTTCCCATTTCACCTACACCTTTAGCCCTTTTCTTCCTATTTCTCATTATCCATTATATCATTAGGATCTTATGTAACAGAATAGTTTTTTCACACCAGAGAAACTATTCAGTATACATGTGTGACTTATTTATTTCACTTGGGAGTATATCCTCAATTTTTCTCTTAAAAAATTAATTACTTCATGATGCAAAGCTGATAAGTGCAATGCTAGAGTTCAGTTGAAGGAAGTTTGCTGAATTATTTTCAACTACATTGAAATTACACATAATTTGTGTTCTTTTCATAATAATTTACTTAATTAGAACTAATTGTGCTTTTATTAATGTTCTATATTATACATATGATCTTTTATTAAATTATTCCAAAAACTCTAGAAGATTAACACATCCTTATTCCTAGTTTCACACATCAAGAAACTAAAAACAGGAGAGCTCTTGACTTATTCAAGGCTAACGATAATAGGCAGTAGAACTGGGATTTATAACTGGCTCTTAACTACATTGGCACTACTTGCGTAACTGTTTGTTGTATACAATCCTTCAGAACTAGATCTTATTTCTGCCCAATGCCACTTTTCTGTCCTCTTAGCTATAGTCTACATTTGTTATTTATTACTTTAAATATTATGTGTTCCAGGAAAGCACATCACTTAAGTCTATAATGTATGTAAATACAATCCACATAAGAGTATACAATAAACTATAAATATAGTATTCAAACTTTAGTTTGTGAACAACATGAAAATTATTTTAGTTTATGAAATCTTTGAATTACTTACTTTCTGCTTCTCTGCAGTGTTCTGAACTATCAAGTGTTTTGATATCTGAATTCTAAGTGTCCAAATTACTTATACACATATACAGACCCTGCTAAATTCTGATCTCCTTAAAGGCAGAAAATTATATTGTAACAGTCTCTGCACTCAGAATATGTGGATCAAGGACCTAATCTTTCAAAGCACTCAATAAATATTATAACAACAATTATTTGAGAATATATGTAAGTGTATGTGTAGAAAGAGATATGTGTGATCCTCTGAAACAATTATATATGCTTAATTACCTCTAAAATTAATAACCCCAAATTATCCAGAATAAGCCTATCATTACTTTATTATTTATTACTTACACAATTAAAATGTGATTGATTAATCTATTCTTTGGCTAGAAAAAGTGAGTCAGAGGTGGTAAAACAATGCTCACAATTCACTTAGAATTTGCTGTTGTGCTGGCCCATGCTCAATCTAGATTTATGGCCTCACATGAGAAGCTGAATGCAGAATGTTCTAAGCAGTCTGCTGAAATGCCATTAATTATGTGTAAATGAAATAGTTAAAGCATTAGAGCAAAACCACAATGGAAAAGAGAACATGATAGAACACTTTAGCAGACAATCGCTCTCAACTACGTTTTGTAAGCTGAAAAGCTAATGGCTGATTAAACTTGGTACATACAAAAAACCGAAACCAAAGTCAGCAATCAGAAGACAGCTCAAGCCAGCAAATACACCCCACAGAGTTACAGCCAGATCTGAATTTGGAGCAGTCAGTCACCTCACAAGGCAGTCTGCCTAGAATTGAATATAGGACCGATTACTGGAAAGTTTATAGAGCAAGCAGTTCATCCTCACAGATCTCTCCTCAGTGCAAGCACACAGGCAATTTCATCCTCTACACTTCAGTAAAAGACTGGAATTACTGAACCATGCTATTTCTGATCTAGGAGATTCTCTGTACTATTGAGAATGGAAGTAAATATTTCCCTCCAGAAAATATTAAAATGTGTGTGTTAAATTATAGTTCATTCCCTCACATTGATGCCCTTTCTCTAACCCCAATACTAATAGGAAAGCCTATATTCTCAGTAAGAGTTTGCTGACCTTCCTCCCAGACAATCTTCTCAAGAGAAAAGCCAATGAAAAGTTGACAACTAGAATTTTCTACACAAAAAAGCAACATTCCCCTATGATTATCCTTGCAGGAGACCCATAAATCACCAAGCACATAGTCACACAAATCTTCCAAAAGCCATTTTTAAGTCTTAATAGTAAATTTGAATAAACCATTACAAATGTGTAACTTTGAAGAACATTGATAACAAAACAAACACCATATATAAACACCTTAAAAGATAATGAAAATACCAACACAAAGCTTCAAAATGTATGGATTTAATATCTTTAAATATTAAGTAATTAATTAAATATAATTAAGACATTATAAAACCAGGACATTATAAAAAGAATATTCAGGAAGTAAATACAACACTCTTGAAATCAAACTATATAGTAGAGGTCCAGGGATTTGGCTTAGTGGTTCTGCTGCCTGCCTTGCAAGCACAAGGGCCCAAGTTCGATCCCCAGTACCACAAAAACAAAAACAAAACAAACTATATAGTAGAGCAAAATTTAAAAACAAAAACAAAAACAAAACAAAACAAAAGCCTTCTTATGTAGGAATTGAATTAAAACTTCCAAAAAAGCTCAAAAAATAGAAAAACATAAAAGAAAATGGTAATGTAGATGATTGATTCATTAATGGAGTAATAAGGGTTGCATAAAAGAAAAACAACAAATATGAAAAAGTCAGAATCACCAAGCTAATAATACAAGTGTTTCAGAATTTAAGAACTTGAAGAGATGAATTTGAAAATTCCAAATAAATTCTAATATAATGAATGAACAGACTCACTTGAAGGCTCATAATCATGAAATTTCAGAGTATTAGGGATTCAGAAAAATTCTAAAAGCATGAGAGAGCAAAAGCAAGTTATTTATAATTGATCAAGAGTGAGTACAGTATCCAATTTTTAAAAACATTAAAATCTTGATTAATGCACTCAGACTGAAAAATGTATGTTGGTTTTAACTGGGTGGAAAGAGAATATGGAATTCTTTGCTGTGTCAAATTAGCAATCATTATACATTTTAATGATTTTCTCTATGTGCTTTTGTCTCCCAAATACTTAAAAAGTTACTGTAGAATACTATGTAATAAAGAATTTAGCCTTGCCCAGAGAAACTGTCTGGTCTTTGCCCTCCAATTCTGGAGCCTTGGAATTTTATGTCTGATAGACATATCTTTATTTACCTGGGGACTTTGAGTCACCCAGCAGTCTAATGATGGAGGCTAGGGTGGAGCTAGCCACACCAGAAAGACAGACAATGCAATTTGGGCTGAGAGGTTGAGGTCACACAGTATCAGAAAACCTAGAAACTGAGATTAAAGATGTGCACAATCAATCCATCCATCTTGCCTGCATAATGGAACCCCATTGAAAACTAAACACCAAGGTTCAAACAGCTTCTGTGGCTGGCAGTACTCCAGACATGTTATCATGTATCACTATCAGTAAAGTTGGCATCCTGACCCCATAAGGTGATGACAAGAAGGTTCTGTTTGATATTTTCCTATAAGCTCCTTTCTTTAACTGATTTTAAACTGTTTCCTTTCCCTGCAATAAACCATAATAAGTAAATAGCTTTCAGTGAGTTTTATGAGTTCCCCTAGCAAAGAGTCAAAACTAAAGGTTATCACGGGGAGCTGTCCAACTTGAACTCGGTGTCAGAAGTGAAAAAGATATTGGGTAGCATTGTGTGTCTTCCAAACATTGTTAATTCTCCAGCTACCGTAAATAAGCTCCACTTAATGTGGAAATAAATTGGAAAAATAGTGAGCTTGGAGATCTTACAAATGAGAAATGTAACAAAGGAAAGAAGTGAGTCAAATGCTCACAGGCACGAAGGGATCTTATTGAGGGTTTTACTAAACAGTCAGGTTAAAACACAAGGGCAGAGCTCCAGATAAATGCAATAAAGAAAAGAATGAAGGGAAGAACAATGGAAGGGGGATGTTTTCACAAGACTTCAACAATTAGTGCTACGTAGGAACATGGGCTACTGTGCTCATTTCCAGGAATATACACTTTTACATGAGACCTGATTTTTATATGGAAATGCCCAATTTTTAAATGGTGACAACAAATATAATTTCAAATACTTTCTTTCAAATGTAACAAATCCATGGGCTAACATTTCACCAACATGCCACCTGCTTGCACCTTTGCTCTACAACCCTCATTTCATGCTCCAGCAGTGCTTTGAAATGTCTAGAAGATGCTCTCTGTTTGTTACTTAGGACCTATCCAACTCCATTCCTTAAGCTCACTGAATTTTAAAAACAATTTATTTTCACAAAGGGCTTGGAATTGTGAATCTGTTACATACACTCAAGGCTAACGTTTATTTACACCCTCAATCCACAGCTATGATTGAGTTCACGCTTCCAAGTGGCTTCTCCAATGATACCTCAGCTTCTAGGTTGTGTTCAAGAGTCTTCACATAAATTGTTAGAAAAAGAGTTTGGTTTTTTATACCCCTGGGAAAAGCCCAAAAGCTCTTCTGATCTTCCTATTCTCCATGTAGAAGGTATTTTCCCAGAGATGATTGCTCTCAGGGACTTCCTACAAATGGTACTACCAAGTTCAAAGTACAACCAGAGTCCTTAAGAAGTCAACATTTCCTTCAAAAAAATATCTGGGACGAAATCATTTTCATTCTTTCTGTTGCACCCCACCTTCCTGAAATCCAACAGTTATCAGTCACCCAGTCACCCACCATCGCAATACAAAATATCAGCCATCTGCTTCTACTCTTGTCTTCCTTATCTGTTCTCATGTCAACACATAAAATAATAAAAGAAAGATAAAAGTATCTTTTTAAAAATGCTAGTCAAATTATGTCAGTCAGCTGTCAAAGCCACCCAGTGGCTCTGTCTCACTAAATAAAAACCAGAGCATTTAGGAATCTACAACTGCTCCTCCCTTTTCCAGCCACCTCTGCTTTCACTCATTCTGCTTTTAGTGAAATTGGCCTCTGTGGGAAGCCGAAAAATGACATTTCAGAGATATCCACCTCACATCCCTGGGACATGTGAATTACAATACTAAAGAGAGAGCATCTGTTTAGCCTGGATTATGTGATACAAAATTACTGGCTACAAAAGGAATTCTATGTATTCTTATAGAAGAAAGGTGGTGGGCGGGGTTGAGGAAAAAAAAATAAGAAGAAGAAAAAAAAAAAAACCCCAGGCATTCCGTGGTAAGAGGGAGAGACGGGGCCATGTGGCTATCAGCCAAAGAAAGGCTGCAGCCACCAGAATGTGAATTAGGCAGAGAATGGAATTTCCACTACAGGGTCCACAGGAAGTTTGACCAACACCTTGAGTTTCAGGTCTCCAGAACTGTGAGAGAATGAATTTCTGGTGTTCTAAGCCAACCTGTCTTTGACAGTTTGTTACAGCAGCCATAGGACTGTACTACAACCTCTTTGCACCTTTAGTCACATTGGCATCTGTGCTTTTCTAGGAGAAGTTTACCCCATCCCTGATGTAGGGAAATTACTTCTCCAGAATGACCCATTTGGGAAGAGGTTCTGTAATCACTCTATTCAGACCTGCAATCTCCCAGCACTCCTCACTTCTTTTTATTCTTCACAGATTGTATCTAGACTGACATACCTCACTCAGCAGACATGCTTATTATCTATCTCCACTGACAACACAGTTTCAGTGAGAGCAGGGGACTGGGTCTGGTTTTTCACCTCCAGCGCCTACATCAGTGCCTATAGCCTGAAAGGCCCAGGAAAGGCATTCATGTGTGAGTGAATGAAGGAATCAGGGTGAGAATTGTGTCACTTTGTTTCTAAATTAGAGCAATATGTCAAGATTCATATTTCATATTCCTACTCTATTAAACTGAAAAAAAAACTTCATTGTCTTAAGAGCAGATTTCCTTTTCGTGTTCTTATTCAAATAAAATTTTAATGCTTTTGTTATGAGTTGCCACATCTTTATTATTCTTAAGCTTGTTTTGTATTTCCTTAGTACTTTGTACATTGCATTTTTAATCCAGTTTTTATTGATGGGTGCAGCTTTCTACTTTAAGGCCTTTACTTCCAACTTCTATTTATTACTGTTATCTAAATCACCGGTGGCATAGTATTTAAGGCTATGGACTCTAAATTCATTGCATCTAGGTTTGAAACCCTTTTTCAATATTTACAAGGTATAAGTTTCTGCAGTTTACCTGATTTTCCTTGTCTATATAATCATAACAAAAATAATGTCTCACACATAGAACTCTTGATATAAAATAAAGATTGAATATATATTAAGCTTAGGTTGCTTAAAGCAATCATATATATATATATACATTTTTTTAAAAATTTCAAATGTTTATAAGCTGCTTTTTCCCTATTTATCTTATAATGACAAGCAGATAGCATAAATTAACCATTAGGGCCATCAAATTTTAAAAGGCTTATATATTTGAATATTTTTAAATAAAAGTACTCATCAACAACACATTTCCCCAATCCACCTTCATTCTTACAATATGATCAATAATCTCCAATTTGTGTATTTACAAGTACCAGCAAATGGATTGGGAGATATCATTAACTTTAGGCTTTCAAAACAGCAACATCTGTATTGTGTATTCTGTAATAAGGAAGGGAGGGGGGGAAGCTTTTAAAATCATGAAGTAAACTATCCCAAAGGCTAAAATTGGTGCCAATTTAATAGACCCACTATGCTATATGAAATATTTGCACTATGTCTGACAGCCTACAGGAAAAAACTTGTGGTAGGTTTTCAATTGGGTAAAAGGAAAAATAGAATATATTGGAATGAGGCCACATTTCTCTAAATCAACAGAGACATTTTCTACTGCAGTGACCTTCACTGTGTTTTCAGGACAAGAACAGCGTTGGGAAATGTTTTTCCTTAAATGTTTAAAATACTTTGAACAGATCTCTCTTTATCTAGGTTTTTTTGGTTACAATCAAGTATTAGAGACTTTATTAAAAGGATTTCATATGTTTGATGCTATTATTCTTTTCTCTCTATCAGCACAAGCTAATCTTACGTTTTACAGAAACGCTAAGATTCTCCTAGAAATGTCATATTCCTTCCCTTGATGATCATTACTCAAAACAACAGCTTTTTAAAAACCCATTGTGCTGACATCTATGGAAAGGAATTTTCTTAAAATGACTAGAATCAATCAACATAATGGAAAATGTAACGTTTAACATCTGTATAAATGCTTAGAGAAGGGACAAAGTAAAGAATTTGTATAAACTAATTTCTTTTCTGGAAAAAGACATTGGCCTCAATTTTTAAATTTTTCAATTATTATAGATTATAATATGACAGAAAAGATTCTTGAGAAAGTTTTATATGCCGCCAGTCTAACTGTCCAAGACACAGGATATTCTGCAGATCCTCACAATTTTAATACAAATAATAACTTTTTTCACATTATCAAGCCTATCTTTCTTTTTTCACACTCCTTATTTTTCTCTTTCTTTTACAAGCGGGGTCTCATTATGTAAAACAGTTAGACCTCAAACCCAAGCCACCCTTCTGCCTCAGCCTCCTACATCGATAGCTAGGACTATGGGTATCACCACCACATCAGGTCCACGTGTAAAATGTACTAATTTATAGCATAAGTGAGTATGATAAATATATGAAATATTTTTTTAATTTGAAGGAGAAATGTAGTAATTTTTCCTTTCTATTAAAATTCTTAAACCTATTTTTGAATTATCAATGAATAATTAACATAAATAGAATAATTTTATATCTTTGTAATTTTATATCTGTGTATGTGTAGATATATGCATCTATATCATGAATGAAATGCAGAAGTCTCACATATATTCCCCTGGCATTTATATATTATTAAAATGCTCACTGGACTATGCAAAATGGCTCAGTAAAAGTAGCCCAAAATACCAAGTATATGCCTATAATTTGAGAAAAGAAAATCTCTCATTGTTCAGGATATTTGTTTACCCATATTTCTTTTTGTGTACAACTTGCAAATGAGCTATAACTACAGTCATGACTTTTGTTCTTCAAAATGTACCCTCCTGCCTCTGCATTGGTGACTAAAACTGCTTTAAAAAGCTTCCTTTAAGTTACATAATTAAGAAATTCATGAAAATTACGCATGGTGTTTTAGGCCCTATGGACTACTGATTGTCTCAGGTTCATACTCTTCAGCTCAAAATGGCCTAAAAGAAAAGGAAGTAAGAACTGCTAAGACTCCCTCTGGTGGGTGGATATGGAAGAAACAACGCCTTGAGAACGATGAGTCGTTTCTGGGAGGTCACATGTTGGTCTGGCACATGCAAGCACGGGGAGGGAAGGACTGGAAACAAAAGAAGCAAAGAAGAACACAGTCACAACTATAGGCTTCCAAGTCATAATCTAGGACAGTCTCATTAGTTTTGTTCATTTACAGTTATAATTTTAACTCATTCACTCACTGATTCAAAATATTTATAAAGCACCTATTTGCTAATATTGGTTTTGAGAATCAGGGTCCATTAATGAAAATATAAAATCCTTCTTCAAAAAAAAAAAAAAAAAAAACTTCTATGTATCTATGTACGTGAAGCTTAGCCTCTTGATCAGGAGAACAGATAATAAAATGAATAGCAAAAATGTATGGAATAGTAGATGCATACTATTGAAACAGAAAGAAACAGCAGTCTTTGGAGAATTGAGTGCATGGGGTTAGGTGATTCTGTTTAAAAGGAGAGTGGAGTAGGGCTCATTATGAAAATGGCATCTGCATAACGGTGTAGGAGAAACTACAGAGTTACCATGGCAGGCACTGCTGCGCACAGAAGTTACCATGGGGGAAACAGGAGGTAAAGAGAAGGTTAATAGATTAACAATGCACATATGGGTGCAGACCACTCAGAGTTTTGTCAATAATAGTAAGGATGTTGGTGCTAACCTTTAGGGACCTGAGGACTTATTGCAGAGCTTTGGTGTAAAAATACAATATGAGCTATTTTCACAGAATCACCTGGCTACTTTTCTGAGATTAGACATAGTGAAGCATCAGTAGCGAGAGAACATAGGACTACGATTACACGGGTCCAGATGGGAGATAATATTGCCAAGATCTGGGGTGACAGCGACAGAAGTGAAGTATGCAGTCTAACATGCAATCTGAATTTATTCCAGTATTATGACCTGATGGTTTGGATATTTCAGAAAGATGACAGTAAGGAGCTGAACTGAACTGGACAGAGCTGCTCCACCCGGTGTATGAGTAACCAATTAAGGCAACCAATTAATGAAGCCTTTGCTCATTGAAAGGAACAGGAAGGAGTGAAGCAGGAGAAAGTGGAGGCTGACTCCCCAGAGTTTGGTACCTCCTCCATGGAACGGATCCCGGCAAGGGTCACCTCAATCAGAGCACTTTCAAACACCATCTCACTGCTGCTAAAGTGTCTGTCCTGAAAAAGGTCCTATCATTTTACGGACTTGGGGTCCAGGAAGAAAAGAAGATAGGGCTAAAAAAGGAAAAGTACCAAGTCAGATTAAAGAAAAACCTCACTGTTTCCAAATAATGGAGGCTCAGCACAGGCCACACACATGTACAGGCCAGATAAGGAAGCTTTGGGGGGAAGGTATCTCAACAGGATGACAAACTCCTGTAAGAACACTGGTGCCAGGGACACTGAAGCATTGATCACAGATCCCTGCAGAGACACAGCCCACTGACTGCGCCCCAGAACAGAGGGCCATGCTCATTGCAGCATGCCAGGCAATATTTTTGCAATTGCCTGTAGCTAGGCCTGAAAGGTCTCCCATGGGTCTTTGGCCAGGAGACAGACTCCCTATGGACAGAAATTAACATAAAACAGAGCAGAAAGTTAAAAATATTTTTTCAGATAGCAAAAATATGTCTGAAATATTTTCTGGCAGTTTAAATTAAATGGATCATAAGAACAGACCTCAAAATCTCAGTAGTTTATAAGTAATTTTTCCTAATACTACAAATCCATACACTGTCTGAATGTATTTCTTGCCTTTTGTTTCTTAGTCTGTTGTTGCTATCCCCATACTAAAAGTATTTTTATATCAAATTATAGTTTTTACATCATTCTAGAGTGATTCTTTTGTCTTCCCCTTTTAGCAAAATTATATAAAAAGGGAAATGAAACTAAAGTCTAACCAGTACCAACATGCCCTGCCAAGAGCCTCCATGCGGCCAACCTTCCCCTCTGCTGCCCAGGCCAGTCTGCCATGATTGAAAGGCACAGCATTTTATAGAGGCAAAACTAATAAATTTAAGCTAAAACTCAAGATTCTGGTCTCTACACCAATCTCCAACATACAATTAAACTGTGAGCCATTTTAACCTCTGCCTCCATTTTATAAAGATCTTTAAATTTTTTGGATAGTGAAGGTAGTGCTAAAAGTTCACCCGAGGGATTTTGCACTGAATTAATACTCAGCTCTTTTTTATTATCTACTTAGAGACAGGGTCTCACTAAGTTACTAAATAGCCTAGGCTGGGCTAAAACTTCCAATGCTCCTGCCCCAGAGGCCGCAGTGCTGCAGGAGCAGCAACAACTCCATGTTGCCCTTTTTCTCAAGCTAGTTCCCCTAGCATATTTGCAAAATTATCACAAAAACTTCAAATCTTACATTTTCATCTTCTCAAGCCTAAGAGAAATGAGACAGCTTTTCTCCACAATCATGAATAGGACAATAATCCAGTTGCTGATCTTCTCAGGCACACAATGTGCTCCTGCCTGGCTAAATCACATTGGCCACACCGATCTCTTAAACCATTTAATTCTGGGACTGGAAAGTTTAGCCAGCAAGGGTGTTATAGTTTAGATCAACAACATCAAATGTCTCCCAAAAGTCTCATGTGTACAGAAGATGACTGAATCTTGGGGGTGTTATTCTCAGCAGTGGATTTATTCACTGAGTGATTCGCTAGCTAAATGGACAGTTGGGAGGTAGGGCGTGGTTGGGAGGAGGATCACCCGGAGTGTGACTTGTAGGGTATAATCTTGTTCTCGGTTTTCCCTTTCTCTCTCTGCTTTCTGTCTGCCATGGGATGAGCAACTATTCTGTACCAGGCCCTTTCACCAAGTCATTTCTACTCTGAAGACAAACACCTTTGGACTGAACCCACTGGAAACTGTAAACCGAATAAGTCTGTCATCCTTCAAGTTGTCGGTGTTGGGTATTTCGTCTCAGACACAGGAATATGACTAATTTTGGGGCCAAATTCCCAAAAGAATATGTGTAATTTTCCTTTAATGGAAAAGAAGTCAGTGCAGACTTAGTGAATCTAAAAAGATGTTATTTGGCAAAATTCATCAGTGTTCTATATTCTCAAAGTAAGGGGGATATGTTAGTTCTCAAGTGATAGCATAGGTAAGTACCTGGGTCTTCTTCACACCTAACACTCAATGGACTTTGAGGAACACTGAAATTGAGAACATTAAATAAACGCAAGATTCATGTTCACTAATAGTAATGTAGTCAAAACTTTTTTTGAGAGTTTTGTTGTTGTTTGTTTTTCCATTTAGAAGTTAAGCCAAAACTCTATCATTCCTTTTTTGTTTTGCCTTGGGAAGTGAATTTTATTTTATTTATCAATCCAATGTTTTTATTAGTACACATTTGCAGTACATAATGATACCATTCATATATAAACACATCTTAATTCTATTTCTAATTATTCTTAT
>NW_022900950.1:4465917-4467735 GCF_012274545.1 Fukomys damarensis | reverse complement strand
GAGAGAGAGAGAGAGAGAGACAGAGACAGAGAGATAGAATTCATGATAACCTACTAATTGCTTTTTATTCTTTTTCTACCTGGGAATGTTATAATATGAATTTATTAATAAATGTGTACCAAAGATATTAAATTTTGGAACAAATAAATAATGTTGCCTCATAATAAAGTTACATTTAATTCATGTTTTATATTTTAATTTTGCTAGTCATAATTATGACTTGAAATGGATAATTAACTCTTACATTTTTTAAAATACAGACTTTAATGTTTCCCCATATTTTTTTTACTTGTATGTGACATTCTTATGTATACATAATATTATCTATTATTACTATTCCCAGACATCATACTTACTTTTTAAGGACAAAAACTAACTTTCATTTCATTCTCCTTTGGCAATAGATAACAGAGAAAAGTAATTATTACTTTTAAAAACAGGGTTCTAATTTTTGACCTATGTAGTATAACTGACTGGAAATGTTTGTGCTTAATGAACCTTAAGACAATAGAATGCTTAAATTTCCACATGATTGTGGTTTATTATTAGAATACTTAAGATTTATAATAGCAATTAAAACTGTGACTAGCAGACAATTCTGCACCATTGGGACAAAATGAAAATGTTGGCATGAAGAGACTGTGAGTTTATTGTTATTTTAAATTTTTTCAGTTTACATCTATTGCTCATAAATCATATTAATTCCTAAATTTGACCTCTGAAACACAATTCACTTATTTCAAGTTTTCTTTTTTTGTTCCAAGATTGAATATAAGGTTTTTGGTTTTTCTGGTTATGTCTGGGTTGTTTGCTTTTAGGAAAGAAACCAGTTGATTTGTGCTTATCAAGGTGATCTAATTAATTCCTACTCATGATTTCTCCTTTTTTTCCTTCAGATACGAAGTATTTCCTAAGGAAAGAATATCTGACCACTTACGTATATTTTGTCCTGTCTAGCTATTGCATATCTCTTGAACATGCCAACTATTCACTTTTCCCTGTATTAAGCATTACCTCAGTATTACTTAGGCTAGATGTGTTCAAAGTGGGACCAGCCCGACATCTAATGTACACTATGAAGGGATTACAGCCAGTCAGTGAGATCAGATAGTGTGAAGGAGAACGACTTTCAGGGTTTGTGGAGAACACAGATCCTCACTCCTCTGAAACACATGTGATTCATTATATTTCAATAACAGACTGTTTTGTATAAAATGCTTGAAAAAATATACATATAACCATGGAGATAGCTAATATATACAGGAAACAAAGATTTCAACAATATAAAGATAATCCATTGATTTAACAACAATATCCAGATGTTATATATTTTACTTATTATATATTGTAAACCCATGAAGCATTACCAACTGAGAAAATTTTCATTTTTATGAATCGAGGCCTGTTTCACAGGAAAACATCTGAGCTATCGAACCTTTATTTCTAATTTTAATCATAAACATAATTCATGTACATGATCTTCTCAAGGTAATTACACTGTTGAAAGCAACTGAAGAGATAAAGTAGGTATTTTTTTTCTTGTCCAATGTGTGACTACAGAGCAACCTAACATATGAATGCCAAGTAAAGATGTGCTATAAATACAAAATCCCTGCGGGATTTAGATGTACACAAAATATAAGCAATCTCACTAACTATTTTCCTATTTATCATGTTTGAAAAGATGATCATTTTAGGTATTTTGAGTTAAAAAACAAATTACTGTAATTAATTTTACTAGTTTTGCTTTGACTGTAGCTGCTGCAAAATTTTATATTTCATATGAGTTACATGTCCTTTTTTTTTTTTTTTTTTTTT
>NW_022900950.1:4454492-4465904 GCF_012274545.1 Fukomys damarensis | reverse complement strand
TGTTCTTTTTTTTTTTTTTTTTTTTTTTAGGTACTGGGGATTAAACAGAGATCCTTGTGCTTGTGAGGCAGGCAGTGGAACCACTGAGCTAAACCCCTGGCCAACAAGTTATTTCTACTGTGTTCTAAGTAATGCAATAAATCAAATCATCAGCAATTATTTTTTTCACTAAAATTTCATACAGGGTCCATATAAATAATGTTCTTGGTATCAAAAATGTTATGACATAGCTAGAATTGCTAGAGCATCAGCTATAAAAAAGTAGTATGGAAATGAATTGTCCCGTGTAATACAATTTCATAACTGATACTCACTTCTTCTTAACTGTTCCTTGCATGAGGAAAGACTGGTGAAAAACAAACTGCACAGTTGTACACTTTGTTATGATTCATTTTGACATTTGCAATTACATTTTAGACACCTGAGCTACAGTGTTCTCAGCAAAGTTCAACAAGCTGAATGAATTTTGTTAAACTCAACCAAGGTATTGAACATGATTTATTTATTTAGCTGTTAACTCTACTTTCTTTGGCATGCCCAAACATTCAACTTGCACCAAAATCTATTTGCTACCCCATCATTAAATAGTACAGAGATGTTAAGACCCTACTTTCAAAAACACTGGGTTCCAGTGGTCCCTTCCTATAGTAAAGAGAGTGTCTGAAACTATTAATTTATGTTCAGGAAGTACTGGTACGAAAACGGATTTTTTATGATCATTGATGAAATGAAAAAAGTAACCTCTTGCCATTTCCATGATCAATCCCAGAGTTTTTGTCTAACACTCAAACCTAGCCAAACTCCAGAGCAAAATCAACTTTTATTCTAACCTTACTTGACAAAATTGTTTTTCAAAATGAAACTTTTTTGTACCACTTTTATTGAAATGAAGAACAACCAAATGTCAAACAATCTGTTTCTATTATAAGAAGACTTCTATCTAGATGGTGTTTGCAGCACTTAGAATACATTTATGGAATATCAAGTAAGGTAGCTAGGAGACCTAAAAACCCACTGCATAAAATACTGTATGTCATAAATGATTTTTTAATCCATAGTCACAATGAAAATAAAGATCACAATGAAAGCTACTCTTGAATAAATGGGTTTTGATCTAGAATACAGACATTATTGTCCAACCACAAGTAACAAACTTATGTACTCTTATTTCAACCCAGTAAAACAACAGTTATAGTTACCTTATAGATTCCTAAGAAGGTGAAATTAATAGTTATAGGGCAATATCTAGATGAGACTAAATCAGCATATCTATAATTGCTCATTATCAAAATCCAATTTTTTGTACAATATTAATTTGACACTCTGAAGTCTATGTAAGATTCAATATAGATTGTGTAGTACCTTCAAATATAGCATGTTCACAGACTGAATCCTTTCAAATGAAAGACACTGGTGTAATTCTTAGAAATGGTCTCTTTTTGATCTCCTACTCTGATTGATTGACTGATTGACTCGTTATTAATTATAGTACTGGGAATTGTATTCAGGGCCTTCCAACTGAGTTATATCTCCAGGCCTTATTTATTTGTTTGTTTATTTATTTATTATTTTGAGACAGGGATCTCCTAAATCACTGAGTTTACCCAAGATTGGCTCCAACTTGTGATCCTCCTGCCTCAGCCTTCCAGAATGCTGGACTTAGAGATATTTAGTACCATGCCCAGCTTTGCTCTCTTTTCCTCTTCTCCCCACTCTCCCCGAAAGCAGGCTATAATACTAGAATTTCTTTTCCCTAAGGTATGTCCTAGAAATGGAAATCCCTCTCCCCCAGACATAGCCATACAATCTAAAAACATTCATCTTATCGTAATTTTGTATAAAGGCTGCCCTACCTCATCTTGTAGAAGATCATAAGACCCTTAGTCCTCAAGGGCTTGTACCCTATACCTGGAAGCTCAGAATGCTATTCAGGGAGGTCAAGAAGAATCTGAACAGAACTTTGCTGGATTCTCCTCTATTACCAAACTCTTTTTGTCATTCTTCACTGAATCTAAGGATGAAAGAGTTTCCTTTGGGTTTGGGGTCCTTACTTTGAAGCTTCCCTTGTCATGTGAAACTTTGATAAATTATGATTTTACTTTATTTTTTATTATGCTGTTAACTTGTCTTTTGCTATAGGAGTATCAGTCATGACCTTTATGCTGGAGAAGGAAGGTATCATACTTCCCCGCCCCCACAACAAGGACTTACAGGCTGGGCCTGCAGATGACCAGTGGGTAACTAATTGCAGGATAAAACCTGGTGTCTCTGCCTCCATTTTATGTCTGTCTCCTTCATTACATTAAAACTTTTAGCAGGATCCCAGCTCAGCTCTGCACCATAGGAGTGTTAGTGACTTACGAGTGTCAGTCCAAAAAATAGTATGCAAAGGTTTTTAGCCCTAAATTTGCCTAACCTCTTTATCCCCTTGATAAAGCTGAGGACACCAAGATAAAATGTAATTAAGGTGTTTCTAGAATTTGTAGGAACATTCAGTTGATAGAGAGTTTACAACACCTTCTGCCAAAGCCTTTAGAGCAGCACCTGTAAGTTTCCAGTCATCACCCTAACCTTCCTAGAGGGACAGAACCTTGCACACTGAGGTTGCTCCTTCCTTACCCACCAGACAGGGGCAGCCCTCTCCAGGGGACCAGACTGACCCTTCATGCCATAAGGATTTGTCAAACACCACCTCAAAAAACTAGTCCGCCCTATTTAAGCAAAGCCCCAGAACTTGTCTTTGTTTCCCTTTTCTGTAAAACTTCAGCTACTGTCAACCCCTGATGACAGATCCTGAACCTTCCTTCAAGGCTATGCTCATTAAAACCTTTCCCCGCCTTTACTGCTGCCTATCTCCTTGATGGACATTTGGGAACCGGCAATCCCTTCTATTAGGACATCTATAAACAGGTTTTAATCCTCAAACTCCAGCAACACCCTTAGGAGCCTCACAGGAGTAACAAGAGTTTCTAACAAATGCTTCTCACATAATTAATAGTGTGAAGGCTATATTTTAAATGTCCTTAAAACATTCTCTGAAACATTTTGATGAAGTTAACATAAGCCCCATCAATTTAAAAATTAGCACGTTTATAATTGATAAATACAAGTCATTCAGCCTTTATTATATTGTTATTAAAATTTATATTTGCATTGTAGTAGTGTATAACTTTATATAAATATTCATAAAAGCACTGAGAACAATGATTTGCTTTTAATTTTCTTAATACAAAAGAGAACACATCCCACTTGCTTTGGTTAATTCAGATTGACCACTTACACAGTGCATAAACCTGTGGATATTCTCTAAGGCTGGAGGGAGAGGAGGCGGGGATCCACTTGGCTATATTCCCTTCCTAGCAATTCTACACAATTACAGGAGTCAGCTCAGCTCCAGGCAGTTAGGAAGTTAGCTTTCCCTGAGTAGTTACTGCTTACTGAGGAGAGCACTCACACCTTCTAGGAAGAACTGGGACCTCCTGCAGAGGAGAGACAGGAAGCACCTGGGGGCAACTGGAGAAGTAAACAGAAACCAATTAGCTTAATAAAGCAAGGTTTTCTGGAGGACTTCGCAGTTTGAGCCCCACTGTTCGGATTTTTTCTTTTTCTATTTTAGGCTTTAAGTTACCATATTTTGCTCCAAGAGAAGCTTGCCTAATTTCATTTTTTAAAATTTTGCCACTTTAACTTCCTTTCTTCGAATATTTTGCCTCAAATTTTGCATCAGACATTTCTGAAGTATATTCGTCTGGGTTTTTTCAAATAACTATGTATATGGAACAGAATAATGAAATTTTATTTTTATTATTTTATATAGGTTATTACTGACATATTATTTATTTTATATAATCTTGTGCTTTTTTTTTCTTTTTCCTATGATTAATTTTGTCATCCATTCATTTTAATGGATGTTGTTGAAGACTTGCTAATAAAATGATTTCAGTGAGTATAAAAACAATTGTTAGGGAATTGATCATGTTAAAGTATGCTGTGACGCCGCCTCACAGGCTGCATTCTCCTGGTACATCTTGGCTCCTAAAATGACCTCATGACCTCATCTCTGGTCCCGTCCTGTTCCCCACCACCCCCACCCCCGCCAAGGCCACAGTGGTACAGGAAAGTTGAAACTTGTGTCTGCAGGACTGGGCCCATAAAAGCAATCTGGCCTGTGATAGGTTAAAAGTAACTCACTCCTCCTAAATAAGCAATAGCCCACCCCCAAACTGATAAAAGGACCTTCCTTTCTTTGTTCTTCTCTCTCTCCTTCTGTTTCTTCCTCCTCTCTCTCTCTCTCTCTCTCTCTGCCTTCCTGCCTCCTGCTGGCCTCCCTACAATAAAGATCTCCTGCCGGACCTCTCAGTGCGTGAGTGGCATAATTGGGTAAGGGGCACCCAAAGGGGGCTGGAGACCCCTTTCAAAATACTTTTTCATAAGAACACACAGGAAATGCAAGTAAAAAATATTTAACATAGGGCCCCTGGTGAGGGAGCAGAATGCTACAGAGGACTAGAGAATAAATAAATCAAATTTTTGCCATATACTTATCTAAAATCACTTTGTAAAGAAATTTTTTTTCAAGTCTCAAAAAGACAATATTACAAATTTACAACAAATTAGGTCAAGAAAAGTGACTATTAAAATGAAAATTTAGGTGAACAAAATTGCCCTGTCTTTTATATCAAATGATATAAACAGGAGTGCCTCCACCTTAGACTCCAGTCCACCCTAGACAGCCCCTCCCAAGAACACTGAAATTATAGGAACTGCTTGCTCCTTCTAAATTCTGGAAACACAGCTGCAGACCAAAACAGCTTATCAGCCAAGGACTCTGTTCTCTCCATCCTTTCCCTGCCCATTCTTCCTTCCTTTCAGCAACCCTTGGATCTTTCCCTGGAGCTGCTTAAACTAGCCAACCTTGTTAGAGTGGAAGACTGAATTCAGCCAATGAATTTAAAAGACAGATGCTTGAGGGCTTAAAAACCCATTTCCCCACTGCTACCTCCTGTTTGAGTGCATTTGTGCCACCCTTGTGCAGAAATAAACTTTAAACTTTGCAAACAAATTTTCTTGTGTGCTGTCTGTGTGCATTCTTTCTGGCAATGACAACTTGAGTCTAGGAACTCATTTCTAAAATATTTAAGATAGAGGCTATAAACTGTGGAAAATCCAAATGATGAGATGCTAAAAATTAAGACTATAAGAAAAATACAAAACTAATAAAATGCTTAAAATGCAGTAATTATTGGGAGGAAGAAATTGCCTCTACCAGTATAGGTAGAATAGGTGGAGGCAAGAGGTACTAATTAACCAGCAACAGATAGGAGAAAAGTTTTAATTCACCTGCATGTGGGACTATCTGGTGCATATCAGTTTAAAGTATATGAGATTGAGTGGAGAGTACATTTAAAATTTCAAGAGACAGTAGGGAAGGTTCAATTGGGCTCTTTCATTGCTATACTAAGTGTCAGTTTTCTCCAAGCAGGAAAATCTCTCAGAGGGAAATTTATGGAAGCTGTAATTTTGGAGGCTCTGCTTTAGTCAGATAAGAGAAATTCAGATAAGATTTCTTTCTGCATGTTGTGACTGAAATGTTTTTCATTTAAAGCAATCCTCATCTTGGTGTGTTGTTAGTCCTTTTGTAACTGTATTTAGTAAATATCAAAGCAGATTCTGCACAGATTAAAAAAATGTAAAATAAATATCAGAAGATGATAAAAATTTTCAAAAGTGAAGACTAGATCTGAAAACCAAGAGTGTTTCACTTGCCCTATAGCCTAAAAGTATCTCCTCAATTCATATACTGGATCTTAAATCGCCTTGGGAACAGAATTAGGAGACAGGACCTTCAGGAAGCCCCAAGAGCAGAGTACTTGTGAATGGGATGAGTACTCTCAAACTCCATCACCTCTTCTCTCATATGAGGACTCAATGAGAAGGAAAGAATGAAACCAAGAATAGGGCCTCCAATTCCTGTTATTTGTAAGCCACATAGCCTGTGATATTTTAGATGCACTAAGATAACAGAAAAATAGATAAATGGGCCTATACCAGATACAAGCTGCCAAAAATTTGACTCTGAAATAAAATATTTCAAGCATCCTTGTTCAAAGGAATAACAGATTACTAACACAGTGACAAAATTTTGTTTTTAGACTTTTTGATAATAGCAAAAGCCAAAAAGCAATAGTGCTACTTTCAAAGTAGAGTAACAAATAAGATTTTGTGCCCAATTAATCATATTCCTTACATCAATGAAATACAATGACTTTCTCCAAATTATTGAAAAATAAAACTACTCCTTGTCTACCCTGAGACTTGCAATGTTGATTTGTTTTTTTAAAGAGCTCATGTTTTCACACTTTAGTGATACTGAGGCAGGAGATTAGGACATAGCAAACTAGCTGGAGAACTGGGCCTGATCTGTTAATTGCAAAGTCCCAGGACACATGCTCAGAATAGTCCTCAAAGCCCTGTTCATAGGACCAATTAAAGAGGGCTGTCTTTAACTCTTTTCAGGACAACTGGAGAGCAACTTTCAGTTACTGTGTTCTCTTTCACATTAGTCCCTGTTCATATTATAAAGTGTACTTTTTTCATACTATAAAGTGTATTTGCTCTGCAAAGCATGTTTCTCTTCTTTATTAATAAACATAACAGCTGGCTACCTTTTGCATTTGTTTTGTCCAATTCATTGTTTAAAACAAGAAGAACCTAGAAACCAGCTAGGAAGGATATCCCAGGACCCCAGAACCTGGTAACAATCCTATGTCTATGATAGCTTTGGAAAGCAATTCTGATGCTCTCATATTCTTGGTTACAATAGCTCAGTGACTTCTCATTTTTCTGAGGGTAAGATTTTGAGCAGTGCTTATAGTGGATGATGTAGATATCCTGGTCCCCACCCACTTCCCCAGTTCTGTTCCCTGCGCACTGTCTGCATGAATCAGGATGGTTTTTCTAAGTGTCTCTTACACTAATTTAGGTAATTCCAACTCCTTTCTGATAGAATATTTGTCTCTTTTTTTAAAAAAATTGTTCCCTTTTTTCCCTATGCTATGCAGCTTCAATTTCTCTCAACTTGCACTATATTTATGTTGCACTATGTATTTATATTGAAGTGAAATTAAGAAACATTTTATGAAAAATCACAAAGCCCTGAAAATTTTTAGTTTTTTCGTGAGCACAGAGATTCAAATACTGATTTAGAAAACATGATTTAATTAAAAAAGAAAATATATTTCCATGAAGTCTTTCCCATTTCATACAAAGAATATAATTACCGGTCCTTCTGTATCTAGTAAGTTGATGATTCTTATATGTTAACATAATCGATAACTTTACCATATTTTCTCATTGTCCTTTTTTTAATTAAGTTCTTTTGCATTGCCCAGCTTCACTTGAAGGATACCAAATTATACCTTCTCTTTTCTTTTTCTTTCTTTTTTTCTTTTTTTTTTTTTTTTTTGGTATCGGGGATTGAACTCAGGTCCTTGCACTTGCAAGGCAGGTCACCGAACTGCTGAGCTAAATCCCTGGTCCCCTATACCTTCTCTTTTCAGCATTGTCATCTGTGGAATGAATCAGGTGTTTTTGTTCTTTGAGTTAATGACATGCTTGACTTATATTTATAAATTTTTGTAATATTGAACCATCCATGCTTGGCTATTATAATCTCCTTTGTCATGGTATATTATTCCATTAATGAGCTATGGAATCCTATTTATAACATTTTGTTAAGTATCTCTAATGCTATTCATAAATAATAGTATTCTACTTAGGCAGCTATTTATGTTGTAATTTTGGAAGATTTTTCTCAATATTACAATGGCTTTATAAAAATAAAATCAGAATTTTTTTCTTCTTTTTTCTGACACCTATTGCTTACAGGTTCCAAATAATTTATCTAGTAAGTTATCTTGTTTTTTGTTTGTCTGTTTGTTTGTTTGTTTTTTAAGCAGGTATCTTTGGTAAACTTTCTAAGTGTTTTCTTAAATTTATAAGTTTGGGTTAATTTGGTAATATTAATGATACCACTATTTAATGTTTTATCTGGTATTTTTAATATAATATTCATTCTCATCCCCAAAATCTAAATTTAAAAAAATTCCCCTTGCCTGGGCTCAAAGAACACTGTAACAGCAATAGCAGGAGCAGCATAATGCAATCATAATAGTGATAAGGGTAAATTGCTTTAGCTTTTCTGGTGACCATGCACAAAACAAGAGTTACAGAGGAAAGATGAACAGTCAAGAAATAGGGGCCATTTCTCATTTGGAAGATGAAATATGCTTCTCACTTATCCTGAAGGTCTTACTCTTCTTAAGAACCTAACCCAAGAATCAAATGTAGAAGGGACTGCATGACTGTATAGAATGTATTTGGCAGGTGATGAATTCCACCCAATGGAACTGAAGTTAAACAATGGCTGCCATAGTCAGGACAGAAAAGTGATGTCTTTAGCAATGGAGCCCATACAATTAATGTGCAAACTGGAAATAGCAGTTGTCCAAAACTACATGGGAGTGGATTTTCATAACTTAAAGTTTATCCAGTCCTACCTTAGATCTCATAACAGCCCAGGAAAACTATATATGGAAAATGTTAGCAAAGGCTAAAGGTGTCCTCTGTCTAGTGGGGATGTGAAAATGAACTTATCAGTCAATAGTTGGGGTTCATCATTATTAGTATATCCAAAGACTGAACTGAGTCTTGAGTTCACTCAATTGGTTTTTAACAGCATTCCTAAAAAGTATAAGTCCTATTTATTTTCAATGATGGGTAATGCCACAGCAATTCAGGAAGCTGTAGCTACCCTATATTTAATAGAAACTCATGGAATACTCACTCAGCTTGGACTGCCTATCAAGGCAGCAAACATACTCCACCTGTCTTAAATGAAAGTTATTATGAATTGTGAGGCCACCTCATTCCCCAGGACATCCCTCTGGGTCTCCTATTAAGTTTGAAGCCAAGCCAAGTAAAGGTATGTGTATTGGAACTTAAGGAACAAGGAGGCCACACATGACATAGTCTCTGGTAATACAGCTGAGTTTACAATATATGCTAGAGTTAAATGCAAAGAACAGCAGGTGTCTTCCTCAGAGATGTTCTCTTCAACACATGCCTCTGAGCCTCAGTAGGGAAGGGTAGAGACCAGCCCCACACGCAGTTTCAGAGATCTCTGAAGCATCCCCTTCTAGCAAACAATCATTTACCATTACCTACAATAAATTATCAAAATATATGATAAATGTTTAAATTAAAAAACTATTACTGTAAGATTTTGCCATTAATTTCCTTTCACTTATTTACAGACAAGTAAAATTGAACACATTTAACCTGTAATTTTTGCCACATTCCAAAGCATCTCTGGAAATCCTTTTCCTGGCATCTTTTTCATTGCACTGTCATGACTGCCATGTTGTTTTGCATTGATTCAAAATCTTTACCTCTCATGGTTACTTTGATTTTGGATGAGAGCCAGAATTCTCACAGTGCCAGGTCTGGTGAATAAGGTGAATGAACATTCACTGTAATGTTTTTATGGGCCTACCATATTCACTGTGTTTTTGTTATACCTCACATAGACAGTCACAGATGAAGACTTCCAGAGCTGTTTCACAAAGTGTCAAAAATGCTGATGTATGTGTGTTTGGAGTAAGAAGGGTAAATGGTAATATGTATATTACTGCAATTTTTTTTAAATTTAAGCATTTACTAAATTCTCAATCCTACCTTCAAACATTTGGAGGTCCAACAGAGGAACAACCTTGGATAGCTCTATTGGCCACAGGTATTCATATCTTTCTAATCCTTAAAGTTCCTCTGGTTTGCAGGAGATGATCAGTATTGTGAAGAAGATTAAAGAGGTTATTACCTGTTAACTGTTAACATTAACACAATTTTTGCTTAAAGATGCCTCTCTCCTGGTTGTTTCCTACCTCCTACCTCCACTATCACTTTTCCCATTATTGAAATGGACATCCTCTGTCAGCTCAGTCAGCAAGCGCCACCTGGACCAAGCCTAAAACTTTTCTGATATTGGTGGATAAGGCCCTGTGGGAACTAGCTAACCTTCCACCAGTGCAAGTGGATTTAAACATGTGGCTTATTATTTTTTTTATTAACAGCCTCTTGGAACACACCTAGCCCTGCTCCCAGTATCTAGGAAATGCAACTAATCACCCCTAGACAGTATAGTACGTAGGGGTGTTATTCTATGGGACAGTCAGATCCTCAGATGTTGGGTATGTGCTCAGTCAGCAAGCGCCACCTGGACCAAGCCTAAAACTTTTCTGATATTGGTGGATAAGGCCCTGTGGGAACCAGCTAACCTTCTACCAGTGCAAGTGGATTTAAACATGTGGCTTATTATTATTTTTTTTATTAACACCCTCTTGGAACACACCTAGCCCTTCTCCCAGTATCTAGGAAATGCAACTAATCACCCCTAGACAGTATAGCAAGCGCCACCTGGACCAAGCCTAAAACTTTTCTGATATTGGTGGATAAGGCCCTGTGGGAACCAGCTAACCTTCTACCAGTGCAAGTGGATTTAAACATGTGGCTTATTATTATTTTTTTTATTAACACCCTCTTGGAACACACCTAGCCCTTCTCCCAGTATCTAGGAAATGCAACTAATCACCCCTAGACAGTATAGTACATAGGGGTGTTATTCTATGGGACAGTCAGATCCTCAGATGTTGGGTATGCATCATCTCACTTTAAATCTTACTCTGTTGCTGTGCCTGCTCCTTACCTGGTAAGTTCTCACTCTTGCAGGTTTAACCTCACACATGTGGGCGAATCCCTGTAGCCCTGATAATTTACATCCTACTACTAATATGGTATGTCTCAAAAATAGTACATACCTACCTTATGGAGACCCACACATGGCTCAGGTTGGGGAAAACAGGAACTATCTTGCTGGCTACTTGGGTTGGTTAATCCAACAGGCCACAGACATCAATCCTGAGGTTAGCATTCCTCATCCTGTGTGAAACACTACCAGGAACATACCTACCTTATGGAGACCCACACATGGCTCAGGTTGGGGAAAACAGGAACTATCTTGCTGGCTACTTGGGTTGGTTAATCCAACAGGCCACAGACATCAATCCTGAGGTTAGCATTCCTCATCCTGTGTGAACACTACCAGGAACATCTTTTTTTTTCAGCTTTAATTGAGTTTATTGGTACATTTTAGGGATACAGTACAGTTACATTCATTGTTGGGATCTTGTACCGCTACATGACAAGTCTTAATTCTCATTTTTTCCCCTTACCTCTGCCTCCCTTCATCCCCTCCTCCCCTCCCCATCTACAAACACTTTATTTTCATCTTTTCATTCTCTCACATTTTTTTCTTTTCCCTTTTTATTCTTCCCCTACCCATCCCACCTTCCCTAC
>NW_022900950.1:4419406-4454418 GCF_012274545.1 Fukomys damarensis | reverse complement strand
AAGAGGCTATCTTTCCTCCACTGAGGATGGTCAGCTCCTTTGTCAAAGATGAGCCTTTCTACCAGTGGTTGTATCTCCAGAGTATTTGGGCACTAGATCCCAACCTCTAAAGTTTCCATTACCTCCCCCAAATATGATCAAATTATGAATCTATCAATGGGTTAATCAACTGATAATGTTAGAAACACCCTGATCTAATCACATTCCAATAGCCCCACCTCTGTAACTGCTGCCAACACTAAGACCAACGTAAGCTTTGGAGAGACACTGTTAGTGTATGTTAAGAAATTACTACACTTTACCCTGGAAATATATAATTGTATTATGTTAATTAAAAATTAAATGTGTACAACTCATTCTACAGTAGAAACAAGGAAAAACTCAGAGGCAAAAGGTGGGAGGAAATTTATTGATGTAGTCACACTGCCACCCTTGACAGGGCTATTCCTGAGGCTATTAAATTATATAGTAGATGTCCCAGAGGAAGTTGCCCCTGTATCAGAAGCTATGGAGGAAGGAGTTCCCCATTGAAATAAAGCAACATCGTATAATGAAGTATAGACTGAATCAAATGTATTATACAGCTAATATCTAGTTTTGAACTAACTTGCAAGGATTCCATATGTGTCACTGTAGTTGCTATAGTTAGGTGAATGGCTGAATTAAGAGAATAAAAATAGACGAAATATTTTAATTAACTTTATTTTTTAAATATAGCCTTTCTTGGTCATGTTTTTTTTTGTGGGGAGACAGGTTTTAAGCTAAATCAGGTCTTCCTGATGTTGACATTGGTGTGTTTTACATGGGATAATTCTTCGTTATGAAGGAGAAGTAAGAGGGGATTTCTTGTGAATTATTATATATTTCATAGGTACTTTGATATTTATGCACTAGCTAAATGCAACTAGTGCCATCCCAAGCAAATCCCTAGTTGTGACAATAAGAAAATCCAGAATTACCAAATGTCTCCTATGCAGTAAATTATAACCAACTCCACCCCACTGACCTAGAGAAACATGCTGTATTCTTGTTCAGGTTTACCAATTCTTGCCCCTACACTTGCCCATAGTCCTTGTATTTTCTAATTGCTGAAACTTATACATTCACCACTGTATTTTTATTTGAATAAGGGAATTTTCATAAATTGACAAAATTTTTGCACCCAGAAATACTCAATTTACATTATGACTTCCATCTCCTTTAATGTCTGAGAGACATAAATTAATTTCTGCTGTTTGAACTTATTTTTATTTTGTTTCTTTTAAACCAGCAAAAATGTTTGCAAATATGTAATTTTTCACATCAATTCATAGAAATTATCTATCTATCTATGTGTTTATTTATTTGTTTATTTATTTATTTATTTTGGTGCCAGGGATTGAACTCCTTGCACTTGTGAGGCAGGCGGCAGAACCACTGAGCTAAATCCCTGGCCCTAGAAATTTTATTTTTGTTTATTTTTTAAATTTTTATGTTTTAAATGTGAGCTAAAAGATTTTGGCTTTATGAAATTCCAGATTTAGTCCAACATATGGAGTAAGAAAAAAAAATTTTAAATGAAAACATAACTAGAAGACTTTAGATAAAGTTACTGACAAAATCTACTTTTTAAGTTAGAAATTACTGTTTCTGAGTAAAAGTGTAAAGAATTAAAATACTGTCCTTCAGTTTTTCAGGATGTTATTAATCATCAGCTTCTTCCTTTGTTTTCACTCTCTCAGGAAAAAAAAAAGAAATTTAGAATGAATTTTATACAAACCATATTTTCCTCTTCTAATTAACAGAAATAAGCACCGTGGAATAGCGATGTTAGATTAAAAAATAAAGAGGAAGGTATTTTGTGTGTTAATGCTTTTCTGAATTATCTTGCTATGAATTGGGTGATCTTGCTATAAACTGTATGGAGCTTTGTGCTGTTGGAAAAATGGTTGTCATGTTCTAGAAGACTTTAGATAAAGTTACTGACAAAATCTACTTTTTAAGTTAGAAATTACTGTTTCTGGGTAAAAGTGTAAAGAATTAAAATACTGTCCTTCAGTTTTGCAGGATGTTATTAATCATCAGCTTCTTCCTTTGCTTTCACTCTCTCAGGAAACAAAAAAGAAATTTAGAATGAATTTTATACAAGCCATATTTTCCTCTTCTAATTAACAGAAATAAGCACTGTGGAATAGTGATGTTAGATTAAAAAATAAAGAAGAAGGTATTCTGTGTGTTAATGCTTTTCTGAATTATCTTGCTATGAATTGGGTGATCTTGCTGTAAACTGTATGGAGCTTTGTGCTGTTGGAAAAATGGTTGTCATGTTTCCTGACCTTGATAACTAAAAGCCTTAAAATGGAGAAGAGCAAAAAAAAAGAGTAGGGAGACCTAAAGAAGGTTGATCTACTTAAATATTTACCCACAGTAAAACAAATATGGGACTATATATGCTGTTATATACATCCATATTGGCTCTCAACATTATTCTTCTTGCCTGTTCTTTTCACAATTGCTTAGATTCTAAAAATGCAAAGAATTATGCATTTCCTAAATCTTTAAAATATTTTTTTGTGCTAGGTATTAAGCACAAGTCCTCACGTGTGCTAGGAAAGTGTCGCAACATTAAAGCTACATCCTCAGCCCTTACACTTAATTTTCTAAATTTTAAAATTAAGTTTTAAATTATAGTATTCCAGTGGAGTATTGTAAAATTACCCTCCACTTTGAAGACAAACCCTCCAAGTCTACAGAAAACTGCCTAAATATATGCTCAGTGTGAAGTCTCTGATGACAATTATTGATGATGCTGAAACAGGCAAGCAATTTTTTTCTTTTAAAATGTATGCTTTGTTTGTAAAAGAAGGACTAGAATAAAACTCAGCTCAATTTACATAGACGTGTTGTGTAAGAGATAATCAGGCACCAGTAGTGTTGAACAAGGGTCTAAATAGAAGGAATGGCAAGCATTGGGAAACATATGCTCTGATAACGCCTTGGAAAATTCTGAATTATGTTTCTAGAGTACAATTAATATTATAGAAGAGCCAAAATAATACTTCCAAAAAGCAACCAATAAAGAAGTTATCTTTTACTTCCTTTATTATTTATTCATTTTAATAAGTGTGCTTATAAACTCCTTAATGCTGGAGATCAGAGAATGGCCATCTCTGAACTCTTCCAGATATCACACTACGGAACTTTGCATCTGGCTGTTCATCTGTATTCTTATAGGAGCCTCCATAACTAACTGGTAAAAATATATAAAGTCCTTCTCTAGTTTCTGGGAGCTAGTAGAGCAAATTATTAAGCTTGAGAAGAGTGTTGTGAGAACATCTAATTTGTAAGCAAGTCAGACCAAGGGCCAGAACTTACAATTTGTGCTTACTGTGGGAATGGTGTTAGAACTGAAGTAAATTGTAGGACACACAGTGTTCATCCACTGAGAACTGGAGAATTGTTTGTTGTAGAAATTCCACACACTTGATGTTAGAAGAATGAACAAAGAGCCTTTTTCTTTAACCCTAAATACAATTTCCTTTGATTATAACTATCTTAAGTAATGAAAATAATTTCTATGTGGTGTATGTATAATTTCAGAAGATAGCTAATCTTTCTTTAAAAAGTAAAGTAGAACTAACTTGGAGAAGAATTGATATTTTTCATAAAATATGACCCACAATTTCATTATAGAAATTTATTCCACTGTTTTAGAGTAAGAGTGATAGTTCATTGCTAACTTTTTTTAGTATTATATTTTGGAAGAGTTACGTCATTTGACCTAACGGAATATCCATGAATGCTGACAAATCCCACTTCACAGTTAAGGAAACAGTGTTTACAGTTAAATAGCTTAAGCAGAATACAATGCAAACTGCACTGGCTTGTACTAGTACGTGAACTGACAATTTAATAAAAAATTTTGTTCACTAAGCCAACATTGAAAAAAAAAAAAAAAAAAAAAGGGTAGAGAGACCTAAAGAAGGTTGATCTACTTAAATATTTACCTACAGTAAAACAAATATGGGACTATATATGCTGTTATATACATCCATATTGACACTCAACATTATTCTTCTTGCCTGTTCTTTTCACAGTTGCTTAGATTCTAAAAATGCAAAGAATTATGCATTTCCTAAATTTTATTTTGTAAATCTTTAAAATATTTTTTGTACTAGGTATTAAGCACAAGTCCTCAAGTGTGTTAGGAAAGTGTTGCAACATTAAAGCTACATCCTCAGCCCTTACACTTAATTTTCTAAATTTTAAAATTAAGTTTTAAATTATAGTATTCCAGTGGAGTATTGTAAAATTACCCTCCACTTTGAAGACAAACCCTCCAAGTCTACAGAAAACTGCCTAAATATATGCTCAGTGTGAAGTCTCTGATGACAATTATTGATGATGCTGAAACAGGCAAGCAATTTTTTTCTTTTAAAATGTATGCTTTGTTTGTAAAAGAAGGACTAGAATAAAACTCAGCTCAATTTACATAGACGTGTTGTGTAAGAGATAATCAGGCACCAGTAGTGTTGAACAAGGGTCTAAATAGAAGGAATGGCAAGCATTGGGAAACATATGCTCTGATAACGCCTTGGAAAATTCTGAATTATGTTTCTAGAGTACAATTAATATTATAGAAGAGCCAAAATAATACTTCCAAAAAGCAACCAATAAAGAAGTTATCTTTTACTTCCTTTATTATTTATTCATTTTAATAAGTGTGCTTATAAACTCCTTAATGCTGGAGATCAGAGAATGGCCATCTCTGAACTCTTCCAGATATCACACTACGGAACTTTGCATCTGGCTGTTCATCTGTATTCTTATAGGAGCCTCCATAACTAACTGGTAAAAATATATAAAGTCCTTCTCTAGTTTCTGGGAGCTAGTAGAGCAAATTATTAAGCTTGAGAAGAGTGTTGTGAGAACATCTAATTTGTAAGCAAGTCAGACCAAGGGCCAGAACTTACAATTTGTGCTTACTGTGGGAATGGTGTTAGAACTGAAGTAAATTGTAGGACACACAGTGTTCATCCACTGAGAACTGGAGAATTGTTTGTTGTAGAAATTCCACACACTTGATGTTAGAAGAATGAACAAAGAGCCTTTTTCTTTAACCCTAAATACAATTTCCTTTGATTATAACTATCTTAAGTAATGAAAATAATTTCTATGTGGTGTATGTATAATTTCAGAAGATAGCTAATCTTTCTTTAAAAAGTAAAGTAGAACTAACTTGGAGAAGAATTGATATTTTTCATAAAATATGACCCACAATTTCATTATAGAAATTTATTCCACTGTTTTAGAGTAAGAGTGATAGTTCATTGCTAACTTTTTTTAGTATTATATTTTGGAAGAGTTACGTCATTTGACCTAACGGAATATCCATGAATGCTGACAAATCCCACTTCACAGTTAAGGAAACAGTGTTTACAGTTAAATAGCTTAAGCAGAATACAATGCAAACTGCACTGGCTTGTACTAGTACGTGAACTGACAATTTAATAAAAAATTTTGTTCACTAAGCCAACATGGTCATTATAAAGTTCAGTGATTACCTATTGAATTGTAAAAACAGAACTCCCATCTAGGTATCCTTTGTATCAGGCATTATTTCTTAAATTACTTCAAATTTCAATGTTTCTCCTTTTATCTTTACTGGAAGAAGCTGTAGATATCAGTTGATATCAGTAGTAACTTGTAAGTTACTAACTTACAAATGACAATGGGACAACAAGGTTGTTTTGTGTTTTCTCTGGGAAAAGATAAGACTGCAATTAGATAAGATTACAATTTCAGTTAAACATAAAGAATTTTCCAGCAATCATTGGGACAGAGCATTGGAGGATAATAGTTCCTATTAATTGGCACAAAATTATATATATCCATAAGTGTAGTGTGATAATTCAATACATCTGTACAAGAAGCCAAGAAGTATTATTAAAGAAGCAAATTTAGAAGATATATTTGGTCAAAGTTTCATGAGCTTTTGTTCTAAAATCTATTTACAAACATTTCCTTATTTTTGTCCTAGAATATTTACCTTCTCATCAATTTTATATTAGCAGATTTATGTCAAAAACTTGTTAAAAAGTATTAATGCTAATTTGACAATTTTAGTGCTATTTAATTGGTATTTAAGAGTAAGAATAATATAGACATATACAAATCTACCAGTATGCCAATCTACTTTAAATGATTATTTAAAATACCTGATAACCTTGTTCTGATATGTGTGTATTTATGACTAGTTTGTAATAAACTAAGAATCTTATACTTTTAAAATTTGTTAAAAATCTCAGAATTTCATCATCAAAATATATTCATACACTCTAAGTTTTTAAGAAAACTTCTAATACCTGCCAACTCTGCATTAGACCCTTTTATCATTAAAGGGACAAGGCTGATTTTTTTCAGGAGCAGCTTATAAATGTCATTTCCAGGCTGACACCTGTAACAACTCTTCAGGTTTTAGTTCAGAGACAAGTTTTTCAGCTTGGCTTACCATCCTTGAAAATAGGTTATTAAAGTGAAAAATCTGAAGCTTTATAGCTACACTCCTCTCAACTGCTTTTATACTAATATTAATCCTTCTTTAATTCAACGTTGATTTAAATCTCTCCTGTACATGATTTCTTCTTCATATTACAGTAGTTTGTAGATTACCAGGACAGCCACAGTTCTGCAGCCAGACTCAGTCCATTTTGCATCAAGATAAAATGTGGAGAAAATCCAGCTGGTAGATAATTCATGAAACACATATATCTTAGAAATGTAGTAGTTATCTAATACTTTATGGACTTCTTCACAATACTGCTAGACATACAAAATTCAGATAAAGGGAAGCAAGCGATAACATTTCTAAGGAGATATAACAGGAGCTCTAAAATCTACAGCATATCAGCTGAGCATAGAAGTGGACTATTAGACATGATCTCTCCAATTTGTTTTAAGTGTCTCTAACTCAAACTTTAGAGAAGCTTAGATAAATGAATGGAAAGCTTGAGTAATTGAGTTTACAAGATTTTGCAGTATTGGAAGGTTATTGATGAAAGTCTTTCCTCTTTAAAAATCTCTTCATTTAAAAAAAAAACTACTCAACATTAAAAACACCTTATCAGAATAATCCAATGGAGAGCAAGATATTTTTTTGCTAACACCCATGAGGGTGTTTTAAAGTCATATATAGTTCCAATCATTGTGGTTGACAAAAATTTCCATTATGTATCTTTGCAATCTTCACAATTGTTAGCTAATAAAGAAGTAATTTAGGAACTTCAGTTCTTGTTATGTATGGAACAATATTTCCAAAATTAGTGCAATTCACTTAATCCATAGTCTTTACTGTATATATAGAACATGATCAAGACAGGCTTTATTGTGCTTTCTACTTGTATTAACAAAAGATATCTGTTAAAAGAAACACACACACACACACACAGATTCACTTCCCTGTGACCTGGCTATAAAAATATTTCAAAAGAAAATTAAATGAATATATTTTTATTGAACATATATCTAGATTTTAAAGTAACAAAAAGTGCACTAAGAAGGAACAATGAAACAATAATAATCTAAAAGGTTGATTAAAACTAGTAAGTAAAAGAAAGAAAATTTGTTGGATGTTTTAGTTCAATACCTTCTTTTAAGCACAAAAAGAAAAAAACTGAAACTTTAGAACTGTATATCTAGTAGATTTTCATTGTTACATAAAAATTAGTGACAAATATGTCTGACAAAACTAATAAAAAAATAAAGTTAGAAAATTAGAATGTGAAGCACATATATACTTCAGGGAAAATGAATCCTCACAGATCTTAGTACCTTATTTTTATTTTATATTATAGTCCTTTACGCTTGAAATCAAAAGTAGCAGTAGACGCCAAAGGCTGGTTATATTTTCAACATGGTGCTCCCATTATGAATGGTGATGAATTAGAAATGTAATATCTCAGTAACTTTGTTTCCCAGCACGGTAATATAAATTAAAGTACTTTTTGCTTTCATCATCATGACATGAAAGTTAAAAGTATGTACATAAAATACTTTGCCAAATCTGTCAGATAACATTAGCATTAAATAATTAGTAACATACATCATGGGGAACATGTAAAGAAATAAAAACTAGAATAAATTAGATGCTTTTATGAAGTCTCACTATAATAGTCTTAAATATAACTTCTTCCAAATAATGACAAATTACTTATGTACATGCAATAGATAATGAGTATAAATGTAATTTTTATAAAATGCACTGTATGAAAATGTTCTGAATAACAGTCTTTCATGAGTACACCATTTCTGTGAATATTGGATATTCATGATATTGAACTGTTCTTCACCCTCAGAACTGGTTGGTCACCATCAGACTCTTGAGTTACAAGGACAATGACTATCCGAGGCACACAATAGCAGGACAAAAAATATGGATATCATGGCTTTCTATCTACTCCACTGTTTCATGGTGTCAGTGCACAGGATTCTAGTAATCATCACTTGGTCTGACCGGGACAGACCTTGATTTTCAGAATTTGGATATAGAAGAGTTAAATGAAGAGAATGTCAGAAATATTATGGGTGTGCTCTTCCATCTGGATTCATTTATTTCTTAAGGAAAGCAAACAAAAAACAACCAAACAAGCAAAATAACCTAAAACTTACATATAAGTAAAAACACAAATATCTCAATAATCTTAGCATGTACTTGATACACTATTTCCAATTCATGAATGGAAGCTTTCCACCTTGACCTTAGAAATCATAGAGAAAGAACAGTTTTTCTCAGGCTCCAGCTCCAGCCACAGAAGAAAGTATATATCTGTGTGCCTAAAGCAAGTATATTTGTACACATGAATATGTGAAATAAAAACTATGAACTCTTACTTCCTAAGAGACTACTATTATATATGTGTGCTAAGAATGTGACTGACACCACACAAAGTCATGCTAGCTTTGTAGGAGGCAAATATCTTATTTTAGAAAATTTTATGAGCCTAAAAATGCAGGATAAATAACAGACAAGTCATTTTAGTCTTGACCTCTTGTGTTACATCAAATAATCAAAAGTATATTTTGAATTATAAGATTATAATATTATGTACAAGTATTTTTGGCCATGTAAATAGTTTGTTTTCATTAGAACACCTTTAGAAAACTATAACTCCATCATTTAGAATTGTTTACTAAGTATTTCATATCATTCATCATTCACAAACTTTCCAATTGCCACCATTGTCTGGATGGACAGATGCAGGAGACAGAAGAAATGTAGAATTAAAATTTTGTTGGTTTCTTAAAACAACTGCCAAATTTTCCAGGTGAGCAAGCTAGTTCTTGTACAGAGTATTCAGGCTAAATTGACTATAAATTCCCTGTAGTGCTTCCTTTGTGTATTGTAAACTGTACTAATTACAGTTACCATGGATAAATAATATCTCTGGTTTTGTCTTGGTAAAATGAGGAAGTTGGTTAACTTCACCATATCTAATATCAAACCTAGTTTGGCACTCTGGTCTGAAATTGAGACCTACACAATCCAGAAATTTGATAGGTTTTCTACTTATGAGAGAGAATACAACATTCATTTCTGCGAAAACACAGTGATGTCAAGAAAAACATACTCAAATTCCTTCTTAGCTTAAGAAAGATAATAAATAGGAATAATCAACCATGTAATCTTTCCCAATATATTGAACCTAATTCTCAAAAGTAAGTACTTCATCTCTAGAGTCCCTTCCCAATAGAATTATTCAACTGGATGGATATTTCTTGTTCTACTTTTTTTTCCACCTAAGTTAACACACTCCTAGCTCCTAAATTGTGATTTTAATACATACATGAAGAATATCACATTTTCCTTGACAAATATTTGATAGGAGATATGTTTAAATTGTCAGATATAATAAAAACACAAAATATTAAAATCGAAACATACAACATGTACATTTATTTTAGTTTCAATAAATTTGTTTTAGATATAAACTAAATATCCTCTAAAGAAACAAATATCCAGAATTTAAAAATCCTATAAAAATGGTATATTTAGAAAACTTTTTACTTCTGTTATTTATATTTAACAAGGTTTATCCAAGAAATCTTCTCTTAATGTTGCAATTAATGTGAGCATATATTTGAAGTGACAATTTTTTAGTGTTAATAGTATATAATTCATGAGTATTAAAATATTTAAATCAGTCAATCCATTGTGAGCACCCTTTTATTTTACTTTTCAGTAATGCCATCATTTTTTACTATGCTTTCCCTTATAAGGTTGAAGAAATAAACTAAACAATTTTTTAATTCATGTTATCTCCAGAATTTTCAGGTTCTTTAACACATAATCTTTTTAAAAGTGAAGCACATTTTCACACTTGCTTGAGCATTTTTGGTTTGGACAAATGGCATTTTTTAAAAATCATTTCCTGGGTTTAATCTGGATTTATTTGTTCTTTTCTAAAAGTGTCACTTTCACTAAGATGCAAACCCAGAGTTGGGGGCAGTAGATGATCAGGAGGAAATTTTAATTTACCCAAAGGAACTCAGTTCATTGAAAGATATTCAAAAAATTTAAGACTAGTAACAGTTGAAAATTCTTTTGGCCCAGTATTTTATACATAATTTGTTTTATTTTAATGTTATGCTCTAATCAGATATACAAGTGATTTATTTATTGTTTGGAGATTGATATCTTGAAATGCTTCTTTTAATAGGAATATAGGTTACATTCTATCATAATTACAGGGAAATATGATTTAATAAACAGATTTGAGAACTATATATCAATTTTATAGAATCAATTTTATAGAACAGACCAGTGGCTTACATAAAATTAAATGCAACTATTGCATTTACAGAAGCATTTTCTTTTATTGAAGATGTATTGGGTAATTCATTTCTATTTTGTCCCTGATCATAAAGATCCTTTGTGCTTGTCCCCAGGTTGTTAAATTCACGTTGGCAGATATCCATCTATTCATCTGCCCTCTGAAATAACTCTAGAAGGCTATACTAAAATGTGTTCACAAACTTAATTTTATCTTTTAAAAGAAACATGAAGCAATATCCTTAGATTGCCACTCTGGATATGATTATGTAATAGAAGTCATTTTCAATCAAAACAAATGTGGCCTATTTCCAATATACTCATCTTACCTGAGCCATTGCACAGTAGAGTTTTTTTTTCATCTTCTCCTATCAAATAATATCAGAGAATCACCAGCGTCTTTTAAAGTCATACTATTATAGTGACAAGTATATTTTTATCTGTTTAACCTTTGGAACTTAAGTTATTTGCCTTTTTCCTAGTATCACTGAATTACTTCTCTTCCATTTCTTAAATATTGGATCTTTTCATAGAACTCTGCTCTCTTCAAGAAATTTTCACCCCTGAAAATATTTGATGCATTAAGTTCGATGATATTTTAATGTGCTGTTTATCCAGGAAAATTGGCACTTCATTGGGAACTAGATCATTAGTGACAGATCTTTAGCCTTGTGACTAATTGACAGGAAATATTTTTCTTTGTAAAAAATTCCCATTAAAGTATATGGTTAAGCTATTTACCAGATTCAGGGATGAAAAACAAAAACAAAAAAAATTATGAATTAAATATGGTTGCAATTTTTAAAAACTATGACACTTTTCTTACTTGTTCTAATATTAAACGCTTTTATTTTTATTCAATATTTGGGATAAAAATACAGATGTGAGTTGCCTATTTCTGTTAAAAACATACACACACAGATACACACCATATCAGAAATGGCTAATATATCTATGTGTGTATTTCAAAATCTTTGGTCTTATTACATTTGAGTGCACAAGTGTGGCATGTGAAGAATGATTTGTTTATTGGCATTAATAGGTTGGTCCAAATCATTTTTTTTCTAGTTTTCAAGTATTCCATCTGACCTTTGTGACAACTCATTTTAAAAATGATAAGCATTATGTTGTGTTTCTTATTAGAAATATGGATGCAAAAAGCATATCACAAAGGATGATAAATGTAACTACACGTTGCAATCTATTTCTTATGTAGGTCATTCTCTTTGATCCTCACTTGAAAGCATTACCATTTCCAGGAGATGTTACAGGGGGAAAAAAAAAAAGCAATTACCACCACATCTCAGTTAGAGGAGCTTATAGTATTAAGGGTTCATCATATTTTCTTCTCTTCCTTTTTTCCCCTCTAAAAAACACTGTTACATGGTTTCAGGCCAAGGAGTTGAGATTTTTTTCTTTTCCATTATGATTTTTTTCCTTAGTTTTTTTAAAAAAAGCAACTTGTAAGACTTTTGAAAAGAGTATTTTTTTTAAAAAAGGAAGGATGCTTATTCTTTTACTGAAAGAAACTGTAGTTAGGCAATGCTGAATTTTTCATAGCATCACTAAATATTAAAAATGACAGTAAAAATGCAATGAAATACTTTCTCAATAATATTTTTCAATTTAAAAAGTTAATTAAAACTTCAAATTCAGCAAATTTAAACTCTATTAACATTGTAAATTTGAGTTTCTATCACCTTAACCTTCAAAATAAATTTCCACTATATTTCATTGATTTATTCTTTATGTGGAATAAGATATTATTATTCAGATTTTATTGATAGGGAGGCAGGGCAGGCAGTGGTGACAAGAATTTCCAAAGTCATGGAGTTGGAATTAATAGCAGTATTAAAAATTAAATGATTGTCTCTTGAAACATAAGCCACTAAATAGACTATTTAATGCTTGGAAAAATTAATTACTTGCTTGGAATATCCAAAATAAGAAGCGTAATTTTCTTAGCCTCTGAGTTATGGTGGATTTGCCTAAAAGTTCCTTTTGCGATTTCTAGAGGGTTCTTGTTTCTTCTAGCTACTTTTGCAAATATTATAAATATCTTGAAATCTCAAAGTCTCAATTCCTTTAAAATAAAAGTTACAAAAAGGAAAAAGGAAAAGAGATATGGGATTTGCATGTCTTCCCTCAAAACACTTTATAGTCTAATATCCAACTATTTGATTTGATTTTATAACAGTCACAAAATTATTTTGTATATATAATATTAATCCTAACCAATGCAGATTTTGAGCCATACTAGGTTATGTTTTAAAGCACACAACTTGAGATACTACACTTTGAGAAATTCTAGCTATGCTTTTGATTTATGTATCCTATCTTGAAAGACCTCTAATTTTAATGATTTTTCAGTCACCTCATCAGAAGCTGGGTTAAAAAAAAGAACCATCCAATCTTTATTAACAATTACAGTAATTGAGATGTCACATATGAGAATACATAACTCTTTAAAGTATTCAGTATAGCCGTCCCTATTCACAGTGGAGATTATCAAGTTCCTTTGTCAATGGTACAGATGACAGATGCACTAATACATTAAAATATTTTAATTTCAAGCTGTCTTGTACATTAATGTCACTCCTAGAAACATTTAGTGTGATGTCAGTACCTACAGCCTTTTCTGTCACGTAAGGAGAGCCCGATTATCTGTGGGCCTCAGTGAGTGATGTAAACTGAAAAATATTAGCTGTTTCTTATTTGTTTTTATTTTATTTAACTACTGTAATCTTCCGCAATGTTGGTATTAAATAAAGTATTATATCAAAATATGTTACTATGTGTTATTAAAGTAAAAGTAAAATCGAAAAACTAATAATTTAATATTTATTCTATTTTTGGCCTCAGATAGTGTCAAGTAGTGGGCTTAGAATGTTACAAAGCATAGTAAGGCCTATAGGATGATTATTCAGTATCAAATTATCTGATCTACATTTCTACAACTCACTAGTAAATATATTTCTTCTCCCTAATAACACGTAATAGTATAAACATATAATTGTATCATAATTTAATAGTCATTTCATATCCGCTGTGACTAAGGCACTATGAAGCACTTTATTTATTTCTACCAAGTTATATAAAACACAGAACAATTCATGCATACTTTTATCCCCATTCACAAATAATAACATGGCTATTCACAAAATTTAACTTTTTGCTCCAAAAGTTACATCAGAAATTTTTGGTAATTATTGGGTTTGAAAAGATCTATTTAATATCAGAGGCTGAGGAATTACCCATTGTGTGGTATTATTTTCCAAACGACCATATATGGGAAGAAATCTATAACAGTAGTTGAGAAAATACTTCTCAAACAAACCTTTCATAGGCAGAGACAGGCCTGTCATAACTCTAAGTGAATCACCTTCTCAGAAGCCAAAATTGTGGGGAACTTCCCTGGACATGGTGACACACATCCGTAATTGAGCCCTCTGGAAGTTGAGGCAAGAGGGTGGAAAGCTTGATCAAAGACTGGGTAGCTTAGTGACTCAATGATAATTTGTTTCAAAATAGAAGAAAAGACTGGCTGGAACTCAGCTCAGGGTAAAGGAGTTTAAACACCAAGATGCCCCCCCCCCGTAAAAAAAAGAGAGAAAAGAGAGACGCTTTTAATTCATCACCAAAATTTCCTGTGTCCATTAATGTTTTCTACATAAATAAAGTATATATGTATTTGAATATGTTAAAGGAACAGATATTTACTAAAATCATACCATAAATTGAGCATCAAATAAGTGTCTTTTTTTTTTCTCATTGAGTTTATTGGTACATTTTAGGTATACAGTACAGTTACCTTCATCTTTGAGGTCTTGTATCTTTACATGACAGGTCTTGGTTCTCATTTTTTCCCCTTTCCCCTGCCCCCCCTTCACCCTCTCCCTTCCCTATTTACAAATACTTTATTTCCATTTTTTTATTTTCTCATATTTTTTGTTTTCCCTTATTTCCTTTCCCCTACCCTTCCCGTTTTCCCCACACCTTTAGCCCTTTTCTTCCTATTTCACACTGTCAATTATATCATATAAGTTTTAATGGAAAAAAAAAATCACTGAAGGCTCTGAATCACCATCATTCCCAAAAGAGCCCAAGGTTGCTTCTCTCTGAGTCACTGATAAGAAAAAGAAACATTGTTAAGACGTATATATTTGTTTCAGCTTCCTCAATCCAATACTGGAAGTAGGATACAAGTTCATTTATATATGAGTACATGAAGTTTAGTATGATAAATATGTTAAAATGTGAAAAAGAAATATAGTGCTATTATGTCCTTAGGGGAGGTTAATTAAAATTAATTCAATATTTTATAATACTTCAAGTTAAAATGACTTACGGTTAGTAGAAAAGACTAACTCAAAAGTAAGGTCTGTGAAATTAACTTTGAGAACTAGACTCTAATAAAATGCAGTTACTTTGTAGCTTTTTTAACAAAACAAAGAATGTTTTTAATATAGTTCATAAGAAATGGGGAGATATGAATTTTAGACCATCTCTTGGTTTCTTACAAATTTTTGTATGTTTACATATTTTTATCAAAATGAGGATTAATAATGTTACTACTCAGAATTAATAGACTTAATACACAATAGTATCACAGTTGAAAGAGATTTCAAATATTTCACTTCCTAAGTGTTCTGTGCTTCATGATTACATAGGAAGGAAATTTCACATTGAAAAAATCATTCTTTCTAATGCATCTTTTCTAGTTTCATGTACCAAAAAGTAAAAATCCCTAATTTTTAACCAGGCAGCATCTTATTTACAAATCCAGATGGGAAGGGCCGGGGATTTAGCTCAGTGGTGCTGCACCTGCCTCGCAAGTGCAAGGTCCCGAGTTCAATCCCTGAATCACACACACACACACACACACACACACACACACACGCACACACTATACAGATGGGAAGAATCCACCTATCTGAATAAAAATTATGAATGCAAGTGGCTGACAGAAATCTTTTTTGAATCATGGAATTAAGTTATTGTGAAGCCTTATGATAAATGAAATTCAAGATTAAACAGACTAGTCATTATATTATAAGCCATAAAAACAAAAACACAATTTATCATAAATCTAAACCATTGATAACCCAACAAAAATGAAAGAATATCTTCCAGTTTCCTGCAACTTCGTAGGTTTTTGATACACGTTTCTATTGTACTCCATTTTAGAAAGTCTCATTAATTCAAAGCTTCAGGAAAATATCTACAGGTTTGTGATTCCAATCTCAACTAAAACTTTAGCATCACTTTGCAATCATCAATCCTTTGCTATTCTCTTCTAGCTGCAAAAGCAGACATATATCTATAGTCTTCTTTCTTGGAATAAAACAGCACCATTTCTTTTACTTTCACCCTTTAGATTATTCCTGAGCCTCTTTTACCGAATTCAGTATACTCAGGGATTTCAATGTTTGCATTTCCTAGGATTCTGGAGTGAGAACTACCTTTCCTTCTCTGAGTTCTTTCCAAAGACCACCAGAGTAATGACTTCACTTATTTTTCAAATCCTTTTAAGCACATTAGCAACTCTATTGCTTTGCATTTTTATTTGCAAAGATAGTCACACAGATGTCTGGTGGGAATCTAAAACTAAATATATTCAAAACTGTGCACCTAGTCCATTCTTATTTTCTAGTTCAGTTACTACATGACCAAATTGACCAAACTGACCAAGCTGTACAATTCAGAGTTAGCTTTGACTCCAGAAATTAGATAATCTAAATTGAGATGGCTAATTCTAGAATCCAAATAATTGCAAAATATGTTTTTACCTTTCATTCTGATTGTTATTATTTGGAGCAAACCTTTTTCATAAGTTTTCTGGTGTCTCTGTCTAGTCCTTCTACAATCTCTCAATCACTATTTTTATGACATGATATTAAAGTTGAAATTTAAATTTTCTTATGGCTTAATCAATATTGTTTATCATTTCAAAGAATTCTCTTTCACGATTCTCTGTTTTATGGCATTCATTCTAATTTCACTTAAATCTTTATACTTTTTTCCCCTGCTACAAGTTTTATTTAGATTGCTCTTTTTTTTTCTAGTACTATGAGATGTATCATTAGCTTATTTATTTGGTATTGGTCTACTTTTTTCAATGTGGGCATTTACAACTATAAAATTTTTCTTAGAAATGGTTTCATTGTGCCCCATAGTTTTGTCATGCTTAGTTTTCATAGTCATTTGATTCTAGAAATTTTTAGTTTCTTTCATGATTTCTTCTATGATTAAATGATTAAATATTATTAGCATGTATTATTTGAAATTTGTGTGTTTGCCTATTCTCTCTGGTTTCTTTTGCTGTTGATTTTTAGTTTTATCCCGCTATGATCCAATAATGTGTCAGACTATTTCAATTCTTTTGGTTTTTTTTTAGTATTTTATTGCTTAAAATATGGCCTATTTTGGAGAAACTTTTATGTGCTACTGTGAAAAATGTGTATTTTGTTGTTGGATAAAACACTCTATAGATATGTACTAAGTCCCTTTATTCAATGATGTGGTTCAACTACATTTCTCTATCAAATTTTTGTCTGATTGATATGTTCACTTATTAGAGTGGGATAGGTCCCCCACTACATTTATATTAGTGTCTATGTGTCCTTTCATGTCCAGTAGTTTTATAAAATGAAATATAGTTCACCAACATTTGTGACATTCATAGTTAGTTGATTACCATTTAGCTAGGCTTACCAAAAGAAGAGGAAAAAAAGTGATTTCTATCAACGCACTTAGAAATAAGAAAGCTCAAATCACACTGGACAATGCTGAAATCTGACTGTCATAAGAAACTGATTTGAAAGCTTATGTTCATAAAGTGGAGAAGCTAGCAGAAATGGCTAAGTTCCTAGACACATATAAATTAACAAAATTGAACCATGAAATTATAAATACCCTGAATAGGCCAATAAAAGGCAGTGGAATAGGCAGAAAGAAAAATCTTATCATCCAAAAGAAGGCCAAGACTTGATGGATTAACCACCGATTCTTATCAGAACATCAAGAAAGAGCTAATGTCAGTACTCCTCAAACACTTCCATGAAATTAAGAGGGAATAAACACTGTTAACCTCTTTCCTTGTGCTGAGCATTACCCTGATACCAAAATTAGAAAGATATTCAACAACAGAAAAAGAAAAATAAACATAGACACAAACATCCTTAGAAAGATACTTGCAAACAGAATGCAACAAATCATATCGAAGATGCAAGGATCATTCAACATACATAAAATAATAAAAGGAATACATTTCATAAATAGAAGATAAAATTACCTAATTAGTGCTATAGATGTAGAAAAACTCTTTGACAAAATCTACCATTCATTCACAATAAAACCCAATTAGATATAGAAAATAGAAATGCATATAGGTATAGAAGGACCTTACCTCAAACAGATAAAAGCCATTTATGACAAATCCATTGCCAACATCATACTAAATGGTGTAAACCTGAAAGTATGCCCTTTCAAATTAGGAACAATAAAGTGTGTTCATATTCACCAGTTCTATTCAATCTGCTACTCATAATTTTAGCCAGAGAAATTAGGCAAGAGAAAGAAATCAAAAGATTATAAATAGAAAAGGAAAAACTAAAACTATAATTATATTCAGAAAATATAATCATTCACACAGAAGACCCAAAAATACTCAATAAGAAAACTCTTAGAACTAATAAAAGAATTCAGAAAAGTGACAGGATACAAAAATCATCAAACAAAATCAATAGACTTCTTCTACACTGAGAATGAAATCACAAGACAAAAATTAGGAAAACAATTCCAGTTATGAAAGTTATCTAGGATTTATTAAAAGCCTCCACAATAACATCTGCAATATTCTGAAAAAGAGGAATGAAGTGTGCATTAGAACATAGAAAGACCTCCCCTGTTCCTGAATAGACAGAACCAACATTGTCAAAATGGCCAGTCATATTACCCAAACTAATATATAGATTTAATGCAATCCCATTCAACATATGAATCCAGTCTTCACAGAACTAGGAATAAAACAAAAACAAAAACAAAAACAAAAACAAAAAAACAACTAATTTATATGGAACCAGAAGATGCCCAGAGTAGCCAAAGCAATCCTGAGCAAAAAGAGCAAAGCAGGAAGTATTATATTGTTGGATTTCAAGTCCTACTCTAAATCTACACTAATAAAAACCACATGGTAATGGCACAAAATTAGACATATTTACCAATGGAATAGAACTGAGGATGCACCTTCAGCCATCTGCAAGTCAGCCATCTGATTTTTGATAAATGGTCCAAAAATATATGCTGGAGAAAAAAGTCACTTCTTTATCAAATGGTGCCAAGAAAACTAGATATTCACAAGCAGAAGTCTGAAACTTAGAACTATACCTCATCCTGTACTAAAATCAAATAAAAATGAATTAATGACCCACAGATAAAAACAGAAACACTGAATCCTCTGGAATTAAAAAAAATAGAAAAACTCTTGAAGACAGAAATAGGTAAAGACTTTCCAAATAGTACCCCAAATGCACAAGAAGCAATACCCAACATCAACAAATGGGATTCTATGAAATTAAAGAACAAACAAAGGAAACAAAACAACCAACAAAGACAGAGCCAAACTACAAAAATGGAAAAGAAAACGCCAATAACTCCTCAGACAGAGGGCTGATATCCAAAATTTATAAAGAACTCAAAAAAGTAGACCATCAAAAATAAGACTCAATAAAAAATGAACAGTTGAAATGAAAAGACACTTCTGAAATTAAGATGTACAAACAACCAATAAGTATGTGAAAAAGTTGGCCATGAGAGATACAAGTTGCACAACACTGGACACCTGTCATACTCCAGTAAGAATAACTATTATCAAAGACTCAACCAAAACAAAACAACAAATGCTGATGAGGCTGTGGAGAAAGAAGACAAAGGAACCCTTCACATTTGTTGATTGGAATGTAAACTAAAACAACCACTGTGGTAATCAGTACAAAAATTCCTCAAAAAACTAAAAATGGAAACTTTATTTGACCTAAATATATCTCTTCTGTGTATCTTCCCAAAAGAGTTAAAGACATCATATTACAGTGATACAAACCTACTCAGGTTTATAGCAGCAAAATTCACAATAGCTAAATCTAGGGAGTGGCCCGTATGCCCATTATCAGATGAATGGAAAGAGAAAAAATTCTATACATACAGCCATAAAAGATTAATTTAAATTATTTGTAGGAAAATAGATAGATCTTAAGATGATAATGCTTATAAAATAAATCAGAAACAAAAGGCTAAATATTATGTTTTCTCTTATATGAGAGACTGAAAATATTAATAATTGAAACAGTAAAATAGATTAAAGATGGTAGGAAATAGGGAGCTAGGCTTTCTGAGGATGGTAAGAGTACAGGGGGAGGGGGAGTTAGCGAGAGAGGAGAATGGTGCAGAGAAGAGGAAATAAAAATAATTATAGGGCTAGGGATATAGCCCAGAGGTGCCACTCCTGCCAGGTACTACAAGGTCCTGAGTTCAATTCCCAGTACCGAAAGACAAAAAGAAAGCAAGGAAGGAGAGGGGAGGGGAGGAGAGACTATCTATGCGGAACGTTTATATTTTGGAAAATACATTTTGAAAAACCTGTTTTAGTTACAAATCATATTTATAAGAATTGGGATGCTGTCAATAACTGGTTGCATAATTTGGGGAAACATTATAATCTTTCAAGTCATCTATTTTCTAATCTCTAGAATGAGTATATAGTAATTACTGCCCTTTAAATTAGCTCATCATGAGGAGTAAGAAGATATAACTTACAAGGAATATAGGTTCAAAAATTGTTGCTCTGAGATTTCTTCTCAGTTGTGCTCCAGGACTGTAGCTAACTCATAGTTTTCAATTTTTTCAGACAAGAAATAGGATGGATCCGCAGTCAGTGAGATTCCCAGTCTGAAAATGCTTTGAAAACACGGGCACAGGAAGAGCTTAGAGGATTCTGTCTCCCTGAATATGTGAATAAAAGGAATAAAGTAAGATGGACCAAGGGACGTCTTGAGAAAAAGTGAATAGAGATTGGAGCATGAAGAAATCAGCTGTCTTTGTGACTTGATACCTTGTGTGACGAAAATAAGCTTGACTTCGGTCTGAGCAACTTTGATAAAGGAGAAAAGTGGTCAGCATGTCACTAGTTTGCTCTCAACTCAACCAATCATCTAGTGAGTCTTGGCAGCCTGACATCTATACCAATTATAGGATCAACTTTTCACTTGGCCAGAGATGTCCACTGTAAAAAGTTCTACCTTCTCTAACATCTCCTTTTCTGGTATCTCTTACTCAGATACTCAGATCTTCACAACAGTTTGCTATCCTCATTTTAATTTTTTGTTATCAGGAAAAGGTAACAGAGATGTTTAAGGGCAAGGGTTGAAGCAGCAGAGTTCAGATTTCCATCTTGCCACTTAATGGTAGTGTAATCAACTTTCTTCATATCTTTATGCCTCTTTTTCCTCCCTCGAACAATAAGGAGAATAATTATAAGAATTTTAGAGTATAATTGTGAAATTTAAGTAAACCACTGTATATAAAGAGTATAGAGAAAAGCCTGTTATATAGTATAAGTGTATCCATTAAAATTTAGATTTTTACTTTTTACTCTCAAAACTCCATTTTAGGACCACTCAAATATCTTCTAGAGGGTGAAGTGGGTGAAGGGAGGGCAGGTAGAAGGGGAAAAAATGAGAACCAAGATCTGTCATATAAAGGTACGGGATCCCAATGATGAATGTAACTGCACTGTATACCTAAAATGCACCAATAAACTCAATTAAAAAAATATCTCCTAGAACAATGATCACATCATTCACCTGCAAATCAATCCTTTGACATTATACGAACTCAGCTGGAATTATTGGAAGAATTATTAATGTTCTCTCTCACTGTTTTTCTTTTCCTTCACTTATACTATAAACCTTCCTCACCTTCTCAATCCTTCTGAACAAAGCATGGTCCCTATGGATGTTTTTTCCCTGTAGCACAGTATACTGAGAAAAGATATTAATTGTTACACTCCTTTAATTGTGTTTCTAAAAGTGCTTTTTTATTTCTCATATAAAATTTTGTATTAAGCTATCTATAACAAAGCAGAACAGAGCTAGGGATTTAGCTCCGTGGTTCCACCACCTGCTGGGCAAGCATAAGGGCCAGAGTTCAAACTCTGGTACAAAGAAAAAAAATCCACAGAACATAGTACAGAAGATTATGATTATTATAAATAAGTTGTATTTGTTTGATTTTTCTGTTTAATTTATTCCAATGTACTTGAAACACACACAGTTCTTGCTCGCACTTTAACAAAAGCAGTTAAAGTGGGGATTCCTAAGAACTACTTTTTCTTTTGTGCTGTAGACCCCTTAGCAGTGTGGCGAATAAAAGTCACTTTATAGATATATACTTATCAAAAATGAAAAATAAATACGTTGAATTTTTTCCTTCAGCCCAAATATTATACTCCTAAATTGTGTCCAAGGATCTTGTATACTTATAGGACCCGGGGAAGAATGTGAAAGAAAGAGAAAATATGTCACAGAAAAGCAGTGCAATATATTCACTGTCCTTGTAATATTTTAGATTTTAGAATACTACACAAATCCTAACCCAAAGGAATATATAACTGATTACAAATTTTTATATGTTGTTTTTCTAAGACACATTTTATAGTTCTCTACCATTAAGCAAAGAACATGTCAAAAGCCACTGAATTTTTTAAACTCTCTCATGGATGTAATTACCTGTTAATCTCTCCCTCAGAACAGCTTTTACTAATGTTAAGGATATTTATATGCACTAAGCTATAGATAGGGACCTTTCCTCTTATAGCTACTTAGGTTTCATTTACTGTATTTTTAAACCCTTCTATAAAATACAATGTTGGACTAATAAACAGAAAGACTTAATATGACCCTCTAAACATTAAATGTACTACTACAAAGAGATACTAAGGAAACAAAATTCTCCCTAATCTGTGCTTTCTAGTATTACAGAATACCCATTTACAATATCATTTGTCAGCATGTGGTTACAATAAAGAATCTTGGCAATGTTATATTTTCAGTTAGGTCAGTGTTTTGAAGCAAAGCAAAACTTTGTTTTCTACCTACATTTATCATATCTTTCTGTTTCTGAATATTTTCTTTGTGAATAATGGCCAGATTTAAACCTCTATAATCACACAGGATTGGAGTTTACTTGCATATAATAATTGATAAGAACAGAATAATGTCTTTGGGAAACATAAAAACTGTTTATTCATTCACTACTCATGCTAAACATTACTAGGAGCCCTGTTTCTAACACATCTGTGCATCTAATCAACAGCCTTGAGGCTAACGCAGCTAGTACACAGTGTCTTCCCAACTGGAAAGAAGCAAAGTCTCTTGTGTTAAAGATAAAAATATTTTCTTGATTTTGTTGTGCAAGAATAATCTAGATCCCTTGAAAATTATCAGTCATTTCATTTAGAAAGTAGGATGAAATGAGCGTCTAGACACTGCTGTTGTTTTGTTATTTAATTTGGTGAGTAAATACCTTTTAGGAAACACTAATCCAAAACTACAGCAACAACAACAACAACAAAATATGGTCCATGCCCTTTAAGAACACACCATGTAAGTAACTAAAATGGAGCCAAAAAGATTAGATACTGAAAAACAGTGTGAATGAAAGAAAATATTTTTCAAATACTAATTGCTTCAAGCTTTTAGCCCACTTGGAACAATAGAGTGGTAATGAGCTTTTGATCCCCTTAAGGGTAAATTAAATTTGCACAGAGAAATCTTTGATCCCTAGCTACAGATTACACCCTGTAATCTCAGCTGGTGATCTAGTCAATTCATTCAATTGATCACCATGGGGTTCAGTGTGGGAATTTAGATGCCTATTATACATTTATTACTAATAAAGGAAAAATAACTTGAAAATTTTTTCTATCCACAGGGATAATCATATCATTTTCTTATGTAAAAGAACAAATTGAAAAAAAAAATACTGGTAGACTACAGTAGTCGAGGTAAATGAAACTTTGCTTCTGAACAACCACAATACAAATCAGTTATGACTTCAGGTTAATAGCCTACTCAGAGTCCCTATGAAATACATTTATTTTCAATTTGAAAACATATCAAATTACATCTAGTATAACTATTAAGTGAATTTTGTGAACCTGATTTGGAGCATGTAGAACTGCTTGTGAAAATAAGACTGTAACTTTTTACATCTTTTCCATCTTCTTACATCTTTTTAATCTGTTTACAATGTAGATACATAATGATCCATGCTAAGAATATAGGCTTTCTTTACTGAATACAATTAAATTTTAAATATATGTAAAAATGAAGATATCAAAATTAAGCAGATGAGATGAATTAATGGGCACCTTATTAAGTTCAAGATTCTCTTTTAATCTTAAAATCAGAGAATACTTTGGGTATTCTGTTTGTATTATATTAAAATGTCATTTTAAATTATGTGTTCCTTTTAATATAATGATCTGTGGCTCTTTTAAAGCATGAAATGGTTTTTCTCTCAACTGAACAGCTTTTATTTACTCCATAAGAATATATTAATAAATTAAATTAGGAGGCTTTAATGACTTTTAACTTTTAATCATGATGAATAAAGTCAAGGTCCTGGCTAAGCAAACTGGAGCTATAATTTAGTTCCTTGATTTTCCGAAGAGAAACCATTCAAAAAATTATGTAGCATGACCCTACATACTCATCTAACAAGTGGAAGTGAAATTCAATTAACAACTGAAACAAAGTGAAAACCGTTTTTTTCTTCCAAAGCTACCTTTCTTTTTCCCTTATCTCCTACTGAGCCTTCTCTCTTTTTTTCTAACAGTGTGGCAAGTCAGCAAAGTGAGTTCTTTCTGAAGTACAAAGATCTAAATGGAATTCCAGTTTACCATTTTCCAAGTGTTTGACTTTCTTGAAAAAGGGTAATTGTTTCCTTCAGTTTTCTTATCAGTGAAGTGGATATGGTAATGTATAATTAATATGCACTAATTGTGAGGGGCCCCCAAAGCCTCATGCAAATAAAGTGGGGCTGCTTTGATTGTGGCTGAATCTATAGTATATGATGCTGGAATTAATGGCAAGTGAATACTAAACCACTACACATGATCCGTTTCGGGCCACCCTAACCCTGGTAGTCTGAATAAGATGAAAGGGCCAGGAAGACACTGTTAAAGTCCCTTGCTGCATTTGCTGCCATGTGGGTGCCATGAACAGTTTCTCCTCTGCCATGTGTCGCCCTTGCCTTGGAGCCAGCTGATTATGAACTGAAATCTCTACAAACTGTGAGCCAAGTAAACCCTTTCCCCTTTAACTTTAGGTGTCAGGTATTTTGTCTTAGCAATGAGAGCAAAGTAACTAACACTTTAATAAAGAAATAATGCCTATCTTACAAAGTCATCTGAAGAACTGAAATTATATACTGTCTATGAACTGTTTACACGACAGCTATCACATGAAGCATATTATGTTGCTAGGGGTAACTATGATCATTGTGAAAGTTTGGGCAAGTCATTTTGCCTCTTTCTAAACGTGGATGTCCTCAGTGACACCAATTTAGTGTAATGTTCTCTTTTATAGGTGTTGGTATAACAAAGTAAAATAATATTTTCCCATTCAATAGAACTGTATTCTGTATTGTTTTATATCCTCAAATAAGGAATAGGTTCTTATATTTCAGAATGAACTTGGCCTTTGAGAAGAACATTGGAGAAGACACAAGCTTAGCAATTTTTAAGTATTTTAAATATTCAATGTATTCCACAAGAGAAACAATTAAACCCTAGTTCGCAATTATTTTAGTTGAAGTCAATGTGTAATGAACAGAATTGGTATGTACAACATAAAAGAATCCCTATTCCTAAACAAGAAATTCACACAGTATTTGACTGGAAAAAAATCATAAGACATGAAGTATTATAACTGTGATTAGTAAATCTACAAATTGGCAGCGTTGATCACTTGAAAAATAAATCTAAATTTTGATATTCTACTCCAGCCACTTTTCTAAGATGTTTTCCTGTAATATGTTAGACATGCTCTGACCATCTCTTGTTCTCCATTCCTTCAAGCCTCTGCTGAAAATTAAGCTCTGAAAGTCTTTCTTTGATCACTATATTTAAAAAGTATGCTCTTTGCTGACAGTGATAGCTTTCTTTTTCCCTTTCACCATCAACACTTTCACCATTTTAAAATTTCCTTATTTATTCATTTATTTATTTATTGGTACCAGGGATAGAACTCAGGTCCTTGCTCTTGTGAAGCAGGCAGTGATACCACTGAGCTAAACCTCTGGCCCGCCTCTTTTTAAATCTACAGTAATTATTATTGCTTAATATAATATACATTTGAAATATCTATTTAGCTTATTGCTTCTTTGTTTCAAACATAATTTCTTTTAAAGTTATATTTTCTGCTTTTATTTCTGTGCAATAAATTTATATTTAAATCACCACCATATAATAGATAATAAATATGTTAAAGTAGTAAACAGAATATTGATAAAAATATGCAAAAGGTAATACTAATTATCTTAAGCAGCTTTGCTAAATATCTGACATAGAAACAGAAGAGAAAAATCTACATATATATTTTTTTGCTCTGAGTACTTTGTCCCTTTTTGTTTTTGTTTTTGTTTTTGTTTTTTGGTTCTGGGATTGAACTACGGATCTTAAACTTGCAAGGCATGAGCTAAATCCCCAGTCCCTTTTGTCTTGTATTTTTATTGAATGCTTTGAATCTCATACATTCATGTTTAAGCATAAATATTTAAGGGAAAAAGGATGACTCATCAGAACTATAAGTATTGGTTATAATGCAGACAAAAGAGTTGGCTAACCACAGATTGATTTGTTTGTCTTCTTTAAAACTTGATATACAAGTAATTTTACTATTTTCTTCATATTTATATGGTTTTTACATTTTTGTAAAAGGATATTACTCAAATGGTAAATATAAAGAAAATTATTTAACTCTTTTGGGTTCTTAAAAAAAATCACTTTTAGTGCAATTCTATTTACATGTTTTGGTGGATTTTTGTGGGGGGTACCGGGGATCAAATTCTAGTCCTGTGCTTGCAAGGCAGGCGGCCGAACCACTGAGCTAAATCCCCAGCCAAAAGGATTTTTTTTTTTTTTTTGGCACCAGGGATCGAACTTGGGACCTTGCACTTTCAAGGCAAGGGGCAGAACCACTGAGCTAAATCCCCAGCCCTTGGTGGATTTTTTGATACGAACATTTAGTCTGTATTCCCCTAGTGAAATGTAAAAATGAGCTTTTACTCACACCTTTATTTTTTCTCAAGATAAGTTCTCCCTTATATCAGGAAAACATCTCTTTCCATTATATTCAGGTCGCAAGATACAAAATATATCAATTTTATGTTAAATGTAACAAACTAGTACACTGGGAATGCAAAGTTTATTCCTGAATTTCTCTGACATGGCACAGTATAATTGCTATGGCCATAGGTAGCTGTTTAAATTAAAAGTAAATAAAATAAAATAAATTTAATTCTTGGATGTACTACCCACATTCTAAGAGCTTGGTAGCCAAATATGACTAAGGATCATTGTATTGGGAAGCACAGAAATGTGCTATTTCCACCAGCAAAAGATGCAAAACATCTTTTGAGAGCTTTTCTAGAATACCTATCACCCTTCTCTTTTTCTTTCCCTCTCTCTCTTTCTACCATAAATTAATGTTTTACAACAGCAACCTTATTTTTAATCATGTTAAAAAAATATGCAGGAAGCCATAGGGCACAAGAACATGAGCAAACTATAACTTTTCTGACCATATGAGCTTCTTTCACTTCCTCATTGTAGAAAGCCCCCCAGCCAGCCCTTTCTCAGATATTTCTCTGCTATTTCTCTCTATAATTTAGAGCAACTCTTATTCTCCTAGATAACAAAGCACCTTCTGGCCTTATAGGCTCAGTCACACCTATGTAGAATTCTTTCATACCAATCTGTGCCCTGACTTCCTACTTCAAGTACTAAACTTTGTCACTGGATTAAAAAGTCTATCTTTACTACTAGCAAATTAGCTTTGCAAATGCTGGGCAATGCCTATTTCCGTTGATTATTACATCTGCAACATTTGGTAGAAAGTGTATGTATAATAATTGAAAAATAAATAAATGCTACTTATGGTCCTTTGTGACTGTCATTTCTTTCTGAGTTCCTGGTTTACTGGAATTCACTTAGGCTGTGCTAATATTTTAAGTGAGTGGGTGGGAAAGAGATCACTTTTGGATCTTTGCCTTAAAAATGTTTCCCCTTCTCACAGCAGATTTCGACCTCCTCCTGTTTAGATATTAGCAGCACACTTTCAACATGGTGTAGTGCAAAGTATGAAAACGTAGGAGTCAGAGCACTTCTGTTCTCCCTTCTGTTATTTACCTGCTGCATGACCCTTGGAACTGAGCTTCTGCTTCCTAATCCAAGAAATGGGATTGGAACCACCTGTCTCACTTCACTCACACTTACACAGTTTCATAAGGGTCATATGATATAATTGTGCAAAATTTCTTTTCAGTTCCAAATTATTATTCAAAAAATTTTAAAAATCCCTTAAATGTCTAAGGGGTAAGGTTATTATGGTTTCCTCAGTGTCTACTAAATTTAATTTTTTTGCACTTCGGTGACTTTCTTTTCTTCAGCCCTCAAACATGGCGAATTCATTCCCCTCTCCTTGGCTGCTGCTATTTGATTCTCCATCTGTCTGTCTATCCTTCATTTCTTCTCTTTCACTACCAAAATTATTGCTTCTTCCCCATCAGGTAATTTAGCTGTAAAAGCAATAGTTAGCCTTCTTTGTCTATTATTTTATCAAATATGTTCTCAAGTGACATTTTTCATGACAAATCTTGTGACCATTTTACTGTGAATGTTTTATATAAAACTGAATCCATCCTTTCAGCAGTTTTTCCCTATTACTGAACACACAAAAATAACATGTATACAGCTATTCTATAGTTTTATGTCAGTCGTACTCTGGAAATATTTCTAATTATTTAAAATATACAGCAAGATAGTTAGAAATTACTTCCTGTATAAAATGAGGTGTCCTGATGATTGACAAAAATTATAGGTAAATAATTAATGCACTTGGAGATAACTCGAGTCACTAGACTAATTTATGTGAATTATTTACTATTGCTTTGCAAAAGGAAAAACCTTTACCATAACTGCAAATAAAAGCTAACTGAAACCTAATTTATAAAATCAAGATAAAAGTAATATCATCTCTTTGTTCCCAAAGCAAAGTTGCCTCTTCTGTAGATATAAAGCTAAATGTAATGTCATATATGTTCAAACAGAGTTTGTTGCAAATAATTCAGATTAAAATGTTATGATAGAAAATAACAAATGAGTTAGGGACCTACATACAATCAGATAAATAAACACTGTTGGGGTTGTCTAAAAAAATTAAACAAAGGTGGCAGTTGTTGATGTAGTATAATTGCAAAAGACAGGAGAATGATCGGATGTATAGTTAGAAACAGTGGGTCTTATAAAAGGATTGAAATTATAGGGTACAGGAAATATGAGAATTAAGGACAGAGGAGACTCTTCCATAAAAATGACATTCAAAGGGCAATAGGTATGTGAAAAATTGCTCAATCATTAAGGAAATGCAAATTTAATCCACAATGAGATATCACATATCTGTTTGAATGACTCATAAAAAGAAGGCAAAAGATAAACACTATTAAGGATGCAGTGAAAGGAGAAGTCTTGTACTCTGTTGCTAAGAATATATATTAATATAGCCATTGTGAAAAGCAGAATAGAGATTTCTCAAAAACTAAAAAAAAAAAAAAAAAAAAAAACAACCATAGGATCCAGCAATCCTACTATGGGGTATATTTTCAAAAAAATGAAATCAGTCTATCTAAAAGATATCTGTATTCTCATTTTTATTCCATCCCTATTCATAGGAGCTAAGATGGTAAAGCAACCTAAGTGTTTATTAACTGATTCATGAATAAATAAAACACTACACACACACACACACACACATGAATGTTATTCTGCCTTACAAGAGGAAATTATATCATTTGCAAGAGCACAAACAAACATGGAGGGCCTTATGCTAAGTAAAATAAATAAACCAGGCCCAGAAATGTTGCATAACCTTACTAAAATGTGGAATCTAAAAAGTGAAACCTACAGAAGTAGGGAATCTTATGGACAGGGATTGGGGAGAGGAAATGGGACAGTGTTGGTCAAAGGTGAAAACTTTCAGTTAGACAAGAGGAATGGGTTATGAAGGTCTATAGAACAGCATGACAACCAAGGTTACTGACATTCTGCATACTTGAAAATTGGCTTTAAAAAATACAGATTTTTAGATGTTACCACAACCAAAAAAGTAAGGTGATAAATATGTCAATTGAATCATATATATGTATATATCAATTTAATCAAACATGATTAATTGACATATGTATCAATTTAATCATATATATGTATGTATAATGATATTATATACCAAAAATATGTACAATAAAAATGAAAGTTTATTCTTGGTCTCTGGTTTGAGAAACTAGGCGGACAGTGGCCCCATATTTTAAGGTAGCTTTGAGTAGAGAAGAGAAATACAACTGGTATGAAATAGAATATTTTAATTTGATAAATATTCAATTAAATATTAATTTTTAGTAGCATGGGGTTAGCCATCATTTTCTGTAAAGAGTGAGATGGTAAATATTTTTGGCCTTGTGGGCCATTGTCTCTATAACAAATGTTTAGTATCACTCTTGGTATAAGACAGCAGCCATAGACAACATATAAACAAAGGCATAGGCTTAGATTCCAATGGAACTTTATGATAGAAGTGTAATTTGAACTTTAAACAATTTTCACATGTCATGAAAAATTCCGCTTTGAGTTTTTTCAGATTATTTAAATGTGTAAAAACTGTTTTATGTTTTGTGCAAAAGGAGACAATGAGCTGTATGAGCTGTATTGGCCTGCAGGCCACGAGTTTGCCAGTCTACATTTTAGAACAGGGAAGAGAAAGTCTGGCAGAGCAAATCAGGTGACAAAGAAAAATTAGGGAAATTTTATGGGAAACAACATGTAGAAAAATGTAAAAAATAATTAACAAATAAGGTTTGAAAGCTAGAAAAGCTAAAGATCCAGTACAGGAAAGAAGAGTCTATTAGGAAGATAAAGAACAGATTAAAAAAATGAAAAAAAAAAAAAAAAGTAAGAAAAAGGCATCCCTGACAGCGTTGGCGAGAGCTGGCCTAGGACCAGAGCTTGGCTGTTGTACTTTCTCCTGCCTGTGAACAATGCAGCCACCATGAAGTTCCAGGAAAGCAAGATGACTCTGTCATTATGTCTGGACGTAGATTCTAAAACAAGAACACAATGAGAGCTGAAAACATCACCGAACTTCTTTCACTGTCTACAAACACAAATGTCTGCTGCTTCTTCATCTGCTGGAGTTTTGAATCATTCACTTTCTTCCACTGTACTAAGTGCAAATTGAGATCCACTGCTTCCTGAAAATGCCAATTCCTGATCTGTTTGTACGAACCGCCTCTACAATGCTTAGCACAACCACATGTCCATTTTAACACCCTCTTAAGGTTGCCTGTACACTGCAGTCTCCTTTATGGCACTCTGTACCCAAAGCTCCAGCTCTGTTCTGCTACAGGTATATTTTTCATATCTTTTCTATTAAATATCAACAAAGAAAATGACTGTTCCTTATCTCAAATGATGATGAGAAATCAAGTAAGTTGGGAACTGGAAAAGTGATTACTGCATTTGGATACATAAAAATAGCTGCTAGATTAAACACCACCACCAAAACCCCCAGTTTAGCATAGTTAAAGCCAATATCAGGCTGTAATGAGATCTTGGGTAAATTCTGACTTTAAAAATAAAAACAGCAGGCATGGAAAAGTTTGCAAGTGTATGAGAAGTTTGTGAAATAGAGCAAAGCATTTATACATCTCACCATTGATTATTCTTACGTACTCTAATAATAGCCTTGCCCTTAATTTCTATTCCTAAAATACTTCATAGATGTTGCTGAGCACACCACTGAAGTAAAAAAGATCTCTTTAAAAGTCTCTTGAAGCTGATACAATTTCACCATCTATCCCAAGGATGGGGTAAAGTAACGGGGATGATTTCAGGTGAGAAATATTTGAGCAATTACGTATTTCACTGGCAAATATTTCTACATTATTAGAAGACTTTCATTGGGAGAAAAGAAGTAAGTTAATTATTTCCCAATTAGCCTAAAGTATTTTCTCAGGAAAAACAATTCCCGGCTAAAATGATTCATTTTTCTGGAGGTTCCCAATACAGTCACAAAAGTGAAATGTTTTGTGCCTAGTTTACATAAACAAACTATCATCACAGTTGTTCTTCACATAAAAAGTAAAATTCTATAGTCAGGTGTGGTGGTACACGCCTATAATCCCAGCACTGGGGAGGCTGAGGCAGGAGGATCTCTGTGAGTTCGAGACCAACCTAGGCTACATAGTGAGTTCCAGGTCAGTCTCAACTACATAGTGAGACCCTGTCTCAAAAACCCAAACAAACAAATAAATAAATAAAATTCTAGACTGTATAAATCAATCTATTGAAATAAATTTTGTTTTTCCCATTTGGATTTCAGTATTAGAGGATATTTCTTACACTTTCATTCCTGGCAGTGAAAATAGAAAACCAGGACTTCTTTATGGTAAAAAGAAAATAAAGAGTAAATTGCTCTAAGACTTAAACATAGCTCATGACTCTACTTAGGATATGTTTTTAATTTCTTTCTCCTGTCACTTATCTTATTGTTTTTTATCCTAACAAATAGTAGATAAAAATATCATTGTTAGGAATCAAACCTATGGTCAAAGGCATAGGTGGGATTACTTCACTGTATTTCACATCTTCAAAGCAGAGCTCTGTGACTTTTGAGATGCATGTTAATTCCACTGAACTGTGGCTTTAGAAAAAACTGTAAGAATCTTTAGCCTTAGCCGGCTGTGGTGGAGCATGGCTGTAACCCCAGCACTCCAGAGGATGAGGCAGGAGGATCACTGTGAGTTCAAGACCAGCCTGGGCTACATAGTGAGTTCCAGGGCAGTCTCAACTACATAGTGAGACCATGCCCCCCCCAAAGAATCTTTCACCTCAAAATTAATTTCCTCATCATGACTTTCATGATCCTTCCATGCCATTCTGAGGAAACAAAATTTACAGCCTTTCATACCATAACTGTTTTACCTCAAATTCGAATAGTACTACTCAGCCATAAAAAATGAGAAATTAGATTCATTCATAGGAAAATGGCTACATATTGAAGATATACTCCCAAGAGAAATATATGTCACACATGTATAAATACTGAATAGTTTCTCTGGTGTGAAAAGCTATAATAGTACATAAGATCCTAATGAGATAATTGACCATGTGAAATAGGAAGAAAAGGGCTAAAGGTGTAGGGAAAGTGGGAAGGGTAGGGGAAAGGAAATAAGAGAAAAGAAAAAATATGAGAAAATGAAAACAAAGTGTTTGTAAATGGGGAGGGGAGGAGGCGATGAAGGGAGGGCACGGACAAGGGGAAACAAATGAGAACCAAGTCCTGTCATGTAAGGGAGGTACAAGATCCCAATGATGAATGTAACTGTACTGTATACCTAGATTGTACCAATAAACTCAATAAAAGAAAACACAATAGAATAGACTTCCCAAATGCCAAAATCTTACTTATGTACTTAGCCCACCAAAAGTAAACAAGGATGGAACAGATGAAGCTTGAAAACTTTTTCAACCCAACCAATCAGCGGAGATCTTTCTGTTCTTGTAGTAAATACAATATGTTTTTTAGTATATTCTCATATAGATTTTACCTGATTATCACATTTTCCTTTTTTATGATTTATTATTGTAATTTTCCAGATCTCTATCTTCTTTCCCAGATTTCTCTTTTAGTCTGATATATAAACAATATCATATTTAATTAAATCAGAATCTTTAAAGGTAGACACAGACAACAGGATTCTTAATGTTTGTGGAATAATTCCATTTTGAGACTCTCCAGTTAAAGTCTTTGTTGATTACCATAACCTCTTAAAATTCTGTTTATTGAAACCCTATACTGTAGCAGGTTCCAATATATTATTACAACAAATTTAGAGCATAAGGCATTATTAAACATATTTTACTGATGAAGAAATGCTATTCAGAAGTCGAATAAATACAAAGGCCACCAAATACTGTTGAACAAAGCCAGGACTTAATGGCAGCTCTGGCTCAAGCCTCTGCTCTTTTCATCCGGCAACTGGCAGGAATACGAAATTGTTCCCACACCCTTTCATTGTAAAGCTTTGAGTTTTCTCATATCCAAATGTCTTGTCAACCTTATGACCCTTTGGCGCATTACGTCCTACCCTTACTTACTTTTCAGAATTCCACTTTATATTATCGTCTCTCTCCTTTCACTTCTTAGCCTTAGCTAAGTACTCTTATATAACAACCTATACTCAATTCAGATCTACCATTTAGAGTCATGAAACTATCGGTTGTCTACTGCCGCTATTGGCAGTCCACTTGAGCTAACTCTAAGCTCTCCATGGGTACAAATAGGCTACATTTGTCTCTGTATCTCCAGGTTGTAAAAAATAAGTTGGCATTTGTAAGATGTACACTGTTAGCAAAATCACTCTTTTAAATATAGAGGCAAGACATTTCAAAATCTGATTTCTTTTTTTTGAATCGGGTCTTTATATTTGGGGGGACTGATTGTTTTGAGTTCTTTATATATCCTTGATAACAGTCCTTTGAGGTACAGCTGGTAAAAATTTTTTCCCACATTGTAGATTGTCTCTTAGTTCTGCTAATGGTTTCAAATATAAAGACCCGATTCAAAAATGGGCATCTGAAATGAACAGACATTTCTCATACAAAGAAGTAAAAGCAGCAAGAAAATATATGAAAAAATGTTCCACATCACTGGTCATTCGAGAGATGCAGATGAAAACAACACTGAGATTCCACCTCACCCCACAAAGAATGGCTGCTATCAAGAAATCACACAATAACAAATGTTGGCGGGGTTGTGGGGAGAAAGGAACCCTCCTCCATTGTTGGTGGGAGTGCAGACTAGTGCAACCACTA
>NW_022900950.1:4384552-4419136 GCF_012274545.1 Fukomys damarensis | reverse complement strand
TAAGTGAAATAAATAAGTCACACATGTGTAAATACCAAATAGTTTCCCTGGTGTGAATATTCTGCAACAATGCATAAGATTCTAATAAGATTACTGACATTTAGAAATGGGAGGAAAGGAGCTAAAGGTGTAGGGAAGGTGTGATACGTAGGGGAAGAACAAAAAGGGAAAAGAAAAAAATGTGAGAGAATGAAAAGATGAAAATAAAGTGTTTGTAGATGGGGAGGGGAGGAGGGAGTGAAGGGAGGGCAGAGGTAAGGGGAAAAAATGAGAATCAAGACTTGCCATGTAAAGGTACATGATCCCAACAATGAATGTAACTGTACTGTATCCCTAAAATGTACCAATAAACTCAATAAAATAAAAAAAAAATCTGATTTCTTAAACATGTTTCAGGTACACTTAAATGAACTATAATGCAGGTTTTGAAAGTGAACATTTGTTTGTTCAGTATTTTATAACTTTCTAAAACATGCTGTGGGCCCTGGATTTTGCTAAATCCTAGAAAATGAACACAGAGTCTCTATTCTTTTAGCCGGAGTCTGGCTGTGGAGGAGCGCAGAACCGGGTTGCTGAGGAATGTTTACAACCCATTTCCTTGGAGGCAGCAAATTCATAGTCTCTCCAGTGCAACCTCCATTCTGCCAGTACACATTATCTATTTATCACACTGACTAATTTCGTAGAGCTTTGTTTGTGGATATTTTGCTAAGTACATTTCCCTAAAGTTTTTTCCCTAATGGACCCAACAGTTTCGTACAAACACACACTGTGAAAGTTTTGCTGATCCTTGTCAGGTGGTAACCATTCATTCTCCTGTCCGTTCTTATTGTCGCCCTTCGTGAGGAAGACACTAGCAATACCTCTGAAACTGTCAGCTGGCATAGAGACTCTGCGCATCGCAATGAAAATTGATACAGCATCTACACACTTATTTCCCCCTGTACTCTGATGCTCTACCATCGGCACCCACCTTTCTGCAGACGGGACACATTATATTATCCGTACTGTACGGATCAGGGTGATACGCCATGTGTAAGACTTAAATGTGTGCTTGCCAGTGTAGTTTCTAAAACATCTCCCACATCAAATCTCCAGATAGGCCCACAGGCTTTCTATCCTCAAGAAGTAAATATCTAAACCTTAACATGCAGTATGCAGTCCTCTCAAGCAAAGTTGTTATACAGGTTTCGCTCAAACGAAATTGCTTCTAAACTCAAGCTGCTAGTTAGCAGAGATAGCATTCAGCATCCCTCAAGAATATGCTTCAATCAAAACATTGCCGAAAATGAGCAAAGTTAATGAAGATATGTTTTATCATAGGACAGTTTCGAAACTAATGAAGTTATTGCTCACAGTGAAATTCCTAAGACTGATGCCTTAACTATTGAGTTCCTAATCACTGTCATTGTAAGAAGGCGTTCTGTTTTTTGTTTTTTTTCCCCCCTATGTCATAAATTCGACCTTAAACAGAGTGGAAAAATTTTAGCTAGAAAATTTTACATCTGTTTATGTCTGGAATTAAAACCACCAGAATTGAAAGGAAGAAAAAATAACCAAGGGGGTTTTCAAAAATTTAAAACTCCATCATGCATAAATGGAGCTCATCAAAGAAAGTAATTTCCCTGCAGAAAACACTCTATCTTTTGTTTTATGTAAGTTATCAACATGAATATTTTATTCTCAGTGAAACTGCCTTTTACCCTTTGTGTTTCACAGTTTTCACATGGTGTCTGAAATAAATAATCTTCATTCCTTCCTTCCCATTCTATTATTCAGCTCAGTTGCAATAAAATATTTCTTTGCCTGGTGTAAGTAGTAATTATGGATTGAGCTTTACTAATTCAATTTTTTTTTATTTTTAGGCTCATTGTGCTTTGCAGTCTAAAAACACTAAATAAACACTTGCATTTTTACCCAGCAAACACAATCTTTTTTTTTCCCCCCCCAAAGCAGTGTATGTTATCTAGGGTTGGAAAGTGAATCTTAGCTTAGTTTTGTTGTTGATACCAATAATTGCATAAAATGTCCAGGAGATGATAACTGTACTTATATAATTTACTAGAGCCAATGCCATCAGCCTAACTAGATATAGCATGTCAGAAAAACTACTTTAATCCCAAATATTATAACTGGATCTAATTACCTAACACTGCCCTTTAATGAATGATTCTTTTACCTCCTCACCTAATGGCTCAACATTTGAATATCTTCTTGGTCTGATCTCTCCTTAGAAATTTCATTTTCTTGAATGCAAAATCAAATAAGCAGATTTTTTGCATATATGTCATGATAAAGTTTTATTATTGCTGATTGCATTAAAGCTTTCCCAGGGAAATGTACTGATAAATATTTGTCTTAAAATTAAATAAAGCTATTATTACAAAATTCTTATTATTCCTATCTTTTAAGAGGATGTTATCTTTCCATCACCGTGACAAAATGCTTGAGATAATTAATTTATAAAAATGAAAGATTTAATTTGGCTCATGGCTTCAGAGGTTTCAGTCACTGGTCATTTGGCCCTGTCACTTTGGTCCTGTGGCAGCACAGAACATCATGGGAGGGTGCGTGTGCTGTTTACCTCATGGTATCCAGGAAGGAAGGAGAGACAGAGAGGAAAGGGAGGAGGAGAGGGGAAGGGGAGGGGAAGGGGCGAGAGAGAGAGGGGAGAAGAGAGAGAACTATTTTATAAGGGCATCTGGGTCCAAGCCCTCAGTGCATTAGCATTCAGGCTCAAGTCCTATCCAGCCATAACAATCTAAGTGATAGAATTGACAAATTCTTTTTAAGCCAGATGCCAAATGTTTTCATATGCTTGAATTTTTGAATAATAACACACAGGTTCATACCCTATGCTTCAAGGTAACTGTTAATGTAAGCTGTTGGTTAGGGTTTACTTCCTCTATTTTTATTTAGCAATAATCTTCCTTGTAAATGTTTCCAATTCTTTAAGCCTTGTAATTTATAAGCAGTGATGTTATTCACATTGGTGATAATTAACTTATATAGCAGACCATACATTTAAATCCGCACACAACCATTTAGCATCCTACTTGCATAACTGAAGAGGGTATCTATAATTCATTTGATATTTTAAAAATTACTCTGATTATAGTGGATTCTAATAGGACCCAAGCTGAATATTCAGAAAATAATTCCCTTTAAAGAAGCAAAATGAAAATGGAAAGCTGTATGCATTCTTCAACTTCCATATAACTGCATAGATCTTGTATCTTATAGCCGTCTTAAAACTAAAAATGAAATACTGAAAAAAAAAAATAAATAGGGAAACATCAATCATATGTGATCTTGCTAGATTAGCTTACTTTTAAATACACCCCTATAAATAGAGCAAGTAGTCAGTGATCATAAACTATGTCAAGGCTGAGTTTTTGACAAATATGATTTTTTGCTTCCTTCAGTCCCTGATTTCAGCACAGCATTGCCTTTTAAAAATGCAACAATAAATCAATACCATTCCCTGCACAGTAATGTAAAAAATGACAAAAACTACAGCATAACTCACATAAATAGAATGTTATGCTAATACTCAGATCTCTCACTCAAGGCAATAGAATTTAATTTTGAAGGAAGACAGTTATTCATCCTTTCCATTAAGTATATTTCAAAAAAAGTAAATAAAGTGATTAAACCACATTGTCCCTATTTTATCCTGATGATCTGCCATTATAAATATTTCTCACCAAGTCATAGCTATATCACTCAAAATGATATACTATGGTATTCAAAATAAATACAAAAGCAGCCAATGTGAAGAAATAATTTTAAAATATCTAGATTTTTTTCCTAATGTTATTTACATCCTTATTCAATAAATTATTCAAAAAACTATGAAACCACATCTTTATTCAATCCTTAGGAGTTGCACACTGGAGGTATTTCTATTTAATTTTTCTTAGTAATATCTTATACTATGCGGGTTTCTTTAAGGATAAGAACAGTGATTTATTAAAATATCTGAAACAAAATGATAATTGTCATTTGAAACCTTTATAAAATTTATACTGAGTCACCAAAAGCACATGAAGTTAACTATAAGGTATAAGGTGTACCATCTATAACAAGTTAAACAACAAAAAAATGGTTTTTAACACAAAGGTTTTATTACAAAAAATGAAAACAGCTTAAATTTATGAGAGTGATAGTTCAATGTCAGCCTTCTTGCATATAAAAGAGAGATCGGTTCCACCACACATAATACGCCCCCCCAAAACACCAAAATTCAGACCTGAGCCTTTTAAGTAAATCAGTGGCCTAGTGTAGAACCAAAGCACAGACTCCTGTATAATTAAGTCACCTCTACATTAGTTTTAACACCCAATACAATGTTTATGTTATGTAGATGTTTACTATATTGTTGTTTATTTTATTGTCATTAATAATGACAATGAAAAGTCTTACATAGTAATTATAAATAAAACTCAATTTTCTTTTTTAAATATAAAATATTTTTCATTCACTCTTAATTGAATCTATAAATGTTAAATCATGGCATACAGACAGTCAACCCTATTTTTTATAAAAATCTGTTTCATACAGATGAGTTTAGCAAGACATATTCAGTGATATCATTTGATCAGACCAATATGTTATAGATGTTATCCAGTAAAAGTAGTTTGACCATTGTTTGGTCAATAGGTCCTCATTCGATTTGTAGTATTAACAAAATACTGAAGCCCAAGCTATCAGTCAGAATGAATGTAGGTAAGATATTTTTATTTGAAAATCTTCATAGTTGTCTTTGGATGTATATATTAGTTGGGGTTTTAACAATTTCTAAAAATGTACCATGACAACTAAGCTAAGAAAAATAACTTAAAATACTTACTTTTATCTAGACAGATTTTAGTTTGGAAAGTTCAAGACTAAATTCAGATTAATTAATTCATTAATTTATTCATGGTATTTGTTTCATAGCTATTACTTCTCAATCTGGTGGTTATAATACTTTTAAATTTGTCATTCTTTATGTATAGAATTTGCTGTGGTAAATATTGACTTAGTAATCACAACTTATATTTTTTCTAATATCCTGTATTTCACAAAATGCAAACATCTTTTCTTATGGTAGCTTAAATATACTCTCAAAACAAATGTTAGATTATTATGAAATTCGGACTCTATTTCCTTACACGCAAAAAAGCAACAAATGGAATAGTGGAATAACTATTAAAATAATTTAGTCTAGTTGATGGGCATTCGGGTTGTTTCTAAGTTTTAGCTATTGCAAACTGTGTCGTAATAAACATGGGTGTGCATATATCACCGTGGTATGATTCTTTTAATTCTTTTGGAAAGATACCCAGCAGAGGGATGGCTGGGTCAAATGGGATATTTAATCCTAGTTCTCTGATGTATCGCCATATTAATTTCCACAGTGGTTGTACCAGTCTGCACTCCCATCAAAAGTAGAGAAGGGTTCCTCTTTCCCCACAGCCCCACCTGCATTTGTTATTGGTTTTCTTGATAGCAGCCATTCTTTCTGGATAAAGAAGATGTGGTTTTTCTATAATTGGAGTACTACTCAGCCATAAAGAATGAGAAACTAAAGACATTTATAGCTAAATGGATGCACATTGAGGCTATATTCCTTTATTTTTATTTATTTATTTATTTATTTTGGCACTGGGGATCAAACTCAGGTCCATGCACTTGTGAGGCAGGTGGCAGAACCACTGAGCTAAACTCCCAGCCTGAGGCTATACTCTCAAGTGAAATAAATAGGACACACTTGAGTAAATGCTGAATAGTTTCTCTGGTGTGAAAAACTAAAAGTATAAATAAGGTTTGAATAGTATAATTGATAGTGTGAAATAGAAGAAAATGGCTAAAGAGGAAGTGGGAAGGGTAAGGGAAAGGAAATCAGGGAAAAGAAAAATGTGAAAAAGGAAAAATTGAAACAAAGTCTTTGTAAATAGGGAAGTGTGAAAGGGCTGGAGGGAAGGCGGGGGTATGGGGAAAAATAAGTAACAAGATATATCATGTAAAATTCCACATTCCAAATGATAAATGTAACTGTATTCTTTGCTTTAAATGTACCAATAAACTTAATGGGAAAAAAATAATTCAGTCCACATACACACACAAGAAATCTATACTTCTATTTAAAATAGTCAGGTAAGTGTAGGGCAAGGTCAAATTTTTGGAAACATTGAATTAGTTATGTTTTCTTCTTGGATTTTATGTGGGGGGCATACATAGTGCTGAGAAAGAAAGAAAAAAATATAATAAATAAACATATATATTAAATATAATAAAATAAAAATTAAATTAAAATTCCTCAACATGTAATAATAATTTATAATGTATACTAAGATAAATTATATTACTTGTGATAAATAAAGTCTCTTGCTCACTTGTTCAGGGTTTATATTATACAAGAAAATTGTGTTAAAAATGGATTGGGTTTAGTTATAAAGTCTTTGCCTACATCTATGTCTTCAAGACTTCTACCTATTCTATCTTTTAGCAGATTTAGTGTTTCTCTTTTAATATTTACATATTTGATTCATTTTGATTTTTGTTTAGTGGATAGTGAGGGATATGGTTTACTTTTAGTCTCTGGCCTATGGAAAGCCAGTTTTCCCAGGACCACTTGTTAAAGAAGTTACCCTTTTTTTCAGTGAATGCGTTTGGTCCTTTTGTCAAAGGTAAGGTGATGGAGTGTGTTTGCAATTGTTTCTGTATCTTCTAACATGGTCCATTGATCCTCAGGTCTGTTTGGTTTTTATGGTGTTTTTCCAATACCATGCTATTTATATCATAGTAACTTTGAAGTTTAATTTAAAGTCAAGGATTGTAATGCCCTTTGCTTTGTCTCTGTTGTCCAGAATTGCTTTTGTTATCTAGTTCTCTTCTGGTTCCAAATGAATTTAAGGATTGCTTTCTCTAGTTCTGTGAGGTATGCTATTGGTATTTTGATTGGCATTGCATTGAATCTGTTTAATAATTTTGGAAATATGACCATTTTTACTGTACTGGTTTTTCTTTTCTAAGCAAAGGGGGATCTTTCCATTTTCTGATATCCTATCTGATCTCTTTCTTTACAGTACTGTAGTTTTCCATGTAGCAGTCTTTTACAAGTAATATTAATAATAAAATGATGTAGCATCAGAACCAAAATTAACATTTTATATCAGTATGTTTACTTAATAAATAAATTTTGACATTTAATAAATTGTACAATAATTTCTGTAAATCTTCACATATATTGTTACTTTCTACACAAATTAGTAACATATTGTTCTTCTAGTTATATCTAAATCTCTTGTCTCTCAGGCTAAAATATTACATTGCTTTAATCTGGACTCTTTGATAAAGATAAGAGAATCATTGTCAAGAACCAGGAATTGTGAGAAATATTATCTAAAACTTATTTCAAGTGAAAACAGAATAAATTAGTTTTGTCAATGCTACATTAAGCTACCATTGATATGCTTTCTGTATAAAAGACAGTGATTAGGATTTTATATTCAAAGTTGTCAACTCTGGTAGACTTGTTATTAAGACAAAAACATGAATGACCCACTTTTATATATAATTTTAGTTTGGGTAAAAGGTTCAGAAAGATTCCTTGTTTGTACCATGGTTAGTCACTAAACTTATTTTCAACTGGAATTTAATTAGTAATTTTGTTTGAAGAATTTTTTTGACAAATGCATTAAAACGAATCCATTGAAACCATTGAAAGAGTCAGCAAAAATGAAAATAAGAAACAAATGCAGTTTACCTCACGGGGAAAAAACAATAATTTGTTATTGCTTAGTCTTCAGATGGGATATTGGATTCATCATTGTTACCTTGAAAACATGAGAGGGAGACTTAGAAAGAGTGAGATTCAAGACATCAGTGACAAAGAAGTAAATACTTCCCAGAAGAACACAGTGCAGAAATCAGACACAATAGGAACCAAATATAACCTCTTTAATGCTAAAAAGATAGAAGAAAAGTAATTACTCTTTTAATGGTGATTGTAGAGATTAGTATTTTTGTACTCTGATTAAAATAAATGTCTCAAACTTCTGCCACCACATTCCATTGGTACTGTTACCACATGAATTCATTTTCACAGGTATCTAACAAGCTTTGAAATAGATACAATTAGCATTTTTTATTTATTTATTTTTATTTTTAGTTTGAACTTATTTTTTTTTCTCATTCAGTTTATTGGCACATTTTAGGTATACAGTGCAGTTACATTCACCATTGGGATCTTGTATCTTTACATGACAGGTCTTGGTTCTCATTTTTTCCCCTTATCCCTGCCCTCCCTTCACCCCCTACTCCCTTCCCTATTTACAAATACTTTATTTCCATTTTTTTACTTTCTCATTTTTTTCATTTTCCCTTATTACCCTTCTCCTACCCTGCCCATTTTCCCTACACCTTTATCCCTATGCTTCCTATTTCAACTTGACAATTATGCCATTAGGATCTTATGTACCATTACAGCTTTTCACACCAGAGAAACTATTCAGTATTTACACATGTGTGACTTATTTATTTCACTTAGGAGTATATCCTCTATGATCCTCTCAATAGATGCAGAAAAAACATTTGACAAAATCCAACACCCATTCATGATAAAAACTTTGCAAAAAATTGGAATAGATGGTCTATATCTCAACTTAATAAAGGCTACCTGTGAAAAACCAACAGCCAACATCATATTTAATGGCCAAAAGCTGCAAACCATCATGTTAAAATCAGGAACAAGACAAGGATGCCCACTATCAGCACTCCTCTTCAATATAGTTCTGGAAACATTAGCCAATTAGACAAGATGAAGAAAATAAAGCAATAAAGATAGGAAAGGAAGAAGTTAAACTCATTATTTGCTGATGTTATGATACTCTACATTGAAGGCCCAAAAAATTCCACAAAAAAGACTTCTAGACTTAAATGACACTTTCAGCAGAGTAGCTGGATACAAGGTCAACATTCAAAAATCAATAGCCTTCTGGTACACAAATAATAGACTCACTGAGAGAGAAATTAGGGAAATGATTTCTTTCACAATAGCATCCAAAAAATGAAATATCTAGGGATCAATCTAATGAAAGAAGCAAATGACCTCTACACTAAAACCTCCATCACTCTGAAAAAAGGAGACTGAAGAGGATATAAGAAAACGAAAAGATATCCCCTGCTTCTGGGTAGGTAGAATCAACACAGTGAAAATGGCCATACTACCAAAACTGCTATACAGATTCAAAGCTTTTTAAAAAAATATTCCCAAAAGGCCCAAATGTAGAGGCTTGGTCCCCAAGTTGGCACTACTGAGAAGTGGTAAAATCTCTAAGAGGTGGAACCTAGGGAAAAGAAGTTAGGTCACTGAGGATTTTCCCTTGAAGGGAAAATTTTCCCTTGAAGGGCTTGGGACCCTGTTATTTTCCTGTCACACTTCTTGTTTCCCAGGCAAAATGAAGTGTGCTCCCACTGGGATGTAGTGTGTCACCATCACGCCTAAAACAACAGGTCCAAGCAACTGTGGAACAAATCTTCTAAAATTGTGATCTAAAATAAATCTTCCCTTCTTATAAGTTTATTTTCTCAGAGATAAGTTGAATGTCACAGTGAAGGAAAGCTGAGTAACAGGCACCTGCTTTATGAAGATAGGCACTCACTGTATCAAAAAAAAGGATATCATGCTGCAATATGTCTTAGTATAATTCTTATTTTATTTATCAAATTAGATTTTCCCCATTAAGTTTATTGGTACACTTAAAGCAAACAATAGTTACTTTTATCATCGGTATCTTGTACCTTTACATGAAATGTCTTTGTTCTTATTTTTTCCCCATACCGCTGCCCTCCCTTCACCCGCTTCATCCTTCTCTATTTGCAAAGACTTTGTTTCTATTTTTTCCTTTTTTCACATTTTTTTCTTTTCCCCTATTTCCTTTTCCCTCCCCTTCCCACTTACAGCTTCTGAAATATTGTATGATTAATGTATTCTAAGAAAAGCTATCAGATGTTTGTTCTTTCTGACTTTCTTTTGAGATAATAATAAGAAGGTCACTGGAGCTTCAGTCCTTGAAAGTACACTATATGGAGAAAATAAAAGAAAGAATCAGAGTATGAGAATGAAATATATAGTCACAATAAGAAGCGTAAAAAAGTAATGGGAATTCAGAAAAATAATAGTGATGGGAATGAGTCAAGACCAATTTCAGGATCTGTACCATATGTAGCCACACACAAGACCCCTATGTTTAGAAATGTACTGTGCTTGGTTTAATGCTCAATGGTCACCGTGTTAAATTACTAATGGGTTTTGAACAAGTGGTCTATATTTTCATTTTAAACCAAGCCCTAGTCCTTGAAGAGGCTAAAGCAACATCCTTAGCAAAGGGAATAGGTAAGTTGGAAAAGTCAAGTCTGAGGAAGAGCCCAGAAAGATCCAGAGACCATGTGCAGTGATTGCTGAAAAGAATTGTTCTGATAATTAAAATTTTAGATAACAGGAAAATAAAATTTTAGATGATTTTAAACAATAGACAACCATGAATAGGAAATATGCATAGGTGAAGAGATGACTGCCTTAAGAGTTCTGAGATCCATAAAAAGGGATATATAAAAAAATACTTTCCTGTTCTGACAAGGGATTATTAAATAACATAATCATACCATTCTATCTGGGAAATAACTTTTTATCATGTTATTGACATGTGAAATCCTGTTGGGGCCACTACCAAGTAAAGTCAACGAAGTCATGAAGTATGCTTGTCTGCTGCTGAAGATGACGCCTGAGTCGTGAAGCAAGATCTTCACTGTTTATTTGCTTTGTGTGACTCAGACGTGCTTCGGCAGCTTCATCCACGCTCCTGCTGACACAACTTTTACTTACGCTCTATCTTCATGTATACTTTTTATATTTGATCAGCCCACAGAAAATCGTACGGAGAACCGTTCCATGAGATTACAGTGTTGACAGCGTCGCTCACTTCTATATAATCGCTCTGCTTTAGGATGACCTTACTAACTCAGGCTTATGAGAAGCGAAAGGTAGGTTAATGCATAGCAAAATTATTTTTATGAACAATTTTCTACAGTTATTCACTGCTGTAGTTCAAAAGATTTTTTTGTCATGTATAAGAATGAAGAAGTAAAGATAATTATACTTTTATTCTAAACTATAAGTTAACTGAACCTATATTAAGGAAAGTGCAGACATAAAAATTTAACATGTTTCTATTAGGAAAGAAATTCCATTTGCAAATACATAACAGCCGAGCCAATCCTCCTTTTCAAGGTATTTAAGAGAAAAATTTAGAATAAGTGGCCCCATATACCAGACTTAAAAATCAATCTTTATGAATAAATAGGCATGCATTGGTTAACTGTTAAATATAGAAACCCTTGTATGATGGTACATCTCCTATTATGCTTAATCTTTGCCAAATATGTGGTTCAGTTTCCTGCGGGATAAAAATAAGACAGAAAGCCAAGTAACCATTTATTCATTCCCTAAGTAAATATGAGAAATGATGTCAGATTAAATATTTTTTCCACTAAAAAGTTGGTTTTGTGTGTTGGAGGACAAATGGATGGATGGATGGATGGACAGATGGACACCTGGATGGGTAGAGGAATTGATGGACGCAGCAAGGAACTTCCTCATTCTGGAAAGACACAGGCTTTGGCGCCCAAAACTAACTTAAACTCAGACCTTGAAAATGTTCTCTTTTTACTGCTTGAATTGGCAATTATTTATCACTTTCAAGTTTCAGATTTCATGTCCATAAAAAGGAATTCATAACTTCTTTTAAAGAACATTCTTATAGGAAATAAAAGTACATGGTACATAATGAATGCTGAGTAAAAAAAAGCTGCACTGGTTTATGACAGACTAGATACCTGAAGGGAAATTTTACTGGAGAGACACTTAATAAGGGCAGTAAAAAAAAAAAAAAACTAATTAATTTCCATTTTGATCTGTGAAGAAATACATTGTTAACACAACATTACAGAAGAGTAGTCTAACTTTATCTACATATTTAAACTGCCCTGAAATAAGAAAAAAATTGCAATATTTTGACATATGTAAGTGATACATGATGCTACATAGATAAATTATCAGAAAAAATGTAATGACTGGAGCTTATGTCTACTTTCTCATGAAAAATAGGGCAATTATTGCTCTTATCTCTTTTCATGTGAAGATCATGATATGAAAAAATAAAACATCTTTGATTCTCCTTGGTGCTACGTTAAATAACTGATACATGAGCTCGCCTGTACAGCCCCCTCTTCCTCCTTCAGAAGTATATTATTTTGATAATTCTTCAAGTGCTGCCCCAGGACAAGCTCTCTTGGCCACTTTACCATCATGCTAACAACTTTGTTGCTGGAAATTACTCCTCATGTCTGGTTCTCCAGCAGCAGTGATCGAATAGCTCAAGTGATTCATAATCATGAATTTCAATATTTTCTTTTAGACATCACCCATGTGCAGAAACTGAAATAAGTTGCACCAAAAATATCTTTATTTATAATAAATTGCTTTAGCCAGGAAGTTCCAATTACTCTTCTTGGGGCACTATCTTGAATACATGTAAAGAATTGAATGAATCATGGATGATCCTTTTTCTTTCCTTCTTATCTAATTAAGGTCACACTTTATTTTTAGAAGCCCAGCACTGGAAGTTTTATGAACTATCTGACTCTGTCAAATTCAAATTTTTGACAAGGTCAGAAGACCCTTAAAAACAAGCGTGGAAGCCTACTATATTAAGACAAATTCAACAAGTGCTAATCAAATGCAGGGAAGGCGTGATTTAAAATGCTATAAGCCCTCTTGATGTGAAAATCCCAGAACATTTGCCCTTTTTATTGATTTGGACCATAATATTCATTTTAAGGTATTAAAAACGCTTACACATTTTGCATTGTGTTATATAATAATACCAAGTTCATAAATACAGAAAAAAATTCAAATAATCGCACATACTGGCAATCTTTCTTTCATTATGGCATTGATAATCAGAATATTATCACAATAGAATTGTACTGACAACCTGTTTTGCACTGTTTCTGCTCCAAAAAATCGAATTCAGAGAAATCTCCTGGTGCTATTTGCCATCATCTTGACACATTGCGACTTCCACAGTAGAAATATTTGCATCATTGACATATATCTCCATAGATGTGCTAGCTTATTTTATTTGACACTGTAACATCATGTCTACAGATTCATATTATAAAAATCTCGTGAGAGTGTCAATGACTTAAAATCCCATTACAATGAAATGGAATTAGTGATATTAGGAAAACATTGCAAACAATGCCTAGAGTACCTCATTTCTGGGAACTTTGCTTTATTAAAATGTAAGCCTCTCTTTAAAGATTTAAATACATTTTGGTATGACTTTCTTTTTAAACATATTACTTTCTTAAAAGGCAATCTTGAAGCGATTTAAATTGTACAAAATTCTGGGTAAATTGTGTTTTGGAACCTTCATTTGTTGCACTATTTTAATGGTTAATACTGCTCCAGTCTGAAGAAGAAGTGGGAGAGAGGTCTCGGTGACTTGTCACGTATCGTTCCAATATGCATGTCATGGGTACAGAAAAATCTGGTAGAAATTAAGTTAGTGTGGCTTATTTTTTAAAATAAGCCAAATGCTATTTCTGTTACTAGAAGATTAGAATTCACCAGGTTGGTTTTGTAGCTATCTAGGAATAAAACTCGACTACTTGAAATTTCACAGTAGATAAAAGGGCCTTTTTCCTTTATTTGTTTTTATCTTAATTCATTTTAACTTCATTTTGAAGTATGACATCCTGTCCTATCTCTTGGTTACAACATCGTGAGACAAGTTACTTAGTGACATGTACAGAAATAGCCTCCGCTGCAGTTACTCTCATTCACAGAAAGCAGGAAGGTGGGCTGGATGCTTGCTGTTCATTCAACAGGGTAGATCCATGAATCTTTGACATGTCTTTAACTGTGTATGCTGCTTGGCCAAATCACTTTTATCCCTTCCATTGATTTGGGTATTAGTGTGGATGGTTCCCTAGAGACTCTTGCTTTTATGTGTAGGAAGGCTGGTGGCTTGTGAAAAAGGGACCCTCTATGAGCTTTTTTTCCTGAATTTATGGAGTACCACACAATCAGTTATGGCTCAGCTAACTGAAGCATGGTGCCCATTTCTGCTTGACTACTCAGTGATTTTAAATCACTACTGAGGACTTCACTATATTAGCTCAGCTACTTTATCAGATGTTTTCATTATAAAATATAGGTAGCACCACGAAGACAAACATTTTTGAAATTTCTCATATTCTTAAATATTTATTTTAAAAAAGCCCTGAAAACTTTGCATTCAAACACAAGTTTAGTTGTCAATGTGTAAGTGATAGTTATATTATTTTGATAACCAATCATTATTACTTATGCCTTCTTAATAGAAAAAGGATAACTGTTGTAGTCAGGGAGAAATGAAATGGGATTGTGGATCTCTAATTATTACCTGGAGAATATCAATAGAAGGAAAAGAATAAAAATTGGCTTTTTTTCAGAAGCCTTTGCAACTGGTTTACAGGACAAATTTGGCAAGATTTGGAGATGCTGGTTTGAGAAATTGGAGCATGCTATAAACAGAGCTTGATGAGGGATTCCAGTCAAAGCTCAGATCAGATCTCTGATGAAAATATAGAAAGAAAAGGACAGGCTCATAAGGTATCAAATGGTGACTAAATTGAAGGTTGTGCTAGAGATCATGGTTTTTTTTTCCTTGTTTTATTCTGCAAATAACTTATCTACATTTTGTTAATATCCTAAGACTTTGTAGAAAGCTGAGTTTAAGGGCTATGGACTAATTGATCTGGTAGAGGAAATTTCAAAGAAGCCTGATGTTCAGGCTGACCTGAGTAGTGCTGGCTGCATTCTACTAGATTTATAGTAAGAATAAGAAGCAAAAAGCAGAGCCGAAATTTTTTAAAACTTAAATTTTGGCCAGTAAAGAAACATGTAAAGTTTCTTCAAGTATCCACAGCATTTTTTAGTCTCATTCCCTCAGTTTCATTCACGATAGCCAGCAGTACTCTCTCTAATTTCCCAGGCCTTCCTTTGAAACCTGGGGAAGGGGTTACCTTCACGACCTCACAGCTCTTACATTCTGAAAGCCATGTAGATGATGTCAAGTTTTGTTACCATCTTAAGCAGTGGCCAGGCCCACTTGGACCATGGCTTCAATGCTTCTGAGTGCCTGCATGGCTAAGAATGGTGAAGTGAATCTTGATGACTCTTCTTGAACAGAGGCCCTGACAATCTGTACTCAGATGAAATATTTACCCTTGCAATCTTGACTCTTTGATGGATGGGACCTTTCCAGTTCCTGAGATGTCTTCAAGGCATCTTTCTTCTTGTTCTCACTAAAGTAATTGATTTCTTTTTAATGGTGTTAATCCCTTTGGTAACCAAGCCTTGGGGCTTGAATCTCACTATCGTGTGTTCTGGGGGACAGAAATGGAAATATAGGACTTAATTTTTGCCCTGCTGGTTTTCGGTCTTGCTTTGGTCTTATTCTTTTCTATCCCTCCTTTCTTCCCCTTTAGGATGGGGATATTTACCCTGTACTATATATGTTGGGAGTATATAACATGCTTTTAAGATCTTTCAGGATTTATGGCTAATAGCTTGTCTTGAGTCTCAGAGGAGATTTTCTATTTGGACTTTTGAGCAATGCTGGAACTATTGAGACTGTGTAAGGCATTAGTGCATCTTTGGTTATACACAAGCTAGTTTTATCATGTTATGACTTTTGTTTATTTGAAGAGTAAGTATGGTTTTAAGAGATGTGCATGGGTGTTAGGTTGATGAGGGTGGGGAATGCAATCACTGAATTTGATCATGTCAATTTGATTAGCTTTGGAAGTGCCCAGAAGACTGATGGAACACACATGAGGGTGTGTTTGGGTGGGTCACAAAGGCATGACCCTAAGGTCTATATCTAGTCCCTAGCCTCTTCCTTTCTCGAGTTCTTCCCCTGGTCTCCTTCCCACCTGTCATTTACTAAGCAGCTTGCTCTGTCTATCTTCCTCCTGGATGTTCTTGCCTTGTAGCCAGCCAATCCAGGACAAAAACCTCAGAAACCAAGAGCAAAGGTTCTTCCTCATCTAAGTTGGGTATATCAGGGGCTTGTTTTCAGTGACAGAAAACTAAGAAGTAAATAAAATACTCAAAATTGAGAACTATATTTGACTGGCTCTTTGCTCCTATTAATGAGTCAGAGATATTGTGTAAAATAGTATCTTTTTCTTTTTGCCTATAATCCTTCCTGGTCTAGGAATCAACCTCAGATGAAAATTTTAGAGATTAAATCTGTCTCAGGTTTTTATGTGGTTTCATTGAATAAAATATTGAATATATATATACATATATACATATATATATGTATATATATATATGCTTTGTACTGTATAATATAATATGCAATGGTCTCACATACAATTTATAATATATATAATCTAGAATTTAATATGTATGATATAATCTTTCATTTATAATAAAGAAACATTGAAATAAACTTTGGAATTTAATTTAAATGCTTTCTTTCTGTATCAGTCAAGATGATCAAGGATATGACACAGTAGCCTAGAATCCCAGTGAAGCAAAATGTCCACAATGTGGGGCCTGCGGAGTCTTCTTTATGTTACCATTTTCTTCACTCTCAGAATCAGGTTGATGAAATAGCCCTTTCCTGGAACATTTCTGTGACAGGGAGAATGAGATGCTGACCAGACAGATACTTACCTAGAGATGACACTTGTGCTTACTACTTGTAGAACAGAACTTCATATACATAAAGACAGGTATGATAGAAAATACCATTCTGACACATAGCAAAAATTAGACCATCTGAAAAATAGCAGTAGGTGCCATCCAGCTAAACTAAGTTGTGACTGGTAGCTAAGGCATTTTAGACACTATTTATTTACTCAGCAGCCAGCACAGAACTTGGCACTCAGAAGCTGCTCAGAAAATAGTCACCGATTGAAGAAGAACATTCTTAAAAACAAAGTTGAGTGCCTTTAATTTTATGACTATCATATTAGCAAACTGAGACTACCTACTGAGGGAAGACTTGGATTTGTAGTACACAGAATCAAATGAAATCAGCTTGCACTGCATGGTAGGTAGTAATCAATAATTTTGAAATGTTAATGAAAACCTGTCCTATGGTAGAACATGGAAGTACTGTTCAAACAGCAATATGCTTATGATATTAAGTTAGGTCTCATTTCTGACATGCAGAATATGAAGCTCCACAAGAAAACCCAGCTGGGATAGGTTTATAATCCAAATAAAAAATCAAAATTGCAATTATAAGCACAGATGGAAACATACAGCTCTGGATAATGTCACTATGTATAAATCCAGGAACAATTACAAAGCAAATAATATTGATTGGGGATCATACATGTCTTCAACTGAACAAACAGGAATCCCTTCCATACTCCCTTGATTTTTTTTCCCATGACTTGCCTGCCAGCATTATGTATCATCTTGTAGTCAGTTCACTGACGTCCTGTAGCTCAGCTGAATAAATGAATTAGTAAACAATGAAAAATATGTTGAGTCCTGCTGTCACTTAAGAAATAAATGTAAGTTGGCTAGACTTACAGAGAGAAGAAAGCAGGATATTGAATTATAAGGAAAAGCAATGTGTAAATGATTAAATGTGAGGTCGTGCCCAGGGGACTCTGGGATAAGTAAAGGGAGGATTGTTATAGTGGAGATATTTGGGCTGAGATAGATGGGGCTATGATTAAAGTACAAACACATATCAGAGTTTTTAAAAATAAAAGTGATTTAGGCAGCCCATTAGATTATTCTAAGGTTATGACTAATTCAAATTCCCAAAGAAAAATTATTAGAAATCAGGGTATAAGGGTTTTGAGGTTCAGCCACACTATTGCTGTGCGGAGGACTAGCAATATTCCTTGGATAATTGGATTACATTGCCTGCTGCTTTTGTATCTCATCTCACTTGGGCATGTATTTGATATTCAGAGAAAATTCACAGTAACTAATGAAGGCTGCAAGCACAAATGAATATTATTTCTATGCAGATTTTTTGGCAAGTGCATTAAACATTTGTAGAGAGCAACCCAGAGCCAGCGTCATGGATGGGGATGGAATTTTGCATTCTAATCATAGGTCTGTCTCTAGCTCCGTATTCAGTTTACTGGGGTCTTCCCTCTGTCTTGTGGCTGCACCATCTGGCTAACTGGACTGAAATTCCTCACATTATATGTTATCGAACAATAAAATAGAGATGATTTAAAATTCAAATAAAGAACTGTCAGAGAATTGAGCTATAAATCAAATCCTCCACTTTTGTCTTACAAACATTCTGAACTTCTAAGTGGCCACTGGGCATCCTGGTTCCATTCAGGTCCTTTTAAAAGGCAGCAAGACAGAGCTAAAACAGAAAAAGTGAATCCTGAAACTATTAGGACTTGTTCTAGGACTTCAACAGCAGGCTTGACTGAGTCTCTTCATGTCCCATGAAAAACATTAGACATCAAATTTTAAAATTATATAATAAGGTCTTCTGTACCATAACTCACTAAAAGATTTTATATATGTTCAGCATTATACAAAGCCTAAGAAATGTGCTAAAATGTTACTACTAGATTTGTAGGAAATCACAGAAATGTCCAACTGCAGGAATATTTGCTGTTTCCAAAATCAATGGACAGCTCATAAAAGTCCGAATGCATGAGCACTGCATAGCAAATGCTTTGACAAATATAGTGATGGTTAGGTCTACTGAGGGACATAGATCTCAGTATTGAAATTTTTGAAAATCATGAGTAGGGGCCATCCTTGTAAGACAGAGTCTAATGCAAACATTTTATGGAAAATACAATTGATCTGTGAAAAAGTAGGAGAGCAACGCTACAACAACCCTGTGAGTCTGATATATTTTCAATCTACCATTTGTGCTCCCTTTTAAATGTATGCATTGAAATAAAATCTTCTGTTCATATTCATTTCCAAGATAGTTTGTGTTGTGTTAACAGCAAAATAATACAAATGAAAGCAACATTGAATTTTTTCTCAATAATGGAAGCACTCAAATCTAGCTTTCATGTAAGCCCTTTCATAAGAAACTACACAGAGAAAACATGTATTGAATGCCAACTATTCTTTGCATACATTTGTTTTAGATTTGTACATTGTACATATCCATATGTGTACATGAATGTATGTGCATGCATCATTTCTTAGGGCCTAGAAGAAATTTTACAAGAACATATTCACAAGAGCCATGATACTAGGTAAATCAGAGACTTGTTCAAGGTTGCTTGATGCAGACTTGTTTCTGGCACCTTAATCATTTAAGAGACTCTCTGCATCACGTATATACTTTAGTGGCTCACCAGCAGGACATTGGCATATGACACTAATTTGAAAGCAAACAAAACAAAATAATTTTCCACATGAGAATATGCCTCAAACAAAACACAACAGAGAACCAAATAGAAGATGCAGAAAGAACATATTCATTTTCTGAAACAAATTTTGCATAGAGGACAAAAGAACTCAATTCCCATTCCAAGCAAAGCATGTGTTTTAGGAACATGTGGATTACTCCTCTGCAATTCTGTTTTAAGTAAATACTACCATTAAGCAACCCACCAAATAATGTGCAAACATTTAAATTTGTAGGTAAAATGTTAATCTTAGGTTCTCTACCACAGATGAGTTAAAAGATTGGATTTAGAAGTCCAATGGCTTCCAAAATCTCCTCTTTCCTCCCACTGCCTTGGGTAGGTAGAGACATCTTCCAATAAACTGTTTACCTAGAATTCAAAAGTGTCAGCTTGTGTCAGTGCTGCATATACACGAGTTCAAGTGAAGAGCACAAGTGATGAGAACAAGAGATATGGAGTATGAGATTTGCTCTTAGTTTGGCTCTGACACGGTTGGGTGCAAAATACAATGCCCCACAGAGCAACACTACAGCGGAGCAGAAGGTCCAAGGCCAACACCTCATATGGCAGATCAAAAACTGAAACTTGGGTAATTGAAGAGATTTGTGAAAGATCACACAGATTATGGTGAAACATTAAAATAAAAATCCTAACTTTGAATGTCTCATGTTATTGTATGGATATTAATTAGGTCTTCCGGAAAATTAAAAATTTGAACAACATTATTTCTTAGCTACATCTAGCACAAAAGACTATAGCTGCTAAAGTTTCAAATAACTAATTTGTATATGTACAGGCATATACTAAAATGTATATGTACAGGCATTAGAATAGACTGACCTAATCTCTCTGGGGTTCAAATTTCTCATTTTAAACATGTGTGTGTGTGAGGGGGTGTAGGCAAAAGCTTGTTTTTTCTTGATTTGTGTAATTATTTGGAAGTTCATAGGATATAAATCTTGTAGAAGCTTTCTTTAATTCTCTCATAAAAATTAGAAGATATTTTTGGTTACATAAGCTTAGACATATCATTTGTTTAGAAGACATAACTGTATTTAGTTAAATGTAGAACTTTACAAGGGCAAGAAGTTAATATTAATGCATATTTACTTACGAAAGTCAAGTCTACATTTTTTCTTGCTTTAAAATATGCAGTCATCAGAATTTGAGTATAATAGACTTAAAGGAAAATATAATTCTTCATTTGCTTAAAGTCAGATGAGTGTCCTGTATAATTCTAAATATAATCCTAGGAATAATCACAAATTCTACATTGCATTGTAAGATTGGAATGACAGCTACCTATTAGTTATTTTACACACTACATAAGTAATGATATCTTTAAAATAGTTTATTCATCTGTAAGGTTAGAATAATAAAATCTCTGTTAGAGTTTACTATGAGGCTAACCAGAAAGCGCATATATAATCTGTGTAAGATAATGCCCTTCACATGATAAAATGGAAGAATTCTGAAATTATTACTTCAGTCTTGTCATAGGTTTGTCTTACTATAATTTGAGTAAAAAATGTAAGCCTTGGCAAATGATTTTTTCTCTATTAATTTCTTTTGTACTTAAAATTGAAATTAATAATTGGAACATAGATATGAAAAGGTAGCAATACTGGACAAAAATGTCTTCCAGAAAGAATAAGAAGAATAGAAACGCATGGTAAATACACTCTGGGGAGACATGCAATGTGGTTTAGGAAGAAAAGTGAAAGCAAACATAGGGACAAGGGAGACATGAGGATCTGTCATTAATTAGCTATCATCTATTTCAACAGTAAATAAGATTTTGCTCTAGAAATGTTAATTTGTTAATAAAATTTTTCTTCCTTTGTCTTCCAAATTAAACTCTTAATTGTATATGTTAGATTTTTTCTCCCAAAAGTTGTATTTTCACACTTATTACTAATGATAATAACTGTTATAAAGTTATAGAGAAAGGAAAAAATTTAAATTATATAAGCTCTACAGGGATGGTTTTACACCTGTACACTCAAATTCTAAGACAAAAATGATTATCAGAAATGACCATCTCAGTAAAACCAAACAGTTAAGAATATAAAAATAAAAAGTCTTGTCTCCAAGCTGGAAAGATTTTCGAAAGTTTCATAATTTAGTATTGTAAAAGATGTTAACTGTGAGATCCAATTCATAGAAATTGTTTTAATATTGCTGTTTTTCAGTTCCATTTGGATGAAATTAAATAAATGAAAACTCTGGTTTGGTAGGAATGGCCATTGCATATATGTGTAAACTGAAAATCTGAAGAAAAAAAGCCTGATGTAAGCTTTCAAAAGGAGAGTAATTTGCATACTTATATTTAGGAAGAGTTGAGTTAAACAAAATATTAATGTGACAAGTAACTCTGAGCGAGGAGGTAGAAGTGCATATTAATGCACTGATCTTGTTCTGGGAAGGAGTATGACAATGCCAGACAGCTAAGAGATTGGCTGCTCCATGTGGAAGGAAGGAAAGGCAGTCACTGTAGCCACAGTGAGTTGCTCTGTGATGCTCCAGTCACTGCAGACATTAATAAGTCACTAGCTCTTTTCACATGCTTGTCATAACCTTTGTGTCACAATTTCAGTGAAGAGAGAATAGAACACAAAGAACTTCAGGGAGAGAAAATTAAAGTAAGCCTGTCAAGGACTGGCAGGTCCAGATTTGATCTGACTTCTGTTTGCCTCACTGTTCCCTGAGCGGCCTGTGTCAATCTCACTTGGCCGAAGTTTTCAAACACAGTACCTAATTTAAGATGTGTCACAATGCAATCAAATTGTCACAAGCCCATTGTGTGGGCATTCAGGCTTTCCAGTAATGATACTAATTTGGAAAGCCAAGTTTATATTGTGCTTTCATTAACCTTTATGAAATCAGAATCTAAATTTTGCCTTTTAAAGAGGCACACATAAAGCATCTTAAAAGGTACCTCCAATCTGAGAAGCCTAAAGGCATATCTATTCTTAGATAAGGCATATGCACATTTTACTGTAAAGCTCTAGAAATGACTAATGGAGGCTTAGCTATGGAGTATTAAACCACATATTAATAATGGAGAACAAGATTAGAAGGAGTGATCCAGGACACTAGCAACATTTGAGAAATAAAGATATTTCAGTTGAAGTTTTAGTAAAATATTGATATTAACACTATTGAAAAGTTCATATGTAACAAGTTCAAAGAAATTTTTGAATTATAAAGAAAAAGTTAAATAAGTTTTACGTGGATTCTTCTTTATAGTATTGCTTATTTGCTTCTTCGGAGACCTGGAATTTTGTCTAAAATGCAAGTTGATGTTAGTTACCCGTTGTATGCTGCTTCTTTGTGTTTCTTTGCCCTCTTTTTTACTGTACTTTCTTCTCCCTCCTCCTCTTCCTCTTCTCTTTTCCTCCCACACCTCTTCCTATTCCTCCTGTCTTCCTTCCCCTCCCCATCCTCCTCTTTTCTTTCCCTTCTTTCTCTACTTTTTCCTCTTTTTCCTTTTTCCCTTCCTTCCTCTCCTTGTCCTTCTCCTCCTCTGCTTCCTCGTCCTCTCCTCTGTCTCCTTCTCCTTCACCTTTTTTCTTCTACTGGAGATTGCACTTGATCTTAGCTAAAAGACCAGAAGCTATTTTTTCTAGAGATTGAAACAAAGGCCTTTGAATGGAGCTACTTTCTCAGCTCCTTTCGTTGTTTTTGTTTTGAGACAGTGTCTTGCTAAATTACTAACTTACCAAGGCTTAGGCTGAACTTGGAATCCTCTTACTTCAACCTGTTAGAATGCTGGGATTGCACCTTGCCTGGCTATTTCATGCTTTTGAATAAAGTTTTATTTGAAGTCAAGGAGACTGAAGATAAGTTCACAAGTTCAGACATACAGAAAGGCATCTTCTGTGTCACCTACTTGAAGACTAGCTGTACAGTACTATGAACAGAGAGAACAGTCAACAGACTTGGGGAGAAAGCAATTTTTAAATATTTCTATGTTTTCTCTGAAAAATAAATAAATATGTAATTCCTTTGAAAAAATCACCTATGCTACGTAATAATCTGTAATGACAGGGCTGTTTTACAATTGCAAGAGTTCCTTAATTTGACATAAAATACTTTATTTAACTGTATCCGCAGATTTTAAAATGTATATATGTATATATTTCTGTAGATAAACATACATAAATATCCACATGTATTTATATTCTAATTATCGTATTGAGTTAAGCAAAATGTTGTTATGGAAATATACAAAAATGCAGTGTATTTTTCAAATCGTCCTTCTCATGTTTCCGTCTTGGCTCACGTGGCTCATAGATGGTCTATGGGGCAAAGTTTCATTTGATGTTTTTACTCTGCCCCTTCATTATCGCCATCTACCTTTTTGAAGCTGGTTTACTCCAACAACCTCAAGAAAGAATGAACAGAAATAAGACATAGTACAAAATAACATCTCCTTAAGTAATTAGAGTGGGATATGTTTATATGATTGCTGCTTATTTCCTTATCCCAGGGCAAACAGACAGGAAAGCTGGGAAAGTTTTCTCTGGCTGGACTCCTGTGAACCCACCTAAAGCAAGTTTAGAAGGACACAATGGATATTAAGGAAAATAAATTTTGCAAAATCAATTCATCTTCTTTTACATTTCCCATGTATTTCTAAATTGATGAAAATTGTGTCTATTTATTGTATATAGTATACTGTTTTAATATGCACATATAGTGGAAAGGTTTTATTGAACTAATTAACATATATATTATCTCACATAATTTTCCTTCTTTTGTGGTGAGAACAAACTACACTTACCAATTTTCATGAATATACACTTTGTTATTAACTATAGTCACCATATTATGGAGAATACCTTTTGAAGTCATTCCACTTATCTAACTGATATTTTGTACCCTTTGGTCAATATCACCCCAACTTTCCACCTACTTTGGTCTGTGATTATCACTGTTATCCTTTCCATTTAAGAATTTAACTTTTTTATTTTCCCCATATAACTGTGGTATTTGACTTTGTGTATCTGATCTACTTCATTTTACTTATCTCCCAGGTGCATTCATTTTGTCAAAAATAGCATGATGTCCTGCTTGTTTTATGGCTGAAGATAGTTTAAATCCTATATCATCCTATAAGTGGATTTTTCTTCATCCCTCCATCTATTAAAATACATTTAGGACACAATATCTTCACTAGTTTAAAGAATGCTGCTATAAACATGGGTGTGAAAATATACCTTCAAGACAATGGTTTCGTATATGATAGGTAGCTTCATGTCACCATGACAAAATATGAGGAAACCAACCTAAAAGGTGAAAGGTTTAGTTTCAGAGGATTCAGTCCATGGAAACTTAGTTCTGTTATCTTGGGGCTGTGACATGACAGTAAATCACAACAGGAGTATGTTCTGAAAGCAACTGTTAACTTCATGGCAGCCAGTGGGCAAAAAAGAGATAAATGGCTTGCATTTCCAATATCTCCTTCAGAAATGCACACCAGTGACCTAATCTCCACTAGGCCTTACCTTCCAAAAATTACACCACCTCTATAGCATCACAGACTGGAGACAAAGTCTTTATAGTATAAGGATCTTTGGACACACCTAGGGCTTGTAGAACCCTACAGTGAAATTGCTGATTTATTTACTAGTTCTGTCTTTAATTTGGAAAGGAAGTTGATACTATTTCCTATGACTGAACTAATTTACATTTTCACCAGTGTGAAAGTTTCTTTCTCCACATCTTCCCTAATCCTTTCTAATTTGAGAAGGAAATGCAAGAGTACTTTGAAGTTGAGTGCTCCATCTCCGTTCTTTTAAAATAGTACCATTAAACCTTAATCAGGTGAGAATCTTCCCTCTCCTGTGATCTCTTTATCAGAGTTAACATAATTATGAACTAAAATACACTGCAGTGTTGACGGTAGCAGCAATCAGAAGAAAAAGTTTACACATTTTTAAGAGAAAACTGTAAATGACACCTTTTTGAGCATTATGTGGCAAGCAAATATCTCCAGATGATTTCTTATTAGCAAGGTATTGTATCCTGTTGATAGAATACAAATTAAAATACAGGAAATATTGGATGAAATCATAGAAAAAAATAGCATCATAGTCCCAGAAAAAGCAAATGGACATTTCTTTAATTCCCACCATCTTAACTTTCCTAAAGGGTATTATTAAATCTTTTATATATAATCATTCTATTTTGTTCTGGATATAAGATTCTTACATAGATTTGCTATCATAAAAGTATAATAAACATGTTATAATAGAGCATCAATTTATTTAGAAGGAAATTTGTGATTTGCTTTCTGAAATCTTTAGGTTTTAGATTTGTATAACTTGCTTAATTTCATAAATTTTAATATTATTTGACAAATTCATTTCTAAAGGCTATAACTATTATGGAAATGATTTTTTCTTGGTTGAGAAATGTCTCAATTCTTGAAATTGTATAGCTGACTAAACGCCAGTATCAGGACTGATTAATTTCCCTAAGGAAATTAATTTCCCTTTCCCTAAGGTAAAAGAAAGAATTGATTATAAATATGTTAATGCATATTTTTCCAAAAAGAAGATGGCATGGTATTTTAAGAAGGGGTAGTAATGTCAGACATATTTTCAAGAACTAAAATGATATTCATTCATTTTATAAGTCTTATGCTCATTGCTGGCATTCTTTGCTCTGGTCTTATGATAAATATGAAGAATTCGGCAGAAGGATAAAGTTATGTGTGCTCTAGTGAAACTTAAATTTTAGAAAGGAGAGAATGAAGGAAGGAAGGAAGGAAGGAAGGAAGGAAGGAAGGAAGGAAGGAAGGAAGAAAGAAGGAAGGAAGGAAGGAAGGAAGGAAGGAAGGAAGGAAGGAAAGAAAGAAAGAAAGAAAGAAAGAAAGAAAGAAAGAAAGAAAGAAAGAAAGAAAGAAAGAAAGAAAGAAAGAAAGAAAGAAAGAAGGAAGGAAGGGAAGATTACAGACACATAATTAAAATTTGGTGAATGTCATGGAAGGAGATACACATTCATCAAAGGACCAAATCTACTCTAGTAAATGAGATTTTACTTTTTTGGGGGGAGTACTGGAGGTTGATCTCGGGTCCTTGTACTTGCAAGGCAGCCCACCAAATCACTGAGCTAAATCCCCAGCCCCGTAAATGAGATTTTAGTTGATCCATAAAAATGCAAAGTAAGCATATCAATGTGAAGACAGTGGTTGGGAATGGGAGATCCAGGAGGAAATAACTTCCTGTCTCAATGTCTGAATATGAGAGTAAACATGTATGGAAAGAGTTGAAGGAGGTGCCATCTCTCTCTAGCACAGATGTTGGTATAGAGAAGAGTCAGAGATGAACCCCAAGAGATAAGCAGAGACAGAAATTTCTAGGGACTTGTCCACATTAAGCACTTGGAACTTTCAAGAAACCATCAACGGGTTCTGTGTAGAATGAAGAAGGGAGAAGACTTGTCCAACACTCTATAAAGCAAGTCAAAGTGTGGATGAGAGGAGGTTTGAAAGCAAACTGCAAAGAAGGCCATACATAGGCTCTATCTGCAACCCAAGCAGCCAAGGGTGGTTGTTCTCTGGTTATCGAGGTGGCAATAGAGGTAAAAAGAAATGGAAAGAATAGAGAGAGGTTTAGTCAATATATTTGGTAAATAAATAATAAAACATTTTATTAATAAAGAGTAGTAATATAAAAAGGACAAGAGATGAGAAAGAAGAGAGAAGTAAAAGTTGATGCCCACCACATTGCTGAGTTCAAGGACTAGGCAAGTCACTCAGCAGTACAGTGCTTGTTAGCCATGCTCAAAGCCCTGAGTTCAGGTTCCATTACTGAAACTAAAATTGTTGACTTCAGCAACTAGGTGTATATTATAATAGCGTAATGATCCCATGCACTGAATATAGTGATAAAGGGCTGCTTTGGGAGTGTGAGAAGGATTTAGAAACCATTGGTTTAAATTCTCTCTAAGACATCAAAGACAGTTATCTACTAAAATATTTGATATATAATTTGCAACTCAAGACAAGTTCTAGGGTGCAGATAAAAATTCAGGAGTTCTCAGCCTAACTCTTATTGCTGAATGTATGAGATTTAATCAAGAGATAGAATTGAACTGAATAATATTCTTTCACTTTACTAATACTAAACAAAAGGATTTACACAATTCTCCATTTTTGGTATATACCTAGAATAGAAAAGTACATGTTTTCCTGAAAAAGTAATGCTATTTAGGACTCCGTTTTGATTTCAAGAATCAAATAAATTCATTTAACACAATGTAAAGAATTATAAAATATAACAATCAGTTTTAAATAACCTAGTAATATAGCAAATTACTTCCAATAGAAATGTCTTAAATAATGCATGGAATATAATAGTTTAGGATTATGAAAATGTGCCTAGTACTAAACAGTTTAGTTAATGATACAAATATCTTGTTATTGGTTAAAGATAAATTGACTAGAACACAATTTCTATTTTGTATGCAATTGTCTCAAAAATGGGTTTTGCTCAAATGTTTTATTGGGTGTCATGGTTCTTATAATGAGAAAATAGCAAGGCAGATGTGCAGAGTTTTGTAGGACTCATCTTCACTTCTATTTGTAAATACATATAGATATTTTAGGAGGTATTAAGCTGACAGCCTTAAGAAAAGTTGGTCAAGACAAGAGGTGACTTTTTTTGAGAGAAAATAAATCCCACTACAGTAACAAGACCTACCTTTGTATCTTGACTTTAATGTTTACTTAAATTTTGTGAACCTCAAAGTTTTCATCTTGCAAATATATATTAAAAAATACATCAAATGATTTACAAATCGACTGCCAAAAAATAAAGGAGGAAAAAGTAGTAGTAGATTTGTTTATAATGTTCGTGGCAGCTTAATTGCTGTTTGAAATAAGGTCATGTAAACAAAGTGAATTATTATCACACCATTTAAGGAAGAAATGAAAAGTAATACACCTATGACATAGTAAACATTCTAGAGCATTTAAGAATAAAGAAAAAGCATTACATCTACTAATACTCTCATGAATTTTCTTGAAGAAAGAGACATAGTCACCTTACTTTCTAATTCTCCATTAAGGAAAAACATGAAGACAGGTATAAAAATGGAAGCATGGGATAGATGCGTAAGTCAAAGTAAATACTGAAAGCTACATGAATGTCTTTGAAATGTTGCAATTCTTTGAAGACCCATTTTTAAGCCAGAAATAGCGTTGGAAATCCCACATATTGAATAAAAAGGGAAGTCAGCTGAGTTTCTGAAAGTTAAAGTTGTAAGCTGTGTTGCTCTTTGTCACAAACTCATAAAATTAAAAAAATTTGCTTGCTTTTCTAGGAAGATGATACAATGTAATCAATAATGTTTAAATGAATTTCAACCAATTGCCCATTCGTTCCTCTCATTACTATTTTTTATATGCAGTATAGCTTTGACGATCTCACTCTGACAGTTCCAGAATATAAAAGTTTAAGGAACTAGTTTTCCTGAAACTTTTGCAAAGGCTTTACATTAATATCTAACTCTACAATACAGATGAGTCATCTTACAAGACTTTTAAGCAATGTCTGACACATGTCCTCAGTATATGCAAACACAAGTGAAATTAGCTATCATTTCTCGAAGGAGTCATTAAATAGTAGATGTGAACAATATAAATTACTTCTTGTCATCTTTTCTTCATTTGATCAGTTGAAAGGTCCCTGTATAAAATATAGGGAAGAGGAAAATGCACTGGAAATATGACACCCTTTATGTTCAATTTGAAGGTTTGTTCAATTTCATATTCACACTACTCCACTTCTGATGGTCTTTCTTTTCAGAATGAGATTCCTTTGATAGTCAGACATCTTATATCTTATTCCTCCAGGCTAAGATCTCTATTTGCACTGCTTCCTTTAGAAAATTAGAATTTCTATCTTCTACAATATTAAGCACAGACTTTTTAAAAAAGTGCTTATGACTTGACAAAAAAATACATTAGCTGTGAAAACTGACAAGAATTTGTGCATGTGGTGACTGCAAGAAGTAGCAAAGCCTCTATTACTAACAAATTGCATTTTATTATAAAATATGACTCCCATTAGTTTTGAGCTACAGACAAGTCTCTTCTCATGGTTTCAAAAGGAGTTACCTTGACAAGATTCAACTTAAATTACATCTTGATCTATACTATGAACACAAAAGAACCTTTTCTGCATTAAAATGACAATAAGAGCCTGATTTATGATCTTAAAGGAAATAGTTAATTAAATAAATCAAATGACTTAACATTTGTTCCCCATATCCCCCCCAAGGGTGTAACATATGATAAAAAAGAGTAAGTGCTATAGCAAGTATTCAGTCTGCAAAATCAAGGTATTATATAGGTATATTAACATGTGACTTCAGTTTGGAGAATTTCCAACAGATAATGAGAAATAAGACAACTATACCCTCGGAACTATAAATTAATATGTAGCCATACTGGACCCATAATATTGGCATGTGTTTTTTTCTCTATTTTTCTATAGTCTCTTTTTTTCTTTAACTAGAAATAGTTTATAGATTTATGGCTAGATCATGCTTCATAATTTTAAGTATCAAGAAAGTTTATTCCGGTCAATTTTGAGAGCTTAACTACCTAGTATTTCTCTAAGCATTCAAACATAAAATTTCTAAGTAAAAGAAAGTAGCTAACAGAGAATTGGAAGAAGACAAACATTTATATTAAAAGTTAATATTAAATCACTGTCAAGAATTGTTCAAATGTTAGCAAAGTAGATAAAATTCACACTTTCATGGAAATTGCAGTAAGGATGAGTCTAACATAAATGTGACAATGACTTAATAATTATCACCTGAACTGGATGCTAGATTAGGAAGGAAGGGAGATAGACAGAGCCGGGATATTGAGGAAAAGTTTCAAAAGAAAAACATATTGAACTGTATTTTAAAGATGAATAATGAGATAGAACGTGTTCTAGGTACAAAGAATACTACGAAGGAACGTCAGTCTTGAAGAACCACCTTCTTCAAAGGATCAAAAGATCAGTTAAAGATAGACAACAGACATTAGAGAATATTAAGCCATGTATTTGGGACATCTACAGAAAGCCTTACTTAGATGTAGTACTGAAAATACAATTCATGACTTAGGATGAAATTTCTCTACAAACATATAAATCAAATGAGACGTGGTAAATGCATGCAGCTAGGATAACTTCATTCTCCCTTAGATAGGATCCCACAGGGTTGAGTAGAAGTGAAGTTTCCTTTTTGAATTCAGATGCTTTCCAATCTCTATAGTAAATATCTGGATAACCATTCTCTATAGAGATCCCTAAATATAAATAATTAGAAATAATCTGAGAAACTAAATTCAATATTCTCAATATTTAATAGATTTATATAAAAAATTTTATATATAAAAAGTCAATAAATACTTTTGTACAGTGTTTTAACAAAATGTGTTAGGTATTAAGATCTTTTATTTTATTTTTCATTTATTTATTTATTTATTTATTTATTGGTTTTTTGAGACAGGGTCTCACTATGTAGTTGAGACTGACCTGAAGCTCAGTATGTTGTCCAGGCTGGTCTCGAACTCAGAACTCATAGCAATCCTCCTGCCTCAGCCTCCTGAGTGCTGGGATTACAGGCATGAGCCACCACACCCGGCCTTTTATTTTTCTTTAAGAAGGATTAAATGAGATCTCTTGGTCAGTGCTCTACTACAAATCCCATTGTAATTTAAAAGTGCTTAATGAGGTTACCTAAGTAATCAATAATATTTTTAAATTATTAATGTTGTTTCTACGCCTTATTAAAATTAAAGCAATAAAAATTAGTTATTATTTTGTGTAATCTGTCAACTACACTGCAGTTGTACTAAGATCTTTTTTTAGTATTATGTGAAATCTAAAATACTTATTCTTAATTACCAAGACATATAGAGTATACTCATAGCAAATTTACTGGCATCAAATTTAAATATTATGCCTTTATTTTGCTAATGTATCCAAGTTCTCATTGTAGAGGGAAATACTAGCTTTTGTTGTATTTGTTTTTAAATAACACACAAAGATCTCTTTCTATCTTTACATCAAATTGATAATTTTTACTGAAAGAAATGTAAGAGTAACTCAAGTAGAAAATTTTTAATAAAACTAGATGATTCAACAAGAATGCAGTCTAGATTGAGAAGCTTAAATTCTCATAACTTGTTAGAACCAGAGCTGAACTCAGATCCACCTCTCACTTGTAACTCACACGCTGTCCGCCACGTCATGCCTAGAAGTGACATCCCTTGGGGCTGCATAGTTAAATCATTTATGCTCTGATAGTACCTATAAAAAATAGTTTTAACCAAGGACAGCTGGAAGTGGTAAATCACCTCTTTGCTGATAAAGTTTTTAAAAACCTCATGAAGGATTCTGCTTTACTTTATACTACATAATTGATGTCGTATGAAGTAAATATCTGAACAATAAAAATACAATGATGTTATTCCCCTCAAATATGTACCAATAATTATAATTAAAATAAACCATATTTCATAGACAAAATTTCTCACACTGTTAAGCAGATGAAAGCAGCTCTGCTGAATTCAAGACTACTTTCCTTTCAGCTTACCACTGATAGAAATGAGTCTATATGTCTTAGGTCAATAGTCAAGTACACATCAAATAGTACAACAAATGTGGCTGCTTAAATAACCATTTAATAGAGTGCAAATGATTAACATTGTCAAAAAGATACAATTAGGGTTGGTGGTGTAGCTCAGTGGCAGAGAACTTGCCTATCTTGGATAAGACACTGGGTTTGATCCCAGAATTACATTTAATAATTATTGTGGAAAGAAATAAACACCTTCAATTATTTTAATTACTATTAAGTAGCAGATAATATGGTACTGGACTTGAAAATATAAGGTTGACTCCTTGTTCTACCACTTCCCAATTACCTGTCTTCTGTTATTTTGAAAAGTAGGAATGAAATTACCTGACTTTTACTTCTTGGAAAAATTAAGGAAATAATTAATATGAGAGTATGGTCTCATTGCCTTATAAACCAAAACAGTATCCAAAACAATTATGTATATTGGTCAAAAAAATAGAAATAATCTCAACCATTGCAAAAATTTTCACCATCAAAAATTACCATATACAGATCAAGTTAGATATTTTCCTATATCACCCTGCTTCTTCAATCTTCCAAGTTCTACCTTTGCCCAGTAACAAAATACCAACAGACTTCTTTGCTGCCTAGCAACCACTTAAAAAAAAAAAAACTTTGGGGAGTTTGAAAAGTGGAAAAAGATCATGATATGTGTGTCCCTGGATATTTTACAAAGGAGTTTTCCTAGCCTCACTATGTGTGCCAAGTGAAGATCATAGGTCTCATCAAGGTGTCTTCTCTCTTGATTCCTGTACTCTGTCTTACTTCTCAGGTTTAAAGTTAATAACAGTCCCCATATTACTGTTCTTTGCTAAGCTTTGCTATATCTTCATATACACTTTCACTAAGCTCTTTTCAAATTCCCAGCATGACAGTGTAATCCATTTCCTGCTGGGAAGCTGACTGATATAAAACTTTAGTAGTTGCTAATAATTTCAGAACTGCAGGATATGACATCTAGGTTATTTTTTTTTCTACTAATGACTAGTGACATGGTTAATTCCATCTCTAGTGTCTTAAACAATCCACATTAACAATAATAATATATGTTTTCAGATATAGAGTTTCTATGAGACTATACCATGGACCATAACACAGCTAGACCCCTGAATCAATTGTTGTGACTAGCAAATAAAGAGTGAATGATATAGTTCAATAAAGCCATTTACCATACTTCTTGACAAGCTGTCATGACCAGTTTTTCACCAATCTTTTGTGTTAATTCTGTGAGCTTGAAGGAAGTCAATACAAGTATAATGGAAAAATCAACACAAAAACCTTAGTCCTACATTACAGAGAAATCAGATGGCAGCCGGGAGCTGTGTTCTATGAAACTAAAGCTACCTAATATTTCTGTTTTTCCACTGAACTAGGCACAGTGCTGCAGAAGTCAATGATTTTGGATAATAAATAGGAATCTGAATTCCACAGTGTTGATCCCATAATCATTTGTATATCTATGAGAAATATTGTAATGTATTTTGTTCAGCTAGGCTTAAACTTCCTTTTCGCTTTAATGTGCTCAAATATGATGTGAAACATAGATGATCGCATTAGTTAATGTTTTTGTTTTATTTTTTATTTATTTTTTTGGGGGGGTTGGTTTTTGTGGTACCTGGGCCTTTTGTAGTACTCAGGACCTTGTACTTGCAAGGCATGAAGCCGCTGAGATAAATTCCCAGCTGGCCCAGTTAATGGTTTTAAAGAGGTAATGTTACCAATACCTAAACTATCTTTTGATCTTTTAAAATTGTGTTTATATTTCTGTATTTCTAGAACACAATGAGCCAAGTTCCATAAAAACAGAATATATGCTTTGAAGTGTTTTGTCTATACGAGTTGGCACTGATGTGAATAGCTCCAAATCATAGCTTAATGTTTGCGGATGTTCACAGTGTAAAATTATCTAAATTTTCAAACTAAAAAGCAACATATGCCTTTCCTATAAAAGAGACCAGAATTTTATTTTGATCTTTATTTATCAAAAATTTTCTCCTCTATGCTTTGCAAGCCAAATAGAAAAGGGAAAAGGAAATCTTGTTTTTCAATTTAATTTTGAGCAAATTTTAAATAGTTTCTCCGATTATCTAATTTGATTATAAGCAATACATTCCAAAGTGAATCAGCCTAAGTCATTAAAAAAACTGCTTTTGTTTGAGTTCCTATTTTTAAAAAATTATGACTCTGGAGAAAGAAGATGCTATCATCAATTTAGAGGAGGCAACTTTTGAAAATAAGAATTTAATTTATAAAAACTCCTCTTTTTACAATTCAAAGTGAAACAGAGGTTCTGAAAATGTTCAAAACAATATAAGTACATTGTTATACTTAAGACTTTAATAATATAATGACATAATATTAGCTCAATTTTCTACTCATGTAAATAGATCACCTCACATGTCATTTAGTGATAGCTATTGAAAGACCCACTAAGGAAATTTTAAACATTTTATTATA
>NW_022900950.1:4383172-4384534 GCF_012274545.1 Fukomys damarensis | reverse complement strand
ACTAAAGATTGGATTTGAGGCCTCAAATACAATTGATGAACTAAAATATTAAGGAATGGGTTGATTTGATATGAATTGTTTGATTATTAATATCCAAGGTATTTTTATGTAAGAGCCAAGAAAATTCATTAAAATATGAATAGTATTGCTAAATATTTTCTTGTTAGGTATATCTTTTAAAAATCACTTCATATTAAATTTTAGGAAAAAAATTATCCACCTTGATTGGAAATTTTTAAATGACAGGTAATAATTAATTTCTATTCCTGAACAATAAACATTTGGTTAAAAAAAAGAACATATTATCTTTTGATGAGTAAGTGAAGTAACTTTATTAAAAAATGATTTTGGTGGTATTTAATGTTTCATGTAGTTTATTTGCTTATATAAGCATAAATTTTTTCAACTTAATTTAAATTCTTGGCCATGATAATTGTCTTTTAAAGTGTCTATACGATAAAGAAAAAGAATTTGTCATTATCCACATGGTTTCTACATGATTGACACTAAAACTTTTACTGATTGTATTTAATGAGAGCTTTGGATTAAATGTGTCAGAAGTGCCTGCTAATTAAATGCCAAAAATGATAATTGATTGTTGTTGAAGTTTACTGAAGTACCTAAGACTTTATTTCTTAAAGAGTTATCTAAAGACATATAATTTAAAGAATGTACTTCTAGACCAAAGCAGAAAGGAGCACAAAATTTAAAAATATTTTCCCCTTACTGCCATATGCTGTATGTGTATGGACTCTTTTAGAATGTCTGTGCCTTCTCTCAAAATTTTGTTTAAATATATACATTTGATCATTTTTATCATATTTTCTTTAACCAGAAAACTTAATTTTTTTTTCTTTTTTTTGATTCTGAACTCGGGATCTTGTGCTCGCCAGGCAGGTGCCATGCCACTGAGCTAAATCCCCAGTCCTTTCTCTCACCTTTGATTTGATACTATTCCTTCATCAGTGAATAAATTTTCATTGGCAAACTATCACAAAATGTCTTTAAGTTCAACTTGATATCACAGTACTTTATTAAGTGAGATATAAAAGGGAAGCAATAGAAGAGGGCCTAGAATAGAATGAAGACCTCCCATCTCGGAGTATATCAATTACCTGAATTAATTACTCAACTGGGAACATATTTGCATGTGATCTAGTTATTTTCAAATTTATCAGAAATGTCTTTAAAATAGCACATTTTAACAATTTTTATTCATACCCATGATAAATTTCAGGGCACTGTGTATTCATGTAGTGGTGCTTCTGCCTACTTCACAAGCACAAGGTCCTGAGTTCAATCCCCAGTACCAATAAATAAATAAAAAAAAAAAGAAAAAAGAAGAAGAAGAAGAAGAAGAAA
>NW_022900950.1:4363555-4382939 GCF_012274545.1 Fukomys damarensis | reverse complement strand
AAGAAGAAGAAGAAGAAGAAGAAGAAGAAGAAGAAGAAGAAGAAGAAGAAGAAGAAGAAGAAGAAGAAGAAGAAGAAGAAGAAGAAGAAGAAGAAGAAGAAGAAGAAGAAGAAGAAGAAGAAGTCCTAAGCCTGAATACACTTGATTTAATTTTTTTGGAGATGAAAATATGATAATGACCAATGAAAGAAAATGTTAGAAGAGTAAACCAAAGGTATTTGTTTGGGGAAAATATCTTTATTGGATGATACTTTAGTATTTTCTTAATGGGGTAAGGCTAAATATTCACATATAATACATGAATTTTCATTTTGAAGTTTCATACCTATTTAAAAATAATTTAAAAGTAATATAGAAAAAAATCCACAGTCATCTTGATAATATTTTGAGAAATTATTTAAATTTACTGGGTAATGACTGAAAGGAAGAGAAGATTCATGTTAAGCTGAGTTAATTTCCTCTTATTGAACTTGGTTTTTAGAATGGTAAGTAAGGTACATATGTGAGGCTTCTCATGGTTTGTGTTTAGATTCCCCCCAAAGCCTCATGACATCAAAATTGGTGCTTTTCAGAGGTGGCAGGACCTAATGCGTGTGATGCTGGAATCCATTCATGATGCAATGCTAAGATCAAGAGCACCAGGATTAAGGGTGTGAGTGCTTCCTTCCAGAAATAACCTGGATCAGATATAAGGGTAGAAAGAGCTGAGGTTATCCCTTGTTGCCTTTGCTACCTTCTGCCCACTATCAAATGTTTCTTCTCTGTAATATCTGTCAGCCATGGCACCCTTCCTTGAAGTCAGCTGATTATGGGCTGAAAACTCCACAGACTGTGAGCTAAATAAGCCTTTCCTCCTTTAACTTTGGGTGTTGGGTATTTTGTCTCAGCCATGAGAAAAGCAACTGAGACAAGTCTCAAGTAACTAGACTTGAGCACAATATAGCATCTCCTTCAACAGTGTCGTGTATATATAGAAATTGAATTTCTCTCCTTCTAAGTGAATGATAACTTCAAAAACTGGGAAGAATAAAATGTCTCTGATTCTTTGAGAGGGGCACACATAAAATAACGATACGAGGGCCGGGCATTTAGCTCAGCGGTTCGGTGGCCTGCCTTTGCAAGCACAAGGACCAGAATTCAATCCCCGGTACCAAAAAAAAAAAAAATAATAATAATAATAATAATAATGATAATGATAACGATACAAATTGAGAGCATTTTGAGACCACAGTTCTGGAGAATAGATGCTTCAGGTCCAAGTGTATATTAAATTTTCCTGTATTCACATAATGGACCAAATTTATATTTGTTCTTTCAAACTTTTTATTTTAGAACACCAAGATTTATAGATGGTAATATAGTCATAATAAGTATTATAAATTAATAACTCATAGTAATCATTAAAAATGGGGAGTGAACTCAGACAAGGTTTCTAAAACAGGTCCTAAGTCACAAGTTATACAACCTCACACAACTTACTTAACACTGTCCTTCAGTTACATCACCTACGTAAGATAACAAGGTCATTTTCATTTCATTGTTCTGTGCATTAAATGAATGAATGAACAATTACAGAATGATTGAATCAATAGTTATTACATAGAAAGGCCTATAAAAATATTTCCTATTCTATAAGAAGAGAAATTCAAAATCAAAGAGGTGAAACAATGTGTGCAAGATCAACAAGGAGGCAGAATTGGGTCAGAATCCAAATCTACCTTCAACACCATGACTACAACCAGTAAGTTGTGTTGTTACTCTGTGGTGCCACAGCTTTTCTTGCACGTAGAGAACTTGTTATTGAATGAGTTTTGCTCTAGACCACAGGGAAAACACCACTTTTCCTAGTGATAGTAATGGTGTGTGTTCAGGACAAAGACAAAACTAAAGATAGGATTTCAAAAAGAATCATCAGTGCTTGTTTTCTGTACACATCAGACTGATTTACTAGTGATAAGAGTTCAAAATGGTGTTTGGGGGTGAAATTACCCTTCATCTAATTTTAAATACTAGCTCACTAGATTTGGGAATGTCATCATGTAAACCCATGTCAGCATTTTGTGGCTAAATGGTATTTGGGGCTGTGGGATCCTATCTAAAGCTCTGGTGAAATGCCTACTGATGAGCCCATTAGAATATGTAAATTTTCTGAGTAGAAGCTCAATGAAGGTCTATTTGAAGAAATAAGGAAAAGAAAAAACAATGGAAAGAAGAAAGCACAGAAAGGAAGAAGGAAGAAGGGAAAGAATTAAGGAAAAAGAAGGAGCAAGGAAGGGAGGAAAAGAGCAAACAATGACAGAGAAACAAAAGAAAGAAAAGTTGAACAATAAAGAAAATATTTCTAGACAAGATAAATTTCATTGGTGATCATTATATTATCAATCAAACACTAAAGCCCGTCAAGTTAAACTACTTAATTTTACTACTTAAATAATTCCTATACTTCCACATTTCTCTACGACAACATAATGTTCTGGATAAACATCCTCCCCTCTAACAGTCATGGCCACTAGTTTAAGTTCCTTTAGGGTTCCAATTACATGTTGTCCTCATCCTCACTGGTATTTTTGGTACCTGAGAAATTACAGGCAAATAGAAGATTTATGGTGATCATTCACTGAATTAATTTTTAATTCGAGTACTATTTCCTCTGTGTATTGTGTTCTCATATTTAAAATAAAATGAACTGCTTTTCACAACATTTTTAGCTTTTCTGTATATCACCAAATGTGTTTTTATGTGACTAATTTTAGGTCTTTACCCCAAGAAACTTGTACACACACAAATTTTATCACCACTCAGAACAAGTTTCCTTGGATAACCTAGTCTATATGTCCTCCAGAATAACTACTACTTTAAATTCTGTAATCTAGTACATTTCTCCTTTCTCGAATTTCATATAACTGAGACTATGCAGTAGGTTACGTTTTGTTTTAGCTTTTTGTTCACCCCATATAACATTTGCAAGTCTTATTAATGCTTGTGTTAGCATCAGTGCACTATTTTTATTATGGTATCACATCCTATTGTATTAGTGCACAGTAATTTGTTTACCATCCCATTGAAACACATTTGAATTATTTTTAGTTTAGAGCTACTATAAAGAAAATTAGTATTAAAACTCATATTTTATTTGGCCAATAACTAGGAGTACAAATGTTCAGTCAAAAATAAATCTGCATTTAGATTTAGCAAATATTGCCAGTCTTTTAAAGGTATCGTACCAATTTATACTTCTGGCAGAATGAGTAAATGCTCTGTTTTCTCCATAATTTTGGAAAATTTGGTGTTATCTATCTTTTTAATTTTATCAGTTCTGTGGGTATAGTGCTATAGCATTGTAGTCTTATTTTATAAGACTCATGATTAATATTGTTGGGCTCTTTTTCATTTATATTTTTTTTCTGTGGAGGATGGGAGGATGCTCTCATGAATTCAACTCTGTATGCATATATTTAATAGAATAGTTTGTCTTTATAATTCATTAACTCATTTATGGTTAATATATAAATATATAATAAATAGATGTATGCTTTTATTCTTTTGGTACTGGGTATTGAACCTAGAACCTAGCACACATTTTATCACTGAGACAATGGTTTGTTAGACATTTGTAGATTTTTTTCTTGACTAGGACCACTATCTTTCATTGATTTTTGTATATGAAGCAATGTGGGGTCAATTTCTATCTTCCCTTATGGATATCCAAGTTCTGTAGCACTTTTATTTTAAAAGTTCATTTTCCTTATTGAATTAAAACATCACACAATACCTTTTTTATGTTGCTGCCATAGCAAGTTTTTTTCTCCCACATTTATTATAGTCAATATTTTTCCCAGCAGTAGATCTTGAACTCTTCTATTTCCCAGCTTCCCTTTTGAAGCAGAACCAAGAAAAAGTCTAAATTAGAAAGTACAGACATGAATGTGTGAAAACATAATCTAAATAATGCAAGCTTTACACTTTCTTTTCAAGAATTTTTTGAAGTATTAAGAGTAAAAAATAGGCACTCCCATGGCTGTTTTTCTTTCTTCGTGTAATCTTACTGATTTTATTGTCACAAATTTAGCCATTATTCATTTATTTTCCCAAATGTAAAACCCATAGTATGTGACTGCTTTAAAATTTTTGAATGACAGATAAAGAGAAATAAAATATGGAGTATCAATGATTGTAATGTTCATATTAATGAGCATTAATGACTATGTGCATAGTATAATTGAAAGAAAGAAGAAATTAGTCCTTAGAGAAGATTTGCTCATGGTTGAGTTACCTCCTAGCCCCTTTTCCCGCCTTCAACTATGCAACTGTATCAGTCACTTTCTCATCAATAGGACAAAATACTTGATATTTGAAACTTAAAAGAGGAGAAGTTTATTTTTGCTGAAAGTTCAGGCATGGCTGGTTCCAAGTCAGAAACAGCACAGTGGAAGGACATGGCAGAGGGGAATTCATTCCTTGGCAGCCAGGAAGCACAGAGACTGGAGGAGAGGAGTGATGGACAAGCACAAACCCTCCGAGCAAACACCTCTGGTGAAACCCTCAAATTGAACCTATGTATGAATTTATCAGTGGGCTAATCCATTATGAGTACAGCACTCCGTAATCCAAATACCTTCAAAAGCACAAATTCTGAACATACGAAACTTTTGGGGGACATTTTGAATCTAAATGATAGTAGCCACCAGCAGGAATATTACATTTTTATTCAAAATTTAGCCATGTCAAATCTTCAGTTTCTTTGAAGAAATCCCTTGGATTGGTGTTACTCAGGCTCACCACTGGTAGGCATATTCGTTCTTCAGTTTATTCTAAATTACTCAATTTAATCCCTTTAAATCCAGATCTTAGAATTTTGTCTGTCAGAAAAGGGAAACAGACATGCAGGCTTCTTATTGCTGTTGGAATGTTGAGTTAACTATGAGTTAACACAAAGCAAGATCATAAGTGGGCGTGCATACACATTTCTAAATGGCAAACATAACTGTAAAGGATAGAACTAAGACATATCATGTTAAATGAAAATATTTTCTTTTTCTTTTTATTTGTATTAGTATGTACAAAGATTTTGGGTAAACTTATTTGAATGTATACATGTGTTATTATTATACCCAAGCAAATTATTTTACCACTAAGCTCATATAATTTGAAGAGAATTTAAAAATCTGTTCAATTTACAAATTACTAGCATTCAACACAATGTCATTAATGTTATTACTTCTACTGAACACTAGATGTCTAGATTTATTTAGACCCATACCTGCAATTTTTTATCTTTTGGTCTATGTTTTCCCATTTTCCATGCCTCTCTGACCATCATAACCAATTTCTATTTCTGTGATATACATTCATATTACTGTGCTATATATAAACATATCCTTACATGTAAATGAGATCACTATTTGATGTTCTGTGTCTGTTATGATATCCTCTAGTTTCAGCCACGTTGAAGTAATGGCAGGTTTTCCTTTTTGCTTAAGGTAGAGTAGTATTCCACACTTTGTCTAGGCATCCATACATGACGATTTGATTGTTTCCCTACCTTGACTATTAGAAATAATGCTGCAGTGAGCATGGGAAATAGAAACCCTTGTGAGGCACTTATTTAATTTTATTTCTTTATACACCTAGGTGTATTGCTGGTTCATATAGTAATTCTATGTTTAATTTCTCTTGGAAAATTTTCTCCTGGTTTTCACATTGACTTCACCAACATACATTCTTACCAGCCTGATATATTCTCTTTTCTATCCACTTTCACCATTAACATTGTAATAAAAGCCATAAATTGAAATATTTTCTAACTACATTATAACCTGTCCAATTTTCATTGCTAGTAACTTATAACTTTATTTTTTGTGATAGTAAGTAGTATTAGCAGCAATGCTTATTTCTATTCATCTTTCTGCCTTGACATCATTCTTCTTATGTCTATAAAATCAAAATTTCTCATAGATATCACTGGATAACAGCACCTTAGCTTATAAATATTTTAAATTATTTAAAAAAATTCTTTGTCATTTTACTTTCTGAGACAGAATTTCATATTTGAAGTTTGGGGTATGGAAATGAAATAGTGTGAGTGTTCTTTTTTTTTTCCATTCCAGCAACTTAACAGGTATTATCATAGAAATTTGTCTCAATAGTTTTGTAAGGTATGCATCTTGGAAAGCTACTGATTTACATATTTTGGTACTCATTTAATTAGATGTTCTAGTTGAGTGTTGCAAAGTTAGCTTGAAATGGAAAACAAATATGCTTACTTATCTTCAAATGTCTAATAATATCTGATATACTATTTGGGGCTTGTTAGGTTGTTAATGACTACTTAATAAAGAACGATCTATTGTCATTGTCATAATGTTGCTTTCTTTGGTAACAATGTAATGTGTTGCTAAGTATGAGAGAGAGAGAGAGAGAGAGAGAGAGAGAGAGAGAGAGAGAGAGAATACAGAACACTGTAGAGAGATACCTTTAAAGTTAGCTCTTAAGGTTTTGCAAAAATTGAGACAATTATCTAGTTAGCTCTATCTTTAATAAATGTAACAACAACAAGCCTAGAATGAAATGGGATTAAGAGACTGGAAGATGGGTGTGATAGTGTACATCTGTAATTCCGACATTCTAGGAGGCTAAGGCTGAAGATTGCAAGTTCAAGCCCAGCTTGGGCAATTTAGTGACTACAGGAGACTCTGTCTCAAAATAAAAAATAATAAAAATAAAATAAGGTTAGGAATGTAGTTCAGTAGCTCAGTGCAAAGTTCCAGGATTCAATTAGTTCTGGAGAGAGAAAGAGGGAAAGGGGACGGGGGAAGAAGAGAAAATTAACGAGAAATGAGAAGATGGAGAGAAGGAGAAAAGGAGAGAGGGAGGGAGGAAGGGAGGTCAACTAAAGATTAAATCGAATATAGTCACTGACTGAGCGGATATAGACTTGGAATGAAAGTATAAGCGATGCTGAAGTTTCAAAACTAAGTTCCTCACAGGGTGGGGTAGCTATAATCACAACAGAGCAGAAGATGAATTTTGGTGATTGAAGGGGATGAAGTACCTCAAATTTGGGGCAAGTGGAGATACAGATGTCACCTAACATTTCTCTAGGAGTGCCTGGCAGATTGCTCATTTGAATTTTTGTTTATAGGAAGTGATAATCCCAACACAGAGTTGGTTTTAGTCTTTTCATCACTCACTTATTAACTACCTGATTTTAAATAAAATTTATTTACCTGGCTCTCAGATTCTTTAGAAAGTGAGTAACTTCTAAGTACTGTACATTACTGATTTTCATCCAAATGACCTTTATAAGAAATTTAAGTTGCAGAAATAATTTAGATATGCAATTTCCGAACAGAGAGGTTTAAAGTCTCACCTTGGTGGAAATAACACAAGTCCCAGTTCTTTATGTAAAATCTTTGGGGATAGGTGTATTTTATTATCCAAAATGTATCAAGTTTTGTGAGTTTAATTTGATGCAAAATTCTGTTTTGTGTAAATCTCATGGTAGGTTTACCATTTCTTATAACAATCAAATATTAATCTATATACAGTGAAATGCACACACATCCACTCTAAGGTAGATAAGCACTAAAGAGCAATTCAGGGCAGGTTCTCTTAAAAAATTAGTTTCCCCACTAAACTTGCAGGAAGATAAGTTAGGCAGAACTCTTGAAGACAATGGCATAGGAAAAGACTTTATGAACAAATCCTCAGTAGCACGGGAACTAGCAGAAAGAAACAACAACTGGTATCTCATCTTATTAAAAAGCTTCTACACTGCAAAAGAATCCATGAACAGAACTAAAAGACACCCTACAATATGGGAAAATTTTTTTACCAGCTGCTCCTCAGACAAAGGAATATTATCTAGAATATGTAAAGAACTCAAAATAATGAGCCCCCTAAATATAAAGACCCAATTCAAAACTGGGCATCTGAAATGAACAGACATTTCTCAGACAAAGAAGTAAAAGCAGCAAGTAAATATATGAAAAAAATTTCCACATCCCTGGTCATTCAAGAGATGCAAATGAAAACAAAACTGAGATTTCACCTCACCCCAGAAAGAAGAGCTGCTATCAAGAAATCAAATAATAATAAATGCTGGTGGGGTTGTGGGGAGAAAGGAACCTTTCTCCATTGTTGGTGGGAGTGCAGACTGGTGCAACAACTATGGAAATCAAGATGGAGATACCTCAAAGAGATAGGACTAGAGGTTCCATTTGACCCAGCCATCCCTCTGCTGGGTATCTTTCCAAAAGAATTAAAAGAATCACATCACAGTGATATATGCACACCTATGTTTAGAGAGGCACTGTTTGCGATAGCTAAAACTTGGAAACAGCCCATTTGCCCATCAGTTGGAGACTGGATAAAGAAGATGTGGTTTTTCTATAGAATGGAATACTATTCAGCCATAAAGAATGATAAATTAGATTCATTCATAGGAAAATGGATACAAATTGAAGATATACTCCTAAGTGAAATAAATAAGTCACACATGTGTAAATATGAAATAGTTTCTCTGGTGTGAAAAACTATAATAGTACATAAGATCCTAATGATATAATTGACAATGTGAAATAGGAAGAAAAGGGCTAAAGGTGTAGGGGAAGTGGGAAGGGTAGGGGAAAGGTAATAAGGGAAAATTTAAAAATATGAGTAAATGAAAAATGGAAATGAAGTGTTTGTAAAAGAGGAGGGGAGGAGAGTGTGAAGGGAGGTCGGGGACAAGAGGAAAAAATGAGAACCACGACCTGTCATGTAAAGGTACAAGATCCCAAGGATGAATGTCACTGTACTGTATACCTAAAATGTACCAATAAACTCAGTGAGAGAATAAAATTAGTTTCCCAAAAGCTTTGTGATTTTTATACATGAAGATTTCAGAATTATGGATGTTGGACTGTGTACCTGTAGTGCTGTCAAGTTCTCAGGCATAAGCTAATGAGGCAATGCTATTTAAGATCTTCATTCTTGGCAAATCTTGCTCATTTTCTCAAATTTTACAGTGAAAATATGTTACAGCTGGATATAAGTAAGAGAATATTTTCTATTCTCTTATATAAAGGCGCATTATTAAAAACAGAATAGAAACTAAAAATATGTAACAATACACATTCTGTGCTCTTTTCAAAGTAATATTATGCAAAAATGTGGTATGGAATGCATATCTGATCCAGATACGCATATCAACAACACTTTGATATCTATACAAATGTAAGTACTTCAAAAGTATGCTCATTTTGGAGACAGGGGTAGAAAACACCTCCCGGTACAATTCTGGGCCCCTTGTCAGGTGTTCTCTTTCAGCACTTTCTTGTTTGCCTTGTAGCTCCCCCCATGCACTATTGATTAGTCACTCTCTACAAATAATATAGCTGTGTGTGAGGACCTTTCTTACTCGGTCTTAGGGTGGGGACAAGGGACAAAAACGAGAACCAAGACCTGGCATGTAGAGGTACAAGATCCCAGTAATGAATGTAACTGTACTATCTACCTAGAATGTACCAATAAATTAAATTTTTAAAAAAACGAGTACAGTTAAATTTAAGTTCTTCTAAGCTTTGGACATAATAAGCTCCTGGACTTTGCTAATTAACACAAATCTTATTTAAATTACCCAAAAAAGGAACCATTTTCTTTCAATGTTATGAAAACCCTTTATTGTAGAATAGTAAAGCAGGGAGATAGATCTTTCTCAAGTGTCAAAGAGTACAAGAAATGGAGGGAGGGGAGGAAAGGGAATGAAAAAAGGAAAGAAGATGTGCTATGTGTATGTATCAGTTCCATAAAGGGATAAAAACATTATGCACTGTGTGCATAAACTAAGAAAAATATCTGGAGAATTCCTACAAACTCAGGATCAAATACCACTGAATGTATGTAATCCGCATAACAGTTTGGTCATAGCACATAACAGCACTAATTACTTTTTAGATTGATCAAGCTAATTTCTGTTTTATATTTTGCTGTGGCTACAATGGAAGTTAGTCCTATACAAATACTAATTTCACCAATTTTTACATCTTTTTCCCATTAAATTTATTGGTACTTTTTAGGAGTACAGCACAGTTACATTCATCATTCGGGTCTTGTACCTTTGCATGCTGTATCTTGGTTTTTATTTTTTCCCCTTCTCTTGCCCTCCCTTCACCCCCTCCAACCTTCCCTGTTGTTTTCATTTTTTGATTTTCTCATATTTTTTATTTTCCCTTCCTTCATTCCCCCTACCCTTCCCACTTCCCCTACTCCTTTAGCCCCTTTCTCCCTATTTCACATTATCAATTATACAATTTAAACCTTATTTACACTTCTAGTTTTTCACACCAGAGAAACTATGTGGTACTTAAACATGTGTGTCCTATTAATTTCACTTGAGTATGGCCTCAATGTGCATCCATTTTGCTAAAAATGAGTCTAGCTTCTCATTGTTTATGCTGAGTAGTACTGGTGCGACCACTGTGGAAATCAATATAAGATACTTCAAAAAACTAGGATTAGAGTTTCCATTTGACCTGGCTATTCCCCTACTGGGTATCTTCCCCCCAAAATTAAAAGAATCACACCACAGCAAAATATGCACATCCATACTTTAGTGGCACAATTTGTAATATCTAAAATTTGAAAACAGTGCAATAGCCCATCAACTGGAGACTGGACAAAGAAGATGTGGTTTTTCTATAAAATGCAGTTTTTGCATCTTGATGACATAAATAAATAAATTGGCTTCCCGAAAGTGATGCAATCACAACTTAACAACTAGTTGAAGATGGTATTGAAATAGTGATTTTTATCATTAGTCTACGTGTGAAACAAGGGTAAGAATAATAAATATCTGAGGTCATAATAATTATTTAGTGCAGACTGGTACAACCACAATGGAAATCAATATGGAGATACCTCAAAGAGCTGGGACTAGAGGTTCCATTTGACCCAGCCATCCCTCTTCTGGGTATCTTTCCAAAAGAGTTAAAAGAATCATATCACAGTGATGTATGTGCACCCATGTTTATAGTTTGTAATAGCTAAAACTTGGAAAGAGCCCATTTGCCCCTCAGCTGGAAGCTGGATAAAGAAGATGTGGTTTTTCTATAAAATGGAATATTACTCATCCATAAAGAATGAGAAATTACATTCATTCATAGGAAAATGGATTCAAATTGAGGATATACTCCTAAGTGCAATAAATAAGTCACACATGTGTAAATACTGAATAATTTCTCTGGTGTGAATAAACTGTAATAATACATAAGATCCTAATGAGATAACTGACATTGTGAAATAGGAAGAAAAGGGCTAAAGGTGTAGGGAAGGTGGGATGGGTAGGGGAAGGGAAATAAGGGAAAAGAAAAAATGTGAGAAAATGAAAAGATGGAAATAAAGTGTTTGTAAATGGGGAGCGGAGGGGTGGTGAAGGGACGGCAGGGACAAGGGGAAAAAAATGAGAACCACGACCTGGCATGTAAAGGTACAAGATCCCAACAATGAATGTAACTGTACTGTATCCCTAAAATGTACCAAAAATCTCAATTAAAAATAATTATTTATAATTTAATTATCACATAAGAAGCAAGATATATATATCTAGGTTCTGTTTAATATACTTATTTCATTTTTGATTAGTGCAGAAAATATTAATTTTATATTTTTAGAAAAAAGACTGTCATAGTTAAAATTCTAAAAGTTTTAAATACACCCTGGCAAATACAGTACATAGCATTCTAAATGTGAACTAGAAATCAAGCTATTATTTAAAAATGTGTGTCCTTAAAAATAAATTAAACATATTACATATTACTTTTCCCTGTGTGAAATTATAGAGGATAAAAGTATTTTTAAATAGAAAAATTATAAATTGAGACTTACACTTTATTAACTTTTAGATGCTGTCAAAGAAGCTTTCAGTGAACCTGAGAAAAATTTATTTTCTAACCAAAAATAAATGAAACACATTTTCTTAAGTAATAGATTTGCTTTTATGACCTGTTTCTTCAGACTTATTTTTCCTACTCATTAAAGTAGATTGTTTATCTTCAAAGTATTCTTGGAATTATTTGCACATTTCAGAAAAGGTAGTTACGAATGAAGAAATAGAACAATCATTTTCAGTATCCTTCAACTATGTCAGACTTTGATTTCGTTTAGCTTCAGATATTCATTACTGAGAATGCTATCAAAAAACACATTTAAACCTCTGAGCACTCAAATCAGAATAAGTATGCTGAGAAGTCAAGAAGCTTTTACTCTCAATAGTACAACCTTACATAGTTTTTTATTTAATATCCAAGTATTTCTGGCATGATTCTTAAACACTATGAACATCTATGTTGTTTGATTTCATTTAGAATATTACTTGGTCTAAATTAGTGATTAATATCAATATGCTAAAAGTAATACATTTCACCATAGAATTTTCTCAAAAAAATATAGAAAATATCCCATATACTGTTCCTCAAATACAGAAGGTAAAAGATTTGATGCAAGCTGTCTCTTTAATTTCAGAAATTTTATAAAAATCACATCTTTCCTGAAATCAAATCGAGATCCTTTTAACTCTCACTTCCTGAAAGTCAAATTTAAATAATCACCACACCCTATTAAAAGACTATGGATGAAACCATGGATTCTGTTTTATGTCTCTGCATAAAGGTTTGTAACAAAGCATAGTAGGAGTGATAAAAGTTAGGAAAGAACTTTGAATGTTTAAAGGTTATTATCAACATAATGCAGTAAGAAACATCAGCTATGTTTCTTTTTCTGTTTCCTTTTACTGGTACACTTTAGATATACGTGATGATAACATTCAGCACAGGGAATGTGTACCCGTGCAGACCATATCTTGCTTCCTCTTTTCTTCCTATTCCCCTCCTTCCCTTCAACCCCACTTCCTCTCCTTGTTTACCAAAGCTTTCTTTCCGTTTTTCCCTTGTCCCCTCTTTCCTTGTCCCATCTCCCTGCTCCTCTCCTTTGTTCCCCTGCTCATTTGTGTTATGTTTCTACAAGATAAATTTTTTATTTTATGTAAGGGAATATTATAGTTTTATGTTTCAATTTTCCTTCTCAAGAAAATCTTGCAAAATCAACGATTTATAACCTTCCATCACTACATTTGATTTAAAAATAATTATTAAAGTATCACTTCACAGAACAGGCTTTCTCCCGCGCATATGCTTGTGATGATGGCAGATGGAGAAATGTCTAATGAAACTATTGATTAAAGAACAACTTCAAGAATATTTGAAGGGAAAAATATTTTAAAATAAATAGCTCTCACTTGCTTCAATATCTATGTCCAAAGGAAATCCAATGTCGCTATCTTCTTATATTTCCTTGGAAAGAATTTCTAATGGAAAATGTGCAGAAATCCTTTTTAATGATAAATAGCACTCTCTTTAGAAATAGGATGATAAAATTATGCCTAGTATTATATTAATATCAGTTCTTTTTAATGCTGTTTTAGCCAAATATTGACAAATAAAGCTATTTTAATTAACAACTCATATATAATTTAAAGGATTTTTAAACAGAAATTTACATAAAGGGTTTGCTCTCTTACTTTAAAATATATTAAGCTTTCTTTGATAGCTTACATTCCTTGATCTTACTTGATTGCTTTACTTTCAAGAAAACGGCATGGTAGGAGGAACATTACCTTCGACGAAGAACAAAAAACATAAAGATAAATTGTGCTACCTTCAGTAGAAAATGATAAGGCACATAGGAGTATGATTGCTTTTTCCCAGCACAATAGTTAAAGTGGAATTCAGTTAGTAGGAAGAAAGCCTAAAGCCAAAAAAACAGCCCATTAGATATGTGTTTTCAAGCTATACACCAATGAGGCACCAAGTAAGAGGACTTTGACACCATTTGTGACAAAGACAATCCTAACTTTATGTGGTAGCTGGAATAGCTATCTGTGCCAGTTAAATAGCTTTAGCAAACATCACCCCCATCAAAATTTATCATTTTCTTATAACAGAAAGTAGTTTTGAAACTTGGACTAAAATTATTACCTTGAAAGTTAGGTTCCTAATCTCCCACAGAAACTGATAATAGGGTTCTACTCTCCTTGATGTTTGCATTTCAAAGAATTGGCCCCCATATTCTTGGGAAAAGATATTCCTGAGACATAGAGCCAGCTGGATAAAGGCCAGCTGACACAGGACTATCTTTGCAAGAGGACTTATATACATTTCAAAGAGATGAAAAAGTAATTATAATTACAAGTTTTCTAAGCTAAAGAGCTTTTTGAAAATGGAGAAGAAAAATCTTTTCTTGCATTTTCAACAGGAAAAATTAAAGTTTATTTTTAATTTGATTGTCCTTACAATAGAAACTAATATTATTTATTTAAAATACATCATTAGAAGAGAATAGTCACTTTTATATTATGAAATCCAAATTTCAAACTAAGCTTTTAACCTTTTAATTGTTTAACATGTATTAACATGAAATTGTGTGTTTCTATGAGTGGTGTTATCCTTGCTTTTAAGCACTGCCCAAATTATTTTCTATGTTTGATATGTAAATGCAGGTCCAAAGATCCTGGGTATTTTATTAATTTTTTCTACTCACTGGTTCCATAATACTTCTTCTAAGGAACTGTGGAAAGAAAGGACCTATCCCTTATAATTCCCTATGCTCTCTGAACTGATAAGTTTTAGGATATTTGGATGAACTCTGATTAAGTCTCAGGGATCCTCCAATGAGTAAGATCCCCATAGTTACCCCATTCTGGACAGCCTGTACTGAATGAAGTGAGCAAAGGCTTTCAAGTGCTTACTAAAACTGAAGAAATAATATATATTCACTAGTTATTTCTAACTCTTACAGCTAAAATAGCAAGCCAAATTATTTAATTGATTTTCCATAGGTGAGACTAATTAGTCCTCACATTTCTGAACTGACTGATCAATGTTTTTCCATTTTATTTTAATGCTCATTCATAGAATCTCATTCCTGACCATGTCTCTATCTTTACCCCTCACACACCATAGAAACAAACTGAAAGTTTAAAGTTCAATAAAATTATGTAACTATACAGGCAAATCTTTCTATATTATGCTAGAGTTGGTGAAGAATTTTAACATATTTCTCATTCTTAAAATTTCCACCAATTTTAATAGCCAAAATTCAAACATCAGAATTCCTCTCCAGAATATATTATTCTTTTTTATTGGTTTTTATAACATAAAATGAGTTCAGAAACCATAGCCCCTTAAAAAGTATATACAGCCCTCCTCGCATGCACTTAGTTTTTAAGAATCTTTAATATTATATATTATTACTATATATAACGAAAATGGTGTATTTTCATAAAGTATCACTTGAGTGATTTAGTTGGATAAGGATAATGTTGCAAAGATGAAAGAAAACATGAATATGTTTCAAAATTTTTCCAATGCATCATCTTCCTCTGAATATTGCATAGAATGTTCCAGTGGGTCAGAGCTGGCTAGTTTCTAAGTGAGGATACAGTAAGGATTTGCTAAAGATGCTTTAGTTTGAAATGGAGATTTTTGCAATTCCTAGTTATTGATGGTATAGTTTGTAACATTATTTTTATTCAATGCTGACCAATGGAAAATTAAAACAACTTTGATCACTTTGGAAATTCTAGGCTTGGCTTTTCATTTGTAACTATCAATTATTTAAAGAATAGTTTGAAAGGGCTCGTGGAGCTCTTTTTGGGGGAGAAATTACAGTAATTTGGGTAGCAAATGTGAATGATCTCAAGTTTTTAGCTTTATATGGAATAAAAAATGCCCTATAAAATAGTCACATTGCCATCTACTGACAGATTTTTATAAAAGAACCAACATTTTCTCATTAGCCTAGCTGTCTGACTGTGCACTTAAATGATCTATTACTTGACATATAGACAATGAAAAAAGGGGGAGCATAGTGTACTTATTGCCTAGTGAATCTACTTGGAATAATCTTAGCATTCACGGAAGCCATTTCAAGCTATTGAAGGCTTCACTTTTATGCACTGCAATTAGATATATTTATTAATAGCATTATTGTATAGTATTTCATAGCTGGTAAAACTGTTTTCAGGAAAGTGACTACAGAGGGTATGTTCATAAATCTGTCCTGTGTGTACAGTACAAGGGGACTTGCTAATAGGATTTTCATAATAACAGCATTTATCTCATGGTACACTTTATAATACCAATCATATAACAACAGTTGTTATTACATTACATGAAAAATGGGATTTGTGTTAAGGACATGCATTATAACCTGAAATACAAGTACAATGGTAACGAAAGCACCTGTGCATAAAGCATTTTTATTCCCATCCCTTTCTTGGGGATTTTTGTTTCTTTTGCCAGAGCTGATGTAAGAAAAACATCACTATTAGAAATAGATGAAGAATTCCCATAACCACTTGCATTAATTAGTAGCTCACGTGTTTAGCATCCAGTTCAGCAGGGTGAGCAATCCTATAGAAAGTAAGTATCAAGTCTTCCTGGAGTTGCTAGTAAACATTTCATGCATCAGATACAAGTCACTTCTCAACTTATTCCCATGGAATTATGCTTTGTATTTGTCTTTCTACCATGTTCTAAGATACTGAGTTTTTCTTTAAAATAATATTTAATTTTGCGTATTATCTTTCCACAAGTGCTTACATCATTTTCAGGTAATCATTAACATGCAATAAATGTGGGGAGAAAGGAACCCTTCTTCATTGTTGGTGGGAGCGCAGACTGGTGCAACCACTGTGGATATGGAGATACCTCAAAGAACTAGGACTAGCAGTTCCATTTGACCCAGCCATCCCTCTGCTGAGTATCTATCCAAAAGAATTAAAGGAATCATACCACAGTGATGTATGCGCACCTATGTTTATAGTGGCAGTTTGTAATAGCTAAAACTTGGAAACAGCCCATTTGCCCCCCAGTTGGAGACTGGATAAAGAAGATGTGGTTGTTCTATAAAATGGAATACTACTCAGCCATGAAGGAAAATTAATGCATATTGAGGCCATACTCTTAAGTGAAATAAATAAGACACATGTGTGTAAATACCGAATAGTTTCTCTGGTGTGAAAAACTAAAAGTATAAATAAGATCCAACTTGTATAATTGACAATGTGAAAAAGGAAGAAAAGTGTTAAAGGTGTAGGGGAAGTGGGAAGGGCAGGGGAAGGAAATAAGGGAAAAAATATGAGAAAATTAAAAATGGAAGCAAAGTTTTTATAAATAGTGAGGGGGTAAAGGGAGGGCAGGGCTATGGGGAAAAAATGAGAACCAAGATATGGCATGTAAAGTACAAGATCTGAAAGATAAATGTAACTGTACTGTATACTTAAAAAGTACCAATAAACTCAATGAGAAAAAAATGCAACAAAACAGAAAAAATACATTTTTTGCTAGTCATAATAAATGTTTACAAAATATTACATAAAACCTGAACTATGAGCTCTATGTAACAATGACCAAATAAGTAATTCAGTTGCCCATATTCTTTGCAAAAGATAAGAGAAGTTTTTTTAACCTTAAAAAAGCTTAGGATGGTTAAAATACATTTAAAATTTATTCAAGGTACCATTCTTAGCCTACTGTTGGATACGTTTTAGTCACAAGTCAACAAACAAATGGAGAAAATATGCTACTATATGATCAAAAGCTATGCACCACCCAAGCAGGATGCACCATCACCTATTGTGTTATATCCGGATTTCCTTAGATTTGTTACAAAACAGAGTAAATTAGAAGTTACCTTTATTGGAGATCCAAGAAAGCAAAACCTTCTGCTCTTAAAACTGAAGTTGATTTTTAATAACAAATCATTTAAGAAGAAACTAAAAGCTTAGATTTTGCTAACTTTAACTAGATCAAAATTAATATTAAAGGTTCTCACCACATTTTCTGATGTCCAAAATAAAAGTAACAAAGTATAACTCAATTATAGTTACTAGAGGTAGCCTGGGCCCCATCCACCAGAGGAAGGAGAGCCATGCCTTCTCCTGCCTGGAGCTGACATGCTCCAGCTCCAGGAAGGTAGGCACCTGGGTGCCCCTTGAACCCCCATAACTCCCCTCATCCACCCCCCACCCTCGCACACTCTAAGACCTCCTGATTGTGCCAGTCTTTGGACCCATTCTTCAGAGGCAGAGGTGGTCATAAAGGGTATTGTTCTGAGTTCCCAACTTTGAACATCTTTAAAGAAAGGGCATGGGAAATCTGTAATAGAATGGTGTGGAGTTCAACCATTCAGAAGGTTGTGGAAGTCAATCTGGGCCTTGCAGCCCAAGGTCAGTCTGTATCATGGGGTTCAGCCATCAGCTAACTGAGATCAGGGGTCTTGAGTCCTAGCTCTGTCTGAGCCATTAAACTGTAAATATTCTATGTTGAAAAGTTTGTTCACTGCAGACATGTTCTGGACTGCTTCTTGATTTCAATTTAATTCAAATGGTTTAAGGATGATGAACTAGTGACTACCACAGGTGGTCAGTTTCCAAGTTGTGCTTGATCATAATGTGCTACTGATTGTATCAGTTCAGATAAAGGATTGTGGTTGATTTGATGAGCTGATTTCTCTGATGTTATGAAGATGAGAATCTCTGTGGGTCGTTAGAGACCCAGAAGCTAGAGTGCAACCATATCAGGAAAATTTGGGTGATAACCCAGAGATTAAACCAAGGACAGCTCTACAACAAAAGTAAAAATGAGAAAACACTTAAGCAAAAATACAAAGACAGACTTCCAGTTCACCAATGGCAAACAGTAGGGCAAATGAGGATGAAAAGGCTGATAGTGAACCACCAGGACACCCTGAACTCAAAGCACAGCAAGTAACAAAACAGATCAATCAGGCTCTAGAAAAGTTCAAAACAGAAATAACTTCCCAGATAACCATAGAGATGGTGAGTAAAATGAAAGTCATGATTTGAGACTCTAGAGCAGAAACTGACAAAAAAAATAGATGATCTCAGGACCATGATAGAAACCATGAAGGCCCAGCATAAGAAAGAAATGGAAAAAAATAAACACCCAACATAGGAAAGAAATGGAATCCATAGAACAGATTCAAACAGATATCCAGGATATTAAACACTCCATTGAAGGTGTACACAACAGAATAAAAGAATGCGAAGATAGACTCTCAGATATAGAAGATAAGACTGCAGTCAGTGACCATGAAAAGAGAGATCTCTTGAAAACAGTAGGGGATCACAAGAAATGAATCCAACAACTCCTAGATGATGCAAAGAAGAATAACATAAGACTGATAGGAATCCATGAAGTAGCAGGAGAAAATACAAATGACTTAAAAAAGCTGTTCACAGAATTAATTACAGAAAACTTCCCAGAGGGGAAGAATTTGACATTCAGATAAGTGAGGCATATAGGACCCCAACTAGCCACAAAAA
>NW_022900950.1:4304639-4363363 GCF_012274545.1 Fukomys damarensis | reverse complement strand
CCAACCTAGACTGATGTATCCTGCAAAACTCTCTTTCAAAATGAATGGGGAAATAAGATACTTCCATGACAAAGAACACCTGAGAAACTACATAAATACCAAACCAGCACTACAAGCAATTCTTAACAAGAGCCTAGAAAAAGACAATGAAGGCAACAACACCATGAGGCCCAACAGAGCAAATCAAATAGACAAGGCAAGAAACTAAAAGGAGAAGGTGAAAAAGTAAAAAATAGTCAACAAAAAGACAATAACATGACAATAATAAGTCAGTACATATCAGTTATAACCATCAATGTCAATGGCCTCAACTCACCAATCAAGAGAAATAGACTGGCAAAATGGATTAAGAAGCAAAATCCAACAATATGTTGTATACAAGAAACACACCTAGTGCAAAAAGAAACCCATAGACTGAAAGTGAAAGGATGGAAAACAATTCTCCATGTGACAGGAGCCCAGAAAAAAGCAGGGATAGCAATCTTATTTGAATACAAGCAAATTTCAAACCAAAACTGATTCTAGTATTATTGATGTAGGACGGTACTATATCATACTTCTGTGAATGTAAAATATCTTGTACCTGCTTTATGATACATAGTAGTGACCATGCTTTATCAGAGCTATTTTTAAAGATATTACTCTAGAATGTTCTCTTTCCAGATGATGATTAAAATGCTAATAAAAAAACAATTGAAGCCATGTACGACAACAGCAAAAGAACTTTGCTGTTATCCGGAAATTATTCTTTTCTTGTTTTTTTGTTTTTGTTTTTTAAATGGAATGTGCTGAATGTCTATAATTTTGTTAAGATGACTGCAGAACCTGGAGAAGCTGTTGCTGATATTGATGTATAACATACTGCTATTATTGGTCTTTATATATATAGATAGATATAATTTGAATTTTTGGAAATTGTAACTGTGCTGTTGACCTTGGAAAAAGTTATCCCAAATTACTTTGTTGAGTTGGCATTGTACAGAATTAACAGCCATATTGGTCTAGAAATAAAATTTGAATTTTTAACTGTGCTGTCAACTTTGGGAAAAGTTGTTCCAATTTACTGTGTTGCTTTGGCATTGTACAGAAATTGACAGCCATATTGGTCTAGAAATGTTAATTTTTTAAATTTTTATTTTATTTTATTTTTCCATTTGTACAGGGGTAATGCACTGTATTAAATATTTAAGGTCATATTGACGTGGGTTTGATTACAGAAACTAATAAAGTATTCTCTCAATAGTAAAAAAAGGAATAAGACTACAAGAGCAAGAAGCAATTTAAATATGTTCAGGGACCATTTTCATCTTCAGAATTAAGGTTTATTTTAATCTTACATTATTTCCTTTTCTCTTTTACTTTCCTTTTTAGTTTTATTTTAGGATTTCCTATTTTTAATGTTCATGCAGCGATTTCTTTAACCGAAATACCGAATAGTTTCTCTGGTGTGAAGCACTATAATAGTACACAGGATCATTATTAGATAATTAATAATGTGAAATAGCAAGTAAAGGGCTAAAGGTGTAGGGAACGTGGGAAGGTAATAAGGGAGAGGAAAAAAATATGAGAAACTGAAAAATGGAAAATAAAGTGTTTGTAAATGGGGAGGGGAGGAGGGGGTGAAGGTAGGGCAGGGACAAGGGGGAAAAAATGACAATCAAGATCTATCATGTAAAGGTACAGGATCCCAATAATGAATGTAACTGTATTGTATACCTAGATTGTACCAATAAACTCAATAAAAAGAAAAAAAATTATAGTTACTATTTAGAAAAATCAAGGCATAGAGATATTTACGTTTTCATTTTTCTCCCTCAAAGGCCCTGAAAAGTCTATGAAGATATATACATAGCTTCCGAAACATTTCCACTAGTAGAAGTTGTATTTCCAATTACTGGACAAAATATTTAACACTCACAGCTTAAAACAAAGGTTTATTCGGCTCACGTTGCAGGAGCACTGGCACTGAGGTACAAACAGCATGGAGGAAGTATTATCGGCCCCCACATCTGTATGCTCCAGTCTGCTTGCTCACCACTGACCAAGTCGAATGAGGCCATTTATTTTGGTGGAAAGGGAAGAAAAACTTTATTCACACCTCCCTGTAGGCAAGAGGCTTTTATAGTGATGAACAGAGGAACGAGAGAAAGAAAAGAGACAACAGACATTGTCATGGTTCCCAGTCATCTTCCCCTTACTCTGCTTTTCTCCCAGAAAGGAAGCTGGGCTCCTGACTTCCTGGGACCAGTATCTACAAACGCTTTTTTTGTTTATCTTGGCTGAGGGAGGGAGAGTGTTGTTGGTTATGTACTCAGCAAGACAAACTTTGGAGAAGCTCTGAGGACAGGAGGAGATAAGATGCATAGTTCATTGTGTCTGTGAGCCATGGAGGGGAGCAGTGCTAAAGAGAAAGAGGACAGAAACCATACACCCCAAGGTCTCACCTCCATGACCCACCCAGACACACCCAGAAGTGTGCCTTCTTAATTGCCTGGATGACTCCCAAGACAATCAAGTTGATGACTAACCTTATCCATCACAAAACTATTATTTCATTTCATAGAAATGACAATAAAATACTGTATTAGAATTACAAGTGGCTTTCACTTAATGTTGTTATTTCATTGTGATATACTTACATATCTTGAGTTGAAATATTTCAGATTTTGTATAAATCAATAAAAATGACAACACAAAGAAATTCAAACAATTAGAGATATGTTAGAAAATTCTGTAGTGATGTAAGTTGGAAGTGGTTTGTGCAAATGTGGACTTTGCTTCTGCAGAAGTCATACTGAGAACAAAAAAGGATCTACAGACCTCTGCTTTGGTTTCTCTCCGAAACTGTCTTGGGACAGAGTACCTACCCCACCTCATGGTTATACAGAATTCTAATATAGTGTCTTTGAGAATAAAATCAGAACAGTAGAGATTAAATTTGAACAGCTACTTCTGTATCCTTCTTCACACTTCTGGAATTGGAGGATTGGGGATTTGTTGCATCTGTGGTACAGTGACATCTCCCAGGGAGTCAACAGATGCAATATTTGCCTGAGGATTTTTTGCTGCGATCATACATTACTGAGGTTTGTGGGTGGTTGTCATTTTTTCTCTGAGGGTCACCAAAACCATTTCTCTAAAAATCCTTTAGCACATTGGAATTGACACTTGGCATCTAGATGTCCCCCATGAACAGTGATGAAGTTTCTTATATTCCTAACTGGGAGTGAACTCGTGGGTACAAATAAGACATCTGAGACACAGAACTACTGATTCTGTCAGAAGCAGATATAGTAGAGTATATTTCTAATGATTTAAAATTAGCCAAATACAAATTAAAAGAAAAGAGGAAAGATATTACAAAGATGAAACAATAAGAAAACATAGAAAATATATAGTGAATAGGGAAGGGTGAAAGGGGTGAAGGGAGGGCAGGGATATGAAAAATAAAATAAGAACCAAGACATATGATGTAAAGGCACAAGATCCCAATGGTAAATGTAACTGTATTGTTTGCTTTAAATGTGCCAATAAACTTAGTGGGGGAAAAAAAAAGAAAAATATAGCGTACCATATAAATATGTATAATATATGGATTAAAATAAGTGAAGTAAATTATATGGGTACAGATAAGGAATATATTAGCAAAGTAGGAAACTTGATCAAGAAAATTTCTAGAGAATGATATAACATTATATTAATATTATATTAATTATATGATATTAAATGATACCTTATTAAAGTCTGGATGAAATTGATTTTTATAATGCAGTAAAATGAAGATTAATAAACATTCAGAATAATAATGGATAAATATTTCCAAAATGTTTTTAACAAAAGATGTCTTGATTTGAGAGGGTTCTTGGGAAAAAGGAATAACGAGAGAAAGGATTTAAATGGAAATACCAAGTGTTAACAAAGCCTCAGGTTGTGAATGACATCAGAGCTACAAGTGAGGTGTAAGGTAAGGGCTGATAATTATGAAAAGAAAAATTATCAAAAACATGCAAATAAGGTCAAGAGAGTCAGGAACGTTGTTTGCCAAGCTCACTCAAGGATTATTTCACCATCCAGGGGATGTACTTTTGTTTGACTTTTAGTGTTAATTAAAGGCTTAGATTGTGGAAGTTACACATTCACTTGTCATTGTGTAGTAAGGATGTAAATATATACATTAGAAACTTAAGCTCCAACAAATGGGTTCTACTGCTCAGAAAGACATTAACCACTTCTATACTTAACCTTTTAAATCACTTAAATACTTATTTCCTCAAAATGTTCTTTGAGAGAGCTTTATTGTCTTTTTTGTTGAATCATCAATAAGTCAATAAATCTTTGAGAAACATTCATTCTATATTATATGACAGGAATTTTAACCTGTGAAAATCATCTTTTGATACATCAAAAATGGAAATGATAATTTGTAAGACAATATATTTACACACTTATAACTGTACTATGCCCTTCACTACTTTTCTGGAAAACAATGCTGCTTAAGATCTCAGACCTCAGAAAGAGAAAAATATGTGCTTTGATCCACATGAGTGACATGGGTGGGGTAAATTAAGGAAAGATGCCTAATCTCAGTTCTCTGAACCAAAAATGGGAATGATATTTTGCTTCCTACATGATGCTTGGAGATTAAATACAAATAATCCATATAAGAGCACATACAGCAGTACATGGTTGAAAAAGCACATGATAAATATTAGCAATTATAACTTTCACTCATAAAAAACTATGAAAGGAAATACATAACAGTCTAAAAATACTTGTGCAACAGTGCGGTCATGGAAAAATGCACATCTTTGGAGCCAGTGAAAAAGAAGGCCCATGGCTTTGGAAATCTCTATGGCATATTTATATTTTTTTACTACATTATACACCCTTTGATATAATGAAAATAGTATGGATTATGAGTTGTTTATTTTTTTTTTTTTTGAGACAGGTTCTCACTAGGTAGTTGAGACTGACCTGGAACTCACTATGTAGCCCAAGCTGGTCTCAAACTCACACAGATCCTCCTGCCTCAGCTTCCTGAGTGCTGGGATTATAGGCATGCACCACCAAGCCCAGTGCAAGTTATTTTTTTGTTTTTTGAGCATTAAGCAATTACCTATATGTCAGGAACCAACAGGAATATTATAACTTACCTTTGTTATTTTTATTGGGGCTTGAATAAATTAATACTTTCTGGCTGTTCTAGAAGAGTGTTTTCATTTCTTTGGCATGAGATTAGAAAGTTAAGAATTTTAAATACTTATTAATTTCAAAAGGTAGAAAATCAAGTTTATCATAACATATAAATACATCAGAATTGTGCCATTAAAAAGAAAATTATATTTAGTTTAATAAACAGTATGTAGATAATAATGTGAAATGAATACATTATCAGACAAGCCTCAGAGAAAACTGTCCACTTCGTATTTTAATTGTGAATTCTTCACTTCTCAGGTAAAAAAACTGTTCTGTGTTGATTCAAATGGATTTTTGATGTCAGACTCAAACTTTTTGAGTCATTTGTATGTGTAATTAAAGAGTGTTAATACATTAATGAGCTTTCTAATAGCTAACACTGAGAAAACAATGCAAATGATACCCCTATGTAGTGACTTGTTTGGTTTCATTTCAGCATGAATCTGTGTAAATTTTAGTAACTAAAAATTAAAACATTAATATAACCAGAAACAGCTCAAAGAGCAGATAAGGGTAAAGGCTTAGCTCCGTGGCAGAGCACTTGGGTAGCACGCACCAAACCATGGGGTTTATTCCCAGCACCACAACAATAAAAATAAGAGAGGATGCAAGGACCTGAGTTCAATCCCCAGTACCAAAAAAAAAAAAAAAAAAAAAAAAAAAGAGAGAGAGAGGACAGGTTGAATATAAACCTACTTATCGATGAGTACTTGTGTGCAATTAGGCTTATAGAGGGATATCTATGTGTGCTAGATGCCATCCCTACATCCCTGCATAGATACAGATAAACATAGATAATAATGTGTATTAATATATGCTATTCAGTCATAAATAGATGCAAGATGGCAGAGGACCGCCAGCTTGGGCTTCTAGCCTTTCGAATATGTTCTTCTATGTATTTGCTCTCATGATGCATAAGTCTGCTTTGGTTTAGATGCAAGATTAGATAAAAGTCAGAGAAGTAATTTTACTTTTCCTGCAGTGATTTCTTTTCTTTTTTTTTTTTTTTTGGCACACCATAGAAAAAATTGGTCAGAAAAATGGTGCCAATTTTCAGAATCATCAACAAGTAAATAAAGACAAAATGTCTCTGCAATGCCACAGTCGTAATATCACCTGTATATATTGACTAGATTTAGCTCATTAACTAAATAAACCCTCCCGGACAACTGCTATAGAGACAGGTAAATTGTTTAAATTTTTGTAAAGGTCATAAATAATGCTCCACATTCTACTTCAATAACTTATATTTATATTGTTATTATATTCAAATTATAATGCATTTGCATGCCCTCCATTGTCAAAATGAATTTCAGATTTTAGATAGGAGGAAAGAAATCTCTTGCTGCAAAGAAACAAGAAATCTTTAGTATTTAATTGGCTATATAATGGTAATATCTGTAAAACTAATACCAAACTCAAATATGTTTTTATTGAAAAGTTCCTCAGCTCTCTCTCTTATCACCTCTCATTTTCTCTGATGTACTGGACCTAAATTGCCACTTAGGATGTGTGATGAACATAAAGAAACTTACATGTTGCCTTTTGTTTTATCTAGAAGCAAGTAGATTGTACAAATAGGCTTGATTGCTCTGTGATAGAGAATGTGACCATCTGTAACAATTCATATTGTGAACTTATTACATAGATAATTATTATGATTAGTGTTACAATTCAGCAATCAGAAATCTGTACAGGATCCAAAGGAACACAGCAGGATAATACTCCATCTTAACAGGCTCAGGAAAAATGCAATTTATTTGACACACTCCACAAGAGAGGCAAAATCAATTGGACATATAGCATAATCATTTTTCTCCCCCTCAGCATCTTGGCACTGGAACCAGCTTCATACACAGACAGGAGCTGGCCATACAGGGCCCTAGTTTTTTCATCTGCATAAGAACAGATCAACCCTTGGGCACACTTTAGGTATTACTGGGATTCCTTTTATGTGGACAGGGCAGGTTTTCCTAAAGGCAGATTCCTTTTATTTGATGAAGGCGCAGATTTTACCTTCAAGTGCTATTTTTATGTTACTCACTTAGGAAACAAAACCTCCCCATCTTTCTAACTATTTGGTTTCAAATACATCAATTATATTTAGATAGAAGTATGTATTTTGCAAGAAAAACCTACCCATGCCTACATCTGCAAAGTTCTTTGCGACTGTGTTATGAACTATTCTTTGAAAGACCCCAGTGAGTCTTACTATAAGAATTATAAACTTAGGCCGGGGATTTAGGTCAGTGGGGCTGCCACCTGCCTCAAAAGAGCAAGGTCTGAGAGTTTGATTCCCCGGTACCAAAAACAAACAAACAAACAAATAAATTTAAGTCTTTTCTGGTACCTAATGTTCTTCTAAGCTTGAAAGACCTAACTTTTTATTAACATACTAATAAAATCTGTAATTGTTCAGTTTCTAAAAGGCTGTTGTATGTCTCTCTGGTTAATCCATATCAGCTATTTTCAGTAAAGTACTACAGAAGGGAACTTGGTGGGGGTTGGAGGGGTAAGGCACAGAACTCCTAAAGATATGCACGTGGAAAATTGTTATCCTAAACATCTGGATCTATTTACTAAGTAGTTGCTATCCTGGGATGGATACATGTTCTATTTACAAACTCCCTTGGTAGAATGCAAATAGCATTAAAAATGGAAAAACTTATTTAGTAAAATACCTGAATATTAAAATATTAACACTGCATGCATTTTCCTGTTAAAAAATACTACACCTTAATGAGTACATAAATGATATTCAAAAAATTACTAATCATGCACCAAAGTCACAGTTTCTCATTATATTCTTCCGTTGCCCAGACTGTCAATTCCCAGAGTTACCGCATTCAGCATTCTAAACTTGTTCTTCTGTTATTATTTCTACACTTTTCAAAATTGCATGTGTATTCTGTTCTTTTTTGATTATTTGATTACAGTGATAGCCATGACTGTATCGAAGTGAAAAGTAGAGGAGAGGGGCTGCACTTTCTTATCCTGCTCACCATTTACTTATAATAAAAAATATGAATCCTTTTGCTCAAGCTCATCAGCAGCTAATGATCTGTTTCAAAGCTTTAACTTTGAGGATTCTTTAGTGCTTTTAATGATTGTACATAAAATAATCCATTCAGGATACATTTTCATGTTAAGGATAGCATTCTGCCTTCTGCTTTTTTGTTTTTTTTTTTTTCCAAACTAAAACTTTTCAGGTTTAGATTAACTTTGAGAAGGAAGATGAATGTAGATTGCACTGTAATTCTGCAAAGAGGGGCTGGGGATTTAGCCCAGTGGCACAGGGCCTGTCTTGAAAGTGTTTGATCCCCAGTATTAAAAAAAAAATTAGAATGTCATAGGTTTTGATTGTAAAAAATACATTGTCTTGAGAAAAACCACATTATTAGTAGTAACAAAAATTGGAAATTAGCTGAGTAGAAATGCTGATTCTGAATCAAGGATCCAGTCACCTTGAAAGATTTCACAGTGATGAAAATTATTATCAACCAATTTGTAAATTTACATAGTATCTTCCTACTAAAGAGAAAAAATGGAATGTATAAGAAACAACATTAAGTATATATCTGTATCTAATATATACTCCATTGCTAGTAAATTCATTTATTCAAACCCATGAAACTATCAGTATCTATCCATCTACTGCCTACAAAACAGCAATTTCATCTTATTCAACCTGGTATTTTGGGGCCTTTATTTTTTTAAAGATAAATATCCTAGAAAAAGAAAAAGGATACATCAAATTATAAGCCTAATTTATATTCATCGAGGTTTTAAAAAAGTAACTCTTGTGTAAACAAAGCCTCTTTTAATTCTGCATGTTTAGTTTACAGACTTCTCAGTAGAGGAGCAAAATATGTATAATTATAACCCTATATAACAAAAAGCCTGTTTAGGTACCTTTATCTAATTCAAGGTCCCAAAGAGAATGTTACATCAATAATTTTGTGGATTATTTTGCAAAATTTAATATATAATATGAATATTTACAAATTCATACATTTATTTTATGCCCTGGTAAATGGAATTTAGAAAGGGAAAAAGCCTAGATTACTGAGAATATTTTAGCAGTATGTTTGATACTATGGAAATCATAAACTTGAACCTTTGTTTTTTATCACACTGACTTCTATTTTTCAACATTTTATGTTTATTAGGACTTTGATTTATATTTCTAAGTTAGTTTTCTTTTTTAACATTCTACATTTAACGTAACTGAAAACTATAATAAAATCATTTTATGAAAGCATTCTATAAAATTCCACATAGAAAAATAACTAGTAAAACTTTTTCCTTTCTATAAATTTACAATAAATTCAAATTATAATTGTATGTTTATACATACAATAACATTAAATTTGTTCCAACTTTCAAATATTTTAATAACCCCTATGTTAAGATTAACTCACATAGCCTAAAATTATAAAAGCGTTAAATTTATTGGGCTTTAGTATATTCAAAGTTGTGTAACTATTGCTACTATTTAACTTTAAAACATTTATATCATCCCAAGAAACTTTGTACCTTTGGCAAAGCATATTCACAATATTTTTAAAAGAAAAAAAACTATAAATACTTTGCTTTGAAAATAGAACTAAAATGAAAACTTAGATGATTTTCATTCCTTAATAGAAAGCAATTAGTGAAAGCAGCAGTTTTGCATTGGATATGTTTCTGTATCAGCCATACTCAGCAGTTTGACTTCATGCTTGGAAGACGACTTCCAAAAGATAATATTGCAACAATATTTTTTTTTCTGAAATGTTTATACTCTCTGGACTTGCAGTCCTATTAAATGTCTTCCTCCCATGTATACAATGAATGTGGTCATTTAGTGCATTAATGTCCCCAATTCCTCACCTTTTTTATATCCAGAGATTGTGCCATGTAATTTTATAGTGCCCTGCTGTTCAGGCCTTCAGTGGCCCCGAGGTTTGTTGATGGTCAACATGGTTTTAACAAATGTAATGCAAGAGCAGGCATGAAATGACCTTACACTTTGGAACATAATTGCTCTTGCCATCATGCACTGCCATAAAAAAGGTAAGAAGAAGCTAAAAGGCTGTTTCTGAGGGAAGATGAGCCACATGAATCAGAGATGATCTATTGATATACTACTAGGGATCCAGCTGAACTGCAGATGTGTGAGAAACCCCAGCCAAGGTCAGCCTAGAGTAGCCAATATCCAGCTGACGCCACCTGTGAAAAAGCCTAGCCTAGGGCAGCAGCAGTTTGCTAACCCAAACACCGCCACAACATGAGCAATGAATGATCATCTGTTTACAAGCTACAGCGCTTCTGTGGTTGTTTGTTACAGAGTATTGTGTTGAGGAAGAAATTGAAGCTGTGAATGACTAATGAGAATTTTTAAATATCATTAAACATTCGATAATTTCCCAAGCTGTGCACACCTGAATATGGGAACATTTCCTTAAATCACCATAATCAAAGTTCTTTCTTTCTATACCCACCATACTCGCAGACTTGCTCCTATCATGGATGGAGTAAAATGGATAGGTAAGGAGATTAAGAAATTCCCTTTGTAGTCAGTTTAGGAGAGCAACACTCTCCTTACTAAAATATAAGATCTAATTAAAATATCTTCTTGAACTGAGAGACACCTTACACAGAATGTAATCACCCCAGGATCAAAGAAAAATTGAAATAAATGAATATTAACCTGGGTGTTATTTAAAAGTATAACTAATTACACAAATAGCCAAACATTCCAGTTGTTTCAAAAAGTTTCAGTGCACTAACTACATATCTGTGAGTTCCAACTCAGTCACTTGGGATGAGATGCAGTAGGCAACTGTCAGGATTTGGATTTGTAGAACCATAGCATGTCACAAACACACAATCTAAACAAGAACTCATAAAGTATTGAGCCTCAAGCTAAAGACACAAAGATAATCAGGAAGTCAAAACAAAGCTAACAAACTGGTACAAGAAAACTCAGGAGGCTCTTAAGACAACATGTATGAAGGCTGGGATTTAGCTCAATGGCAATGTGCCTGTCATTCAAGCACAGGGTCCTGAGTTCAATCCTTGGTACAAAAAACAAAACAAAACAAAAAAAAAACAAAACAAAACACAATAACAACAACAAAACACATAAGGCAACATTTCCAGATGGGCAAGACCTAGAACCCAGGAACAACAATGTCTGTATGGAAGCGGGCACAAAGTGAAAAATACATGGTTATTTAACAGGATTCCAATTATTGGGAGTGGCTGGTTTAAAACTGCAAAGTGAAGACAAATTATTTCTTCAAGTGACATCAGGAACTTTCACCTATGCAAATGAACAGGAGCAGTTAGAAGCCCTTGACCTCCACACTTCTGAAGTAGATTAATATACATTTAAAAACTATCCTGACCACGGTCCAGGTGTGAACATATATATGCAGAGAGTCTAGGATCCTAGATAAAATATTCTCTACAGAAAGAACAGAAAGGATTGGGAAAATTAACACTATAGCTCAGCCATAATTATACACATTAAATAAGTTTCTATTAGGAAACAAATCTCTATTGTACCACCGTGTCCCCGAGGGTAAAAAATCTGCTAAGAAATTAAACTTTTATAACAAAAGCTATTAGTAAATTGTGCTGTGAGTACATGTCCCCTCATTCCCAGGTATTTCACCTATTTGATTGGCAGTGCTGGATCCAAGATGTACATTCTATGCTCCGAGAGGGACCTGTAATTGTCTGAACATCTGTCATGCGCCATTATCATAAATGATGTGCCGATCCTATATTATTCTGGAACTGAGAATGTAATCCTTCTGAAAGTTGTTTTCTACTGGAAAGATCCTGAGAGTAAAATATAATAACAAATAAGAAATAATAAGTGCTGTAATGAAAAATTCAATCAAGATAAGCAAGTAAATAGTTAGAAAAATATAATTTGAAAAATACTGCCCCTGGAAAACCTCTCTGAATTATAAATCTTTTGACATAAAGTTGCATAAAGTGTGTCAGTAGGGATGTGTAACCAACAGAAACAACAGCTCAGGAGAACACTAAGTACAAAGACGACGAGAAGGAGCATGTGCGGTGTTTTTAAGAAATAAAATGAAGTTCAGGCAGACATCAATTACTCAAGAATATGTTCAGCTCCTTGAACTCTTTGACCATAATTTCCTAGTTGGAAAGGAATAACTAGACAAAAGGGAGAATCAAATATTAAAGTGTGCAGCCAATTTAAATTACTTGTTTTATAAAAATATTTTTATTTTGTGCTTCAGGAACTCAACAGTCTTACGAATATTCCGAAATTCAGATCCTCTGTCATTGCACTGATTGTGTTGTCAATGTTATATGAGATATTTGGTCACTCTGACCTTTGAAGCGGTGTGAATGGGAATGATAGGCCTACAAAAGAAAGAAAGACATAATTGCTTCTTAAAATAAACACGCGTTTTCAGTAATGACTAACTCCTCGGTTAACAGCGTTTTCCTGTGTGTTTTGATATGTGAATACTAACATACAGAGTTTCAAAACTGAGTTCCATTTTCCTCCTATGCCCAATTCCAAAGTCCTCCTAAATTTAGGAAGATAGCTGAAAGAAAAATGTCATCAAACCATCAGCTATTAGGAAAGCAATCCAAACTTCAGAACAGAAAATTCTCTTAACTATTACAACCACAGATTTGAAAGAGATGATGTACTTCACCTCCACAAATACAAATCTTATTAAATGTAGGCAAAAACAGCAGAAGACGTCTACACTGCAGACAGCAGGAGGTAGAACTGATGCGGTGAACAATCTGGAGAGAGACGTAAGAAAACCTTGAAACCTTTTTTTTTGAACACAAAATGTCAAAAGAGTAAAACAAAGCAACAATCAAGTGTGAAAGTAAAAGACAAATTGAAACAAAAAGCGAAAATAATTTGTGTTCTTTGTAAAGTGAACCGATTGACTTGGGCAAACCAATAAAGAAATCCAATGTTTCCAATAAGCCCCCTTCCCACACTGAAAAGAAAAAAGTTTTCCAGCTTTAAATGTCTCCCGTTGGATCAATATGATTAATTCTATCTTTGGTTAAATATGATGGACTCAGCACTGGTTTCTGCTCCTCTTCACAAAGAGATGTTCAAATAATAAATACCTAAAAAGCAAAACCAACACAGGAGAGAGTGAATCCACCATTTGGAAGTTGGGAAAAGAGAAACTGTCGCAGTTTTCAGGCTACTAACAAAATCATTCATAAACGAGAGAAATGTTTTGCTCAGACTTCTGAAGACCGGGAAATCCGTGAACAACATGCAAGACGTGATGACTAGGGAGGCCTGTACCTCTGAGATGTTGCTCTCTGTGTGCCTCACACGGGGGCAAGGGCAAAGGAGCTCCTTCCAGGCGCTTTTACAAGGCTCCAGATTCATCTGTGAGGCAGGAACTGTCATGAACCGATCCCATCCCTGAGTACTATAGCACTGGAGATTCAGCTTTAACCTGATATTTGGGCGGTGGGGGGATGTGAATATTCAGAGTCTAGAGGCAACCATCAGACATTCTGGGGTGCATGGAAAGGGGGAAGCAGGAAGGATAGTTGGGGAAAGAAATGAGGAAACCAGCATAAAGATTTATTAAGTAAGACATGTTTCAAAGAAAAATATCTAAAACAGCAGCATAGCATAGATTTTTTTTTTTTTTTCTGGTACCAGGGTTCAAACTCAGGACTTTGTGCTTGCGGGGCAGGCAGTGACACCACTGAGCTAAATGCCTGACAAGCATAGTGTAGATTCTTTTACGTGCTTTCAAACTTTATTTATTTATTTTTTGGTAGGGGATCAAACTTGGGACCTTATGCTTGTGAGGCAGGCGGTGGGACCACTGAGCTAAATCCCCAGCTCCATAGCATAGATTCTTTACATTCTTGAGTTTCCAGTGGGCCTTATTTTGTCCAGAGTATTTGTTTTAATACAGAAATTTCTTACCACAGATAGAAAAAACTGGCCTTGATAGCTTGAAAATTTGCCTTTAGTAGTTCTGGAACCATGTATGTATTTAAATTCATCAGATGAACTTGAAGGACATCCTTTGTTATAAATTATTTCATTCAAAATGATTGTAGTTGCTTACTGCCAATCTATTGTCTTACAGTGAACTAATTAGTGATTTACCGAGAAGTCTGTAAGTTTTGGTGAGATGATAGGTGGAATATTTTTATTTAACAAATCACATTCATTTTTTTATAATTTTGAAAAATGTTTAATGGTGCAGTTTAAAAGTTTGTTATAAGGTTTTTCATGAAAATACTCATTACGTTTTAATGGTTGTCTAAAAATATTTACATTTTTAATTCATATGTATATAAACACATACATAAAAAAGTTTATATATGACTATGTAATATCAAGTATAAGTATTAATGTATGGAAGATATACCATACACACGAGTGGAAGGAATATTTCAAACTCCTCAATGAAATATCCCTACAAATACCATAGAAACAAACCATAACGTACTGTGATTTTTTTCTGTACATGTATATCTATAAAGAAGTTTAACTTACAATTAATCACAGAAGAAATTAATACCTAACAATAAAATAGAAAAATTATAACAATTTACTATAATATAAATTATATGTGAATGTGATCTTTCTCTCTCAAAATACACTGTGAGATATTAGCATGCAATATTTTTCCTCTGCTAAATTAAGATCTTTCACATTTCTCTGGAAGAAAGAGTTGATGTATTCCCTTGGGTATATCCTAATTGCTAATATCACTATTCTTGAATTTTAAGGTCATTATTAAGTAAAATAAATTTACTGGAACACAAATACTGCTAGACCACAATAGACTATCTGATAACCAGGGAATGATTCACACAGGGGTGAGTCAAAGTGGTACACCAGAAGATTTTATCCTGCAATATAGAAGGACAAATGATGTATAATGTATGAATTCTTTACTTTTTGAATTTGCCACTGAATGCAGATCACAGCTAACTGGGTAACTGAAACCATGGAGTAAGATGAGGGATAAGGAGCAACTGCTGTGTACTTTTTTTAGAAATCACTATACCTGAAGTTTTTGAGAATTAATTTGGATATGTGTGTGTATGTGTGTGTGTGTGTGTGTGTATACACACACACACACACACACATATATATATATGTGTGTGTGTGTGTGTGTATACACACACACACACACACACACATATATATATATATACTTTCATTGGAAAATGTAATTTTTCAATAATTTTATCATAAGAGTAAACTATAGAGTCATTCATACTATAGAGTAATTTATAGAGTAAACTATAGAGTCATTTATATTATCTAAAATAATATAATATAGTTTATTTTAACATTTGTCAAATAAAAAATAAAAAGAGTAACTCAAAAAAAATATTTTAGAAAGTTTTAAAATAATTCCCTGTATGAGTGGGTTGTTATCTGATATACAGTGCCATGAATTTCATAGGACACAAAGTTGATATGCAGTTCAATTTTCATTCTACACAGTACTAAGGTTTAAACCTTATTATTTTTTCCACCCTTCTTCCCTCCAAATTTGTACATACACAAAATACCTCAAGAAGAAGAAATAAAAACATATCCAAAGTGAGTAATTTGTTTTGAATGATACAGGACATTGGAACATTGAATTGAATAATTTGAGTATTTTCTATTCGTTTTCAGTACAAATTAAAAGAGTTTCCAAAATTAGTATTTTCATGTTGGATTTTAACATTAGGTAGTTCTTACCTTCTTCTAAGTGTCATTACCAAGACTCACACAAGGGTAGTTTTAAAATGCTTACTAACACATACTTCATAGTTGGACGGGAAATTCTAAAATAACCATTGCCTCGTTTTGCCCCGGGTGTGGGAATGAGTCTTAGGTGAAAGGCCGGTTTTGCGGTCCCCTTATTTGGCTTGTCACTCATTGTCCTGGCCCCTCAGAGTTCTTCCTTTCCTGCTCATTCCCGCCTGAGCCCTGATACCTGCCCTGTACCTTTTTAAAAGGGTGAGGACTGGTTTCCCCTCCTCCGATGAGCTGCTATGCTGTGCTCCACCACTGAGAAGGCCCACTGGGTGTTCTGCTTGCCCTGTGCTAACATTTTCTCTGGAAGGGATGGAGGGAAATGTTTCTCCTTTCAAGTTCATTTTTAGCAGAGTAAATATTTTCTCTTAATGAAGGATAGAAGTTATTTTCATGTAGTTTCCAAACTTTACATAAAACATTTGTAAAGTGTTCTCTGCAAAGTTATCTGAAAGAATGTAAATATGCTTCTAATAAAATAAAGCAATTTGCATTGGAAAAAATGTTTGCATGTCATGGCGAAGAATGAAACTTCAAAGAACTCATCACTAAATGATATCTAAACTGGTTCTTCCAATTCTCAGAGAATCTCCCTCTTACAAACAAAATTGGCTTTTGGGGAAGTTGTACAATTCAAGATTTGTATTTAATTCACTAGCTCTGAAAATGAAAACTGATAACTGCTGTTTCAGAAATATTATTAATATTATTATTAATATTGTTATCAGTAGTAGTAGTAGCAGTAGTGGTATTAGTAGTAGTTATTGCTATTAGTGAAAGATCCTTCAATGTAAAGAATCAAAAAGTATGAGTCCCACCTCTAACAGAATGTCCCCCTTGATCATGATTTTCTAGGACAGAGCTTCTGTGTCCTGAACATGGACTGGAATTACCAGGAAAGTGGGTTAAGAGCCATACTGCTGACTCAATGCTGTGACTTTTCCAATTTAGTAAATTTGGGATGAGGCCCACAATCTCATATTTCTAACAAGTTTGAAGACAAAACTGAGAACACTGACAGGATATGCATCTATTAATTTACAACTGAAATTACATATATAGCTAATGAAAAACAACAAACAGCTTGTGATTATTTAATTATATTTGTATTCTTAGAGTCATTTTCAGGAACTGTTTATAAATGTAAATAAATATATATACATATATATATTCCATATACTATTACATAAAGAATAACAAATTTTATTTCTAGGAGCAATTTCATATTTGCTTCTCAAGTGCAATGAAGTAAACTTTTAAATACTACCAATGATATTTTATACAAAGTAGTAAAAACTGGATCTCAACTTGCCAAAGATTAAAACTGGACCCTTATCTTTCACCATGCACTAAATTAAAATCCAAGTGGATTAAAGATCTAAATATTAAAACAGAAACACTAATCTTGCTGGAAGGTAAGTTAGGCAGAACTCTTGAAGACATTGGCATAGGAAAAGACTTTATGAACAAATCCTCAGTAGCACGGGAACTAGCAGAAAGAATCAACAACTGGGATCTCATCTTATTAAAAAGCTTCTGCACTGCAAAAGAAACCAACAACAGAACTAAGAGACAAAGTATGGGAATATTTTAGATTAATAAATCTAGTATTTAACTTTACATGTGTTTTTTTTTTTAAACTTCAAATAAAGTCTTCCCTAAGAGTCTCCTTGGGCTGTCCACTGACACCTTTTAAAGTGATTCATAGGCTGAAGAACTGCAGAGGTTAATCTTTTTGATTAATTTGTAATTACCTCTACCTATATTCCAGAGGAAATGATCAATATAACAATTTGAAGTGGCCTGGCTAAGATCCAGCAGCCCTTCCGCAACAAATGCAGTTGATTTCTGCCAATTCTGTTTTTGTGTCTTACTGAAGGAACTAAAATTCTCTTATTCATTCACAACGCATTAGGAAAAATTGTCATGCAGAAAGTAAACCCTTCATCATTTAACCCTATCTCATTTTCATTTTTTTTCAAAGAGAGAATGTCGAATTACTCAATTCAGTAATTGTCATTAAATTTATTACTGAATACAATGAAAAGAAATAACCATATGTGTTGAATTTTAAGAAAATCACAAATTTCACTTGCAGATTAATTTCCTAGCAAAATTGATGTATTTAACGCAGACCTTGGAAGGTTTTTAAATCTGAAATTAATTTGCTTTTAAACAACTTTTAATTTGATTCTTTGGGCAATTTGGAGCATCTGTTTTCAGGTGTAGTTATAGCTCTTAGAAACTGAAGAAAATGGCAGCTAACAAACAATATACCATTTTCCCTGGGAATGGCTTAAATTTTAATTAAGAAAAATAAAATTAACTTAGGACAGTATTTTATTTCTCCAACTCTTCAACATAAAGAATGAAATCCCATTAATATACTCTTGTCAACCATTTTACTATTTTAGTAGGATAGAGATTTAGAGTTTTAATATAGAACACACACCTTTAAAAAGCATTTAAGATATATTCAACAAACAACAATCTTTAGTGTTTTCTGGCATCATATAGATCTTCAGATAATTTTAATTTCACCCTCTGAAATTATTTCTGGAAAACTGACAAGATGTTGTAATAAAATGTTAAGTTCAAAATTAACTGTGCCTTCTGTAATGAGGTGCTGAACTAACCAATTGGACTCTGTGGCACATTTCTGTAGTAAGCAACACTAGCTTTATGACTGGCATAGCTTCTGAAGCCCCTCACCATCCACCAGTGCTAATGATGTTGTTGTCTTATCTGAAACTTCCACGGAGATCGCTGCTGCTTTTGCCTTCCCTTGATTGTGCACAGTGGCATAATCCCGAGCAGATGCTGCCAGCTGAAGAACTCCTCTTTCTTCTTGAGAGGCCTACCTCTTATCTGAAGTCTGGCCAAAACTCTTGGATCTTGATGAATATATTCTTGCACATGAAACACTGCAAGCACATTTCATTTTAGAGGAAAGCCATCCTAGACACTGACTATTCCACCCAGTGTCAGGGGCATTGCCAGAATTGCCATCTGGATAGGTAAGATCTTGTCTACTAATGTTTTATTACACTTGGAAAGCAAAAGGTAAAGAAACAGCTCGTTTCTCATGCTTAACAGTGTTTGAGCTACTATTTGTGTCCTCACTACAACAATCGCAGAACTGTCAAACATCCTCAGTCAGTCTCTTCTTTTGACTTCTTTTCATCGCTGATCAAAAGGCTGCAGTAGAGTTGGTTCCTTTGGGTGACAGATTAAAAGTCGGTAGCCTATAAAATGACTAAAATATTTTATTTTCTAACATGGCCTCATGGATAATCATTCATGTTCCTGTGGTCACTGAAACCCTTCTCCACTAGGGAAACAGACTTACCTCCCCATGATTGTATGACTTCACCAGGCTCCCAAGAGATCACTCCTATTCTTTTTATTTTTCAAGACAATTTAATCACATAAGTATGTTAATTACACTACATAGACATTGTATTATTTATTTATTGACATATAACAATTCACCTCCAAACTTACCTTAAAACAGAAAAATTGTGGCAAGGCACGTAGCTCAGTAGCACAGTGCTCCCCTAAGTTTGATCCCTAGCACTGGAAAACAAACAATAGCAAAACAAAGAAATATACACAAAGAATATTTATTATCTCATGTAGTTTCTGTAGGTCAGAAATTTGGAAGAAGCTTAACTATAAAGTCTCCGGGATGGATTTATTAGAAAGCTGCAAGTAAACTATCTCCAGAGACTACAGTTATCAAAAAGTTTATCTGAGACAGGAGTATCTACTCCCAAGCTAATTGGTGGTTGCTGGCAGCAAGATTTGAGTTTTACACTGGGGTTTGGACAGTGGTGTCAGCTTTTTGTCACACAGTTCTCTTTACATGGTTACTTATGACATGAGCAAGAAAGAACCATGACAAAGATGGAAACTGCAGTATTTTTTGTAACAGAATCTTGCAAGCAACATATTATCAATCCTACTGCATTATTTTATCATCTAGATACAGCCTAATAAGTATGGAAACAAATTACATAGGGCATGACCTTCAAGAGGTAAAGATATTTAGGAACAGCCTTGGGGTCTAGCTAACATATCATTATAACATGTGTCTGATATTAACATGTGCAGATATTAAATATAGTTCTCCAAGTAATACAGGAGAAAAGTAGAAGTCTCAAAGATATGATAAACAACAAGAAAATGGAAATCACTTTATAATGTGCAACAACAGAAAATAGGAGTGTCGGAGATATGAACATTTTGAGTTTAATGAAACTATGATGACATGAAAACATCAAGTAAGTTAAAATGGAAGGAAATTAATGGATTTTGCTTTGACAGTGTGAAATTTCAAGTGACAGTAAAGTACTGTAGTAAAGTAGATTTGGGGAGATTTAATACTGACAATTAAAGGGGGATTCAGATAGAGTAAGATTTAGAAAGATAATAGAAAGTGAATGAAAGGAAACACTCTGAGGAGAGACCTTTCACAGATGAAAGTTAAAAAGATAATTCTATTTTGGCTCCTGAAATCATGGGAAGAAAGGGAGTTCAAGAAGCGGTCCAAAAATACTGATAAGGAAACACAACACAACACACACACACACACACACACACACACACACACACACATGAGAGAGAGAAAAGAAGCTTGTTCTCAAGGTGAAATGTACATATTACCTCCAGCATCCTGGGTCTCCACCAAACTATTAACTCAGATTAATTTTTATGAGACTTTCACTCCTAAGTTATAAAACAAAATAATTTACTACAAAATTTCAGGCAGTAAATAGCAAGCTTAATCAGAATCCAGATTGTGCAATGCTCATCTTCCGTCGGCATACCATCAGCTGCAAAACTGTTGGACTTTATTCCACATGGAAAGAGGTATGGAAGATTGAATATAAAGGAAAGTCACTTGTGAATTCAAAATACACAAAAAGATACCTGACTGAATATATTTCTGCTTAACATTTATCAAAGCAAGCTAAGATACTGACAACAGTTTGATTTAAATGTCAGTGTTGTTTTATGCCACGTTATAAGGGTCTGTTATGTGTTTTATTTGTTCTTACACAATGTCATCTTGCAGAGGCATGTAGTGCAATCATCTCTGATGCCCATGTTCCAGTTAGTGATGGGGCATCGCAGCCACCCTTTCCTTTATTCCCTGACCATCAGGAGACTACACACACCTGTGTGGGGGAGAGGACTTCTACTCAAACAAAGGGTCTATGCTTCATATTTCCTTCTTAGCTGCTCAAGAATGTTTGGGAATCCAAAGTCACAAACAAGCCATGTCAGATGTCTCTGAGTATCTCACCCTCAACTGGGCAATATGAGTGTAAGTGGAAAGAAGCCAGGAGAGGAAATGAGAGAGATAGTAAGCTGAGGATAACTGAGCACAGCAGCAGCTGTGCTGGGGATGGAGTTGGAATAATTTGTGATACTACAGCCAGGGACCCAGGAGCCACATTGAGAATTACAATTGGTAAATCACAAATGGCTCTCAGTCTTCTCTCACCACCACCCAGAGCAACCTCTCCTCACAGGTCAAGATCTGAAGGGCTTTCACTCCAGCCCTCCATCTGCTATTGTTTGCTTCCTGAAGTTGACTCAGCTCTAGAAAAAGTGTAAGGGGAGCAATAGTAAACTGTTGGTTGGGAGATAGACATCCAGTAGTTCAAATCCTTACTCAGCCTCTTAGTAGTGGCTTGGCTAGGCCATTGACTCTAAGCCTCAGTTTCCTCAAATGTAATACATAAAGTTGGTCACATACATAATGATGTAATGAATTATGGTAAAATTTTTAGTTAGAATAATCAGAGTGGTTTGTAAGCATCGGTTTAGTCTTGGCAATAGTTCATGAGTGGGTCATTTGTTGAAGAGCAACCTTATAGTGAAGGTGATTAAATTTACTAGCATCATAAAAATTAAAGTAAAATAAAAATAAAAAATAAAATAAAATAAAAATTTTAGTAAATTAAAGAGCTCATCTAAGACCCATGTATACTTGTTTATGAAGTATATCTGGCAAAAGGCAAACACCTAAATATTTGTGACTATCATTAATATTAAAGACAAAGATAAAAAATAGGAAATTAATGATCAAAATCATTAGTAATATCACTGTTTTAATAACAATGATTCCACTATATATTCAGGGCCTTTGCCTAGATCTTCTCACTCAAATGCCAATTGTCTTTATTTGGTTCAGGGCACTATTATCACATAACTAAAGACAGCCCTAAGAAGAATGGTGTTGAAGTAGCCACTTAGCTAGTAAGTGGCACAGCCAAAATACAAAACTGTGCCTGTGTAACTGTGGAACTTGCATACTAGAGGACTAATCTGTAGAATATAATCACTGCCACCTCTACAACCCAATTGCTCTTTCTGAACTACACTGTTTTCTTTTTTGTTGTTGCTTCTGTGTGTGCATTCAAATAGTTGTATTCATATTAAAACATTCGGAGTTTGCATTCATAACCTACTCAACATTTTCATGCTGCTTTTTTCTTCTAGCATTCGCATTTTCCTATATTTTTCTTCAATTGCCATAATTACATTTTATTTTATTCATGCATAATGTTCTATATTGTAATGTTCCAATACTGAAAAAGGTATTCTTCCATAATTGGGCATTTCATTTAGCTTGCATTTGGTTTTTGCCTAATATAACCAACTCTACAATAAATTTTATATGTATAAATGTTCTTAGGTTATTGAATTTTCAACAGGGAAATTAAGTTAAAGTACGTGAAAACTCTATAACTTGTTACACATAACACCAAATGCTTCACTAAACTGTCAACACAATATTCCCCCCTAGTGACATAAACAGAAATACCAACAAAACAAATATGAAGAGGATGAATTTTGTTTTGTTCACACCAAATGAATATACTAGTTCAGATGTTGCTACAATGGACACAGGTATGTGTGTGGCTTCAGAGTATGCTTTGAACAGAAACAAAGGATCATGGGACTCCTACAGTCATGATATACCCTAAGCCCCAGTAGAACATGTGAACAGCTTGCCAGCATTTCCTATAATCAGAGCCCACTGAAGAGTACACCTAACTGACCTTGAAGTCAATTTGGAACACTCAACCTTGGTCTCATTAGCATCATGCCATAGGCACCAGAGCTAATGCTCCAACTAATGCATCACAGTGGGTATTAATAAGTTCTTGGTTACCATCTAAGGCCTTCTACTCAATGCCACATGCCCATATTTTTTCCTTTTCCTGAATTCCCAATAATCTTATGTTACATATCTTACAAGTACATTTTCCGTTATCCACTCTCTTAAAGACCTTTTTATTTAGAGAGTGAAAAAATACATTTTAATCATCACTGGCTAAGCCATTATTTCCCTGGTTCTATTATATTTTTGTATCTTTCTGACTTTTAAAGATTACTATTAAATGAAATTTGTGTATATTTCAGATGTAGAGTATGGTATTTTAATATTCATTGTGAAAAGATTAGTATCTTCCAGCAAAATGACACATCAACCTCCTCTATAGTTACCATTCTCTTTCTCCTTCCCCCTCCTCTCTCTCATGAGAGCACTTGAAATTTCTCATGAAATTTTCATTATAAAATACACTATTATTAACTACAGTGCTCAGACTACACATTAGATCTCTAGACTTACCCTATATAACTGCAACTTTGTACTCTTTTTATCTCTCGGTTTTCCTCACCTCTATATCCCTGTTAACCATAGTTGTATTTTCTTTTTTTACTTATTTGGCATTAGTAGATTTTATATACTGTGAGATCCTGCAGTGTTATCTCTTTCTGTGATCTGGTTCATATCACTGAGTGGAGTATCTTTCAGGGTCATCCTTATTATTTCAGATTATAAAATGTGGTGGCCTCTCTTGACTTTTTAAATTTGGAAATAAACCTAAATGGTACAATGTTGAGCACCATCTTAATTAGTAAACTTATACAATGAATGTGTCCTTGATCAATTTTGTTTTTTGTACCAGTCTTACAATTGTTCTTCATTCTTTGGTAATAGTATATATTTTTCTTAGTTGAGGCTTCACAACTTTGAGAACATGAAGAATCTACTTTCTGAACTAGATATTTCAGCCCATATGAGATTTCACTAATGTACCTATTTTATTTAGGTTCTAAACACATTATGTAATAATAAAAGGCATCCTCAGATGGAGATATCTGTATTATTTATGGCTTTATGTTTGGGGTTTAAAATAAATGATAAATGTCTAATTTCAGCTTATAAATTCTGTCATATCAATGAAACATGCTTTTGATTTTAAGGAAAATTAAACATTAAATTAGGCTTTACGTCTTAAATATGGTAGTGTCACTTTCAGTTGTTTTTGTATTCTGAAAGTTTTGTATTCTGTAATTGTTTTTAAGTGGAGCAAGAGTTATTTAATTAGTTGAGCATTTATAAGTCATTTAGGTTGTACTTACAACAAAATTAACTATAAGACAAAATTCTATCTTGTCCATGATGTAGTGATTCAAAAACACTCTCAAAGTGTATCTCAATCTCTGTCTCCTTCCCTCTTTTTAATTTCAGTTCTTTGCATATTTCCACATTAAGGGGTTATTGTTAGGCAGACATTCACTCTCAGTACCAGTGAAACAAAGATAAATAAGACAATGTCCTTTCCTTTAGAAGTTCATGGTACATTAAAGACATATATCAGTGTTACCATCTCAATCCAACTGAATGAGTGCTAAGATGTAAGGATATACAGAGGCTTTTCAAATATTTCCATTTTGTTTCATTAATTATATTTGTATCTCCTCCATTTAATATTTTTTCACTATTTGAAACAGTGCAGATTCTTGCTTTATTATTAACTACAAAAACTTGCAAAGTTTTGTTGCTCTTCAAGGTAAAGCATGTGAGAGGATCAATATAAAAATTTTGTTTTCTTGCAATGATACTGATGAGATAATATTTATTATGTTGCTTTGAACTGTAGCAAAAATGAAGAGATTTTTAAAAAGGCATTGCTTGTTTTGATCTAGCACCCTAGCAGTTTGATATGCCCGACTTTGAAGATGTTGCTAAAAGTAAGTTTCAGATACTCAGGTAAAAATATTTACATAAAAGGTTCAGAACTTCCAATTGAACAATATATCACTATGGTATTTTTTTTTAAGTGTAGTAAAAAAAAAAAGAATTCTTTTTCTGTTATTCCCTAACAATTCATGGAACTTCCAAACATATTTTAAAAAATGACTCAAGGTAATATTTATATATGTTTGTACACTTGACAGCTATCCATATTATAACTTAGTTTTGAGATATTTTGTGTGTACTAAGATTTCCCATTGTTAAGTCAAATTATCCCTCCTCTATTCTATACAAAATGAGCTTGGTTGAGTATTATTAATGAAAAATAAGAATATTTATTTTTCCTCCTATATGCTGCAACTATAAAAAATAAGTTTAAAATGTGATAAATCTGCCCTTATACATCAAGTAAGTTGTTGCTCATGTCTCCACTTATAGCTACCTACCTATAGTAGAACTTTCCCAGATAGGAGTCTCTAAAATGGTAAAGATCATTTATCTTTTCATATATCACATTTACTTATTAACAGCCCCTTATCTAAAAGTGTGTATTAACTTAGTTTACATAGTTGTTCATTTCATGAAACAGGGGTCTCAGCAGCTTATTGTCATAAATCATATTAATGATATTGGTGGATGTATACACAATCATCAGTATGTACTAAAATAAAGACAACAAATTCAAAAATAGTAATTTTATTCTTGCACTATTCATTGTGTTTGTTTAAAATGCAGCAATGACAGTCAGAAAATAATTTTAAAATTTAACTGGAGGTCTTGTTTTCAAAAAAGAAAGATGAAGTTCTCAGTGTACACCACAGAACCAACATTACAAACTAAATCAATGATCATCAAAAACCACAGGGAGAGTTTCAGGATTTTTCTCATTGGATGAGCTATGCTCATTGGAACTTAAATTAAGAATTTGCTTTTGTCTCTTTTTTTTTTATAAAGATTTAGATGTAATTTATACAAATTATAAAGAAGTGAAGCACTTTGGTAGGAATTGATGGAAATAAGACTGGTTCATAGTGGTGACAATGTCAGAGTCCAACACTCTTGAATTTATTTTTATGAAATAAACATATGGTAAACCACATAAAAAATTTAAAGAGTAAATGCCATACTATGGAGAAATATTTAATGGTATTACGCTAATTAAAAAGGATACACATCTTATGATCATTATTCACATATGGCATAAATATTTATTGGCCCTACTGCGTGCAAAGCATTTTGTTCCAAGAAATACAGTAAAGGATGAGACAGAGAGAGTCTTTGCTTTGATAGAACTTAAAAATCTAATGAAGTTGGGTTTGGAGTGGGAACTGAATGTAGAACACTAGATAAATGTTTAAGAAGAAATGGTTTAATTTCTAGAAGAGGAAATTGCATGATGACTCTGAAACCACTGTGTAGAAAAAAATGTAAATTCAAGAACCAAGACAGGCTTCTAGGAGAAAAAACTGTGCCTTTCGATTTCATTTAGAAAATAGAGAAATGTCATGCTACTAATAGTGACTGCTGTGGGTTAAGGTGATATATTGCAGCTTTTTTGCCTTTCTATCTTTTTGTATGCTTCAAATTTTAAACACTGATGAATATACCTTCTCTGATAGAAAAATAAATTATAGTTTCATACAATAAAATACCAATAAGAGTTTAAGTTAACTTACACATAGGACAAAGCTTAAGTGTAGTTAGGACAAAATAAAGTACGGAAATTTACATAGGAAGGATTCCCAATAGAGTTAAATCAAGGGGTAATGGATCAAATGAACAAACATGTATGTTTTTATACAGCAGGACAGGGCACAAAAAGCTATTTAGCTACAAGAAAGAATGCAAGAAGATTCTTAGATTGACTAAAACACTGAAGTAACTCCTACATGCCAACATCAACTTTGCTTTCTTTATACCTGATCTAAATCAGACTTTCACTCTCTTTCTTGCACTCTAACACCTTCATCATCTATTCACATAATTATTTTGCATTTTCCTCTTCAGTAAACATTTTGAACTCTTTATTTGCTTATTCATTTATGTTAAAACTTTAAAATATGAACAATTGCATCAGGTATATTAGTGATGTTTAGTGTAAAAAGAATATACTTGACTACCATTTTGGAATATTAAAATGTTCTCCAAATGCTGAATGTATTTAAATATTTAAAAGATTAATTTCTAATACAAATATCAAAATACAACTTTCCAAGTAAGAATACTATCACTGCAAAAATTATACATATATATTTGACAAATGGCTCACAAGAGATCACCTGGACAGACTTAGTGTGAGCACCAAGGCTGATTTTATTCTGTCTGGGAACAGACAGGCTGAGATCAAGAAAAACGTCAGCAATTGACTTCAAAGAAGCAAAATTTTTATAGGGTTTTGGGAGGGGTTGCTATCCTATAGAATCTGGGGTGGAATGCATATGGGTGACATTCCCAAGATGGTCAGTGCATGTGTGTAGATAATGGTATCTGCTTCTTGACACCAGAGAGATTATATATCCTATCCTAAAATTTTTATGACCCTCTGTTCTATTTATTGAGCACAGCATGGCCTTTCAGTGGGTTCCTGCTGTTTGTTGAGATTGTTGAGAACGGTGCATTAGCTGAGAGGGCCTTATCCAGGTCAGGCATGATATTCCCACCTTTTCATCATTATGCACAGAGTGGGGCAGGAAAGTTGGTGGTGTTTCTCATGGCTACTTTGTGCGTGACAAATCGGCTGGTGTGAGAAGACTAATATGGAGAGAGATGTGCGGGAACAGTGGTGTATCAAGGAATGGTCAGGGCCAGCATCTTGCCAGTTGGTGATCTCCTGAACATGTTCTTGTAAGAACTGTGAGAAGTCTGAGGAAGGATGATTGACAGAGAAGGAGGAAGATGATACGGACAAGAGGTCTGCTTAATGGAAGAAGCCAAAAGGTGTAGCCCTAAATATGGGTCCACCCTGGATATATTCGTTGGGATCTGAGGAGAAAGAGCCTGGCACTGTTTACCTTGGGAGATGTCTGTTAAAGAGAAAGGAATATGAGCTCTAATTCCTCTGTCCCCCGCCACCTCACAGAGTGGGAACTGAGATGTGGGGGCAATGGTTTGGAGTCAAAGTGAGGGGAAAGCGGTGATTGGCCAAGCCATAATGTGAAATGGGTGTGAGGTAGGTTGGTGTCCTGAACAGCTTACAGAGTTAGTGAGTAGTGTTGGGTAGACAGGAAGCTTGGAAGAGTGCTGGTTGGGGACATCAGCAGAGGGCTCAGCAGGAGACTGATTAAGACCTGCAGGAAGCTTTGAGGTGTGGCAAAGCTTGGGGGTGTGGCTTCGACAGCAACCACAGCAGGAAGCTCTTCGGGAGAGGGTGAAGTGGCTATTTTGGCTGTGGTGGCAGAAGGCTCAGAGGAAGGGAAGGGAGTGGTGGCAGGGGCTGTGGCAGGAGGTGTGGGGAGGTGCCAAAAGTGAACAAGGTCAGTCAGATCTGCTGCCAGGGAGAAGTCAACAGAGTGGGTAGAGTGGGTATAGACTGGGGGAAAAGTAGAAGAATTTGAGAGGAATCACAGGATGCATATGAAGAGAGAGGATTATAGAGTGTAAAGAACGCCTGGACATCAGACACTTTGGACTATCTGTTTAGCCTCCAGTAGTAGCTGCCTAAATTCTGCAGAATAGAGAAGTCAAAGTGCTGTTTTCTGGCCATTGTGAGCCATTTTCTAGTTTATACTGTGGCGATGTGGTGTTACAGAAAACTATTAGATGTTTGGACTTCAGATCAGGATAGAGGCAGAGAAATTTCAGATCTTTAAGAGACAGGCTAGGGGAAAGGAGGGAGGAATAGAAGAAGGAAGATTCCCGTGAAGAGCAGAGAGAGGTAATAAGAGTGGCAACAAAGTTAACAGCAGATGTCTCAGCTGTGACTCAGGGCTATAACGGAGTGTGGGTGAGTAGCCAAGGCAAACATCTCTGTGGTTGGCCAGGCACCAAGGGAAGACAGTTCTTCCCAGAGGTGTTGCATAACCAGCATTGGATTTAAGCAGCACAGCAGGCAGGATGAGCTGCTCTCTGTCCAGTGGGTGGAGAGTGGAAAAGTAGAGCCATGGGAGCTAACAGGCAGGGAGAAAAGAAAGCCTTATCCAATCTGAAGTGACTGGACTTGTGGGAGTTGCCCAGAGCACTGAAGCAAGGTCCAAGAACCAATTTCACCAGGTGGTCTCAGTAGGACTAAATCTTGGGATAGGATATAAGGCCCCTCCGTTAGGGGTACCCTATCCCAGGTTTTGGTACCAAATGTGACAAATGGTGCACCAGCGATCACATGACAGGGCTGGTGTGAACAACAAGGCTGATTTTATTTTGTATGGGTGCAGACAGTCTGAGATCAAGAAAGATGTCAGCAATTGGCCAGACAAGAAGTAAAGTTTTCATAGAGTTTGGAGAGGAGGGGATGCTGTCTTAAGAAATCTGGGGTGGAATGCTTGTGGTCAAGGTTCCCAGGACAGTGAGTGCAGGCGTGTAGATAACATTAGACTTCTCAGCATCAGATTTTAGCCAGATTTGAGAATGAGGAGCAAAGAGGCCAGCAGAATGATATAAAATGTTTTGGGTTCAGCCAAAAAGGAAGCTCTAGTAAACTGTGGACTGAAAATATAGGGCAGAGGAGAACTTGATTGCTGAGAAGGAACAGGAGAATAGAAAAGATGACCTGTGGGCACCACAGGAAGCAGCTTGACTCCACTCTTTGCAGCCTTAAAATTGCAAGAGTGGAGGACTTTGGCTTGTGATAAGATTTTCAGTGCACCATGTTCCAAAATGGTGGTGGCCTCTGGAAGTTGTCCCTTGGGATTTGCTCATAGGGCTGGACCAAGAGAGTAGGAAGCCTGGTTATTGCTTCAGCAGACAGCAGAACTGGGCATCATCCACATGGTACTGATTTGAGGCATGTGTAGAACACAAGAGTTGTGGGATCAGGAAGGTTTCCACCTAGATTTCAGAAAGCCTAAGAGCCCAGGCAGATATGGGCCCAGGTTCTGGCATTAGAACAGGCTTGAGGGCAATCTGAAGACAGCATGGAGGTGGGGCGCTGGAGGCAGGAGCCAGCAAGGGCCGCCTGGATTGCAGCCAGGGCCTGTGAAAAAGGGGGCTTATTTCTTTTGTGACTTCCGTGTGAAGCTGTGAGTGTGAAGCCAAAGGTGCAGTGGAGATCTCAAGAGCTTGGAAAGCCAGTAATGTGGATTGTCTGAGGGAAACTGAAAGGAGGGAGTAGAGCTGGCCAAGAAAGAAGTTATGGAAACTATAACCACGAGCACCATAGGGATGGAGCAACCCAAGCCCTTTGACATTCACAGCTTGTCACAGATTATCAGAGGTGCTGGAAGTGAAACTGTGGGATTTAATTATTGCCCTGCTGAATTTTGAACTTGCTTTAGTCCCATTCCTTTGTATGCCCCAATTTGCTCCTTTTGGAGTGGTAATGTCTACCTTGTGGGATTGAAATATTGATAGTGTTGGATCTTCTTTTCATTTGTACAGGGGCTTGCAGCTAAATGTTTGCCTTAAATCTGAGAAGAGACTTTGGACTTGGACTTTTCAACCATGCTGAAACTATTAAGACTTTGGCAACTTTTGGGCAGGGACTAAATGCCTTCTACCTAAAGGGATGTGCATGAATCTTTGGAGGCCAGAAGCAGAATTTTATGGCATAGGTCTAATGTCTCCCCAAAGCCTCACACAGTTATAGATGGGTTATCGTCAGAGGTGGCAGAATTTAGTGTGTCACTGATTCACGGTGCAATGCTAGGCTTGAGGGCACTAGGATCAAGAGTATAACTACTACCCACCCTAAGTGGTCTGGAAAGGATAAAAGGGGCAGAAAGAGGCTGTTAAGTGCACTTGTTGCTGTGACTGTCTTTGACTGCCATGAATTATTGCCCCTTTGCCATATGCCACCCTGCCCTGGAGCCAGCTGATTATAGATTGAAACCTCCGGAAACGGTGTGGTAAATAAACCTTTTCCCCTTTAAGTTTGAGTGTCAGGTATTTTGTCTCAATGATAACAAAAGTAACTAAGAAAATCTATATTCTTTTTTCCCATGCCCTTTTGTACCTAGTATGTAGTAAATTTGATTAATTTAGCTTTAATGATTTATGGAAAAATAAACAAAATTTAAAAATTGATTACATATCCTTTAATACTTCTGGCAGATAAAAATTACTGTTTTAACTTCAAAGAGTTATGAGTTTCATTGATTCATTCAACAAAACTGCTTATGGTGAAATGAGTACAGATAGGCTTACTGTACATAGTTATGTAAGAGATGTCTAGTCTTATTATGGTTCCCCCTAGATTTACTTAAGCACTGAATGGATAACTAGGTAAAAATATTTATTAAAATACAACTTTATTTTGGTTGAAATCATAGAAGTCTATTAAAACAAAAGACCTGAATGAATTTCCTCTTCAAAAATGTTACCTTATTCTAGCATGAAGTAAGGAAATCATCTCTGAAAGTGCTTCAATGAAGAAGCTACTCTTTGAATGCGTGGAATCTATTTGCACTGCAATCCTACTCTATACATTAGAGATATTTCAGCCCTTTAGTTGTTCCTCTCTGAACACCTGAAATATGGTTTTGCATACTGAATTTCTTTATTAGAAATAAGTTGTAGGAAGTGAGTGGTTAAAATAAATGTTTAAGACAGGACAGAATCTGAAAACATAAAATTAGGACTAAAATACTTCCAAGATTAGTGATGAGAAGAACTGCAAAAAGAGGAAACCACAGGTATTCATCATTTTCTGATGAATTTCTGTCTTGTCATCATAGAGAAGATAAGCAAAGCTTCAGCAAAAGTAGTACCATCATCATAGTTAAAATGAATTGGATTTATATGTTATCAAGTGGGCAAGATAAATGCCCATATTTTATTAATTTTAGGAACTCTATGATTAATCCTCATTCTTCTCCAAGGCAATGATTTCGGCAATTATGAATAAATCTTACATAATTATTCATGTGTACATTTATATGTGAATATAAGTTTTTAAACCCTTTTAGTAAATACCTAGAAATGAGTCTGCTGCATCATGTGACAAGACCTTAAAAACAGTCTTCCAAAATGCAGTATCCTCATTACTTCCAACTCTAAATGGCTTTCTCTCGCTCTTTTCCTTCTGGTATTGCTTTTATATGTACTTATATACTTTGTAATTGTCCCATAGTTGTGAATATTCTGTTCTTTTATCATTTTGTCCTCATTTTTTTTTTTTTGGCTTTGCACATCACTTTAAGAACTGTGAACCTCTCTTGAGCTCAGCAATTCTTTTCATTGGTGGCTTATACTCTATTGATGAGCCCATCAAAAGTATTTGTCGTCCAGTTACATGAGTTTTGATTTCTTTCTTAGAGTTTTTTTGTTGTTCATTGTTTTTGTTTTGTTTTCTGAGACAGGGTCTCACTATGTAGTTGAGACTGACCTGGAACTCACTAGGATGGTCTCAAACTCATAGCAATCCTCTTGCCTCAGCCTCCCAAGTGCTGGGATTACAGGTGTGCACCACCATGCCTAGCCCTTTCTTAAATTTTTAAAAATTCTCTCTATATTATTCATCCATTCATACATATTGTTTACTTTTTAAATATATTAATCAATTATTAAACTTAATTTTCTTAATTCCAAAACATATGTCAGATCTGAGTCTGGTTCTGATTCCTGTCTTAACTTTTTAGACTGTTGTTTTCCTTTTCTTCTATCATGATTTTTAATTTTTTTGCTGTTATTGAAAGCCACAAAAGACATACTGGGTGATATGAACTGAAGCAATTAGGCTTTTAGTTTGAAAATTTATGTTAATCTTGCTATGACTAGGGCTGTGCTTAATATCTTTTGTGATGGCTGTAAGGACCATGCCCTTCTACTTCTTCTAATTTCCTAATATGTTGTTATCTTCAATCTCTTTGGATTTATCTAAGAGGTCATTCTCAAATATAGTTTATGGCTCACATCCCTCTCTGTTGAATCCAGTGTTCCTTCTGTGGAGCACAGTTGATGTGGGGATAAAGTATTAGGAAACAGAAAAATCTTACAATTGTAAAACTAAATCTCACCTTTCAGCCTGCGTCCCTAGGCTGTGCTATTAAGAGGCATTTCTCTGCCATTCAGTCCCTTCTTTTATATGAGATAGTAACGCTGCATTGGCTGATTGTTCTTGCTTACAGGACACACAGGATCTAGTAAAGTAGTTTAGAGAGTGGGTCTTTAATGGGCCTTTAATATGGATAATGCTTTGTGTATTTTCAAAAGATTATTATTTTTTTCCTGTATGCCCATGAGATTTGGTCCCTTGATACTTCTTAATTTTCAAGCCAGTCAAACCAGTCTCAAGATAAACATGAAAATTACCATTTCAGGATCCCCACAAGTCATTGGAGTCTGTGACTGGTGCTTAAGTTAACTGACCTTGGCTGTGATCCACTATATTGGTTGTCTGTTATTTAGCATAGTGGTGATTTGCCCTGTGACCTCAAATTTTTGATGAGTCTTAGAAAATGTATTAATTTTCAATATGTTCACCTTTGTACTTATGAAGACAGGAGTGACAACTTCCAAGCTCTTTATGTCAGAATTAAAACTGAAATTTAAAGGCAATTTTTTAAAGGAAGGCCTTGCTTAATATAAAAAGCTCTCATAGAAATTTAACAATGCAGAGGAAAATAAAAATTGTCATCAAATTCTTTGCTTCGCATTCATTCAATAAAAATGAATCTATAGTCATATCCTAATTTTGGATGTTCACTTTACTCATTGTCATTTTCATACAAATCTTACAAAATAATTCTAAAACCATAAAAAATGTCAATCATGTAGGTTATTTACAACATGTTGTTATAACTGTTCTTAATTACACAATCTTGAAGTGCTAAAATCATATGTCTCACCAAAAATATTGTAAGCATTCTCATAGGTAAATTTCAGATACGAAGAGCTCTTTATTTAAAATAAACATTGTGAAAATTGTCATTAATATTTTTTATTGAGCAAATTTATTTCTTGAAAAGTAGGACTGCCAATTTCTCTGCCTACTTGAAGTTCAAAATTCCCAGCATTTATTTTACCTATGTGACCTGCTGCTTAGACGTGGCTTCTCCAGGTGTTATAGTACGATAATAGAGACACCTTTGAAATTGTCCCCTTCCAATCCCTTGGCTAAAGAGAAGCCCCACTTAGATGATTAGGACATTGACTGCCATTTGCTGTTGCCCTGCATTTTTTGAGTCATTTCTTCTCCCCAGTTTATCTCAAATTCCAGGAAAAATGAGCCTTGCCTGCACACATTCCATGATGGAAACTGCTTCCCATCCAAGGGGTTCAGTTGAGACCTCCTTGGAGTCAGCAGGTCCTGCTGGCCAGCCCTGAGATGATGACCAAAGGGACCGCGGCTGCTAGGTGAGCGTGCTTCTCCGCCCTTGACAGTGTACTTGCCCTTCACAGTCCTGGGGCTATTGGAATGTCCCCCATTGTTCACAGTGTTGACTAAACTGAAATATATTCCTTCCCTGCTTCACCATGACCCATTTATCTGCTGTTTGGATCTTTTGAGGTAAGAGGCCAAATCTGCTCTGTTGGGACCTTCTGAGAGCCTGGTCTCACGTAATTATGTCTGTCACTGTGTTGTATGAAGAAGCAGGAAGCTAAAGAAACTCAGAGTACCCCAGAGTATGATGAACACAATATAATTGAATGCTCTTTACAGTAGCAAACCAGAGGCACATTCAGCAATGCTAGCCAGACCTAAATTCAGTGCAAGTAAGAAACACAATAAGGCATCATTGAGCTTTAAATACATATAGACACATAGATATTTAAAGGACTTATAAATATTTAAATCTGCATTCAAGCATTTCAGCAGGGAGGATGGGTTGAGAACAAAGATGAGGGAAGGAAAAGAAAGTGAAATGGAACAAAAGAGTGAATTTCCAGAGATTAAGAACAGTGAGCTATGAGCCAAAGTTTTGTCCAGCTCTATTCCTGCATGTGAAGATTGAACCAAACAATCAAGCAGGAAAACCAAACACTTTGCTGGGGATTAATCAGAAAGTAAATACCTTGAAATATTTTCTCTCAAATTATTTTCTATACATTATAATTCTTGCAGTTCATGCTCCACTTCCATATTTTTAAATCCACCCTTTAAAACTGAGAGGGTTAACTAAATATCTAGAAATAATTTGGGGAGAAAGCATCATTGAAATATAAAAAGAAAACATCTTGCATCACTCTATGCATTTTTATGGCGATATAAATCCTGTTCATTCAAAACACATCCTTTAATATTTTAATTAGGGTACTGTGTAATGTGAGAGGAACATCTGATTTTAGAAATGCAAATGAGGGTATGCTCTGAAACAAAGATGCAGAATTAGAAAAGGTAATATGCAGTTCATCAACCAGCTATGAAGCGAAAGAATGTAGAAAAGGATCAAGAAAACAACCTGATTTTTGAAGTGAAAATTATACTAGCATTTTTTCAAATTTAGCAATTTGATAAGGTTAATGACAATTTTTAATTTTTTTACTTAAAAATGCACTAATTATCTTTGACTAATAAACCTGAAACCAGTCAACCTATTAAAAGTAGCTAGGAGCAGTGACTGTCCCTAGGTGTGTCCCCAAATAGCACTTTCAGCCAGCTGAAAAGGTGAACTGCCCTCCAATCAATTACTCTCTTGGATCCCTGCATCCCTCCCTTTCCCTTTTTTGCTCATTGCTATGACTCAGAGAAGACTTTCAATGCAGATGTGCTGTGAAATAGAACTAGGGTTTTCAGCCTTCCCATTTTGAACATGAGGGAATTTGATCCTCTGAAAGATTAAAGAATTTGACCAATGACAGAGCTGGTATGGAAAAATCACCTTTGTGTTCAAAGCCTGTGATCTCAACTTGACAGCAGGGTCTTGGGACATTAGGCTGAAGATTTCTTTCCTAGGGGTAAATGATGGCCAAAGTTTTTGAATTACATTTTTGTTATCTTCATGTTGCTCACAGGGGATGAAATCTAGCTAGAAGAAAAATTTTAAAATGGCCACAAGCCACTTCTCAATCAGAAAAACTTCTCATCCCCAAAGAGGAGGATGTCTTGGAGCCATAGAATAAGTAAAGGTGAGTGGAAACTACTCAGTTAAAGATAGAAAATGTTTCCTAGGATGGGCTTAAGCTGTGAGCAAGTGCTGGACCTACCAGTTCTCCGTACCTGGGGATCCATAGCTGTGTTGTTTAGTTTCTTGCTAATTTTAACACTTTGCACTTCCCACTAGCTACGGAGGGCAAGAAGAATAGAATAGAATAAGGAAAATACAGTTTGCAAGTTGAAGCGAGATACACCCAGGTAAGGAATCACACTGATTTTACAAAATAATCGTCACCTCACATTTTAGATTGAAATTCTAAATTGTTTTCCCTAGGACCATTATTAAAACTCTTTGTTAAGTTCTGCGTCAAATTTTGGATTAGACATTAAGAAACAAATATCTTACAAGGGAGCTATAATAAATATGGTAACCTTCTATATGGATTAGGGATGGATTATGATGTGAATGAAGAGTAAGCTATGTTATATTTGATCTTTACGGTCATATAGATTTTGACCAGTTCCTCAGTACCCTCATATACATATGCATATATGTTACAGAGAAAATATTTTGCTAAGTACCTGACATATACATAGTAAATGAACAGTGAGCATTGCCATTACTAGTAGTTGCAATAACATTGTATTCACCACAGTGGAAAATAATACAGTGTATTTTTTAATTCAAATGTATTTCACCAGTAGTAAGAAAGATATTTGAATGAACAAAAATACTTTCTATTCACATAAGTTTAGTTGCTGAATTCTGATTTGAGCTCCTCAAGTGAGGAAAATCAAGAAAAGGACCAAAGTAGAAATCAATTAGGAGATACTAAACACACTTCTTTAAAAATCCAAAAGACAACAACAAAGAAGGACTAATGGTCCTAGAAATAGCTAGCAATTTCTCTGGTAAGTAGTTTATATTGAATTTTTATAAGTGGAAGAAATGTTAGAAATTTTTAAATGTTGGATTTTAGGTATATTTTAGACTATGAAAAGAAATAACTAAAGAAAGAAAGATTTTTCTTGTGAAAACAACAGGCTTGCTAGAATATGGTAAATTCCTAAAGATAGTTCAGTATAGTCTATATAAGTTTTCATAGAAGTTAATTAGTTACGCCAAAGTTTATGACAATGAAAACAGAAAATATCCGTGCTTCATAGACAGAGTGTATCTATCATTAGACTATAATGAAGCTATCAATGTAACATTTCCTCATGGTGAGTGTCATGGGAAATTTTCAGTAACAATATCACCTTGCAAATGTAACATTCAAGTGCATCCAGATACATTCTTATGCATACATAAGCGTACCCACATATATGCAATTTCCAGTGCATGAATGTTTGATTGTACATAGCCATGGAGACACATGTATAACTAAAATAGTTGCACAATATATATTAAAATATTACAACACATTTCAAAATTATTTGTTTTTTTTTCTATGCACTTGTGAAACTTTTCTAGGTATCTACATCCATGATTTATTCAAAGAAAAATAGTATTTTAAAAAACATAATTAAGCTGTAAACTGCAGCAATATCTTTCAGTAAACATGATACCATAGGATATGCCTAAGTGGTAATTATATTTCCCAGATATCAGCTGTAGCTCTGTGAACAAAATTGGACACTCTGGGTAAAGACAATTCCTTAAGGGCAATGTGACCCATAACTTCATTAAATCCCTTACATTCAACAGTACTAAATGTCTTACATGGTCTCTAAAAGGGTTGCTTTTACAAAACCAGTGTGTGCATGGTGTGAGTTCGTGAAAATGCATCCACATCTTTGTTGGGTGTTTATCTTCACTACTATCAAGTGTGGAATAAATATAGCAAAGATAAAGTTACTTCCTCTTACCCAGAATGGCTGTTCACACATTTTCCCCACACATATTCCCTCAACAAAGCCCTTTACATGATTAAGTCACAGAGATAACTTTCTGTCTATGGTCAAACAACCATAATATTCCCAAAGTAATGAATTATAGTGCAATCATAGTAAGTTGTATTTTCATTATTTAGCACTAGTGTTCCATACTGAAAAGGACAGTAAATTCCTTGATGCTCTGATGTTATCACGATAAGAAGAATTAACATATAGGCTCAGTCTTTGGTAAGTTATGAGCAAGTTCTTGCTTCTGAGAATAAATTAAATTCCCTTTGCATCTGACACCTCTTGTTAAAATACCTTTTAACTGCTGTGAAGGGGTTTAGAATAGTGGAGCCTGTGTTAAAGTAAATATACTATCTTTATATTTTCTTTAATTGTTGAATTTTCCATTTTGTGCTAATTTCATATTTTATTTAATGTTAACTCATGAAACAGAAGCAGGAGTAAGTATGTGCTATTGGAATCATGCAACCCAAAATATAGCTTAGAAAATATGAGTACTCAAATGAATCCTACTTATTTTTTTATTTTCATAGAAGACATGCTTACAAAATGTATATGTTCAATGCTAGCAATTGTGAGAGAAAACAGAACAAGTTATCTTAGAGTGAGTAACAGAAATAAAAAACAGCAAATGTGGTGGATTCTTGGTTAAATAATTTTTTGGTACATAAATTGTATATCTTTCTGCTTTTGTTTTGTGTTTGTTTCTTTGTTTGTTTGTGGTACCAGGGATTGAACTCAGGAACTTGCACTTGCCAGGAAGGCACAGTGCCACTGAGCTACATCCCTGGACCCATTCCTTTCTGCTTTTATTTCTGCTAGTTGAGAGGTTATGTAATTTGAAGACCCACTAGAATGCTTCATTCAGTTTTACCAAAATTATACAATCTTTAATATCAATGGCCATCCAAATTAATCATTTTAAAATGTGTGTAATATTTGCCCTGTGAAGTAGTTACTTTATCCTACTGGAAGACATTAATGTATTTCTCTTCATGGGAAAAATGCTTTCGAATGAAAAAAAGCAAAAGAATATCAGTAGCTATTTGTGAGTATTTATGGTTTTGTTTTGTTTTGTTTTGCTTTTTTGACTTTTTGAGACAGGGGTCTTACTATGTAGTTGAGACTGACCTGGAACCCACTAAGTAGACCAGGCTGGTCTCGAACTCACAGCGATCCTCCTGCCTCAGCCTCATGCGTGCTGGGACTACAGGAGTGTTCCACCACGCCCGGCTTATGTTGTTAGATAGTGGTGTGTGCCTAGGTAAAGGTTTACTTGCATAACCATTGGAAGAAAATGTAAGACTTTTTACCTGAAAATAAATTATGAATCCACAGGGCCTAAGTATACTTCCTGATTAAATTTAGCAAGCATTTACTGTTCATATTTTATGCAGAGCTACAATTTATAATTGAAAATTGAATAACTCACCATTCTTGGTATTAGAAATAATCAGTTACATGCATGATTGGGGGATATACGGGAAAAACATAAAATTGATCACATTTTACAAAGAATTAATCATGACAATACTAGAGGGATAAAATTTACAGGAAATTTACAAAATGTAGAGACAATGTATGGTTATGACTCCAAAAAATATTTTACTGGAGTTAATAACATTTAGAGTGAACCTCAAAACAGTTTTAGACAAGCAGAGAGGCTGCACCTTGGAAAGAGTAATCAGCAATGGGATACTTTCAAAGAATTAAGAAGACAAAAGTAAACCTGAAAATTACATTTGGAAACAATTTACAAAGAGTTTAAGCATTATGAGGCTTTGCATTAAAAGTAGTATAAAATGGAAATGTAAGAGAAAAACCTGGATATATTGTAGATAAAGAATTGGTATTGATAAAATAAAACTGAATAGAGATAAAAGTTTAGATTTTAAGAAAAAGAGAACTACTTAACAGAAGTGGAACAGTCAAAAGAAAAAGATATTTTGGGAAATGCTGAGATGTAAATGAGTAGATTAATTTTTAACCAGCTATGTTTCAGCTCCTTGTAGTATGTGGCACATAACTGCGTGTCAAGGGATCTGAGATGCAGTTCCAGAGAGTCACAAGATCTACTGGTGTTGAAAGCATGACATAGATGCCATTCCTAAGAAAGTCCCAGAAAAAGGGTAGGTTACAATAAAAAAGATAATTTAAAGAGTCAACCTAAGCGACAATCTCTGCTACAGGATATTAAACTATGATAATGTAAATCAATGTGATTCCCACTTCTGCTGCCCAGCACTTGCCAATGAAATTGTATTTTCATTGATAGTCAACTCCATGTGAGACAATTCAATGAGGTTTACAATTTTATTGAAAATTGTGCAGCCTGTGGAATACCCCTCTGGTGATGAAAGTATTGGAATACAATTTTGTGGTACTGATGGGGTTACTTTTATTTTTTTCTAACTTTAAAGCAATAAAAACATCTAGCCTTTCTGTAGCATATTATGGAAACATGAAAATGTAGATATGACAAGCAAATGTTGGTACACTGGGTAAACTCTTATCCAGATAGTAATAATTTTTATTGACCTGATAACCTATTATTAGTCTGTATTTCCTACTATAGATCTTTGTTCTCTTTATCTTATTCTGAGGAAAGTGAACTGAGATACATAACACACTCCTTTCATTAACAAAGGAATGTAAAATAATCAATTGTCAGAGTTTATTGTTCTTATGCATCAATAAAAATGAAAGAATAATATATGAATAATAATCAAAACAACAATAATAATATATAATAATTCCCCCTAAGCATCATACCTTGAATCAAAAGAGCCTATGGTAGCAATAAAATTCATCCCTTGAAATTTCTTCTCAGCTAGGATGTCTGTAACTCACCATGAGTTCTACTGCCTTTCGCCTCCCTGAATGTCTCATTAAGTTATCATACTCCAAAGCTGGGTATTGCTACTGTTACCTATGCATGCTGAATCATAATGTCTTCTTCACAAGCAAATTGTTCGCATATACTTTCCAAATTTTTTGTGTGTTCATAGGGTCTAAAAGATGTAAAGTAGGACTTCTGTCCTTGGAAAGTTTCCTAATTGCTATCTAAGCACAAAGTATCGCACCTTTTATTTATTTTAAAAGTCCTTTCTAAATTTACACATTTACACAGTCCTAACTGCTTCATGTTCAGGCCTAAGAATGTGGAAGCCAAGGAAGATGCTTATTTAGTGTTCAATTCTACAGCAAATCTCTGCCTTTTTTTTCCCCTATCTGGAAAGAATAGATATATTATGTCCTATGCAAATCTGTCTTCATTTGGGAGAAATTTGGGTTTTTTTCCCCCAAATTAAAAACATTTTAATTGCTCATGGAAGAAAAAAAAAAGTCCTACACAGCCAATTTGTCATTAGGCCTTTAAAGACTACAGGCAAAAATCTCAGAGTGAACAAAGTTAATGTGAAAAGCTGAGAGAAAGGCTGGGGATATAGCTCAGTTGTAAAGTTCTTGTCTAACAAACAATGATCCCCTATTAAAAAAAGGAAAAGAAATTAAAAGCTGGGGAAAATAAATACATATCATCATCACAGTCAATGTTGTCATTATAATTGTAGGCACCTGTAGTAAAATGGATTTGTGTCCTCAAGTCTTTACCCATTCCAATCCCATTTAGATTATAACCAAGCATTTTGTCCCTTAACTCTGCAGAGCCTTCCAGTGTGACTTGCTTGGTTAAGAAGTCATTGAATGAGTTGAAGTCAAAAGCATTTGATACACTTAAATAATTTATCTTGGAAGGTTGTCTGCCATCTGCCATAAGAAGATTCTCGGCTAAAGCTGTTAACCGTAGACAAATGAATAGGAGGAAGCACACACTACATGCAGCCTGCAGCCCAGATCCAAGTCCAGATGATCCCACCTGCGCCCGGCGTGCTGCAGCTGACCTGTGAGTCTAGGAGCAACAAATGGGGTTGTAAAGTCACTGAGACATTTAGGGTTGTTTTAAATGTAGTAGAGTACAGGAAACAGCACAGAGCCACCAACAATTAAATAGCATGGCAAAGCTTTTTGAATCAAGACCAAATGTCTTAGACCATAATATAACAACACAAAAGACATTGTGATGTATATATAAGGGTGAAAAATATTGCTGTTTTATTGCAACGAGAAAGGTTAGAATGAGTTGCACTGTGAGTGGAACAGTTCTAGAAAGAATTGGAGGCCTTCCCTTTGTCGTTGCCCCATACAAATCCAAATAAAATCTTTTATATGAAAATGGCATTTGTTTGCCTTAAGATGGAAAATATTTTCCATTTTTATGCACTATCTTTGTAGGGAGGGAGGGTGTGGATACTAAAGTGTCACTGCCCACATCTCACATGGTGTAGGACAGTAACTCCAAATTCAGGAACCAGGTTAACTGAGTTTCAGGATCTCCTCTTCTTCTTACTCGCTGGGGTGATCTGGCAGGGTTATATTGAGCCCAGGAAGAAAAGAAACACAGAAATATGAGGAAAGATCTGTCTTTAATAGTTCCACTCTATAAAATACTCCACTTGGAAGAAGCTCCAGTCCGGTGGGGCCTACATTCAAATGGTGGATAGGGAGACATATAGACGGTGGATATATGCAAACTAGAGGCTAAAAAGATTCCCTTGACTCACACCCAAACCAGAAAAAGTGTCTGTTCTTGAGCACAGGAGAGAATACTTGCTTTGTAGTCCCTCGGAAATAAGTTTTTGGCTGAAGGAAAGGTAGTATTACTAAATAAGTAGAACCTCAGAGCTTGTGAAAGTCTGAATTGGTATTCAGGTGTGAAGCCTTGGAAAGATGTGTTACACTGTGTTTATCCTTGAATTAATTTAAATCATTTCAGCAAATATTTATCAAGCATTTACTCTGTGTGAAGTGTTATTTATGAATAATAATGAAAGTAGCAGGCCTTATTAGTTTGTGCTTGTTCTAAGCATATTGTGGATGACTTAGGCCAAGGAAGCGTATTCCTCTCTTATGTCTTCATGCGTTGGTTGGCAGAGTCCTGGATTACTGGCAGGGGAGGTGTTTGTGTTCTGGTGATAATCATTTAGGTTAATAGCTCCAATATTATTCACCACTTGGTTCCATCTGCACCATCTCTGTTTCTCAACTTGCAAGTAAAAAATCAGATAGGTCTTTTGCAAAAACAAAGAGAACCAAATGGAGGTAAGGAGGAGGGAGTGAAGGGGAAAAGATGAAGAAAAGAATTAAGGTGTATTATGTACAGGTACCAACTCCCCATGAGGAATTATGTACTGGATTATGCACTACAAACATATACCAATAAAAGTAAAATGGTAAAATAAGACAAGATAAAGTGAAAAGTTTATCTTAGGTATCTCTGTAATTATTATTCTCTCTAGATTTTAAACTTCATAGTTGAACTACAGTCTCAATTTACAACTGTATCTTATGTTTGAAATAATGCTAGCATTTGTAAACATTATAAAAAGAAAGTGATTAAAGAAGGTTTAGTGGTGGCCCTAAAGTACAGTGAGATTTATCAGTTGTATTAACCTGAATGCCAATACATGAGCAAAAATTATCGAGTTAGATTATTACATTTTTACACAGGATTGAGAGAGGTGCCTACACTATGCCAGAAAGCACATTACTTGTTTTTTTTTTAATCTATAAATATAGTGCTATCTGTACACAAAAGTCAAAGTGAAAGCCAAGAAATGTGCTCAATGAGGAGTTACGTCTGTTTTCGATCTGTGAAACAGTCATTTAAGCAGGCACCAATTTTGATTTTTTCGATTTTGTTAAAGATTTTTGCTTCTGAAACAGCATAGCTAATACTGGGGTTGGAAAACCTTACAAAAATAGAGAAAGAAAACACTCCTTGGAACACTCTGAACATGACTTAGGTGAAGTACAACTTATTAGCAGACACAGACAGTGTGGACCTAATGACTTCAGGAAGTTTCTAACTCTGTAAAAGATGTTTATCACCATCAACACAAGGGCACCTTTACTTGAGTACACAAAGTTCTAGATTCGTGGTTTTCTTCGCTTATATCCACCCCCGCCTTTGGTCTGTTTTTTTTTTAAAAATTACTAAGAGATTCGTTTGAAAACAAAAAAATCTCCATAATCCCCCTATCATTAAGACTGTCAGCTGTTCTAAAAATAACAAAGATAATATTTCAAAAATGAAACTTCATCTACTTTGTACTTAACATACTGGTAAGAATACATTAGAATGAAAAAATTACTGCTGCATGAAAGGGTATGGTTTTCTTTTCTGTGAAACATAGTTTATTTAAATGTATGCCATTTCAAATTTATATATATGCAACAATGCAATTTTACCTACAGAAAACATATTAATGTACAATTATTGTAATTATATCTTGAGTCATTTGGTCAAATTTTCTGTGCAAAGAAAGAAGAAATTATTTGCAAGGCAACTTTATAGTTTCTGTCATATAAGTAGAGACTCCCAATAAATTTATTTCTTTTTAAAGTGGGAATGGGATTACTCCAGCTGCTTGCAAACCATTTTGTTACAGTTCCTTGACATGCAGTGGCACTGCTAAAAAGAGGACTTATTTTGTGTGTGTGTGTGTGTGTGTGTGTGTGTGTGTGTTTGCATCTTCTAGTAGTCATATTATTCATAATATCTGAAACAATGGTGTGTAAGAGATACATATTTTATAATAAGCCAATGTAGTTAACTTTATTATAACAAGAAAAGTTAAAAAAAAAAGCACTGAGCAATTTATCAGAATCATAATAGTATCCTTACCATTTAAAAGACAAATATCTCTCCTTGAGGTGTACTTACCCCGTTGTTTTAGATTAGGACCAAATTCTAATGACATATATCTCACTCTATAATAGACACTAATGCACTAATGTCACAATATCTATTCAACTATGGCTAACCTTATTTTTTTGGGGGGGTGGTTTTTTTGAGACAGGGTCTCACTATGTAGTTGAGTCCGACCTGGAGTTCACTATGTAGCCCAGGCTGGCCTTGAACTCCCAGCGATCCTCCTGCCTAGGCCTCCCGAGTGCTGGGATTACAGGTGTGCGCCACCACGCCCAGCTGGCTAACCTTGTTTTAAAAAAAAGTCATAAGAACATTTAAAAGTAAATATTTAGTATCCCTTCAAACACATGACTAAATGCAGAGAAGAACCAGTACTAATACTACATTTTATTGACCTACAACACACAGACAAAAAAGTCTGTACTGACAACATGCTTATTTCCAAAAAATTGTGTTATTTCTTATGAATGCTTTGGACAGAGTACTAAGACAATCAAAAGATATTTCAAGTATATTTGCACTTTAAGATAAAACAATTTCACAAAAGACTGAAGGAAAAATGACATGTAACCTCTGAAACCATTTGCAACCATAGAGGGTAATATAAGGAGCAAATACTTCGTGATGAGCTGCTGGTAAGCTCATGAGTTCTACCATGCACAACCATTAGGAGAGGCATGTAGGGTGCTTCATTATCTGTCATTTGATTATTTAAAATGTGCCACCTTGAAGCTTTGTTTCTGATTTTTGCCTGGAAAACTGATAAAGTTAAAAAAAAAGTTGATTTCTTACTTTGAAGCAGGAAAAAAAAAATGGTGCACTTGTGGAAAGGCAGAACCCGCTGAGAAAAGAATGCATGTGGGTGTTTCAAGGGCGCCCGCGCGGCTACCTTCCTTCCTGGGTCTGGAGGTTCCATTGGACCCAGCCATCCCTCTGTTGGGTATCCTTCCAAGAGAACTGAAAGAATCATATCACAGAGAAGTATGTGCACCCATGTTTATAGCGGCACAGTTTGTAATAGCTAAATCTTGGAAACAACCTATTTGCCCATCCGTTGGAAACTGGATAAAGAAGTTGTGGTTTTTCTATAAAATGGAATATTACTCAGCCATAAAGAGCGAGAGAATAGATTCATTCATAGGAAAATGGATACATATTGAAGATATACTCCTAAGTGAAATAAATAAGTCCCACATGTGTAAATACCGAATAGTTTCCCTGGTGTGAATATTCTGCAACAATGCATAAGATTCTAATAAGATTACTGACATTTAGAAATGGGAGGAAAGGAGCTAAAGGTGTAGGGAAGGTGTGATACGTAGGTGAAGAACAAAAAGGGAAAAGAAAAAAATGTGAGAGAATGAAAAGATGAAAATAAAGTGTTTGTAGATGGGGAGGGGAGGAGGGGGGGAAGGGAGGGCAGAGGTAAGGGGAAAAAAATGAGAATCAAGACTTGCCATGTAATGGTACATAATCCCAACAATGATTGTAACTGTACTGTATCCCTAAATGTACCAATAAACTCAATTAAAAAAAAAAAAAAAAAAGAAGTTGATAAGTTTAAAATGAAGAGAAGAGAAAGTGCCCAACCTGGAAAAAGACACATTTCCTCTGTCCAGGGATCTGCATCTGAAAAATTCTTTGGGATATGGACAGAAAGGGTCATTACTTGATCATCACTGTTGTATGTCAGTCCAGGACTTTTCTGTCTACTCCCTTTTCTAGTTTTTTATCTCATCTTCCAAATTTGGAAAAGAAAATATCCATAGTGAGAAGAGAAAAAAGAATAGAGGGGATAAGTGAAGACAGAAGATAATCAGGAAGCATATTTAATTTTTATTTTACATAAGGTAAGACATTTTAAATTTTGAATTATGACCCAAATTCAAAGGACTAAAGAATGTTTACTATTGAAGAATGATATTAAAAGTTATGAAAACTACATGATTTTTCATCCAAGAGTAGAGGGTAAATATAACTCCACATAATGTACATGAAAATTTTTAAAAAATACTTTCCTTGTTATTTCTCCCTACAATTAAAATTAGTTCAACTAAATTGAGACTCCAAATACTCATCCATTCATTAATAGGAAACAGTCAAAGTTAACAAGAAGACTGGAAGTCACTTAGCACGCGGTAAAGAACCTTTGGTTCAACTATAGTTACCTGAAGACCTCGCACATCTTCATTCATTATTTTTTTAAGTGCATTTCTACATTACAGGAGGTATCTTCTGCTTAGTATCACTCAGGCATATTCCAGCACATTAGATGCTTGTGTCAAAATGCTAATTGGATACATATTTTCTACTAAACAAGAAGGGAACTATGATAATGTGTTAATTATAGACACATAAATCTAATGTTTGATATATTATGAAATTGATAGTGCTTAACTTTAACTTTCATGAAGCCCTTCAAGGTTGTAGGGAGAACTTATCAATGAAGCTTATAACATTCATAAATGTATCATTTTGTATCCTGTTAGTCGAAGAAGATCCACTCCTGGATTATAAACTTCAGTTCCTACAAAACCTAAATCTACTCTAACACTAAAGTTATTTCCTAAAAGTAAATAAAATACAGAAAACCTTTAACTAAAAATATGCTTGCCTGTAAAATATTTAAAATATTGTTTTTTTATTACAAATAATTGATAGACTTCATACAAATAAAGTGTTGCTTTTTGAGGATCTTTTCCACTATATTATATTTCTTAAATTTACTTGTTTTCTTCTTCATATCTTCTTTTATATTTTCTTTTTTTTCTCATTGAGTTTATTAGTACATTTTAGGTATACAGAAGAGTTACATTCCTCATTGGGATCTTGCACCTTTACATGACAGGTCTTGGTTCTCATTTTTTCCCCTTATCCCTGCCCTCTTTTCACCCCCCCTTCCCTATTTACAAAAATTTTATTTCCATTTTTTCATTGTTTTATATTTTTTTCTTTTCCCTTATTTCCTTTGCCCTACCCTTCCCACTCCCCCTACACTTTTAGCCCTTTTCTTTCTATTACACATTGTCAATTATACCATTAGTATCTTCTTTACAGTTATATTTTTCACACCAAAGAAACTGTTCCGTATTTACACACATGACATTTATTTCACTTAAGAGTATAACCTCAATATGTTCCTATGAATGACTCTAATTTTTCATTCTTTATGGCTGAGTAGTATTGAATTTTATAGAAAAACCACATCTTCTTTTATACTTTTATACTTTCTTAATTTGGGGGAACACATTGTATAATACAGACTAAAAAAAGAGTTGATTTAGCCACTCTACAAACATTTTCAAGACCATTCCCTTGACACAGAAATGCAATAAATGTGGTACCACAATGGCTCTTGCACACAGAAATAGCCACAATACGTGTCCCTTATTGACACATTGACCTTTAAAAATATTGACTTGTGATTGTCATGTTTTAATAATTATATCTGTAATGCTACTTGAGTAATTCCTGCACCTTCCCCCCCATTACTGTATTTTGTTTTTCAGACATAAATAGAAAACTCCCTATGTAGCATCAGCTGTAAATGTATTGCGAACCAATGAATACTATGAAGTTTAAGTGTTAACAACCAGAAGACACCTGGCTAGGAATGCTACAGTGGACAGATAATATGTTACTTTAATTCTCTAAATTCATTTAATGTGTTTGCCTTGCACATCAACCTCGCAATGAATAAAAATGATGAAAATAAAAATAAATAGAGGAGATGTTTATTGCTTCTGAATGTTTAAATTTTATCAAGTACTATCTAATCTTTTTAACTGTCCAGTAAAATGAATATTATTACATCCATTTTACAGACAAGAGAGTCAATAATATTTCCAAAGAGACATAGTTTATAAGTGACAGAACTAGAGGTCCACTATGGTTCAATTTATTCAACAAATACTTATAAAACTTCTTGATGCAATACACACCAAGTTGTTTTGGTTAAGTTACATATCATACAATATGCACAAAAGAAATTCATCTTCACAAAATTTGTGACACGGATTTTTGTTAAAATTCTTCCTTTGTAAGTAATAGGTGGATGGAATCTAGTCTACTCTTCTGGTGTAGTACAAACCATCACGGATCTTCTGGAGAACAATGTGACAATATTTACTGAAGTTAAGTAAACAGAGTAGGAGGCAAAAATTACATCTTTGGACATATATAATGGAAACTATGGATCAACAAAAATAAATGAAGTAGGTATAAAATTACATGAATATGTAAAAAAATTGATGCTGAGTGAAACGGAGAATGAAGGGGATACAGTTTCCGCACAAACTCACCCTCTGGATAATTATGCATTTAACAAAGAGAGAGAGGGAAAAAAAGATAAAAACCACTGGATAGTCTTCAAAGAAATGCAAAAATTTTTAAATAATGGAACTCATTGATAATTACCAAGGAAAGGATCAGAAATTAAAAGTAGGATAAAGGAAAATTAAATTTTAAAAAATTTACACTGAGTGATGATGACAATGTTATATGAGTTAAGAAACATGAATTCAAATAATTGACCTGAATTTCTGGGATGCTGATTCAATGTTCTTATTCAAGTTTTCAATGCCTGTGATCAAACACCACTCAAGGGTCAGGATGCAGTGTAAAATGAGATTCAGCCCTGCCTTCTCAGAAGCATCAATCACAATAGACAGTCCCCTCCAGTCTCTAGACATCACTGATCTCATTTTATCAGATTATTTATCCAAGTAAGAACATTTAATTAAATTCTCACTTGAATAGCTAGAAGTGATAGAAAACAAAGGTGTATGTACTGACGATAAACCAGAGTATTGAAGTGTAGTTTTCCTCTTCTTACCATGTCATTAAAATAGAATTTTTCAAGCTGTCCCTTGTCATAATATAGGATTCCTTGAAATTCTCTTGTAGTAACAATAGCTGGTGGCTGACTTGCCCCATCTCTCTCCCTCTATATATGTATTTTAATTTAAATATATGTTAATATATATTCTTAATAAAAGCATTTGATCTCCTCCCATCAATAATAATTACCGATTAACCATACAGAATGTTTCATTTGCCATGTGACAGATGTTCCTTTACATTCTTTTAAGGAGTTTAAATTAGATATTTAACTCTCACATTCCTCATGTTGACATTATTGTCATTACTGCATATCACCTACCAGCATAGACTTCCCTGGTAGGTGATACATGGTATATTTAAAAATATTCATCCTGGAAGTTGAAAATATAGGTATAAGACCCAAGATCTGAGTTAACTTTGGATCAGCAAAGCAACCCAATTCACTCTGCATATCTCATTTTTAACATGTTTTTCCCTATATATATTGAAAAAGTCATTAATCTTTACATCTCCATATTACTCAGTGTAACATCAAAAGTATATTCATTTCCACTTTGATTATGCTTTTCGTTTTATCTCCCTTTTTCCTTCTGGATTGCAAAGTTCTCTAAGATTGAAACTATCTCTCTCATATCTGTACCATCACAAGAATTATACCTGTAACATGGAAAATGTTAGCTATTCTATTTGTTGAAAGGGCTTCAGAGGGGGACACCAGTGAAACACATTTCAATCAAGATGAATCTCAGATACATCTAAAATGTATCTGAGCAAGTAGCTAGTACGTCTACAGGGCAAAAAAGAAAGACTTTATATATATTTTTTCTTACAATTTTCTTACACCCAAGGATATCTGAATGCACAAAATAGCATTTACTTTTAGAAGTGTGTTAGTAAAAGGCACATTTTGGTAGCAGCACTTTGGTTCAAAGTGGTTTCTTTAGATGCAAACTATCAGAGGCTGGCAGTCTCATCGTAGCTGAGTATTCGCCCTTGGTCAGTTTGAATGAGCTCACTATTGGAATCAGAATAATTTTCAGGTCTGAAAACCCTATTTCCAAAAGCCCAAGTGAATTGGTTGGGTGGAAGAGATAACCTTGCAGCTGTTTATTTGGTGACAATGCAGCCATCATTCCTCTCATAATGCAAGGTATAATAAGATGCTGCAATTGAAGAGTAGAAAATTCAGCCAAGGCTTCATGGATCAAAATCCCCACCATATTAATACCCAGACCCAGTTTGTTGTTGGGTACTTGGCACTATGAAAAGTGCCAATTCATTTCCTATTAAGAAAGACATTGTGGGTACTGTGAGACAATAGCTTGTTTGGGTCTCCTACAGGACTAGCAATTACCTGTATCCTTGAAACATAGAAAAGAAGGCATGTGGAGGGTCAGCAAGGGTGGACAGCTGGTCAGTCCTCTGGGCTGGAACTATATAAAGGCTCAGCACTGCAGTTTAAATGTGAAGTGTCATTAAATTGGCATTTAATTGAACACTATAAACAATGTCACTAGTACAACCGTGTTGTTAACGATTAACCCTAAAGTAATCAGATGTTGTTATCTGTCTTCTGCTGGCTTCTTAAAATGTCACTTACCCAAGCACTACCTGGGGGAAAATAAAGACACCAAAGCTACTGAGGAGGAAAAATGTCTACTTGTGTAAAATGACAGCTTTGCTTCTTACTTGTCACCTTTTTTACAGCATCCTTATTACACCTGCCTATGAATCACCTACCTGATTCCACTTGCAAACATTTGTTAAATCAGTATTTAATTATTAAAAGTAAAAATAATATTCAAAAACATTTGAAATTTTGGAATTGCTTGCTTTGAACTTGACTTATCTATGACAAAAGTGTGCGATATTTTAGATACCTGTTAAGTTGTAAGCTGAAATGGCAGCCGCAGGCTGCGTGATCTGTCTGCCTAGAATGCCCAGTGTCTGATCGTGCATGGTCCTTCCTGTAACTGTTTACCTTGAGGCTAACAATGTCTCTCCCTAAAAACTGCATAAACATGTGTATATATTTGCATAAACCATTTTGCTTTATATATATTTGTATAATATATGAGACTTTAAGGGGAATTATATGTGGAATTCTTGATAGTTCACCTTTTGACCAGAAAAAAAAAAGCTTCTTAGAAAAAATAGTTTCAATTCTTATAAATGCAAGTATTTGGACAATAGTGAAACAGTGAGTTAGAAGGTGAAACCCAAGGATGAGCAAAGTTAAAAGCAAGAACAAGGGTGGTTTAATGACAGGCTGAATATCTCTGGAGAGCTGGTTCAGGAAAATTTCTGAGTGAGTGAGAAATCTACTGCAGGCTTTTAAGAGGCAGAATGTCTCTGAAGAGCTGGATCAGGAAAATTTCTGATTGAGGAAGACACAGTAATCAGCTTAATGTATAAGACACGCTCTTGTTATTTCAGGATAAATCCAAGTTTTGCACAGTATAAAATCATCTAAAATTGATGGCGCTCTGTCCTCTCTGTTCAAGGAAACTAAGAAAAAATTGCTGTGGGGTGATATCACTTCATTTCCAATTTACTGAGTATTCTTGTGCCAACATTTGGTTAAACACTAGCGCTACAATCAGGAGTAAGATGTGGGCATTGACCTCAGGGGGCTTATATTCTGTTGAAAGAAGCAGATGATTACAGGATCTTTCAAATGCTTAAAATGAAATTGAAATATGTACCTGGTACTTTTGAGAATAAGGGAGGAATATCTCAATCAGTCTAAATGGGACAAAAAGTCTTCTTATTGAAAGTCACAACAAAACTGAGACTTAAAGGGGGCATTAAGAATTGGTTAGGTGGCAGGAAACAAGTTTGGTTGGAGGAGCAGAAGAGGTTTTAGTTGTTGTTGTTTTTTAACCAAAGTCTTGGAAATAAAGAAGCTTATGCTAGACAGAAGAGAGACAACAGGAAAGAGAGGGAGGGAGAGAGAGAGAGATTGAGATTAGGTAAGGGTTATGTAATGTTTTCCCGAAATAAAAGGAGGAAAACTTGAAAGACTTTAAACAAAGATGCTGCACTGTGTCTAAATTTTTATAAAGGTGACATTAAGCTTGGAATGGTGATGTATGCTTGTAATCCAAACAATCAGAAGGCCAAGGCATGAGGATCATCACAAGTTCAAGCCTAGCCTGGAATGACCCTATTTCTGAAAAGAAAAGGGGGATGGAGAGGGAGGAGGGGCGGAGATAGAGAAACAGACAGAGACAGAGAAATGACATTTGTTGTAGTGTGAAGGGGGACTGGAAGGGCTGGAAGGGTGATAAGCAGGACTAGAAAATCAGTCAGGAAGGTGCAGCGACAATGCAGACAAGGGACGATGGTGTTTGAAGAAAGGAAGTGTTAATGGGTGAGGATGGAGAAATGGAAGGATTTGAGCTGAGCTAAAGAGGTAGAATTGGACAATGATGCTGCTTGGTGTCAAGACAGGAATTACTTGTAGAGTAGCAAATAGACTATATGCGGGAACTTCTGAGACTTTTAAATTGTTCTGCACAACTAATTTACATAGCTTGTTCCTAGTGACTCCTGATGGTATAATCAGAGAACTTCAAGCTCTAAATGAATAGTTCAGGAGAATGTTACTAAAATAATCAAAATGTAGGAATACAGCTGTAGAGTACGAAAGTCTTCTTTCAGGATGTTGGCAGAAGAATTTGCAAGCAATGAAATGAGAAGCCTTATAATTTGTTGATATTGACAATTTATCTTTTATTTAAAATCTTTTCATAGGAATCATTTCCTCATTTCTCCACCTATCCAAGTCCTATAAGATATGCACAACAGACAACAACAAAATCTAGAGATTTCTGAAAAGTGCAATGCCTAAAGCATCCTGGAAAGAATGTCTTTTATCACATCAGGAAAAATCATTGCTCTGTCCTTAAATTATCCAAAGAAGCCATTGACTAACTGTTCCGAGCGGATATTTTTGCAGACCTGAAGGTAAAATCCCAGCTTCCCAACATGTTTAAAGTACAAATAGCTCTCCCTCACATAAACCATCCCTCCTTCAAGATTCAAGCCAACTACAATGTCTTCTATGGATATCCTGTTAAGAGAACTCAGCTTTAATCCTTAAAGACTTGGATTACACAAAGTTCACTTAACTCATGCTAATTAAATATGGCTAAATCTTACCTCTGACCATGGAAAAAATTCTCGCTTCCATAGTACTTTACTCCAAAAACCATTTAAAATTACAGTTTTTAAAAAGTAAATTGTATGATATATTTTAAGGCATAAAACATGAAATTAGAAGAAATATATAGATAGTAGAAAAGGTTACTACCATGAAGTAAATCCACCTCCTCATAGTCATCTCACACAGTTACCTGCTGTTGTTGCATTTGTGGCACTTCACAGCTGAGATAACATTTAATAAGAATCTCATGTACTGTAGGGAAAATGGGAAGGGTAGGGGAAAAGTAATAAGGGAAAGGAAAAAATATGAGAAAATGAAAAAATGGAAATAAAATGTTTGTAAATGGGGAGGGGAGGAGGGGGCGAAGGGAGGGCAGGGACAAGGGGAAAAAATGAGAACCAAGACCTATCATGTAAAGGTACAAGATCCCAATAATGAATGTAACTGTACTGTACACCTAAAATGTACCAATAAACTCAATGAGGAAAGATAAAAAGAATCTCATGTACAATGAAGTTTTAAAAAATTAATTTTATTGGCACATTTAAAGTATACAATGTAGTGATATTCATCATTGCAAATTTGCACTTTTACATAGTCCATCTTGGTTTTTATTTTCTCCCATTCCCTTGCCCTCCCTTCAATCCCTCCACCCCTCCCTATCCACAAAGGCTTTGTTTCCATTTTTTCTTCTTTTTCTCATTTTAATTCCATTCTCCTTTCTTTTACCCTGCTCCTCCCATTTCCCCTTCCCCTTTGCACCTTTTCTTCCTATTTCAAATTATCTGTTATACCTTTTAGACCTTATTTACACTTTCAGTTTCTCACACTAGAGAAACTATTCAGTATTTACACATCTGTGTCCTATTTATTTCACTTAAGAGTTTATCTTCAATATGCATGCATTTAGCTATGAATGTCTCTAGTTTCTCACTTTTGGGGGCCTGAATAGTGCTTCATTTTATTTAAAACAAAACAAAACAAAACAAAACATTTTCTTTATCCAGTCTCTTGTTGGTGGGAAATTGGGCTGCTTTCAAGTTAACTATCAGGAATTGTGCTGCTATGAACATGGGTGAGCACATATCAATGTAGTATGATTCTTTTAATTCTTTGGGAAAGACACCCAGCAGGGGGATAGCAGGGTCAAATGGGACCTCCAATTCCAGCTCTTTGAGGTGTCTCCATAATGATTTTCACAGTGGCTCCACCAGTCTGTACTCCCACCAGCACTGGATCAGGGTTCCTCTTTCCAGACAACCCCGCCAGCATTTATTGGTTGATTTCATGATAGCAGACATATTTTCTGGGGTGAGGTGGAATCTCAGTGTTGTTTTCAGTTGCATCTCTCAAATGACCAGTGATGTTGAATGTTTTTTCATATGTTTATTTGCTATTTCTACTTCATTGTCTGAGAAATATCTGTTCATTTCAAATGCCCATTTTTGGATTGGGTCTTTAAATATGGGAGGTCTGATTTATTAAAGTTCTTTATATATTCTAAATAGTAGACCTTTGTCTCAGGAAGAGCTGGTGAAAATTTTTTCCCAAATTGTGGGCTGTCTCTTTACACTGTTGGTTGTTTCTCTTGCTGTGCAGAAACTTTTTAATAAGCACATACTCCATTTGTTCATTCTCTTTGCTAGTTCACTGGCAACAGAGGTTTTGTTTATAAAATCTTTTCCTATACCAATGTCTTCAAGAGTTCTACCTAAACTATTTTCCAGCCGGTTTAGTGTTTCTATTTTAATATTTAGATCTTTAATTTAATTTTAGTTTAGTGCACAGTGAGAGATATAGGAATAGTTTTAATCTTTGGCAAGTTGAAACTCAGTTTTTCCAGCACCATTTATTAAAGAGGTTATCTTTCCTCTCATGAGGTTGTTTGGCTCCTTTGTCAAAGATGACCTGGCTGAGTGTGTCTGAATTTATTTCTGCATCTTCTAATCTTCCCCTGGTCCTCAGGTCTGTTTCTTTGTCAGTGACATGCTGTGTTCATCACAGTAGCTTTGTAGTAATGTTTCCAAAACTTTATTGAGCAGGGGTGGTAATAGTGGATGTCCTTGTCTTGTTCCTTATTTTAGTGTGAAGGATTTCAGTTTTTGACCATTTAGTATGATATTGGCTGTTAGTTTTTCATAGATGGCTTTTATCAGATTGAGGCAGAGACCATCTATCCAATTTTTGGAGGGTTTTTATCATAAATGTGTGTTGGATTTTGTCAAATGATTTTTCTGCATCCATTGAGATGATGATATGGCTTTTGTCCTTGGCTAAATTAACACAGTGTATTACATTTATTGATTTGTGTATATTGAACCATCACTTCATTGCTGGGATGCATCCCACTTGGGCAGGTTGTGTGATCTTCTAAATGATCTCCTGCATTCTATTTGTGAGTATCTTATTAAAGTTTTTGCATCTAAGTTCATTAGTGAGACTGAGTTATAGTTCTCTTTTTCAGTTGGGTCTTTCTCTGCTTTGGGGATCAAGATTATGCTTGCTTCCAGGAACGAATTTGGAAGTATTGCCTCCCTTTCAATTTCATGGAAGAGGCAGGCGTGGCAGTAGTTTCTCTCTAAATGTCTTATATCATTCAGCAGTGAAGCCTTCAGGACATGGACTTTTCTTAGTAAGTACAATATAGTTTTTAATCTGTAATCCTCATGATCTGCCTCAGATCTCCAGATAGGCTTGTCCTACATATAGTCAATATGCTTTGTATCATCTGATCTACAAAACCTCTTTTCTCTAAGCACATGGATGTGTGTTCAAATGAAACACTCTCCTTCAATATGTTCAACTTCCTTATTCCCTTCTCTGTCTCTAATACAGCTTGTGTTTTACTAAGGGCTGGTTGAAAAGAGTACAACAATGGGCCTTTGCCCCTCCCTTGAAATGTCTTTCACCACCCTCAGTGCCACTGTACCTTCTGCTAAATCACAGTCACATAGGATATTGAAAATAGTAAGAGCTCTGAAATTTGAAAGGACATTTATTTATGAACAGCTAAAATGCTATGCATTTGTATTTCTCTTTCAGTACACAAATTTATGCAATATTTCTGAAAATGGGGAAATTGCTAACACTTTAATAAAGAGGCAAAAATAATGATTTGATGGCTAACTCATTAAAGTTTCCAACTACTGGTTCCCTGACAAAGGTACTTACTAAACCCAAGATGGTATCTAAGACTTAGCAACAGCAGCAAAATTTAAAAGTTAAGCTGTGTTTGAGAGAAATGAATCACTTATGAATTATAAACTAAGATTTAATTGCATGTTTACAGAAATAATGGCAGACTGAAAATAAACAGAACTGCTTTCCTCTACCACAGAAATTCAACTCATCTGTTTTATGTGGCTTCCTCCTTTGTTCAGAACTTGCTTTGATACTGGACTATAATTAGGACCTAAAGATTACTTAGGAAATATAAAACAGTTATAAAGTTTAACTGCTTTACAATATTGTGAGAAATAATTACTGCAATTAATTTTATGGCATAAATTTCATAATTTAAATATTACCAATTTCTTTTAAAATTACACTTTATGAGAGAAAACAAGCAAAGCATCTTTCTGTGCAAACAATGAGCAATAAAAATGCATTCTTATTCAAAGATAATTAACACCACTTTTAATTTTTTCTCTGTCCTTTTGTCTTGTCATTCACAGACACTCCTGACAGAGTTTGCCCCGGTAATAGCTGACTGTTCTTTTTGATATACTCACTCCTTTCTCCAATGGACAGGCCAATATCTTTGGTGATTAGCAAGGGACAGCCCTGTCTATCTTGATTAGTCATGGATACTTAGCAGTTCACTACATGCATCACCTCTAATTGCAGCAAAAGAATTCATCTGGTCTCCTTTCTTCTTTATTTTTTTTTTCACCTCAAACAAACAGGGAAGCAAGTCTATCTCTGAGGTTCACTGGCTATCATAAAATTTGCTGTGTTTCTTCATAATTATTACTTGAAAAAAATATTACTTTGAGTTTTCTTGAGCATTCTTCATGAAATGCAGGTCACACAAATTTAGCAGCTCATGCAGCCCCTATTTTTAAACTGATAGTATTTTTTGAGGATAGTGACTACATAAATGCTAAATTTGGGAATACTTGTGATAGGCAGGGATGTATATTTAAATAAATACTTCAATATTTTTATTTGAATTTGTTTTGAAAGCTTCACTTGCCTATTAAATACCAATAGGTTAATGGAATATATTTAAAAATAATAATACTGTACTAAATCAAATAATTACGATAACTCAGAATATTGCCTCATAAAGCTCAACAAATATTTATCAGAGTATTTTATTCCACTGTTGCTAAATAATATACTTCATAGTGTAACAACGATGGTTAAAAAACTTAAAAGTTTTACTAATTTAGGAAATAAAACTGTATAGGCTATAGGTGATGTTCATTGAAGAATTGTTCAATCAATGTTATCAATTTTATTCACTCAATTTTTAACTTTATTTTCTGTTATTTGAATGAACATAATAGAACATGAATAATGATTCGGGTGCATCACCTAAAAATTGGAGGTTCATATGCCATATGTCATTCATACAACTGGAAAAAAGAAAATAACAAAAGGGTAGGATTAAGATTGTGAATCTCACAAAGGTCAACCTCACATTGTAGATAATAAAATAGCACAGGTAAATACAAGCCAGTGATTTAATTGTGAAGTAAGAATTAAGATCATTTTATGTATCTATAAGTCATTTTAGATAGATTAAAAATTGAGAAGGGTGACCTTTGGAATCCCTGAAAATGGATGATTGAAAATCTCTAGGTAGGAGGTCAGAGTTCAGGAGGCCAAAAAAAAAATACACACACA
>NW_022900950.1:4282046-4304552 GCF_012274545.1 Fukomys damarensis | reverse complement strand
GTGTGTGTGTGTATATATCATTAAGCATAGGAGCTACTACTTAACACCCAGGAACTTTGCCATATCTCCAGACCACATTGTAATTTAACTGTTTAACTACTGTTAGCCTCTTGTAATGCACAAACCGACATGTAATGAAGTAGCTCACCAATGGTCCCAACTAGGTAGCAGGGCGACTGGGCCCCACACTTATCTCCTTGGGAATCGAAGGTCTTTTCACTACACAGGTTTGCCTCTCAGCTCAAAGTGACAGGCCAAGCTGGTCTTAAATTTGGTTAAGGGCAAAATAAGTAAAGCCAAGAAAAAATGAAGTTGAAATCAGTACTAAAATTTGGAAATAACTTTTAAAAATTGAAAACAAGTAATGAAGCTTTGTGCAGTGGCAGTATCATAGCCAAAGAGGTTTATCTGAGGCACAATTGCTGCTAATTAAAAGCAAGCAATGAGGAAAAAAATAACACAGCATTTGTGAATTATTTTTTCCAGAATTCGGATTTTAAGTATTCTTACAAAAGCAAATAATCATAAAAAATAAATTTCCTTCCCAGATCTACCATTTAAACAAGTTGGGAGGACAACAACCAAAAGAGTGAGTTTGAAACCCTCAAAAAAAATTTCAGCAGCATGTTATACCAGAAGAACAGTTCTATCATCTGTGGACTACAGAGTTAAATTTAAACACATGTAAATATGATATAAATGAAACCCAAGAAGAAAAACAGAAGCATTTCCAACACGTTATACTGAAAAATATCTGAGAGAAAAATTCAATAAATGAAGAATACAAATATGTTGTCAGGGTAATAATCATAACTTTTTCATGATCTCTGGCTTCTTTAGACACATGCACATGTCTTTTGATTCTCCTGTGAAAGAGAAGTAAAAAATAATTCATAATTAAATCCTTCAAATTATTAAAATAATTTTGCAAATTAAATTATAAAGCAAATAGACACTTGAAAGAAAACAATCTAAATACAACATCTACTTTAAAGTGTAAAATTTATACACAAAATTAATAACCACATAAATTACTTTCTAAAAGTTCATGGACCTATTGTCTTTGGCAAGATATAAGCTTTTTTTTTGGTACCAGGGATTGAACTTGGGTCCTTGCACTTGCAAGGCAGGCCACCGAACCGCTGAGCTAAATCCCCGGCCCTTAAACTAATTATTATATTTAACCATCTATGATTTAAGAGTAGACTATGTAAAATGATGCTTTATAAAGTAAGGACCAATGAAAGTGGGGAGGCCCTCTGAGCATAAGATGTAACTTTATGAGGATGACACAGGCAGAGACTAGAGAGCGAGAAGGGCGATATCCACTGATATTTTGGCTTTGTTCCTTTCTTTTCCCATCCTAAAAATTATGAATAGGTTATTGGAATATATATACAATGATGCAAACAAAACTAAATTAAGCATGCTAAATAATGCTAATCACATGTTCTCATAATGTAGCAGCTCTAACATCAGAGATAACTAGATAACTCTTTCATGAAGACAGAAAATGAGTACATTCAGTGTGGTTTTGCCACGTCAGAAGAATCCTCAGCTTGCATCATAAAGCTGAATATACATATGAAGAGAGAGAATTACATACTAGCTAATAAGATTGCCTTGGATCAAACTTACATGAATTTAAATCCTAATATTGTTCTATTTAAGTTTTATCGAGGCATGACTTTTATGCAATAATCAGCACTGGTTGAAAATGTACAATTCAATGAGTTTAAGTGACTGTACCTGTGAAGTTATCTTCACAATCAAGACACAGAACATGCTCACCAGTGCTTATAGATATTTGCAATAAATATATAGCCAATGAGAACAGCTTTACTATTAGTTAAAAAAAATCTGTGTATGACTCTTTTGCTAGACATACATGTCTGTTTATTTTGAATAAATATCTAAGCATGGGGTAGCTGGGTTTTCAGTTAGACATGTATTTTACCATTTAAGGAAATGCCAAACAGTTTTCCACTTTTCCTACTTGGAATATATGAGTGTTCTGGTCATTTAATATCCCTTCTAGAATTTTTTTTCAGTCTTTTAAATTTTGTTCTTTCTAATGGGCAAGTGCAGTAGTTTCTTCTTGTGATTTTAATTGGATATTTTTTCAGATGAGTAATTATATTGAGCTTCTTTCACTTTCTTGTTAGTTATTCATGTACCATAAATATTTTTTTAAGTGTCTGATCACATCACTGGGTTATTCTGTTATCTTATTTGCCTTGTATATTTTGAGTTGTAAGAGTTCATTATTTGTTCTGGAAACAAATCCTTTCTTGGTTATGTAGTTTAAAAACATTTTCCCTTGGTATATGCTGGATAGTTCTCTTAATGTTTTCATTCAAAGAGAAAAGGATTTGAGTTGTAATTATGTCCTACATATGGTTTTATTTTATTGTTCATATTTACATTACCTTTAAGAGAAATTATTGTATAACTAAAAGACAAAGTGTTTCTTCTGTGTCTTGTTCCACAGGGATCATAGCTTAGCTTTTACCTTTATAACTGAATTTACATTCATCAGGGTTCTCCACAAGAACAGTAACAATTGTACATATAACATTAGGTTGGCTCAGATGATCAGAATAATCCAGTGATGGCTGGTTGCCAGTTAGGGGTCCCAGAGATCTAGAACTGCTCAGTCTAAGAAGCAGAAGCCTCAGAATAAGAGAGGGGAAAATGACACAGCCCCATACTGAAGCCAAAGGCCTAGGAGAGTTTCTAGTGTACATCTGCATTCAAAGGCTAAAGCAGCTGGGATCTGCTGTCCACAGGTAACAGCAGCAGAAAGCACCCCATTTCAATAAGGGTAATCTTTTCTTCATCTTCCAATAAAAATAATTAAAAGGCTAAAATGTCACCTAACATAGTGCAACTATCCTGCCCACAACCACAATGCACTATTTCTTTCTCCAAAAGAGGAAGTAAAATTTTTGAGTGATGTTTACTCTTCCCTTGTTGTCTTACAACTTAAATACTATATTGTAAAGTTAATAATACTTAAATACTGACATAAAGTCAATTAATCTATGTTACATGGTAAAGAAATGAGAACAAAAAAATAAAGATATTTCCTTAATGGATGCATGCATATGCACAAGTAAATTCTCAACAAAATGAGGAAGAAATACGACAACTATAGTTCTTGTTTCTGTGTCTAGTTACATGGTTGAGGTCTGTATTTATAACTTCTTTCTATACACCTTTGTATCCAGCAAGCACTTCATCAGGGTCATGGTATTTTAAATAGTGTTGTGATTCACATCTTCATTCTTGGAGGATCTATACTTTTTGTAGTTCTTCTTGGATTTGGTTGTTGTAATTTCCCCATTAACCTTATTTGTGGGGCATAATACTAAGAGATGACATAAGGAATCCTCTATCCTCCAAGCGTACTCTTCCATATTCACATTATGGAACAGTTTCTGTTTTGTAATTTGGATCAATCACTCCATCAACACCCTAACTCCCTTTTAGGCTGTTGATCCAGAGGCAGGAGAAGGCCAACATGGCCAGTTCAATGAGGTCACTGTGTCTCCTGGTAGAAGCATTCCCCATTCTGGAACTAGCACTGTTAGTCCAACAGAGCCCACAGATATGAGAATAGGAAGTAAAATTTTGCTAGTGAGTTAATACTAGCAATGGTGAGTGGTACCATTTCTATTCCTGCTCCTTGATTCCTGGACCCATGACTCCTGGCTATGGTAGAAGTAGTAGCATATGTTGGATATTGATTCAGAGGATATATAGCCATCTAGAGAATCCTGTCTAAGTCCTGAAAAGGTATTACCACCTGTCTGGCACTGTAACAGTTTCTTCAGTCAACTTGTTCTATCAAGTGAGATACTTATGCATGATGGAAAACAGACTGGTTAATTCCATGAGCACTAACATTTTGCTATACTTCTTTGGCTGTGAAATGAGTTTCATGGTCAAAAGCAGTGTGGCACATAATCTTATGATGGTAGGTAGAGCTTTCTGAAAGTCCACAGCTAGTAGTTTTCACAAAAATATTATGTTCAGAGAAGACAAATCCAGAGACAATAACAGTATCTATTCTAGTACAGATAAAATATTGTCTTTCCATGATGAAAGTGATCCAGTGGAACCAGTCTGTGAACAGGTAACTGACTGATCCCCCTGGGGACTGCTGCCATATGCAGAACTCAGTATTGGTTTCTGCAACTGGAATATGGGGTCACTTAGTTGTTGTCATAGCTAGATCAGCCTTGGTCAGCTTGCTGAGCTCATGCACGAGCCTTTATACCTGCCACTATGACTATTTCACTCATTAATGAATTTGGAATGGCTTGGAGCAGAGGCTACCATCCATAGAATGAGCCATCCTACTCATTTGAGTATTAATGTTCATAGCAATTTTAGGCTTACTCAAGTTTGATTGCCAGTTTGATAAAGTATGAAGCAATTAGGAAATTAATCCCTAAAATTTTGTATCTTTAAAGTATTACTGGTAGCAGAATCTATATAAATCAGGGTCCTCAAGAGAAGAGGCATATAATTGATATATGCATATAGAGTTCATATAACTAATATAATGCATATAGAATATATATAATTACACGAGAGGGCATGTTAGACTGGTTAACACATCAGAGACTGAATAGTCTCAGAATCATCTTCTACAGTCTTGAGAGCCAGGAAAATTGTTATCCCAACCTAAGAAGCCAGAAACAGTATTAGAAAGAGGAAATATGCAGCCTTTATCCTGGAAAGCCCTTGGAGCAAGTCTAGATTCAAAGGCTCCAGAACCTGGTGTTCAAAGTCAGTGGGTTATAGCAGGAAGAAAAAAAAAATTGAACCAGCTCAAGAAGTGTCAGGTGGCAGCATGCATATCTTACTCTTTTTTCCTTGTTTTCATTCCATCTGGGCCTCAAGCCTACCAAACTGTACTGTCAACTTTTAAAGAGTATCTTCCCTACACACTTTGCTGATCCACATGCCAAATTTCTCTGGAAACACCTTCAGGTGTATATTTTATTAATTTCCCTCAATTCAGTGAAGTCTACAATCAAAATTAATCATCACTGAAGTGCTTTTAAGATACTTTTTAAAATATGACATGAGATAATGATTAGGATTGATTCCTTGCTTCTCCCTTCCTTATGATTTTCAACTAGGTCCAATTCTAGCAATATTTGCTACACAATGCATGTACTCACTTAATGTCCAAATGTCGTTGACATTTTTCAAAAATCAATTTACCATATAAATTTGGGATATTTAAAAAAGACTGTTCTGTTAATCCATTTGTCTTTTTTTAATTGCTGAACACTGAAAGTAGGCTATTAAAATTATTCACTACTTTGTGGAATTATCTATATTTTACTATAAATTTTTGTATTTTGAAGTTTTTAGTTCACACACATGTACAGTTGTTATGTTTTATCATGCATAATATTGTGCTTTAATTAGCAGAATCTGATTTTTATCCTACAAAAGATATGTTAGAAACCCTGCAAATTATTGTCAAGCATATGTGGGCAGGTCCTATTTCTCTGGGTTAAAGACATATTCATTTGTCTGTTTCCCTGTAGTGGACTTGCCAAAGTATTTTATTTCTTGTTATATTGAGTTAGCAATGGTAAAGACAATGAATTTAGTTGCATCTACTCTCCTAGAAACAAAGAAATCAGGATCTATTTCACCTTTCTTTTTGGATGTAACAATGGACAGATCATTTGGCTATGAGTAGAGTGGTTGAACATTAAGGACTTTCACAGATGTGCAGAAACTGAAGAAAAACATTTAATTTATATTAGAACTGTGTCAACATTAAGGAAAATATATGTTTTTGCAAGTCATCTATTTTGTGATTGATTTGCTTCTGGGAAGTGAATGAAGATGTAAACTAAAAGAACTTGCCATTAAGCATTGTAACCTTTAGGTCTAGATCCTGTCAAGTTAGATCTTATTGGCCAGATTAAGCTGAAGCTTTCTTCAAGTTGCGGTGTTGTGCTTTCTTGAAAGGATTTCAGATCTTCAGAAACAAATACAATTCTGAAAAAAAAATCAACTTTTGAGCCCAAATATGCTTGATTGCTAAATGTGTATTCATCTGGAAACACTTAAACATCACCAAAACAATCCAAGCCATTTTAGAAGCAGTATGTGGCTCATGGCAGCATTCTACTGGAACATGAATTTCTAGCCCCTTGTACTAACAGTAGGACAAGGTCCTCTGTTCACTAGTCTAGATAGGGTAAATCCTTGTGGAAGTGACTGAGTGAGAAAAATCAAAATCATTTTATCCTACATGTGTCCAGCCAATGCAGCTAAACTCTCCTTTCATGAACCTAATATGAAGAGACTAGCTGTGAAATGAGTTTCTCGGTCAAAAGCAGTGTGGCACATAATCTTCACTCTAAGTCTCAGTACCACTGGTGCAATAAGCCATTCAGGCATGTGAAATTAATGCTATATCTAAATTGCCACCTCAGCAACTATGATTCCCTATGCCATGTTCAGTTTAGACCAGCATCCTGCCTGCTGTTGCTAGAGGGAATCAAATGGGGTAGACCCAGGCAAGAATAGATGAGTTTATGATAGCTGTATGTAAGACAGGATATCCTCACAGTTTGGAATTGGAAGTGGTTAGAATCAATATGAAAGACAAGGCAGATTCTTAACCTAAACCTCTTTTTAACCATAGGTGGTGATTTTTATGATTATATTCTAGAAATTTATAAGTATTGATTATTTATATCTTAAATTATTAAGTAGAATATTCATATATATATATATATGTATATATAATTTATAACAGAAAGGCCTTCATGAATTATAAAAAAATTACAACAGAATTGATACTTATAAAATCAATGGCACAAAATAGGGTTTTGTGAAAAGTGATATAAATAGAATTGAACAAGTATTTTGGACTATGTAAGTCTTCCAAAGAACATTTGCTTCCAAAACAGACTGAATTTGCTTGCTTAGACAAGGAAGTCTTATCCTGATCCCTTTCTTTAATTTTTCAAGAAATATTTAGTTGAGAGGAACAGTGAAAGGTGCAGCCACATGGAACTGGAACAGTGAGAGGCACAGCTGCATGGGTGCCTAAAACCTCCCCAACCCCCCTTGCCCCTCTGTCCTCCTGACTGGGCTGGTACTTGGATTCAAACTACAGAGGCACAGGGGGTCACAAAGTCTATTGTTTGGAGCTCCAGCCTCAATTTTGGTTTAATTGACATGGTTAAAGGTGATAGATTACTACCACTACCACAAATTGTTATTTTCTAAACTGTGCTTGATTCTATTGTGTTGGTGATTGTATTACTTGGGCTAAGGTGTTGTGATTGATTTAAGCAGTTGTCCTTCCTGGTATAATGCAAATGAGATTGCCTGAGATTCATAGGAGACTCAAAAACTGAAGACAAGCTAAAACAAAAAGATCAAAGTATTAATCCAAGAATTAAAGCAAAAACAGTACCAACAACAAAAATAGAAATGAGAAGACATTCAAGCAAGACACAAGAACAAACACAAGCTGCCAGCTTACCAAAGGCAAGTTCTTGGGGAAATGAGGTGGAAAAGTCTGATAATCAACACCTGGACACCCTGAACTGATAGCACAGGAAGTAGCAAAACAGATGAATGAAGCTCTAGAAAATTCAAAACAGAAATAATTTTCAAGATAACTACAGAGATGGTGAGCAAAATTAAAGACATGATTAGAGACACTAGAACAGAAACAGATTAAAAAAGTAAATAAATGACCATGACAGAAGCCATGAATGCCCAGAATATGAAAGAAATTAAATCCATGAAAAAGATTCAAACAGATACTCAGGAGATTTAAAATCGTGCTGAAGCAATACATACCAGACCAAGCCAATCTGAAGACAGGATACAGGTATAGAAGAGAGGATTGGAGGTCAGTGACCATGAAAAGAAGGAACTCCTAGAAAAAGAAAGGGAACATGAGAAGTCAATCTAACAGCTCCTAGATGATGCAAAGAAGAATAATATAAGATGGAAAGGAGTCCAAGAAAAAGCAAGAGAAAGTATAAATGAAATAAAAGAGAAGTTCACAGAATTAATGATAGACAACTTGCCAAACAGAAGAAAAGAATTTGACATGCAGATAAAGGAGGCTTATAGAACTCCAACTAGCCATGATAAAAATAAAATCTACACCTAGTCATATGATAGTCAAGATCCCAGAAACCCAATAGAACAAAATACTACAAGCAGTTAGAAAAAAGAAACAAATCACATACAAATTAAAACCTATCAGAATCACAGCAGACTTTTCAACCCAAATCCTCAAGTCAGTGAAAGCCTGGAGTGAAATATTTCAAGCCTTAAAAGAAAACAACCTCCAACCTAGACGGATGTATCTTGGAAAACTATCTTTCAAAATTGATGGGGAAATAAGTAACTTCCATGACAAAGAACACCTGAGAAACTTCATGAATACCAAACAAGCACTCAGACAATCCTAAATAACATCCTAGAAAAACACAATGGAAATCACAATTCCATGAGACCCAACAGAGCAAATCCAGCAGGCAAAGAAAGAAAATAAAGGGAGAGGGGAAAAAATTAAAAAGAGCCAATAACAGTAAAATAGCATGATGATGATAAGTCAATACATATCAGTTATAACCATCAATGTTAATGGCCTCAATTCACCAATCAAAATAAATAGATTGGCAGAATGGATTAAGAAGCAAAATCCAACAATATGCTGTATACAAGAAAGGAAACTACTCCCAAAAGAAACTCATAGATTGAAAGTAAAAGGATGGAAAACAGTTCTCCATGGAACCCAGAAAAAAAGCAGGGGTAGCTATCTTATTTTCAGACAAAGTAAATTTCAAACCAAAACTAATTAAGACAGACAAAGAAGGTCATTATATCCTTGTAAAAGGAACAATCCAAGAGGAAGAGATGACAATCATAAATATATATGCACCAAATACTAATACCCGCAACTGTACAAAACAAATATTAAGGAACACGAAAAACCAAATAAGCAGTAGTAAAATTGTAGTGGGGGACCTCAATATCCCACTGTCACAAATAGATCACCTAGACAAAAAAATCAACAATGACATACTAGAAACAAATTTTGAACAAATGGACTTAATAGACATCTAAAGAGTGTTCCACTCCACAAAATCAGAGTATACATTCTTTTCGACTGCACATAGGTCATTCTCCAAAATAGAACACATAGGTCATAGAACATGTTTAAGTAAATGCAAAGGAGTTAAAGATATCTGATGTATATTTTCATACCATAAACTGAAGATCAGTGCACATAAACTGAAGATTAATAGCAAAAGAAACCACAAGAACTTCACAGATACATGGAAATTGAATAATACTCTCCTGGACAGCCAATGAGTCACAGAAGAGATTAAAGAAGAAATTAGACAGTTTTTACAAATAAATGAGAATGCTAATGCAACATACAGGAATCTATGGGACACAATGAAAGCAGCTCTATGAGGGAAGTTCATAGCAGTGAATGTCCACACTAGGAAAACACTGAGTTCAAATAAATAACCTAATGTTGAATCTTAAGCTTCTAGAAAAAGACCAAGGCAAATCTAATGCTCCCACAAGAGAGGAAATTATAATGATCATAGCAGAAATCAATGCAATGGAGACTAAGAGAAAGATACAAAAAATCAACTAATTGAAGACTCAGTTTTTTTGAAAGAATAAATAAAACCTTATCAGGCTGGGGATTTAGCTCAGGGGTTCGGTGGCCTGCCTTGCAAGCGCAAGGACCCGAGTTCAATCGCCAGTATCAAAATAAAACAAAACAAACAAACAAACAAAAAACCTTATCAAATATAGGAAAGGCTCAAATCCATGCTTAGGAATGAAAAAGGTGAAATTGCAACAGATCCAGCAGAAATCCAGACGATCATCAATACCTACTTCGAAAATCTGTACTTTAATAAAATGGAAAATACAGAAGAAATGGACAGATTTCTAGATACATATGCATGACCAAAGTTGAATAAGAAGATATAAAAAGTCTAAACACCCCAATTACAATCAGTGAAATTGAAAATGTAATTAAAAATTTACAAAAAAGAAAAGTCCAGGTCCTATAGCTTTACTATTTAATCTACAAAACATTTAGAGAACTATCGCCACTACTTTTGAAACTTTTCAGTGAAATTGAAAGGTAAGCAATACTTTCAAATTCACTCCTAGAAACAAATATTACTTTGATTCTGAAACCAGAAAAAGACCCAACCAAGGAAGAGAACTACAAACCAATAAACATAGATGCAAAATTCCTCAATAAGATACTGGCAAACTAAGTACAGAAGATTATCAAGAAGATCATACACCCTGGATTTATCCCAAGTCAGACTCATCCCAGGGATGCAAAGATGATTCAACATACATGAATCAATAAATGTAATACACTATATTAACAGAGTCAAAGACAAAATCCATATGACCTTCTCATTAGATGCAGAAAAAGCATTCGACAAAATTCAGTATGCATTCATGATTTAAAAAAAAAAACACTGCAGAAAATCGGAATAGAAGGTCCTTATCTCAACTTGATAAAGTCTATCTGTGAAAAACCAACAGCCAACATCATACTAAATGGTCAAAAATGAAAAGTCTTCATGTTAAAACCAGGAACAAGACAAAGATGTGCACTATCACCATTCCTGTTCAATATAGTTTTGGAAGCATTAGTCACATCAGTTAGACAAGAGAAAGAAATAAAGGCAATAAAGATAGGAAAGGAAGAAGTTAAACTGTCATTATTTGCTGACAACATAATACTATACTTAGAAGACCCAAAAAACTTCACCAAGATTTCTAGACTTAATTGACAGATTCAGTAGAGTAGCTGGATACAAGGTCAACACTCAAAAATCAATAGGCTTCTTGTATACAAATAACAGAATCACTGAGAGAAAAATTAGGGAAATGGTCCATTCCACAATAGCATCTGAAAACAGAAATATCTAGGAATCAATCTAATGAAGATAGTAGAAGACCTCTACATTGAGAACTAGAACACTCTGAAAAAAGAGATCACAAAGGATATAAGAAAATGGAAAGACATTCCTTGTTCCTGGGTAGGAAGAACAAATATAGTGAAAATGGCCCTACTTCCAAAACTTCTGTACAGACTCAATGCAATCCCATTGAAATCCCAACAATATATTTCATTGAGCTAGATAAAACAATACAAAAATTCATTTGAAACCAGAAGAGACCTGGAATAGCAAAAGCCATTCTAGACCAGAGATATGGCAGTGGGTATCACAATCTCCAACTTGAAACTATACTACAAAGCCACTTTGATAAAAACAGCATGATACTGGCAAAGAACCAGATCCAAGGACCAATAGAATAAATTAGAAAATGCAGAAACAACACCAGACATGCTCAGATACCTCATCTTTGACAAAGGAGAAGACTATCCTCATTGTAAGATAGCCTCTTTAATAAATGGTGTTGGAAAAACTGGATTTCAACTTGTCCAAGATTAAAAATAGATCCCTATCTGCACTAAACCAAAATCCAAGTAGATTAAAGATCTAAATATTAAAACAGAAACACTCAACTTGTTGGAAGATAAGGTAGAACTCTTAAAGACATTGGCATAGGAAAAGACTTTATGAACAAATCCTCAGTTGTACAGGAACTAGTACAAAAAATCAACAACTGGGATCTCATCTTTTTAAAAAGCTTCTGCATTGCAAAAGAAACCACTAACAGAGCTAAGAGACACCCTGCACTGTGGGAAAAAATTTTATCAACTGTTTCTCAGACAAAGGTTTACTATCTAGAATATATAAAGAACTCCAAAAAATCAGACCCCCCAAATATATAGACCCAATTAAAAAATGGGCATCTTAAATGAACAGGTATTCCTCAGAGAAAGAATTAAATCAGAAAATAAACATGAAAAAATGTTCAACATCACTCTTCATCTGAGAGACACAGATGAAAACAACACTGAGGTTCTATCTTGAAGCTGATATCAATAAATCAATCAATAACAAATGTTGGAGGGGTTGAGGGGAGAAAGGAACCATTCTTCATTGTTTGTGTGAGTACAGACTGGTGCAACCACTGTGGAAATCAATATGGAGACACCTTAAAAACAAGGATTAGAAGTCCCATTTAACCCAGCAATTCCTCTGTTGGGTATCTTCCCAAAAGAATTAAAAGAATCATACAACAGTGATATATGTTCACCCATGTTTATAGTGGCACAGTTTGTAATACCTAAAGCTTAGAAACAGCCTAACTGCCCATCAACTGGAGACTGGATAAAGAAGATTTTTTTTTTTTATAAGATGGAGTACTACCCAGCCACAAAGAATGAGAAATTAGAGACATGTATAAGTAAGTGAATGCACATCGAGGCCATAGACTTAGTGAAATTAATAGGATGCACATGTGTAAATACCAAATAGTTTCTCTGGTGTGATATACTAAAAGTATAAATAAGAATCAAAATGTATCATTGATATTGTATAATAGGAAAAAAGGTCTAAAGGTGTAGGGGAAGTAGGAAGGGTGGGGAAAGGTAGGAAGGGAATAGAAAAAATAAGAGAAAAGAAAAAAATTGGAGACAAACTCTTTGTAAATATGGGAGAGAGGCCAGGGGAATGGAGAAAAAATAAGAACCAAGATAGTTCATGTAAAGGTACAAGATCCCAATGATGACTGTAATTTACTGTATACCTAAAATGTATCATAAAAGAAAAGAAAATACTTCTTTGCCATCTATCTGCTGATCTAGTGATACATTTATTAAAGCTCTACCACTCCCTAAAATTTATCCACTGCCCATACTGCTGTGAAAGCTAATACTTTGTTTACACTTAGATTCATTTTTAAGGTACAAGAAATGTTTGAATAAGACATGCTTCTTCCTTTTTCAACTTACCAAATACATAAGAGTAAATTATAAAGATCTCATCTCCTGTAATGGTATTGAGTGCAGAGTACAGCAGATTTCCTTTCATTCTTCTACCCCTATAGATCAATTTATATTATCAAGGGAGAAGAAGCATTATTTTTGCTATAATCTCATTATTTTAATGAATCATAATACATAATAAATATATTCTTGTTAAGCATTAAAAATATTTATTGGCCTACATTAAGAACTAGGCATGAACCTATGTGTTAAGAACAGAGTAATGGGTATAGACATAGTCAATCTGTCCTCACATTATCAGGCAAATGTAGACAGATATGCCTGAGAGAAGTATCAAAACATAGCAGAAAATTTGGGAAGGCATGCAGTGACCACAAGGTAATGCCTTCAAGAGGTGAGTCACGAGGCTAGCTTGGAAGGAAGAGAAGCACTGAGCTCTGTAAAAAGAAGCATTCGAGGCAATGTGAGGTGGAGCAAATACAGAAGACAGAAAGAGGTAGGATCGACTATGACAAGAAAGTTAACTGTGCAAGATGAGATCGGAGAAATAGGAAGGGCAGGATGATACAGGCTCTTTAAGAAATGAAAAAAGAGTTCAGGGAGCATTATAGCATGACCTGGGATATTTGTATACTTTTTAAGGCTATAAGTAGACAAGAAAAAAGAAATAAAACTAAGGTTTATTGTTAGGTTTTTAGCATAGTACTGAGTGGATGATTGAGAATATTCGTCGGACTTGAAAAATGTAGTAGAATAAGACCAGTGAGCAATCAGGAAAACAAGAGCCTGTATGGGATACATTAAATTAGATAAATGTACATTGTCTACTCATGGAAATAGCAAAACAGTGTTTAGTTGAGGGCCTTGCTTCAAATAAACCCTTGGGAGTTTTAGTTTGCAGGCAATGTTTCAGCTGTGGGATTGGAAGACATTTCAAGATTTATATAATATAGCAAAGAGTGCCACGGAACCAGTTTGATCTCTTGCTACATGTACCAAGAGTAGTCAACCGCATCTAGCCTTCAAAGATCTAAAATCCATTAATCAACAAACTTACATGCTCTCATTTTCAACATTTTTTCTGTCTACTGAAATTTATAATCTCTTTCTTTTGAGTGAGATTATATCTCTCTTTTAAGAGAAATACTTAAATTCTGCCTGTATATTCTAACCTCGGATATTAGAAAATAAGTGGCCATCAGTTGGAGATTGGATAAAGAAGATGTAGTTTTTCTATAAAATGTAGTACTAGTCAGCCATAAAGAATGAGAAACTAGAGTCATTCATAGGAAAATGGATGCATATTGAGGCCATACTCTTAAGTGAAATAAATAAGACGCACATGTGTAAATAACAAATAGTTTCTCTAGTGTGAAAATAAGATCCAAAAGGTATAATTGACAATGTGAAATAGGAAGAAAAGGGCTAAAGGTGTAGAGAAAGTGGTAAAGGTAGGGGAACGGAAAGAAGGGAAAAGAAAAAAATATGACAAAATGAAAGAATGGAAACAAAGTTGTTGTAAATACGGAAGAGTGAAAGGTGTAAAGAGAGGGAAGGGGTATGGGGAAAATGAGAACCAAGACCTGTCATGTAAAGGTACAAGATCACAATGATGAATGCAACTACACTGTACACCTAAAAAGTACCAATAAACTCAATGGAAAAAAATAATGTACAAACAAGACAGAATATTTAAAATTTTCTTATACATTATTTATTAAAAGAAAATCAATCGTGATAGCAACCAATTTGTGTTTTTATATCACCTTATTTTTTGGTACTGGGAATCAAACTCGGGACCTTGCTCTTGTGAAGTAGGTGGTGAAACCACTGAGCTAAATCCCTGACATAATATATGTTTTGATAATAAATGCTGAAAGAAATAACAAGCTAGAGATACTCCTATACTCTTTGGTATGATATTATACAATAAAACATTTTAATTTGTGTTACTAAACTTGCATTTCTAAATCAGATTAAGATAAATTATACCTTTCCAACTTGGTTTTTTAAGGAAAATGAATCCATAAGAGTTTTACCTACCCCAATTCCTGCATTCTGACATGAAGCTTTGATGGGGCCTGGACAAACTGTCTTCCTACAAGTAAGGCTGCCTTGCTTGAGTGGAAGCATTGGAAAGAGCCCCATGAAGCCAGCTTTCCCAGTAATTGGCCTGCTATGAAATGCATCAGTATGTTTCAGATGATGAGAAATCCAGTGTCTGAATCAATATGATTTGTCTGTAGTATCAGTGTAATTATTAATATCAAGCTTTTCACTTCCAAATATACCTGTGTTTCAATGATAAATTATAGTATCTCCCAATAACTGCACAACACTCAGTTAAGAGCAAGTTAAGTCAGGCCAAAAGGTGTGCCAATTCCTGATAAAGGAATCTTTGATATCTCATACATTGTAGCAATATTAAATAATGAACTTTCTTTGCGGTTTTTTTTTTTTTCAGTTTTGAGTTTATTGGTACATTTTAGGGATACAGTACAGTTACATTCATTGTTGGGATCTTGTACCTCTACATGACAAGTCTTGATTCTCATTTTTTCCCCTTACCTCTGTCCTCCCTTCACCCCCTCCTCTGCTCCCCATCTACAAACACTTTATTTTCATCTTTTCATTCTCTCACATTTTTTTCTTTTCCCTTTTTACTCTTCCCCTACCCATCCCACCTTCCCTACACCTTTAGCTCCTTTCTTCACATTTCTAAATGTCAGTAATCTTATTAGAATCTTATGCATTGTTGCAGATTATTTACACCAGGGAAACTATTTGGTATTTACACATATGTGACTTATTTATTTCACTTAGGAGTATATCTTCAATATGTATCCATTTTTCTATGAATGAATCTATTTTCTCATTCTTTATGGCTGAGTAATATTCCATTTTATAGAAAAACCACAACTTCTTGATCATTGTGTCCTTCCCCTTCTCACCAAGTGAAAAATTCACCTACAGTGCTTCTAAATGTTCCCATGGTACTAAGTTCATATTATTTGAATCTGTTTGGGAAGAATTGAAAAAAAAATTGCCTGCAAATTATATGAGCCCACGAAAAAAGCACTGTGCTGTACCATGACCAAACGAGGAGACTGAAATTTATGTTGCTTGACCTTATGAAATGCAACTAGTTGCAAAGTCAGAATGTGAACCTGCCATGTTACCCAGGTATTAGTGCGGTGGGAGGCTAACTTTGAAGCTTCTTCTTCAACACTGAGTAGAATATGCCATCTCTAACAGAGACATAGGTGAGCTGACAGGCCAGAGTAACTTATGACTAGGGGAGTCCAGTCAATCACTTCAAGTGGTAGGTTATCAGCTAACTAGTAGGGAAATGCAGATAGGACTATGGGGGCAGAGAGAAAGGGAGCATTTTAAACTAGAAAAGGCATATTTATATTAGTGGAGCCATGCAAGTACCAGGTAAGTTGAGGAGAGATTAACAAAGTGTTGAAAGTTAGGGTGCAAGCTACATGGACAGGACCTTAAAATAATAGAGTGAAGGTGCTTTGGGAACCAAACTAAGGAATTATTTGTAAACATTTACTGAGCATACACTTGAATATTCTATGAAGATAGTTTTGACAGCATTTTGGAGGTGACTTGGGGAGATGGATTCTCAGGTAATAAATTAGGAAGCTGTTGTAAAAAGCTTGGATAACATGTAACCTGGGGGTCGAAAGATAGAGAAAAACACACTCAAGAGGTGCTTTATCACAATACCTGAAAATAAAATAAAATAAAATCAGTAAGTACAGAAGCAAAGAGCTAGTATAATCATTCTACTTGGACAAAGATTCACTGCAGTTTTGACCCTGTTCAAATAATTTTAGAAAGGCAGATGCCCTCTGGAGAAATATGGGATAGAGCTATTTGCCCTAGCTACTTTTGCTGGAAAGTTTTCTATGATTTCTTTGATTTAAGGTGAGGTGAAAGATGTTTCCAACAGAAATAAAAGAAGATAATAGAGTTGACCCTGGATATTCATAACAGAAAATTCTGAGATCTTTGTCTCCAAAAGTATTAACTCCTTTCCTTTTTCATTTTTTCTCTTTACATCCTAACTAGTACAGGAATATGCCTTTCTTTCCAGAGTCATTTTCCACTAGGAAAAGGTTTCTGTTACTTAACAAGAACTCCTGTGTGCTTGAAGTTGAGCAGGGGATACTGAGCTGGGAAGGGCTGTTGATGCTGGGGGCATTTACAACCCGAGAAACTGTCTATTCTTGATTAGAATCTCTGCTATCCCACAGCCATCTTCTTCCTTATCAGAAGACATCAGTTTTTCCTTAAAAAAAAATTCTTCTCCCAGTGCATGTTTTGGATGGTCAATATATCTATTGAACACTTACCTTTTCCATCAGGATTGAGGATAAGACACAATTCAGAAAACATGTAATATTCTAACATTTAAATTTAGCTGAGACTGTAAGACCTTTCCTTAGCTTAACTTTTTTTATGGCTAGGTGAAATTCTTAAATGGTTATAACCACACCAGAGCTTCTTAGAGCTACCCTTTGGAGGCCAAGCTTGGAACCATCTAGAGAAAATCAACAAGAGAAATAGCAGAAACAACTGAAAAGAAAGCGAAAGTTAGCATGTGAACATAAATATCAGTCTTTAGAACCACGTTAGTATGCATTTCTAAAGAGTTTGCCTGTTCGCCTCATGTTTGGAAGGCAACAAGGCAAAAATTAGCTTACAATGTATTAAAGACCCAGAAAAGAATATTGAAATTCTGGAAGAAACAGCCGATCTTAGCTGGGTTTCTTGTTAAAAAAGACTTGCCGTTTGTGGCATGGAATGAACCTCTGAATAACTCCTAGCTGCGTTAAGATTCATATACAAGGAATAAATAAAAGAACACTATTTCACTAAGAATATAATTTCTACATTGCTGAGACCAATAGCTATATCTTTTTTCATCTGTCTTATGCTTCCAAGTTTTGGGCTCAGAAAAATAATAAAAATCATTTAAATTTAAAATGCCCATGCATTTCTTTTGTAAGTTAGGACACAAAGAGATTTTGCTGTTGAGAACTGTATGTCATACTCTATGATCAATCATTGATCAATCATCTAGGGAAGGGATCCTCAGGAGACAAAGCATATAGTAGCAGTTTGTAAAAGGTTGAGGGAAGTTAAAATAATTAGATCTCAGGAGATAGGAGAGAAATAAGGCCCTGAGAACTGACTTTGGTTTCACAAAGGTCCTGGGAGCTAAAAAAGTATATGTGTAGGGGCACAGGATTATAATTTTTAAATCTCTAACAATTATTTCTGCTCCCTTAACATTTGTGAGAATTTTTAGCAATCTAGGAACAGCCTTTAACTTAACCATACATATACACACTGTGTGTACAGTATATATATCATTCAATAGAATCAACAAGTAGATATAGGGCAGAAAATATCATTAAAAACAATCCTGAGTTTACAGTACTTAATGCGAATATCCATTATTGCTTTAGTTCTGGGACAATATAGCATACATACATACATACATACATAGCACTCAATATAAATTCAATGTATTCCATTCTATGGAAAACTGCACACTATAAAAAGATAATAAATTATGAGAATTCCCTCTGCTCAAGTCACTGGCCAACAAAAGAGCCATGGGCTTATTTATTTAAAATTAATTGCTTTATGTTAATAGTAGCTGGATTGTTTTATTAATATAAAAAAGAAATAGAGTTGTGAATTTCACCAAGAAAAACCTAGCAATGATGGAGTCCTATTAATGTGCCAAACAATGTATGTGTGCTTTTGAGGATTATTTCCTTTGCTACTTATTTCAATACTTCAAGTTAAATATATTATCCTCATTTTACAGAAGAGAAAACTGAGATGTAATGGAACTAAACATCTATCCAGAGCCACACAGTTAAAAAAGAAAAAAATTGGAACTTGAACTGATGTGTCTCTTCTTCAGACATGTACTGTTGTCCATTACTATGCTTTGCTAAGGAGTTTGACTATTTGTCTCATTTCTGTGCAAGAAGAAAAGACTGAGCATATATTGCAGATGTAGCAGGGATTTTAAAAAGTTTAGGAAATTACAATATCAGCAAGAATACCACTGTAACTGCTTTGAACCTGAGAATGCTTCTTACTGCCTCGTTGTGTAATGCATGCTGAGATATGAATGACCTTTGCCTATGAGATAGTGACAAGTTCTGAGACAAGCCTGAAAGAAATTAAGAGCCAGCAGGTGAATTTTGTTCTTATGATAAAAAAAATGCTAAGGTCATCTGAAAGAAGGCTCCTGTCTTTATTAAAAACTGATGACAAATGGCTTCCTCTGGGACATGTCTCCTGTTCACCCAATGCTAATTTAAGTTCCCCTACCGTTCACTCCCTTGGCTTCTACAAAACTAGCAACACGTTGTTTCCATTTCCTGCTTTCCCAGAGCCTCTCAAACTTGATCATGTACCAAACCTCCTGGGGGCCTTGTTAAGTTATGATTAAGTTTATGATTTGGGAGTATGAGAATTTGCATTTCCAGTAAGTTCCCCGGTGATGCTGATGGGGAGGTGCCCCACACCACTGTTCCCCAAAATCCTTCACAGAAGTTGACTAAGGAGCTCACCAGTGTACACAACTGATCCTAGCACACCTGATTAACATGTGTCAAAACGAAGCAAAACAAACAAAAACATGTACAGAGTGAATTAATTAAAAAATGGTGTTCTCAAAGGAAAATTGAGGAAGTAGTTTTCTTTAATCTTTTTTAATAAAATGTAATTTTGACATACTGAGTTATAAGTTAAAAGTAGTTTCAAGAGATTTAAACAAATATCCAGAGTAGAATGATTCATAATAGGAAACACTGAAACAGGATGAGTAAATATGTTATATACTCCTGTAACCAATCTTCTATGGTAGTGATGGAAGTGTAGTTAATAGAAGAGGATGCACAGGAGGATTTTGTAGTTCTGGCAATAAGCTCTTACCTGGAATATATTTGTGTGTGATAATTCATTAAATTGTGCAATTGTGGTTTGTATACTCGTCTGTAGATATATAGCATTTTAATATGACACTTTATTATTATTAGCAAAAAAATTTTTAGGGTTGAGGATATAGCTCAGTGGTAGAGTGTTTGTTTAACATAAACAATACCTTGGGTTCCATCCCCAGTGTTGTCAATAAAGCAAAACTTTAGATTAAAAAAAGATCATTAGTGAATGGAAAATATTTAAACATTTTCCAAGTATGGTAGGCTGAATTGTGTCTACATACCCAATTAATGTTAATGTTATAACTTCTAATATCTCAAAATATGATTATTTATTGATAATTATTTAAAAGATAACTTACTTAAAGTAAGGTAATCATGGGCCCTGATCTAAGATAACTAGCCTTAAAATATGATAACTAGCCAGAAAACACACAAACCAAATGGTGACCAAGCAAGTATTCAGGGAGAAAGTAAAATCTGAGAAGCGAAGAGAAAGATCATGCAAGAAATTATCTTTGCTGACATCCTGATTTTGAACTCTGAATTCTAGAGTTATGAGAAGATTAATTCCTGTCACTTAAGTCAACCAATATTAGTAATTTTCATGGAATTCTCTGCACACTAAGACACTATAATAAATTTTTATACTTATTATCATTGTGTATGTTTAAGATAACAAAGAAAAGATAGAAATACAGTCCTGAAAAATATGAATCTCATTCTGAAAAATGTAGGAGAAAGTTTCCTAAGCTCTAATTTTGCTCTGTGTTTTTGATATTGTGGATTGATTCATTATTATATATTTGGATTAAAATTCATTTCCAAATTGATTTGAAATTTATTGTGTTTTCATTTTTCACCTCAAAAATGAGCTCAACTAATTCAACGCGCTTTTTTCATAGAGAAGCTATTAATGCTTCTGATACATATCCTTACTGACATTATTTATATTGTTCCCAAAGGTGCTAGTTGATTTTTTATATTATCACTGCTAGTCCACAGAAGTCTAGCATTTGTTCAAACATCAGACTGGATGTTTCTGTGAAAAAATACTTTTTTAATATGTGATTAACATTTACATCAGTAGACTTGCACTAAAGTAGATCATATTCCATATGTGTTTGTCCTCTCTGTTGAAGGCCTTAAAAGAAAAGACCAGAGACTTCTTGAAGGAGAAGGCATTCTCTAGATGGTCTTGTGCCTAAGGGTTGCAACATTAATTCCTCTGATTGCTGGCCAGTCCTAGTTCATACTTGTCATGTCTCTTTACATCTCCCCCCTTCTAATTCACCAGTCCTCACTGAAAACAATGCACAGAATATTTTTTCAATTTTTAAATTAAATTTAAATTTTGCAATTTTCTTTTGTCCTCTGATCAACTTTGCTTCCTCTCTATATTATTAATTATTGATGAACACAGAAGGAAAAAATGATTTAACATTAAAAATTAAGCTTCAAAATTATTCTCAGTTAACTGGGTATCATAAAGGTCCACAAACATTTTCTGTAGTAGGCCACATCGAAACTGTTTCAGACGTTGAAGTCCACGCATAACCCCCTGTGGCCGTTACTTACCTCTGCCATGCAGACAGTAGAGAAATGGATAGTAGAGACATGGATATGTTTCCATAAAAATTCACAAATAGACACTGATATTCAAGTTCCACATACTTTTTGTACATTACAGAAGGATATTCTACATTTTGTTCCTTTCAGCCATTTAAAATATTTTCAAGACTCATTTTAGCATTTGGTACCTTAAAATGATGGACGCGTGGTGTATTCGATTTGGGCTGCTGTTCATACACATCTGCCATCTGACCCTGTCTAACCAGGCTCTTTGCTTTCCAGCTAAGAAGAAGCATTTCTGTTACATCCAATCTGCAGCTGGATAATAAGGAATTTCTTATAGAGTCTGTATTTCAGAGAAGAACAACACAGTCAGTATGCCTCAAGGACAATAAGGTTTTCAAGGATACTGCTAATTAATAACATTTTAAACCATAAAGAATAGGAAGTCTAGTATTTCATTCTGAGAGCATTGCTAACAGCATCCACTTATGTCAAAGACTGCACCAGTCAGTCTTGACCTTCTGTCTTTTCTCTCTGGTTCACTTTGTTTTCTCTGTGTATATTTAGTTGACTTTCTGGGAACGTAAACTAGTAAAATCAATTTAGCCAACAGCCGTTATTATGTCCTTCTTTACTCTTTCTGCCATCTTTTACCTCTGATTTTCTGCAAGCAAGATGCCAGGGCATTTTTATTGTATTGCTATTTACTCTTTGGCTCAAGAGTTTTTTCAAAGCAGACACATCATTGACATTTGGCAGTACTAATCTCTGCCAGTGTGATATACTTAATTGGCGTTAATGAAATAAAGAAAGGGAATTTTGTGGGAAAATTGGGAAAAATGCTGCAATCCTAGCTTTCAGATATTTTCTAAAGTCAATGGCATTGACCAACAGAAAACAGATCACCTCTAAGCAACATTTATTCTTTCACAAAATGTCAAAGTTGTATTTTACTGGAAAAGGGTAACAATCATTTTTTTTTTTTTAGTTTAGGAAGGATTTTTCTTTATCATAAGATTTATTTATACA
>NW_022900950.1:4273007-4281895 GCF_012274545.1 Fukomys damarensis | reverse complement strand
TTTTTTTTTTTTAGTTTAGGAAGGATTTTTCTTTATCATAAGATTCATATTTATACAGAATTACTAAATATTTAATTAATATATATATTACATTATTAAAAATTATCTGTGCAGAAAATGTGGAAGTGTAAAGGGTAAGACTGTGCCCATATGAACTACTTCACCAGTCCAGGCTGACAGATGTGTGAAGTGCCTTAAAGATACCAGGAATGACTCAGAACCACCTCAGAAGCTACATAACTCAGTGAATCAGGCAACTGAAAGTTGCCTGCAGAATCTATCCTGATGCTGATTTTTATATTGCCTCACTGAATATAATTCTACCTTCCTCATGTAGGGAACAGACTGACATGGACCACAAAATTATAACAGCAGAATTGCAGAAAAAATAATGCAATTCATCAAGTAAAGCTTACCTTTCATCATTCCCCAGATCCTAAGACCTTAGCTATACATGCAGTGTTGTTATTACATCTAAAATATTTTCTTCAACCAAACTGGAAAAGTTAGCCAGATAAGATGAGAACAAGTATCTTGACTATTGAGACCTACAGTAAATTGTTTTTCTATATGAGTAACTAGGAGAGGAATTAAAAATAACAAATTGGGAATAAAATATCTCTTCTATACAATAAATTATTTATTCTACATTTTAATGAACTTTACTGGTTTTATATTTTCCTTTGTAAGTCACATACATTTTTAAGGACTCCATATTTATTATACTAATAGATTTACATATGTTCTGAGCCTTGAGACTAATTCATGTAGTTATGATGAAGAACGATTTAGTGAGCTACTATGTTGCCTTCCCTGACTACAGCAGAATAGTGAACACCTATGGAATTCCATGATGGTACTTTCCTCTTGGATATTCTTACGAAGTTCTTCACAACGGAGATAACGAGGGCTGTTTGAGATCTTTTGAAATTCTTCAGAGATTTACCAAGAGAGAAGAGTACATTGGTATGTGGGGCAGCCCACAGGCCTGTCTACAAATTGTGGGTACTCACAATGAATGACTCAAAAACTTTCTGTCCCCAAGTTGCAAAAAGGGTCTTCCTTTTTTTAAAGTCGATCTCTGCATTGGTAATGCTAGCCATTTTGCACTATAGTATAATCCCCCCAAATTCCCTTTCCGTTGTCCTTACAGTACAAGTGCAATCTCCTCTGCTAATGCACTATAACTTGTGCTAGCTCAGTGATCTCATTATCCTAAATAGAACATTAACATTTCACTAAAAATTGGCCTAGAAAAATCCACAGCATCTAACATCACAGAAATAAGCTTGTCATTCCTTGAGTCCCAGCAACATGTTAGTGAAACCAACAACTGGGAAACATGGAAATCTAACGTGTTTACTCAAAAATACAATAAAAATGAGTATGATGCCAAATTGATCCCTCTGACATTTTTAAGTCATTTAGAACCGTACATACTACTATAATTACATTGTACCTAATTTTAGTACTATTTTATATTTATGTAGCATTTTATAATTTTTAAAAATCATACACATTATCTTATTTGATTTCTACATCTGTTTCTATTCCATTTGCTCCTTTAGGGGAGATGTCTTCAAACATTACAAAAGTTTTAATTATATGGTAAAAACATGCTAAGAATCTCTAATGAAATCTTTTGCAAATGTGAATATAAATGCATTTGACAATTACAAAATCAGTTGGTTCACTAAAATATAATTTACATTTCTCAGACTTTTTTTGCATCTTAAAATATTTAATCTCCCCAGAGTATCATTCTTCTATAAAAATGGCCACAACTTTTATGCCAACAACACTTAAATCTACACCTCAATGCCTAACCTAAAAATAAATATGCATTTTGAGAGGAATAAAATGATCATTAAATGTTTAGTGTAAATACCCCAAAATGACTCATTTTGTTCACTTAAGAATCTAATTACTCATGTACTGTCAGTTCCAGAATATTTTATGAACATTTGGGATGTTTGTGAGCTAGAGTAAGATTTTTAGAGTGATGGATCCTGGGAGATTATTTCAAGTTAAGTATTCATTAAGTGAAAAGACAAATAAGGTGATTGAACGATTTGGTTAAAGTCATCAAGTGATAGAACTAAGATCTGAAAAATAATCTTAGAACTCTCAGGACCCCAGCCACCTCCTAGAGCAAAATAAGCCCAAGATATCTTCCAAGGAGTGTAATACTAACCCAAGATGTGTTCTATAATTTCATTTTCCAGGAAAAATAAATTAAACCATCTCTACTGTCGTTCTTTATCTAGTTACTTATTTTATACCATCAGGTAAAACAAATGTTTTCTTCTTTGTTCTATTTTGAATCCGAAATCTGGGAAATAGAAGCATCTTCTAAGACTTATGTATTTTGCTATCAATAGACAATTCAAGTAAAAGTTCTGAATCTTTTTATTAAGCAAATACTTTGGAGTAGAGAAGCAAGAAAATGGCTCTGTTTTTACAAAAATTTCCCAGTACTGAACACTAATGTTCCATAGAAATTACTCAGATGTTCTTTTTAAGTAGAGAGAAAGACTAGACAACCTTTCCTCTTTCTTTCATTTTTCTAAACTCCATTTGTCTTTACCTCATTAATCAAACCAGATCATATTTTAAAAATAGAGAATTTCTTATCTATTTTAGCAGTGCCTCTTTCCCTGGATGAGAAGATGGAGGGACCAATATCTTTCACTTGAAAAACAGGAACAAATTGACCACAAATGTTGAGTAATTAGAAAAAAATGTTAGGTATCATCTTATTAAATAGGCTTAATATTTCATGTTCTGTGAAAGAATATTGTGTTGCTTCTGAATTATACCAGTCCCACATTACCTTGACATGTTGAACCAGTGTTGCCTTGAGTTTTCTGATTCACTTCCTCCATCTAGAAAATTCAACCCTCTGATGCGTGGACAAAGAGCCCTATGCCGGTATTGGACCCTCTGGTTGGATCCACATCTTAATTTTACCAAGAATCATGCTTTCTCAGTTTCTTACTGTCATTATGAATGAGCTAACTATCCAGAACAAAAATCGTGTCACCTTTGCCCAAACCTCTCTACAAAATGGCATGTCATCTACATAGCATACTGAGCTTTACTGTGCCTTCTGAATATTGCCTATAGACCTCTTGACTAAGGGCAGAGTCTCGCAGAACAAGATTGTTCTTGGTTGTATTTTCCTGGAAGCAGTCTTAGAGAAGAAGCTGAGAGCAGTTCCTCACTCTATAGATGGCCTCACACGATGACCTCATGAAGGAGAGGGAAAGTGTTAGATTGAAACATAGGAGAACAAAAAGCTTAATGAAATACATTACATACCAAGTCACTACTATGAGCCAGATTGTTTGACATGCTGAAACCTTCTGAGGACAGAAAGTAAGATCATCCAGAAGTGTTCACCTAAAATGTTTTAGGGTAGAGTAAGAAAATTCTTAGGGTGCCAGAGAGAACTCCAAGCAAAATAAATAGACAGACAGACACACAGACAGGCAGGCAGGCAGACAGCTTGAGATAGGCCAGCACAGGTGAATTGGAATATAAATAAACCGGGTACCATAGCTACAGTTAAAATCAGATCTGAGCCAGGGAAACTGAGGTGGGCACCAGAACTCTCTGCTACATCATCTTTTCTGGTCTCAGCCTCCTTCCTCTGTCTACTGGATCTCACTGCCAAAATGCAAATCAGAGTTTAAATATAAGCTTGCTATACTATTAACTGAGAAATTCCAACGCGTTATTCTTACAAGTACCGCTAAAATAACAAGTGATACTAAATTCATGAGATTACACCAAATACCTATGAGAAAAAAAAGAAATCTTGACTGTTTATTTCATTTTTAAATCTGAAAAACAGATTTAACAGAAATAACCTATATCTGAATGAGAAAAATATATCAAACCCTTGACTTTAGAACCTTAAACCAACAAGCTAACAAATTCTACAATGCAATAATCAATACACTTTCTAAATCTCAAATATCCAGCTTTGCATAGTGGCAGTGTCATAGCCAATGATGTTTATCTGAGGAGCGATTATTGCTAATTGACATTTCCAAAATCATAGGTCAAAAAGTAGGAGGGAGATTTATAATAAATCAAACACAAAAGAGTAACGTTACTTTAAATTTTTAAAATTATTCTAAGATGGAAGAAAGTTGATTAAAATTTTTTTAAATCAGTTTTCTTTATCCAGTATTCCTAAATACTAGAAAAGCTATTCCATAGTAGCCAATTACCAATTAAGGCTTGCTATGGCCTTGCTATGTGTCTAGATGTCCCCAAACGCTTATGTAGTCATAGGTGGTACTTTTTCAGACATGTTTGGATCTAGAGCATGTGACACTGGAATTGATTCATGGTGCCATGCTAATTCCAAGGGCACTAGCATTAAGGGTACCCTAAGTTGTCTGTGTAAAAAGAAAGATGCTATTTAAGTCCCTTGTTATATTTGCTACCTTGAATGTTCCTCCTCTTCCATCCTGCCTTGGTGCCAGCCCACTATGGATTGAAAGGTCTACAAGCTGTGAGCCAAATAAACCTTTCCTCCTTTAACTTTGGATGTTGGGTATTTTGTCTCAGCAGTGAGAAAAGTAACGAAGACAAGGCTACTGATGTTTTTGAGGAAATGTAAAGTACCCAAAGTAATGTGGCAGAAGGGGACAGAAATGATTTATGAGCCCATCTGTGACCCCTCCTAACACCAAAGGATTCTCTACCCTAAAAAGCAACTCAAATCTCCCAATGATTACATTTGCTGTGATTTATCCTCTGACTAGAAATACTAGCTTTTAAAAAAACATACAATTAAACATAATTTGAGCCAATTCAAAATTACTGAACAATTTAAATATTTTATAAATTGTTTAAAGTTTCTACCTTTAATAAAACAGTGGTTATGGCAGGAATTCAAATATGCCCTATTAATATAAAATATTTCTTTTGTTAAACCAATATGAGGTACAATTTTAGAGAATCAAAATTTAGTTTTTTATAAGTTGAATATTAAAATAGTCTAAAAGTTTATGAAATATTATACCTTGTTAATAGTTTTAGCTATACCACCATGTCTAAAATAAAATCCTGAATTCAAACTACATCATTTGCAATATATATTATGCCCAGCACAATTGTATTTACAAGTAATCTTGTAACACTAGGAAATGATATATTCAAGCTGAGGACAACTTCAAAGTTGGGAATAAGCTTTGAATGGAGAGAAATTTGGGGGAGATGATACGAAGCAAATCAAAGCATAAAAAATAAATGAGTGACTCAGCTCTGACGATCTTAGACATTGCTGCTAACAGTCTGAATGCTTAAGAGTATAAAAGAGTGAGTGGTGAAAGGAAAATAAAAAAGGAAGGGTGATGATGGCAACTTAAAGTCTAGGATTATTATCTAGAGGCAAAAACAAACTCTGAGAATGGAATTTAAATACTTAAAGTGCAGAAAGAAATTTATGACTGATTCAACCCTTGCTAATAAAAGACCTGGGCCTCTCTCTGTCATTGCTTGGGACTTTTTGAATCAACACTTGCCACCTCTATTACTTTTAGTTGCACAAGCTGCATGGCTATAATCCTTATACCAGACATCTCACCCTTCACAAAGCAGGATCCAGTTGTCTGTGATGATATATGAGGGGGTGATTGAAAAAAAAAACACCACTTTGCATGACTGATATTAACCATAAGGAGAAAATGACTTTTGTTCAAGTGGTTTCTATGGGAAGAAAGAGGAGATAGAACCATACCAGAGTTCTATAACATTCCAATTTCTGACCTGATAGATTCATGTTTGCACCACTGACACAGCTGAAGTCAAACCAGCTTTTCTCCCCAAGAGAAGCTGGGACTCAAGGGCGCAGACTGGGATTCTCTCTAAAGGGCAGCTGGCTGTGCTGGAGTAATGGCTCCACACACTGCACATACACGCATGGGGCTGATGCGGTGGCAGTTGAAGTACTTTGAATACAGTATGTAGGAATAGTTTGGATTGCAAGTGATAAATCCTGACAATGGCTCCACCAAATTTTTCTCATGCACGAAGAAGTATAAAAGTTACGTAGTTGTTGATAGGCGTTCACCTGCTCACAGTTCACCCATGATCCAAGATCTTCCCATCCTTTCTGCTTCACCATTATCAGTATGGATTTTCACCTGCCTGCTTGTTGCTTCATGGCCACATGAAACTCTAGGTGTAGCATCCATATCTAGCTTCATTTGAGCATTTTATAATGAAATAAAAGCCACCCTAGCAATCCTAACCCACTCCCATAATTGGCTGACAATATCAATTTGAACTACCCACCTCAAGCTGCAAGGAAGGTTTTCCACTCTCTATGATAGAAAGAGAGAGGGAGAAGCCTTCAGTCACAGAAACTAATCACTTAATACATATTCTATATTGAATGGATGACAGGATTAGAATATTTGGATTATTTTAACATTAAAAGCTGGCCATTTTATTTTCTTTGTGTCATTTGTCATACAAGGAGAGTCAAACCAGAATGCTCGCCACCCTCAAGGGTGAATTTGGCAACTCGTACAGAAACTCACAAGTCATTTTCAATTTCTAAGGACTGGGACTTGAGCTTTACATACTTTCTAGACCCTCATGGAAGAACTAGAAGAAAATTGAGTTTGAGAAGAAACGGAAGGGGGGATGCATATGAAGGAAACAGGAGGAGAGGAGAAGAACTTTCCCAAAAGAGGGCAGGGAAGTTGAGCAGGAGTGGGGATAGTTTGAAGTGGAGTCAGATTTCCACGGAGTTTCTAGGAAGGGAAAAGGCCTGTACCTGAGAAGTACTGGGTGAGTAGAAGCAGAGGAGATCTCCAGTTCTCAGAGTCATCTGCGGGTTAATTCACCCAGAGAATGCCCACCTTTCGCTTCAGAAATCCTTTCACAGAATTATCATTCTTCAAATAAAAATATCAAAGTGAAAATAAAAATCAGTAGTGTTAAAGGAAACTAAAATCAATGTCTTAAAAATCAAATGCGAATCTGAAAGTAGGCTTAATTAAAAGACAACTTTTTAAAGGAAGAATAATTATCACAAAATGTCCAAAACAGACAAAAAGAAAAATAAGTTTTTGTCAATCATCATTGTTTGATGTGAAATTATAATTAAAAAACAACACAAAACCAAAGAAAAATAATGACTTGGATAATTAACTTATTTGATAATTAACTTATTTTATCAGTAAAGGGGCACAACTTCTTTTGCTATCACTAATGTTTCTACTCTGATTTAATTATATTTAAACATCTATCCTAAATTCACAATATAATTTTAGAGATGCAATCTCAAAATTGACAGATATCGAGCTCCTCTTTTTCCTTTCCTAAATTCTATCTTTTAGTTTTTTCCCTTACTCTGACTATAAAACAAATTCTATTTGTGTGGATCCTGAGTAGCAAGAACCGGAATTTCTTTTGCATAGAAGTTTTAGCTACAGACATTCAGGTATGTGTTTTTGCAAGCCTCGGAGATCTTTAGATCATCTGCTTATTTACTCTGATCTGCTCCTCCTTGTTCCTTGCTGTTGTCAAGATCTTCAGAAGATAACATCGCCATCCTGGAAACAGCCTGCTCCTCCCTTAGGCTGAGCTCTCTTTATCCCCCACACAAACTTCCTAGTGAGCGCATGGTAATGTGGTTCAGTGACTGAAGCCTAAGCAGTTTTGAAAGACTGATTTTTAATTATCAGTTATATGGCAAATGCTTGTGCCTTACTTCATCACATTAAAAAAAAAAAACTGGAAAACAACAGTTGTTCTCTTCCCTTAATCCTGTAGTCTCATAAATCTCACCACATCCTTGACTTTGCTTTTCTATTTTTACACCTTTCCTTTATCAAGCAACCTGCTGTTGCCTGTTTTTCAATAGTGGTGCTCAACACCACAATACAGATAAAGAGCAGCAAGAAAATAGCACATGTATGCATGCTCACGCCTATGCAGATACATGGCACACACTTACAGAGACATACTCTGGGAGCTTTCAATAGTCCCTTTTAACAATAAAACTGGAAAAGCCATGTGCCAGAGACCTAAGTTGACAAAATCTAATCCATCTTCTGGGCAGCTAGTCATTTTCAGATTTCTCAGAATGTATCTACTGATGGATATTTGACTTTATTTTTTGAACCTTTAAAATATTTCTACCTGTATACAAGTATTCAATACTTACTATTTCTGCACATCAAATTGTCATTTCCTTTTTCCCAATAAGAACTTTTTTCCTTCTCTACAATTTCATCCATTATCAATGCTGTTAATGTATTTACAGTTTCTAAGGATTAAAACAATAGTGTATTGATTTCAGTCTTCTTTCCCTCAGATATTTCTTAGATCTGTGTGCGTTCCTTATTGATTCTCATCATCATGGACTGGTTTTCTCTCCTCAACACTCTGTGCATAGACTACAGTTGCACCTATTGACTTATTGCCAATTTTTTCACTACCAATTTATGTACTATAATCAATTTATTCATTTGGACAGACACAAGGAACTCTCTACTCTACTCATTTTTCAAACTACTTGGACATTCCTTGCCTTAGATGTTAAGCTGATTTTACCCTAATCTCCCTCAAATATAAATTTCTAGTTATATTTTTCTATGCTCTGACTGACTTTTTCTATATGTACTATGCCTTTCAAGGGCACCACAAATCCTGAGCCAAAATATCTGATTCTCTCTATGAAGAAGACAGCCTTCCACTTTACTGAATCTGCATTAACATATTTTATAAAGCTATCTCAAATGAACACTCATTTTACCTGGTTAATTCAGCTGTCTAAAAAATGTCTTTGTTGTGGTAACCATGATAATCAGTTGTCATGGACTAAAGTTAAAGACACCATTATGTGTGTGTATATATAT
>NW_022900950.1:4226978-4272793 GCF_012274545.1 Fukomys damarensis | reverse complement strand
TATTAATATTATATATATATATATTAAATGAGGGTTTGTTTCATAATGAATTGTGATTCATTTTACAGTTTCATCCACCAAATCATTTGTCTAAATGAGAGCTAACCTGATCAAAACCATTGAATATGTGTTCATATATCTTGGCAAACATTTAAATTTCAGAAATCTTGCATTTCACATCAGGAAGCCAGGCTTGGCAGCTGCTTCCATATGCTAACACCCCTTATTAAGGCAGAAGGTGTTAATTAAACAAATAATTCATAATAAGAATGCATATAATTAAAAACTAGCGATGAATTAATCTGTTGTATTCTCCCCTGATGGGTGCTAGCCAGAATGAAGCCTTTAGTCCCAACATATACATTGTATGTTCACACATCCAGTGTCATATGTATGAATGTGTACAAGTCAAATAGTTATAACATTATGAATCCTATCATTGCTCGAGAGATTGCAGAGTTTCCACAAAAGCAAATCTCATAGAATGTGTATAGGAAATATTCACGGCAGGGTATAACACAGGACCATTCTATTCCTACAGAAAATGCTTTTCTAAGAGTTCTTGTGATTTGGTTCACAAGTGTGATGAAGGTTATGCAGGTAAAAATGAGTAAACTTTACCCTACACAGTCCATTTTCCCTCAACACCATTTTGACCAGTGAAATAAAAAACTCCATTTTTCTAGTCTCCTCAATATTCTCTGTTCTATTTTTCACACTAGTTCTAGAATCATCTTTCTTATCATGTAACTGCATTTTTTCCTCTGAAATTACCTTTCATTGTTTCTTTGTTGTTGGAAAAATAGATCAATCAGTCTCCCTTTTGCATTTAACTCAACACAGGCTCTTACAAGAGAATACCAGTGTTCAAATTCAGATTTTGCAGTGTTTAGTATCTGACTTTGAGATACGTCTCAAAGCATCTTGTAATACTATGACTAAATGAGCAAATGTATATAGCATTTAACACAATTCTTGACACACATCCATCATCCTGAAACATTATCCCTACACTCACATAACTTGGGCCTCCAGACAACCCATGGTCACTTCTGTTGAACTTCCTAGACCACACCATTTCTGCAAAGCTTTCTATTGTTATTCATGTAGTAATAATACTAAATGGCTGACTCTGACATGCAATCTTTGTGGAGAAATGGCAATGGCTTTTTCATTTCTGTTCCATCACTTAGCCTAGTTCTTTCATGGAGCTGCATTTTCATAAGTACTTCAGGATATTCATTGGGTAGCATTTCAAAAATAAAAAAATGTTTCCAAGCTCATGCAGTTAGATAAATTCAGAAGTAATATTCCTAATCAATCCCTTTCAGACTATAAGAATGTCTCTACTGAAAAAACATAAGATTCTGTATTGATTATACAGGCATCAAAATTATGATCTAACCACAATGAGAAAAAGTAATTAGCATACAAGGTGTTAGAACAATATGAAATAATATTACAAATTAGAACAACTGAGTCAAAATAAGAAAAAGTAAAGCAGTAAAACACAGTAAATGAAAATATCTGTATTTGAAAGTTGTTTTTTAAAGGGAAGAAGGTAAAAATATGAGAAAAGAAAATAAACATGGAAACAAAGTCTTTGTAGATAGGGAAGGAGGGAGGGAGTAAAGGGAAGGCAAGGAAATGGGGAGACATGTAAGGTACAAGACCCTAATGATGAATGAAACTGTACTGCATTGTACTGTACTGTACCTAAAATATACTAATAATCTTAATGGGAATAAAGAACTCGCATTGCACAGAAAGGTTTAGTTTCGAATAAACTAATTGAAAAATAAACTTATGGAAAGTTTTGTTGATCACAAGTTAGATATGCATCTATTGTTTGGTTTGTTACATAAGCTACCCAGTATGATGGACACAATTTGATGAACATAAAACAAAAACTAAGTATCTATTATATTGATTATTTGTTTAACCTACAGATTCATCTTTGGAAGAAATAGCAAACTGAATTGGTTTTGAATTTAAATATTTCTCCTAAGAATCTGGAAAATGCCCCCACCCCAAGATTACATTTTTGTTTTCATTTTTGTTACTCTGAGCAAAATCTTTAGAGTTTTATATGTTACTATTATTATTATTGATATGGGTGTTTTAGTAGTAGTATTTGGAGTATCAGTTTTATTTCATTTACTTTTTATATACAAAAATTAATGATTTCTGGTTTGAGTTAGACGACAGTGTAATAGGCTTTTCATAGGAATTGCTGCCTAATGTCAGTATTATTTATTTTTCCTAGAAATAGTGGTATAGTAAATTTTAACTTATTAATGCATATGATTTTCACAGATTATCGTACTACACAAAATTTAAAAACCATGTTTCAGAGTCTTTAAATGGTTACTATATAAAAATTAAGCTATTAAACTTCTATTTTCATAGGAAGTATTGCACATATAATCAAGGATGAAATCTAATTAGGTATTTTAAAAGAGCCCCACTGATAATATTCCATTATTAAATCAGTATGCTGTGTTCATTGAAGTTTTTCACTCCAACACCTGTTGTAAAAATGAAAACAATAAAGAACAGTGCTTCACTTGTGATTCCTTACATTTATTTAATCTGTTCGTGTTTTGCACTCTTTAGTGTTCCTACCCCTTGATCTGACTCATTTTGTAGCTCCACACTAGCTAGGCATCTACCCTCCACTGAACTGAGAGAATTTCAGGGTAAAGTACAATGGCAGACAATAAACACAGGTGGCAGAATCTTCAAAGGCAAGTAATGATGGATATAGTATATCAGTCATGCCAAGTTGATTGTCAAATCTTACTTTGCTTTTTGACCTGGTATCCTTCGATTTTAAGATCAATCAGTCAGTGGAGATCTATGGAGAGATGTGAGGAAAAAAGAAGAGTAATTTTAGCCAATTTTTCTCTCCTGGTTCCTCCCCGGGAGCTTCTCAATGGCAGGCCATATTCCTGGATCGGTCTTCATAAGGTAGTGAGATCTATACAACTCTCTCCTTGGCATACCATATTTTCACAAGAGGAGTTTGTAGTCTAAACTTCATAGCATTTGGCTCTACATCAATCACATTAAGTTCATTTTTAGTTTGACATACAGATGCATAGAAGTGTTGAAAAAATGAACTAAGAAAAATATATTACAGACTGGTATGAAGGTACACATTTGCAATCCCTGCACTCTGAGACACTGAGGCAGGAGGACTTCAAGTTTGAGCCCAGCCTGGTCAACTGAGCAAGATCCTATCTCAAAATAAAATAATTTTATAAGGGCTGGGGTAAACGTAAAAGTCCTGCCTTCAATCCCCAGCACTGCAAAAACAAAACAAAACAAAAGCTATATTATAATCCTAGTTTTACAGACAATTAAGATACCTTGGTAGGCCTCCCTCTTATCCAAATAGAAGAGTGTAGACACCCTGTGGTAAAATTTGATTGGCACTGAAGGTGTCACTATAATATACTCTATACAGGGATTGTGTGTGTGTGTGTGTGTGTGTGTGTGTGTGTGTGTGTGTGTATTCCCTAGGAATTGAGGTGAGCATTGGATACCTGATCTAGGATTTTGGATCTTGTCCATCTCTTTTCTCAACAGCACAGTGAACATCTGGCAAAATTTGGCAGAAATGAAGTGAGTATATGCACAGAGGACAATTGGTGTTGGTTGTGGGGAAGAAACTAGCTAGCAAAAAAACCTCAAACAGCAAGAACAGATGTAATTCCCATTGGCCAAATCCCTATGGAGGAGGCAAACTCCCTGCATTGGGACACATTCTGCTTTGGTTCTCCTTGTTAGTGAGAAACTAGCAGTGACAGAAAAATGAATTACAGATTTTGACTGAAAAATGTTCACTTGGTCTTAATGGACACTGATGGAAGGCATGATTTTTATACTTCATTTTTTATCTTGTTTTTAGTCGAGATTAAGTCATTTATAGCTTAGTACTCTAAGTCAGGGGTCATTAAGCATCTCTCTGAAGGACAAGTTAGTAAATGTTAGACTTTGTGGGCTGAGAGAAGAAAACAAAATCAAGGACACTATCAAGGTATTTATATAACAAAGGAGAAAAGCAAATGTTCACAAAGTATCAATTGATGGAATTGAAATTTAATAATAAAGTACAATATTTATAGTACAGGTTTACCAATGAGAAGAATATAACTCTTTTTGGTGGAAAATAGCATTCTGATTATTTATAATTCAAAGTTAATTCGCTATTTTTATTCTTCCGCAGTCCTACTTTGCTTCTCTAAAACAAGAAACAAATGGATTTCATTCTGATCTACATCAAAATAAGTTTCCTGTCTCTCATGCTCACACTGTTGGCTGTCTTCATAATGTTAGGTAAGCTTTCATGTGGAAAGATACCTTTTAAAAAAGCTTCCATAGTAAGTAAGACATTTTTTTCTCATTGAGTTTATTGGTTCTTTTTAGATATACAGTACAGTTACATTCATCACTAGGATCTTGTACCCTTATATGACAGATCTTGGCTCTCATTTTTTCCCTGCACCCCTTCCCTCCCTTCACCCCCTCCATCCTCCCCTATTTACAAAGACTTAGTTTCCATTTTTTCCTTGTCTCATATTTTTTATTGTCCCTTATTAGGACTTTTTGAGTATTAATTCCAGCTGACTTAGTCACTTGGTGTAATACTTTTGATTAATTCCTTAATTTATCCAGTAGTTTCAATTCTTCAACTCAAAATGAATTTTTGTACCTTCCTTGCAAGGTACTTGTAATGTTTAAATTAGCTAACAAATGCAAAGATTTAGAAAAGTGCAGAGCACATTATAAAGCTGTTAACATTCATATTATTTTTTTCTTTTGATTTTTTTAACCTATATAGGAATGTTCTTATGGTGCTTACAAAACAACCATGTGTCAAGATTTAGCCTTAAGACATGTCTGAACTGATAGCTGACACCACTTTTCCTAATTCTCTACTTTAAATGGAGAACTGCTTTTGTTTGTTTGTTTTTGTTTTTGTTTTTCTTTTTTTCTTTTTTTTTTTTTTTGGTTTTTGAGACAGGGTCTCACTATGTAGTTCAGACTGACCTGGAACTCACTGTGTAGCCCAGGCTGGTCTTGAACTCACAGCGATCCTCCTACAGGCATGCGCCACCACGCCCGGCTTAAACAGAAAACTGTTTTTTTTTTTCTTTTTTTTTTTTTTTTTTTTTTTTGGTTTTTGAGACAGGGTCTCACTATGTAGTTCAGACTGACCTGGAACTCACTGTGTAGCCCAGGCTGGTCTTGAACTCACAGCGATCCTCCTACAGGCATGCGCCACCACGCCCGGCTTAAACAGAAAACTGTTTAACTTCCATTCTTTCAATATAATGAAGATTCAAAGGCAAGAGAATAATGCTACTACCTCAACTACATGGAGAATAGTGTGTATTTTTATCAGAATAATTATAATCTACATATGTTTGGCTTTTCAGAAAGAGAAATTGTCTCTCTTTGCATTTTCGCCATTGCATTCATGAAGTATAATTAAGTTTTAATATATTTCCTCTATATCAGTTTCATACCTCCAATAGGTCATACATGTAGCTCCTACATTTACTTTCCCATACTATCATTCATGTGTTCAGGAAATTCCACGATGTCAATTACATATTTTTGTTCTTCTGGTAGCCATTTGCTATTTTGAGTCTTTCCATCACAATACACAATACTACAGAATTAATTCCCTCAATGTGTTTATACACAGCCTACACCATTCTCTGTTCATTAATACTCTGATACTTCAGTTATCTTATTGCTCCCCACTGCAGTTCTCAATCTTATCTTGAAGTCCTTTAATTTTCTTATATCTAAAATGTATTAAAAAGTAAGTACAGATTCCTGATGTCTTAAATGCTAGTTACCTTTCCCTATATTTACCTTTATTTCTGCTCCTAGGAACATCCAAACTCTGAATCGCTGTACTCCACATCTTCGCATTTGCACTCTTCTCTGTATTAATTCAATTATAAGATACAATGACTTAGGTTATTATGTAAACTTAATGCTCATGCCTTACCCTAGTCTGAAATGATCATGACATTCTCTTAGGAAGTAATAGCTAAGCTGAGTTGAGAAGCATGAGTTAAAGCTACAGATGTTAGAAGGAAAGGATGATTTCAGAAGAGGAGAAAACAAGTCTCAATTGCTGAAGTGTGGGCCAGTATTGCTGAAGCAGAGAAGCTATTTGCATGTGGGTAGTAGTGAATGGTGTAAAATTTTGACTTGAGAAGATGGTAGAAACTAATGTGTAATGGCGAAGGTTAGAGATTTTGAGTATGTCAAATTGTGTTTCTGAAGAACCATTTCACTTCAGTGTAAAGTAAGAATTGGAGAGTGAGAGAAAAGGAAGGTAAGTTTAGGAGATCAATAAAAACCTATTTCAGTAGAATGTCGTGACAGTAGAATAAAATGTAGTAAATACATTTAAGAAAATGTTTATGAGAAAAATGAATGAGACTAATATGTAGGTTGCAGTAAGTACAAAAAGAATGAAATTAAAGCCTGGAGAACAGAGTTTATGGCTTACACTAGTAGATAAATAATTGGACACAATAAAAGAAGAAACTTTGGAAGCCAGAGAGAAAGGCAGTGCTCATAATGTGTTTAAAGGTGATATTAAAAATCAATGGAAGGACAGACAGGAAATATATTAGATGTTCTATAAGACGAGGCTCAAGCAGAAGTCATCCTAAGCCCTTTTATTCTGCCTTTCCCCTTGTCCTTCATAGCCAGTCAGTTATAAGTCTCATGAGCTCCATGCACTGCATTCTTACTTTCATCTTACCTTCATCAGACTTTCTGGTTTGCATGTTTACCATTTCTTTCAGGGGCTCTCACAGCCACATGTTGCCCCTCAGACTTATCCTGGTTTAATGTTCCAAGTTTTTTAAAAATGCTGTGTGCATCACTTCTCAGTCTTTTGGCTAAGATCAAGTGTAAAAACCCTGTGTGTATTTGTCATTCCTGTTGGTTTTATCCACCTGGAAAACAATCTTCTGGTCTGCAAGTCTCAACAAGTCAGAAGAGTTTTCTGAATAAACAAAGTATTTCTCTTGTGATCTCCCTGCCCTTTCCATGTCTTCTTGGCATTTTTTTTTAACTTTTCAAACCACCTGCTTTGTAAGAAATGGTTTGAGAGCAAGTCTCTATCCATGGATTTTTGGATCCACAATACATAATATGATGTATGAATAAGCTTTCAAAACATTCACATCAACACCTGACAGGACAGCATTTCTGCAAATTAAATACAATTTTATTTGTAAGTATTAAAGTATAATGACCAAGTTTATGTTAAATCTCTGAATTCCTTCGAACCTTTTCTTATAGACTGACTTTAGATGATACTGTCTATGAAAAACTATCGGATAACTTAAGTTGTGAAAACACATTGTGCTTGAGAAAAGGAAGTGACATGGAAGGAAAATGTCACATGGGAACATGATATGGAGAGATTTTAGAAGAATACCACAGTAGACTACAGGTAATATCTCATATCCTACTACTGGGAATGAATTTCATAGTCTACACTCTAATTATATTGTGTACTTCGCTAAAGGCTCTGTCCCCAGAGGGCCTCCTGGGAATCTACCAGCAGATTTTATTGGGTCCTGAGTGAATTTTAGTGTGGTGAAAAGGTAGTGAATTTGTAGCTTTACCTGTTCAGAGGTAAGACAGAGAGGGAAAATACATCATTTTCCTCTAATGAGCACCAGGTACACTCTTAACATGTCACCTTTACAGATAGGTAATTCAGTCTTTCTGCCTCTGCCCTTTAACACCAGTGAGTACTTTGAAGTAGAACTGGTTTAGAAAATTTTTCACTGGCGAAGTTTTTATGAAACTTACCCTCAGAATTTTTAGGATGAATGTACCATAGAAATAGCATATATTTTGGAGTTATCTTTTCATGAATATACAGTGTTTGAGCCATCATCATCTTGCATTGAAAGAAACTCTTCAACCTAAATGTTTCTAGGGAAGATGTACAGAAACAGTCACCTCATATGCTTAAACAGCAAACAAACTAGTTTTAAGAATAATATATATGGCTCATATTATTAAAACAATTTTAAAAATCAAGTCCATACCCTAACAAAGGACAACTTTTGTGTTTGTGATCCAACTATTCAAATAAATTTAAAGGTAAATCATCTTCATCATCCAAAGAGTTATCAGCACAAAGTATCTAAGATACATTTCTTAATCTATGTACATTTTTGTAATAAATACCATGAATATTTACAAGCTTCAGAGAGTTATTCTGTTTCAGGGAAATATAGTAAACCTGGGATATGAACACTTCTTCTTCTTCCAGCTTTTTGATAAAGAATATGAATTAAAGTAGAAGTATCATTTCTGACATTTTGTTTCAATCTTGCAGTCCAGATTAAGTAAAAATTGGATAAAAATATCTTATGTCTTTTTATTCCATTTCAAAAGAAAACAAAGAACAAGTACAAACAACTGAGCATCTCCAATGCTACCTATTTCCACTGGAGTTTCTTTAAATATCACGGGTTAGAAGAGCCAGCAAGGAAATCAAAATATTAGAATGAGATCTTCCTAAATCTAATTTTTAACAACCTCCATCATAATATTATTGTGATTGGTCAACACTGTTAGCTCTGAAATTATTTCCAAAGCAGTGGAGGTAGTGGTACAGAGGAAATTGTCATACACATTTTCTGAAATAGAATAAGATTATTTTATTTCTGTCATAGAAGTTTTGAGTTATTTTTATTGACATAATTATTGCATGCATTTTTCTATAATAGCAGAATATGAAGACTTTGAACTAATTATGGGGTTAGAAAATTCTATTTTCTTTTAAAATAAATGTTAGCATCAAAATCACATGAATTCTTAGAGAAGTTTCATGTGTGTGTGTGTGTGTGTGTGTGTGTGTATCTTGACAACTTCATCAGCCCATCTAACAAAAGCAGAATGTTGACTCCACAATGCAGGGCCCATTTCTAAGTCATCAGCAACCTTCACTTGTGGTCCTGAACAAAGGAACAGGCATAAACAATAACCATGTGTAAAAGGTAAAAGAAGAGGGGGGGAAATCTGTAAAAATAAATCTGAAAATCAAAGACCCCTAATGCTCCAGTTTCACTGATTATTGGGGATTTGGGAAGGGTGGTTTAGGGTTTTTTTTTTTCCTCCCTGCCTTTATAGTTCTATAATCACAGTGGCTCTCTAGTGGGATGCTAAATTAAGAGGCATTTTGTTTGTATTGTTAGCAGCTAGATCGAAACAGTCACAGAGAAATGTTTTATTATGGTGAGAGAAGAAGTCTTTTAATAAGGCTCTTAGGAGACTGAGTTTTAATGACGCTTAACACAATGTTTTAAACCACACACCACATCTACATGTTATTTCTTGTTAAATGCTGGTTATTAAACAGCAGGCTGGTTCCAGATTGCCTGCAGAGGGTAGTTAGGGTTGGCTGATACATCTCTGACAATTTGAATAGTTGATGGAGTGACAAGTGCCGTTTGCATTTAAAGGATTTTACATTTTAACATTTGCACAGTGTAACCGTATATATTATTACTCAGTGTACTTCTGCACAATATGTTGAAGGGTTAAAGCCAATTAGGCACAATTGTAAGTTTCAATTTCTTCTAGAATTCTGCGCCCTCATCCAAACTGAACATGCTTAAACTGAAATGATTTCCCTCATTAGTTAACCCGGGGAACTCTGCAGTGATTTGCTGTTCAAAATTGCAGAACACAGAACAAGAAAGGGAAATGAAGAACAGAATGTGCCCCAAGGAAAGATATGGGCTGTAAAGAAATATATGCTTATAAGTGACTTTTTAACTATTTAAATCCTAAGTACTTTTTTAATTAAAAAGCAAAGAAAACATTGTTCTACAATGCCTTTGTTGTGTCATTGTTAAACTTATAGCTTCCTTGTTCTAATCTACTCCAAGCAGGAGGACAAGGAGGTATCATTTGGGTCAAACAAACTTTTGGTATCAAAAAACTGAGATGTCCATTGCTCAAATGTCAATTCTCAGCAGTATATATTCTTGCTCTAAGTAGCTTACTTCCTTTTTTTCATCTTTATTTGAGGATCCTGCTTCAAAATTGTTCATTTCTCCCTTGAAATGGCTATTTCTCCAAAGAACGTATGTACAAAAAGCACTTGGGAGAGGCCTCCCTACTGGATTGCTTATAACTTGCATCAATGGGTGAATTCATTTCTGTAGGCTTTGGAGAAAAAAACTATTTTACTTACCATTTTTAATTCCCTTCCTCTTCTCTTTGGCATTGTAAGATGTATTACTGAATGTTCCCCTTGCTGGACACAATGCTTTATAACCATAATTTAAGAGAAGTTTAATTGGGCTTATGTCTTAAGGAGATTCAGTCCATGTTCGGCTAGCTGCAAGGCAGAATCATTATGGTTGCAGTTTGTACTACAGCAAAGTTCGGCTCAGGGTGGTAAAGAAGCACAGTTTCAGAATAGATGAGGCCTAAGGCCATATAAAATATCCAAGGTCATACCTGCATGATCTATCCAGATGCATTCAGTGCTTTACTAATCCCTTGGGCATTTCTTTATCTAATGAAACTGATTGATAGAGCATGATTAATGCTCACATAACATGTCAAGAGATAAAGAGAGAGTGTGATCCCAGGTGTGAGAGAGGCCTGTACATAATATAGATCAATGATTTTTAGTGGCAGATTGTGATGACTCTTTTCATAATCACAAGAAGTAGAAACAAAGAAGTCTAGGTTATTAGAAAGATTTAAATGTGTCTTTCAGCCAGAACTGACATCTTCCATCAATGTGCCAAAATGACAAAGGGAAGAAAAGAGAAGCACCCATTATATGTTCCAAGACTTTCAAGTAAGCATGAAGTTGGTCCTTTGGTTACATGCATGCATGTCTACAATATATAAAGAGAAAGGGTGATGTTCAAAAAGGAAAGTTTCTCAACTGTTATAAAGTCAAAACTGACAGAGTCCACAGTGTTACTTGGCTCAGTACTGATATTACAAACAAACAAATTTAAAGAAGTATTCTCACCAAGAGAATAAATGCACATACTGAGCATACTAAGCATTCTAAAAACCGAGATAGCTTCCTAAAATGCTTAAAAAAATCAGAGACATAAGGAAGCCAAAGAGACAGGTACTTGTGTGCAACTGACAAAACCTTCCTGCTCTTCCCAGAGAAGCAGACTATTAAAACAAATAGTAGGGAACCTGAATAGTGGGCATCTGTTCTCTACAAATACTTGATGTAATAAGTGTAAAATAGAGAAAGACTTATAGGTTCCAAAAAAAGTGAAATGATACAAGCTTGATCATTCATCAAAAAGAAATTAGCTTCAAAATTAGACCACATTGAGTAAGTTTGAATGCTTGAATAGGGCCAAGAGAATGAGCTGAGGAAGGATACCATGTATTCCTGAAAAAGACATTAATTGTGTCATTGGCCCAATGCAAACTAGGAAAAAATAAACAATGCTTGCCTATAGTCCAAGCCACTTCATTAAGACTAGGAGTTTCGTGGGCCTTGGTATTAAGCCTGTGGTTTGTACACATTTTGGCCATTTCTTTCTACTCAGGATCCTAGGTCAATGGTAAAGGTAGTAGAGTGTTGGCCCAAGATCAAATTTGAATAATTCTGTCATCTCCACGTACATGCAAAACAACCAGAACCTCAATCAGTATCATATGTGTCCTTAAACTATGTGGAATTATGTGTTAGAATAGACTATGGCACATTTAAATTAGATGAGTCTGGGCCCTGCCACACTGACACACAAGATACAAATCACAATTTCAAATAAGACCCCTCAGTTCTAGCGCTATATCTAAGGGCCTCAGAATGGACAGCAACGTGAACTAAAGAAGCACTGATTACAATCCCATCTCTATCATTAATTCTAAGTTGATATTGTACTAGTCACTTCACCTACTTTAATGTAAGTAGACTGACTTCTAAGGAAGAATAGTAATGGCTGCCCTGCATCCATTATAAAGCTAATGTGAGAATTAAAAGAAATATGACAGCAACTATTAGAATGTGCTTTGTAAAGCAAAGTAACATTCTATATAGAAGAAAGAATTCTATTTAGTGAAATAATCAAATTGTGACAAAGCATACAAAATATGCAGAGTTTACCATTTTCTAAAGAAGGATATGTATGACCTGATATGCAATCTTTTTTCAGTGTTTCACTTTAGTAAAGAAAAGACATTGTCATTACGAAGTGTTGGAGATACTTAGAAGATATAAAATGGTGAGGAAAGAGTAGCCACAGAATTACACATAATTCATTCTGGTACAATTAGCCAATACTATATTTGATATCCAAATATTTCCCAATATTTGGTAACCCTCTCCTGATCATAATAAAATTATCTAAGGCTAGTCATTTGGTTGTTTAATAGGCATATTATCATTTCCATTTAACTACAACTTTTCTAACTGTAGTCTTTCCAGCCATATATTTATGTTTAAAAGAAAGGTAATTTTGGAAACAGCCCAATTGCCCATTAGTTGGAGACTGGATAAAGATGTGTTTTTTTTCTATAAATTGGAGTATTACTCAGTCATAAAGAATGAGAAATTAGAGTCATTTATAGCTAAATCGATGCACATTGAGGCCATATTCTTAAGCAAAATAAATAGGAAACACATGTAAAGCCAAATACCAAATAATTTCTCTGGTGTGAAAAACTAAAAGTGTAAATAAGGTTCAAATTATATAATTGATAATGTGAAACAGGAAGAATAGTGCTGAAGGAGTAGGGGAAGTGGAAAAGGTAGGGGAAAAGAAAGAAGAGAAAAGGAAAAATATGAGTAAAGGAAAAATATGGAAACAGTCTTTGTAAATAGGGAAAGGTGAAAGGGGTGAAGGGAGGGCAAGGATATGGGGAAAAATATAAGAACCAAGGTTCATCATGTAAAGGTACAAGACCCCAGTGATGAATGTAACTGTGCTGTATACCTAAAAAGTACCAATAAACATAATGGGAAAAAAAGGTAGTTAAAAGACTACAAATTTTCAAACCCTTGCTGTTCTGCGTACTATTCATTTTATGATGTAAAGGCTAGCTGTTAAGCTCTCTACTCCTTGGTTTCCCATTTTAAAAATATAAACAATAAAACATCAACCTATAAGGTTAACTTGAGTTTCAAATTAATATGTACACATATACTGTATAACTATATACTTATGTGCATATAAATATATACAGATATATCTATATAAATATGCATGCATAGATATAGATGTCCTACAAATCAGTATTCATTGTTCATATGTCAGTTGAAGACATGTACTTTCATACAGAAGAACAGAAGAACTGAGGTGTCATCCTTGGTTCTCTTTCCTTCATACCTAATAAATATGACCTCTTCCTCCAAAATATTTCCTAAATCTCACAACATTTCTATTCTTAATTATCACCAAACTTGCCTTCTTCCTTTCTTTCTGATCCACCTATAATCTTTTCCCACCTCATTTCCCAGAGTAATCACTCTCCATTCAGATAATTCACTGGTTATATCTTCTCTAGAGTGTAATCTCAAATGTATTTTACTCTAACATCAATCATACAAGTGTCTAAGCATATTTATCACAAGTAACTGAGGATACAAAATATATGATTTCTTCAACACAGACCTTATGACTCCTCAAAAGTTTCAAGAAAACACCAAGATATAAAGATAAAATTTCAGTTATAAGATAAATACATTTGTTGGTTTCTAATGTACATTAAAATGACTGCACTTAATACCTATAGTTAATGCTGTATTGCTCATTTGAAATTTGCTAAGGCTAATATTAAGTGTCCTTACCTGCCTTACCATATATACACAATGATAACAATGTATTAGTCACTTTCATACCACTGAGACACAGCATTGGATATCCACAATTTACTAGAATTAAAAAAAAAAGTAAATTAGCTCATGTTTTAAGGAGAGTCAGTCTACAGTCAGCAAGCTATGGGCAGAAACATCGCAGAAGGGCCTGGTCAATGAAAACTGTTTAGTTTATGCAGAGTGGGCAGCAGAGAAGAGTGTAAGAGAAGCATGAGTGAGAAACCATCTATATCACCAAGAGCCATGCCTACATGTCTGACAGAGCCCCCCCAGGAGTATGCTAGACTGGTCTGCTAAGGATTTTTAATCCAATGACATTAGCATAACAGCATTCATAGTCACAGGTAATTAATTATGTGAGATGAATGTTCATTAATTTGATTGTGGTAATTATTTCACAATGTATCAAGTCATCACATTGTGTACCTTGAATGTATACAACTTTTTGTGTGAATTATATTTCAATAAAACTAAGAAGTCATATAATAAAATATTAAGACATTAGGTACACTATGGATTTAATAGCAGTATATTTAATGCTCTGCAATAAACAGTAAAAATAATATCAGATATCTTCAGATGGCTTCTCATTTCTATTTTATTTTTACTTTACTGTTATGCTCAATCTAGGTGTGCAACACTAATGGAACTAACCCAACTGTTGTTAAGATTTTATTCCTTTTAAAACTATTCCAGTGCTCAGAAAATTCCTCACTTTCAATATAATTTATTAAAGTTTTGTATTTTGCTTTCTTTTGGTTGACTGGGTTTTGTCATCACAAAGTCTTCACTTTGTGAAAAGGTTTCAAAGATTCTTTATCTTCTGACTTCATGCATGCTTAAGTCCAACTGTCTGTTGTTTCCATGTTCCAATGTCAACATGAATAGTTATCCTTGAATTATAGAATTTATATTCATGAACAAGCAACTTGCAGATGAAAAATAAGTTATCCATCTCCAATTTATATACCATATAGCATCACAGAACTAAAGGTAAATATTATGAAAGTTCCCAAGTGGAAAATGGGAAGTGAGAATGACACTGGCCATTTGATTGGTCCACATATATCAGGTGAGGACATGATTGATTGGTGCACAGACAGGGAAGCACTTCGGAAGGCCAAACATTTGACAGTTGAAAAACACCTTCTTTGGGCAGCGATGGCTTAATAGGATTGCTTGTAGATAGTTTTGGTAAAGGGAGGTAAGAGCTATGTCAAACCATAACTCCTGCTAACCCCTCCTAATTTAAAATGGTCATGTTAAATTGGGATTGGGGTATAAGATTTTAGTAGGGTTTTTCTATATGTTAGTATTTCCAAATATTCTCACTTGCTTTGACATAAAGTATCTCTATGTATTTAACAAAGAAACAATTTGTTTACCTCCTTCTTTTACACAAAAAGCCTCTTTTTAGTATAGGACTTTAATGAACACCACAAAGCATAGGCCACATAGACCTATGACATGATCTAAATGTCTGCATAAAAACAAACATACAGTTTTTAAGTGCTTTACTGGAATTTTTGAACCTGAATGAGCAGGAACCTCAGAAATCTCATTACTTTATAGCCTCAGTTCAACAAGGTGTAGTATCTATTACTCTTAAATTTTTATATAACACACACTTTCAATAATTCTCTAAGATTGAATAACACAATCTTAATGCTACTATGAAATATCAGCTAGCTTGGAAGAAATGTATAAATTTTCTATATTTATATAATTATATTCCATTGATTGCAAGATAGAATTTGAGATCAGAGCTTCAAAAAAACTACTTTGATTTTATTATACATTCTAAAACACAGTGGAGAGTGAGACTGAGAATAAAAAGAATTATTTGCATAAAGTCTCAACAGTTACCAAAATGTTATTCACAATCAGAATAAGTGGTCAGGTAAGTTAAAAAAATTAACTAAGCTACTACAAATGAATAAGAATGTTCAAAAACAATGAAACCAATCTGTCCTTTTGTAACTATTGGCCAAAATACTCTGTATACTAAGTTCAGGTCCATATCATTTAGAATACATTTTTCTTCAAGTAGTAAATCTGATATATTGCAACGGGCACAGAAAAAGTGTTTACTCACAAAAGTTTAACTGTATAAACTGTTCTGGACACTGAATTTGCAAAATACTTGTTTTCTCTTCAAAACAAAATACTGGTTCAGAAACTCTGGCCACCTTTCAGCTTGATGGAAAAAAAAAAAATCAGATTCAGTTACCAGAAAGAAAAACTCTCACACAGAAACTACATTTGACAATCATGAAGTCTCATGGACGAGAACTGTAGATGTCTATCCTTGGGTAACACGTGCCTAGGGATCAAGACCTTTGAGTGCAAACTGAGTCAGTCAACAGTAGTTATAGGCTAGAAATAGCTGTTATAGCCTCTTAAGAGCTGGCTGGTAAATTTTCAGGAATTTTGTTAAACAGTTCTTAGAGCCATTAGCACAAGTCAAATTATGTAAATTTATAATTAAACTCATTTCTGAAAACTCACCCTAAATGTTTTATTAAATTTTACTCATATATAATACTCATGAGGTTTTTTATTTAAGTTGTATCTGTATGGTAAGAACACTACATAAATAGGCTGGGGATTTAGCTCAGTGGTTCCACCACCTGCCTCACAAGCTCAAGGTCCTGAGTTTGATCCCTCGTACAAAAATAAATAAATAAATAAATAAATAAATAAATAAATAAATAAATATTTTTTTAAAAAGAAAGAATAACAACAAAAAAAATACTACTCAAATGGTGTACTTCTGTGTGTCTCTTCTCAGCCATTAATGTCATATTGGCATTTTGATATTGACCATGGTAAAACTAGGTACCCCAGAGAACTAAAAAAATCCTATGTACAAGTCAAGTGTAATTGTACATGTTTTGTGGATTATCTAAAGTTAAGAAAGCAAAAGATAAGTGTACATACAGTATATCAAGTTTAAATGGTTTCCTGCTTCTAGCCTTTGCATTATAATTAAACTTTTTAAAATTTTTTTTTCTCTCATTCAGTTTTTTGGTACATTTTAGGTATACAATACAGTTACATTCATCATTGGGATCTTGTACCTTTACATGACAGGTCTTGGTTCTCATTTTTTCCATTTGTCCCTTCCCTCCCTTCATCCCCTCCTCCCCTCCCTGTTTACAAACACTTTATTTCCATTTTTTCTTTTTCTCATATTTGTTTCCTTTCCCTTATTACCTTTCCCCTACCCTTCCCACTTTCCCTATACCTTTAGTCCTTTTCTTCACATTTCACATTGTCAGTTATCTCATTAGGATCTTATGTACTATTACAGTTTATTCACACCAGAGAAACTATTTGTTATTTACACACGTGTGACTTATTTATTTCATTTAGGAGTATATCCTCAATGTGTATCCATTTTTCTATGACTGAATCTAATTTCTCATTTTTTATGGCTGAGTAGTATTCCATTTTATAGAAAAACCACATCTTTTTTATCCAGTCTCCAACTGATGGTCAAATGGACTGTTTCCAAGTTTTTAGCTATTACAAATTGTGCTGCTATAAATATAGGTGTGCATATGTCACTTTGATATGATTCTTTTAATTCTTTTGGAAAGATACAGGTATGCTTCTTTAGCTATTTTATTCTAAGGGTAAAAATACTTCTAGTCAAAACATATTATCTGAGCCCCTGACCTAGCCAACTGACCTCAGCAGCAGACTGACAAGAGGCAGAAATGTGTGAAGCTAGCCTGCAGCCCCTGACTCATCCCCGCAAACTCGGGAGCAGACTGGTAAGAGGTAGAACAGCATGTAGCTAGACTGTAGCCCCAGACCCCCCAGCCCCCTGAGCTCTGCAGCAAATGAGTGAAAGGTGGAGCTACATGGTCACCTTTAGCCCCCCCTCCTGTCCCCCACATGCGCCTTGGGCCTACTGGCTGTGATGGTAACTAGATTCACCACAGAGGCATAGGGGATCATAAAGGGCCCTTGTCCTGAGCTCTAACCTCGATTTTTATTTAATTCACACAGTTAAAGGTGATAGATTAACAGATACCACAAATTGTCATTCTCTAAGCTGTGCTCCATGCTTTTGTGTTGCTCTTTTATCCATTGGGCTAAGATATTGTGATTAAACTGACTAGTTATCCTTCCTGGTATAATGCAAAAGATATTGCCTCAGATTTATTACAGATTCAAAACCTAAAGATAAGCTATAATTGGAAGATTGAAGTATTGACCTGGTACCAAACCAAGGACAGTACCGCAACCAAAAATAGAAATGAGAAGACATTCAAGCAAGGGACAAGCACAAACACAAGTTTCCAACTCACCAAAGGCATATTCTAAAGAAAATGAGGGGGAAAAGTCTGATAATCAACCACCTGGACACCCTGAACTGATAGCACAGGAAGTAACAAAACAGATGAGTGAGGCTCTAGAAAAATTCAAAACAGAAGTAATTTTCAATATAACTACAGGGATGGTGAGTAGAATGAGAGACATGATTACAGACTCTAGAACAGAGATTTTAAAAAAACATGACCATATATATATTTATATTTATATAAAAAGACGAATAATAGTATGTTAGGCATTGATAGCAGCAACAGCTTTTCCAGGTTCTGCAGTCATCTGAACAAAATTATAGACATTCAGCACATTCCATTAAAAACAAAACAAAACAAAAAAAAAACAAAAACAAAGAAAAGAATAATATCCAGAAAACAGCAAAGTTCTGTTGAGTTGGCATTGTACAGAAATGAATAGCCATATTGGTCTAGAAATATTAATTTATTTTTTTTATTTTTTATTTTTTTTCCATGTGCACAGGGGTAACTGTATTGAATATGTGAGGTCATATCTGCATGGGTTTGATTACAGAAACTAATAAAGTATTCTCTAAATATTGAAAAAAAGAATAAGACTATAAGAGCAAGAACCAATTTAAATATGTTCGGGGACCATTTTCATCCCCAGAATTAAGGATTATTTTAATGTTACACCATTGCCTTTTCTCTTTTACTTTCCTTTTTAGTTTTATTTTAGGGTTCCCTATTTTTAATGTTCATACAGAGATTTCTTTAACTGAAATACCAAATAGTTTCTTTGGTGTGAAAAACTATAATAGTACACAGGATCCTAATGAGATAATTAATAATGTTAAATAGGAAGTAAAGGGCTAAAGGTGTAGGGAAAGTGGGAAGGGTGGGGGGAAGGTAATAAGGGAGAGGAAAAAATATGAAAAACTGAAAAAATGGAAATAAAGTGTTTGTAAATGGGGAGAGGAGGGAGTGAAGGGAGGGCAGGGACAAGGGGAAAAATGAGAATCAAGACCTATTATGTAAAGGTACAGAATCCCAATGCTGAATGTAACCGTATTGTATACCTAGATTGTACCAATAAACTCAATTAAAAAAAATGGCAGTGATAGAAGCCATGATTACCCAGCATAGGAAAGAAATGGAAACCATGAATGCCTTACATAGGAAAGAAAATGAATCCATGAAAAAGATTCAAAACTTTAGCAGATATCCAGTAGATTAAAAATTGTATTGAAAGAATACATAACTGACTGAGCCAATCTGAAGATAGGAAATCAGATATACAAGGCTGGATGGCGGTCTGTGATGATGAAAAAGAGGGATCTCCTAGAAAAAGAAAGGGAAGATGAGAAATCAATCCAACAGCTCCTATATGATGCAAAGAAGAATAATATAAGACAGAAAAAGCAAGAGAAAGTACAAGTGACATAAAAAAAAAGATGTTTACAGAATTAATGACAGAAAATTTTCCAAACAGAACAAAATAATTTGACATGAAGATAAAGGAGGCTTATAGCCAACTAGCCATGATTAAAAAAAAAAAACAAAAAAAAACTATAGTTAGATATGCAGTAATCAAGGTCCCAGAAACCTAATAGAAGAAAACACTACAAGCAGAGAAAAGAATTACAAAGTAAAACCCATCAGGATCACAGCAGACTTTTCAACCCAAACCCTCAAGTCAAGGAGAGCCTGGAGTGCAATATTTCAAGTCCTGAAAGAAAACAACCTCCAACATAGACTGATGCATCCTGCAAAACTATCTCTCAAAATTGATGGGGAAATAAGATACTTCCATGACAAAGCACACCTGAGAAACTTCATGAATACCAAACCAGCCCTCAAACAATCCTAAATAACATGCTAGAAAAAGACAATGAAAATCACAACTGCACAAGGCCCAACAGAGCAAATCCAGCAAGCAAAGAAATAAAATAAAGGGAGAGGTGGAAAAAACTAAAACTAGCTAACAACAGGAAAATAACATGATGATGACAAGTCAATACATATCAGTTACAACTATCAATGTTAATGGTCTCAATTCACCAATCCAAGGAAATCGACTGGCAGAATGGATTAAGAAGTAAAATCCAAAAAATAGGCTGTATACAAGACATGCACCTTACCCAAAAAGAAATGTATAGATTGAAATTAAAAGGAAGGAAAATAGTTTTCTGTGTGACAGAAACTCAGAAAAAAGCAGGGTAGCTATCTTAATTTTGGGCTAAGTAAATTTCAAACCAAAACTAATTAAAACAGACAAAGAAGGTCACTACACCCTTGTAAAAGGAACAATCCAAGAGGAAGAGGTGATAGTCACAAATACATATATATACATATGCCAAACACTAATATCCCCAATTATACAAAACAAATAGTAAGGGATATGAAAAACCAAAGAAGCACTAATACAGTTGTAGTGGGATATCCCACTGTCACAAATAGGTCATCTAGACAAAAAAAATCAATGAAATATTAGAACCGAACCAAGCTTTTTAACAAATAGACTTAACAGACATCTACAGAGTGTTCCAACCCACACAAATCAGAATATACACTCTTTTCAGCTGCACATGGGTCATTCTCCAAAACAGACCACATACTAGCTCATAGAATATGTTTAAGTAAATGCAAAGGAGTTAAAGATGTCTGATGTATATCTTCACACCATAGTGCAAATAAACTGGAGATCAATAGGAAATGAAACTACAAGAACTTTGCAAACATATGGAAATTGAGCAACTTTCCTGAAAAAACATTGGGTTGCAGAGGAAATTAAAGAAGAAATTAGATAGTTTTTACAAATAAATGATAATGCCACTACAACATACAGGAATCTATGGGACACAATGAAAGCAGTTCTATGAGGGAAATATTTAGCAGTGAATTTCCATGCCAGGAAAACAAAGCGAGGTGAAATAAACAACTTATTGCTGAATCTTAAGACTCTAGAAAAAGAAGAGCAAGACAAACCAAAAACTTGTACAAGGGAGAAAATTACAAAGATCAAAGCAGAAATAAACGCAATGGAGACTAAGAGAATGATACAAAAAATAATCAATGAATTAAAGAATTGCTTTTTCAAAGGAATAAAATCAATAAACCTTTAGCCAACCTTATTTAAAAAAAAGGAAAGCAAAGGGTCAAAGCCATGAGGTTAGGAATGAAAAAGTTGAAGTCACAACATATACTACAGAAATCCAGAGGATCATCAATACCTACTTTGAGAACCTGTACTCTAATAAAATGGAAAACAGAGAAAAATTGGACAGATTTCTAGAAACATATGATTTATCAAACTTGAACAAAGAAGATATAAAAATTCTAAACACCCCAATTACAATCAGTGAAATTGAATATGTAATTAAAAATTTATGAACAAAGACAACCCAAGGCCTGATGGCTTCACTGCTGAACTCTACAACACATTTAAAGAATTACTGCCAATAATCTTTAAACTTTTCATTGAAATTGAAAGGGAAGCAATACTTCCAAATTCATTCCTGGAAGCAAGTGTTACTTTGATTCCAACACCAGGGAAAGACCCAACCAAAAAAAAGAAAACTACAGGCCAATCTCCCTAATGAACATAGGTGCAAAAATCCTCAATAACATACTGGCATTCAGGATATAGAGGATTATCAAGAAGATCATCATCCTGACCAAGTTTGATTTATCCCAGGGATGCAAGGATGGTTCCACCTACATAAATCAATAAATGTAATATACTACATTAACAGAGTCAAGGACAAAAACCATATGAACATCTCAATAGATGCAGAAAAAGCATTAGACAAAATTCAACACTCATTCATAATAAAAACTCTGCAGAAATGGAATAGGTGGTCTTTATCTCAACTTGATAATGGCTATGAAAAACCAATGGCAAATATCATACTCAATAGTCAAACACTGAAAACCTTCACACTAAAATCAGGAATCAGACAAGGACATCCACTATTACTACACCTGTTCAATATAGTTCTAGAAACATTAGGAACAGCAATTAGAGAAGAGAAAGAAATAAAAACAATAAAGATAGGAAAGGAAGAAGTTAAACTGTCATTATTTGCTGATGATATGATACTCTACATTGAATACCCCAAAAACTCTGCCCAAGACTTCCAGATTTAATTGACATATTCAGTAGAGTAGCTGGATATCACACTCAAAAATCAATAGCATAGATAACAGTAATTGAGAGACAAATTGAGGAAATAATCCCTTTGACAATAGCATCCCCAAAAATGAAATATCCAGGAATCAATCTAACAAAAGAAACAAAAACAACAAAAAATCTACATTGAGAACTACAACACTCTGAAAAAACAGATTGAAGAGGATGTAAGAAAATGGAAAGGCATCCCTTCTTCCTGAGTAGGAAGAATCAATATAGTGAAAATGGCCATACTTCCAACACTGCCTTACAGACTCAATGCAATGTCATTTGAAATCCCAATAGTATATTTTACAGAACTAGAGAAAACAAAAATTCAATTGGAAAAAAAAAAGACCTAGAATAGCAAAAACCATTGTATGAAACAGAGACATGGAAGTGGGTATCACAATCCCCAACTTGAAACTATACTACAGAGCCACTGTGATTAAAAACAGCATGATGCTGGCAAAGAAACAGGCTGAGGATCAGTGGAATAGATTAGAACATACAGGAACAACACCCGACATGCTCAGCTACCTCATCTTTGACAAGGGAGCCAACCATCTTCACAGGAGAAAAGATGGCCTCTTTAATAAACTGTGTTGGAAAAACTGGATTTCAACTTGCCAAAGATTAAAACTAGACCCCTATCTCTCACCATGCACTAAACTAAAATCCAAGGGAATAAAAGATAAAAATATTAAAACAGAAACACTAAACTTGTTGGAAGATAAATTAAGTAGAACTCTTGAAGACATGGCCTAGGAAAATACTTTATGAACAAATCCTCAGTAGTATGGGAACTAGAACAAAGAATCAACAACTGGGATCTCATCTTTTTAAAAAGCTTCCACACTGCAAAGGCTAAGAGACAATCTAAAGTGGGAAAAAGTTTTAGCAGCTGTTCCTCAGACAGAGGTCTACTATCTAGAATATATAAAGAACTCCAAAATATTAGACCACCCAAATATAAAGATCCAATTCAAAATTGAGCATCTGAATTACACAGATATTTCTTAGATGAAGAACTAAAAGCAGCAAATAATGCTCAATATCACTGGTCATTCGAGAGATGCAGATGAAAACAACACTGACTTTCCCCCAACCCCAGAAAGAATGGCTGCTATCAAGAAATTAACCAATAACAAATGGTTGGGATGTGGGAGAAAGGAGCCCTTCTCCATTGTTGGTGGGAGCGCAGACTGGTGCAACCACTGTGGAAATCAATATGGAGATACCTCAAACAGCTAGTAATAGAAGTCCCATTTGACCGAGCTATTCCTCTGCTGGATATCATCCCAAAAGAATTAAAAGAATCATACCACATGGATATATGCTCACTCGTGTTTATAGTGGCAGAGTTTATAACAGCTAAAATTTGGAAATAGCCCAATTGGTCATCAACTGGAAACCAGATAAAGCAGATGTGTTTTTCTATAAAATAGAGTACTACTCAGCCATAAAAAATAAGAAACTAGACATGTTTATAGCTAAGTGTGTGCACATTTAGGCCACACTCTTTAATGAGATTAATAAGACACATGTGTAAATACTGTATAGTTTCTCTGGTGTGATAAACTAAATGTTTAAATAAGGATCAAAATATATCACTGATATTGTGTAATAGTAAGAAAAAGCCTAAAGGTGTAGAGTAAGTGGAATGGGTAGGGAAAAGGTAAGAAGGGAAAAGAAAAGATAAGAGAAAAGGAATAAAAAATGGAAACAAAGTCTTTGTAAACAGGGAAAGGTGGAAGGGATGAAGGGAGGCCTGGCATAATGGGAAACAAAATAAGAACCAAGATAGGTCATGTAAAGGTACAAGATACTAATGATGAATGTAACTGTATTGTGTATCTCAAATGTACCAGAAATATATATTAAAAAATCTATTGTGTGATTTTCAAATAATTGCACTTGTTATTGACAAATGAGTAATTATTTTACCCTGTTCTTTGTTTTATTGCTTTCATCTTACTCATTAAAGTAAATCACCACATAAACCAGCATTCATGTTAGCATTTTTTTCAGATATCTAGTTGTCTCCTGGATATTCGATTATGTTGACTAGTAATTCCACAGTTTAAATGTGGAAGGCAAATGGTCCAAATATAAAATATTCAGAAAGCAACATATAAAATGATAAAAGTGCTGATGTTTATCATAAGATTATTGCTATAAGGTGTCTGTGGTCCCAGTAGGTAGTCTTACCCATCAATAATCTAAAATGGCTGTCTTTATTAGTCTAAAATAGCTACAAACTTCACCTTATTTTGAAAAACAAATTTTTTATGAGCCAGCTTCATCCTGAGATGAAAATGTACATTGTGTATTTCACTGGGATTCAATAATTCCTACTCCCAGAAATTCTCAGAAATAAACCTAATAAACATTGAGTAGGAAGCATCTAACTACAAAAGTATTTCGCTCCTAGATTATTTTGTTTAGGTTTTTTTGCAATATTGAGGCCATGTGAGTTTAAGAATGAAAATATTCTTAAACATATTAATTTACTGTGACATTAAATTTTATCATTTCTCCCTTTCATATGTATTATTTTCTCAATTGCCTCTTTAATTCCAGGTTTATTTTCCATAACCTCTTCCAATGGTTCCATAAAACTCTTTTTTTTGAAGAATTTAAAGAAATTTGTAGAGCTTCAGCAAAGCCTATTCCCATTCACTATTTTGGAGATTTCTTTCTTTCTTTCTTTCTTTCTTTCTTTTCCTTTTAAATGAATTACAATGCATTTATTTCCTAACTTATAGTACTCTTAATTTTCTTTCTTTTTTTTCTTTTTTTTTTTTTTTTGAGTACTAGGGATTGGACACAGGACTTTGCACTTGTGAGGCAGGTGCAGTGCCACTGAGCTAAAGCCCAGGCCCCTTAATTTTTTATATACTGTTGTGAGCACTGATTATAGTGCTGATAGTAAGACAGATATTATCCCTGGACAAACAAATAATAAATATGTGAACAAAAATATAAGGAGACTCAACATGGCTAAATGTAGAAGTCACACTGGATCTACTCAGATAAATCAATTAAAAACACAGTGACCACAGCGCAACAATCATGGGCAAAGGAGTGGCTTGAGAGAAAGATGCAGATGCCAGTAGCATTTAAACAACCCCAGACCAGCTACTAACCAACTGGAGAGGAGAAAGAAGGTGATCCTAAGAGCTGTGGGCTGTTTTCAAAGCAGCAACAGAATCCATACCAGCAACACCCACCCTGCTGCAAGCAGTGGAACAGAATAAAGAAGTGCCTGTGGGGATGAAACAGAGGAGGCTATGAAATGACCAAAGGGAGTCAAATGTAAACAGGACTGAGAGCAGCCCTGGCTGTACCTGAAAAACACACTGTAAGGGGGCTTGGTGGGGAGACATCCAAAAGGCTACTATCTGAAGCTTAGCCCTATTTCCACTCCCAAAAGCTCAACCCCGTACCCAGCACAAAACCTACTGCAGACTTGTTGGGGGTACACAGCACAATTTGGGGACAGTACCTGCCTAGGACACTACCACAGAACTGTGGACTACAGATAATTTTTTTTTTCATTGTTAGTTTTGTTTCCTTTTTGTCTGTTTTTTTGTTTGTTCACTATTGTTATCTTTACTTCTATCTTGTTCTACTTGTCTTCTATCTCTCTTTCATGGGCTATCTCTCTTGAGTTTATATTTTCAAATGCTCATCTTTCTGGTTCACTCTGATAATCTTTTGCTTTATCCTCAAGCTTTCTCTCCTGCCCTCTTCTCCAGTTTCTCAAAGCTTGGGTGATCATCTATTGTTCTTCAGGCTTGCCCCAACTACATTTCCCTTCACTTATCTCACTACTTTGCTCCCTATTCCTCTTCAATTACCCCCACACACTAGAAGGTAAAATCACTAAAGGGATACTCATTGCATACAAGTTACTGGTTTATGTTGGATTATATTACATACTTGTAGGTCTTGCTCCTACAGTTAAAGGTACCAAATAAATAGTTACCTCAATTTGTCAATTTCTAGGCTATTGATATTGCTAATCATACTACTTTATCCAGGATGTCATATCTGTTGTAATCAGTTGTTCTCCCATGTATGATAGCACTGTTATTGTCTGGGGTCATAGCCGTCACTATAGTCCAGTACCAAAGGACTGGCTGCTGAGCCAACTAAATAGCACTTTCCAATCCTTAATAACTTGGGTGGTAGGGCCTTTGGATACACACAAAGACCAAGAAACACATGCATTCAGAAGACATCTCTGATGAACAGAACAGGGGAGACTTGACACTAGTGATAAAGGTGTGTGCTATAAGAAATTTACAAGCATCAAAACAGAAAACAAAAGAAAAAGATAGACAATGACAAGTCACAGAAACAAAATGCAATCCCAGACCTAGAACCCATCTAGGAGAAAAAGATTTCACCTTCCTGAAAATTCAGATATTATAATAGTAGAAGAAAAAAAAAAACAGTTGCATGAGGTTAGAAAGAAAAAAATCTCTCAGGTGAAAAAATAAATGATTATCAAAATGAAAGACATGCTCAATGAATCTAGAGTAGAAAGATAAAAAATAGAGAAGCTTAGGAAATTAATTGATGGAAATCAAGAATGCCTAACATAGAAAAGAAATGGAATCCATGAAGCAGATTAAAACAGATATCCAGAAGATTAAAAATTCCATCGAAAGTATATGCAATAGATTGAACAAAGCAAAGGAGAGAATTTATACTCTACATGACAGGATTGCTGTTAACAATCAAGAAAAGAAAGATACCTTAAAATTGGCATAGGAACATGAAAATCAATCCAATGGCTGCAAGATGAGGCTATATTTATATTTATATGAATGATCAGCGTCATTGATTGGCTAGGTATTCTTTCTGGAGTGAGGTGGAATCTCAGGGCTGTTTACATTTGTATCTTTTCTATGACCAGTGATGTTTAAGATTTTTTTTATGTGTTTATTTTCTGTTTCTACTTCTTTGTCTGAGAAACATCTGTTCATTTCAGATGCCCATTTTTAGACTGGGTCTTTAAATTTTGGAAGTCTGATATTTTTTGGGGGGGATCTTTATATATTCTTGATTGTGGGTTGTTTCTTAATGCTGTTAGCAGTTTCTCCTCCTGTACAGAAGCTTTTTAATAATATGAGATCCCAGTTGTCTTTGTGCCTGTTCATGTGTGACTGAGGTTTTGTTCATGAAGTCTTTTCCTATGCCAATGTCTTCAAGAATTCTACCTAAACTCTCTTCCAGCCAGTTTAGTTTTTCTGTTTCAATTTTCATATCTTTAATCCATTTCAATTTTAATTTGAGCATGGTGAGAGATATAGGTCTATTTTCAATCTTTGGAAAGTTAAAAATCAATTTTTCCAGCACCATTTATTAAAGAGGCTATCTTTCCTCCAGTAAGGGTGTTTGTCTCCTTTGTTAATCATGAGGTGGCTAAGTATGTCTGGAGTTGTTTCTGCATCTTCAAATCTGTTCCACTGATCCTTGGGTCTCTTTCTTTGTAAGTATTATTTCTTTTTTCATCACAGCAGCTTTGTTGTATACTTTCAAGTTGGGGATGGCTGGAGATACTGCAATGCCATTAAAAGCCTATTCAAAGAAGCAATGGCAGAAAACTTCACAAATATGGAAAAAGAATTTGACACACAAGTGAGGCATATAAAGCTCCAATTATCCATGACCCAAATAAATCTACATCAAGGCACATAATTATCAAGATCCCAGAAATTTAGTATAAGAAGAGAATATTAAAAGCTGCTAGAGAAAAGATACAAATCATCAATAAAAGAAAGCCCATAAGAACCACAGAAGACTTCTCAATGCAAACCCTTAAGTCAAGCAGAATTTAGAGTGAAGTATTTCAGGTTTTGAAAGAAAACAATCTTTAACCAAGATTGATGTATACTTCAGAACTATCTTTCAAGAAATAAGATAATTCTGTGACAAAGAACAACTAAAGAAATTAATAACCACTAACCATTTCTACAAAATGTTCTGAAGGATATTTTAGAAAGAGATAATGAAAACCACGATTCCAAGAACATCAATAGAAAGAAACTGCCAGGCAGAGCAAGCAATTAAGCAGGGTGTGTGTGTGTAGGGAACCCATAACAGAAAAATAATATGAAAAGGATAAATGAATACATTTAATTTATAACCATCAATGTAAATGGCTTCAACTCACCAATCAAAAGAAACAGACTGGCAGAACAGATCAAGAAAAAAATCCAACAATATGCTGCACACAATAAACACAATTAAAAAGAGAAATTCATAGACTGAAAGTCAAAGGATGGAAAAGAATACTCCATGTGATAGGAACCCAGAAAATAATCAGGAGTAGCTATTCTATTTTAAGACAAAGTGGATTTTAAACCAAGACAGACTAAGAGAGACAAGAAAGGTCACCATATCATTGCAAAGGAAACAATCAAAAAGGAAAAAGTAACAATCATAAATATATATGCACCAAATACCAGTGTACCCAAATACATAAAACAAATATTAATGGATATGAAAAAATCAAGTAATCACTAATACAATTATAATGGGATTGGGTCCTCAATACCCCACTGTCGCAAATAGATTAAACTAGAAAAAAAAAACTGCAAAGAAATATCAGAACTGGACCAAACCTGTGAACACCTGGCCATGTTCCAACTTCAGCATCAGGAAGGAGATGGGGCCCAGCAGCATCCCCAGTCACCATCCTCTGCGTGAGTGAGGCTTCCACAGCACAAACAAGACAGCGCCCATTGCACACACTTGGCGGCCCCACCTGGCCACACTGGTGGCTGGCTCCACCTCTGAACCTGTTTCGCATTACAGGAACCAGGGCCCTCATCTGCAACATAGTTGGGGAAACTGAGGGCCAAGGTAGGGGACTTACTGAATATCTAAAGTGTTCCACCCCACAACATCAGAATACATATTCTTCTCAGCTACACATGGGATGTTCTTCAATAGACCACATACTAGCCCATAGAACATGCTTAACTAAATGTAAAGGGATTGAAATTATCCCATGCATATTATCTGACCACAGTGCAGTGAAATTGGAAATCAACAGAATACACAAAAACTCCATAAAAACGTGGAAATTAAATGACACTCTCTTGAAAAACCAATGGGTCACAGGTGAAATTAAAGAAGAAATTAAACACTATATACAATTAAATGATAATGCCAATACAACATACTGGAAATTATGGCATACAATCAAAGCAGTCCTAAAAGGGAAATTTACAGTGGTGAATCCTCACATCAAGAAAACATAATGAGCTCAAATAAAAAACCTAATGTTGAACCTTAAATGTCTAGAAAAAGAACAAGTCAAGCCCAAAACTCATATGGCAGGAAACTGTAAAGATGAGAGAAAAATTAATGCAATCAAAAGGTAGACAACAATGCACAGAATCAGTGAATCAAAGAGTTGATTTTTAGAAAGACTTAATAAATTGACAAACCCTTAATCATCCTTGGCACATAGAAAGAAAGACTCAAATTCGTGCAATTTGGAATGAAAAGCTTGAAATGACAATGGATTTTGTAGAAATCCAGAAGGTCATCAATGCCTACTTTGAGAACTTGAGCTCTAACAAGATTGAAAACACAGAAGAAATGGACAGATTCCTAAGTACATACAAATCACCAAGGCTGAATTAAGAAGATATAGAAGTTCTAAATAACCTAATATTAGTTAATAAAATTGAAAATGTAATTAAAAACTGAAGCCTGGGTCTTTAATTCTATAAGAAACTCAGAGAAATATCTAATGCCATTATTCTTCAAGCTCTTCAATGAAATTAAAAGTGAAGCAGTAATCCCAGAACCATTCCTGGAAGCAAGTATTACCCTAATAGCAAATCAGAGAAAGGCCCGATCAAAAAACAAAAACAAAAACAAAAAGAACCAGAGGTCAATATCCTTAATGAACATAAACACAAAAATCCTCAATAAGATGCTCTAAAAAAGAATGCAGTACATCATCAAGAAGAATATACACCTTGAACAAGATTCATCCTAAGGATGGTTCAACATATGCAAATCAATAATGTAATACACCATATCAACAAAGCCAAAGACAAAAATCATATGATCATCTCAGTAGACACAGAGAAAGGATTTGACAAAGACTAACACCAATTCATGATAAAAACCCTATAGAAAATTGGAATAGATGGACTTTATCTCAATCCAATGAAAGCAATCTATGACAAACCAACAGCCAACATCATAGTAAATGGACAAAAAGCTGAAGTATTTCACCCTAAAATCAGGAACAAGACAAGGATGCCCACTATCACCACTCCAGTTTCTATTCATTGTAGTTCTGGGGATATTAGCCAGGACAATTAGACAAGAGAAAGAAAAAGGGAATAAATACAGGAAAAGATGAAAATAAATAATTATTATTTAAAGATGACATAATACTGTGTGTAAAAGATCGCATAAACTCCACCAAAAGACTTCTAGATTTAATAACCAAATTCATAAGTGTAGCTGGATACAAAGTGAACATTCAAACATCAATAGCACTCCTGCACACAAATAAACTCACGGAGAGAGAAGCTGAAAAAACAACACCTTTCACAATAACATAAAAAAAATACTTAGGAATTAATCTCACAAAGGAAGTAATAGCTCTTTACCTTGAATAGTACTCTGACAAAAGGAGATCAAAGTGGATATCTGAAAATGGTAAGATAAACCTTGCTCGTGGATAGGAAGAACTAACATAGTGAAAATTGTTATACTTCAAAATTGTCATACAGATTTAATGTAATCTCAATCAAAATACAATTACCATACCTCACAAAACTACAGAAAATATTTCTAAGTTTCATTTAGAGATAGAAGAGACCCAGAGTAGCAAAAGCAATCTGGGCAACAAAGGCAAGGCCAGGAGCATCACAATCTGTGACTTGAAATTATACTACAAGGCTACTGTGATTATATATATAATATATATGTATATAATATATAATAATATATTTTATATATATATGGCATGCTACTGGAAAAAATAAATTATACTACAGAGCTACTGTGATTATATATATATATATATATATATGGCATGTTACTGGAAAAAATAGAACTAAGGATCAGTGGAACAGATTAGAAAATGCAGAGAAAATTTCATAAGACTCAAATGCTATCTTTGACAAAGGTGTCAAAAATGTTCACTGGAAGAAAGACAGCCTCGTTTAAAAATGGTGCTGGAAAAACTGGCTTTTTACATGCCAAAGACTAAAACTAGATCCATGTCTCTCATCATACATTAAACTAAAATCAAAATGGCTGAAAGATCTAAATATTAAAAGAGAAACACTAAATAAGCTGGAGGAGACGAGACAATAGGCAGAATGCTTGAGGACATAGGTGTAGGCAAAAATTTCATGAACAAATCCAAGAACACAGAGAAAATGCTACAAAGAATCAACAACTGGGATATCATCTTATTAAAAGCTTTTCCATAGCAAAAGTTATCACCAAAAGAGTGAAAAGATGGCCCACAGAATGGGAAGAAATTTTAGCCAGTAGTTCCTCAGACAAAGGATTATATCTAGAACATATAAAGAATTAAAAAAAAATCAGATTCCCAAAGTTTAAAGACTCAATCAAAAAATGAATATCTGAGATGAATACACACTTCTCAGATAAATAAATACAAATAGCAAATAAATACATGAAAAATGTTCAGCACCACTGGCTATTCAAGAGATGCAAATTTAAAAAAAAATGCTGAGATTCCATCTCACTCCAGAAAGAATAGCAAATATCAAAAAATTAACTGCAACAAATGCTCGTGGGACTGTAGGGAAAAGGAAACTTTCTCCACTATCGGTGGGAATATAAAATGGTACTACCACTGTAGAAATTTAGTATGGAGATTTCTAAAAAAAAAAAAAAAAAAAGGTAGGATTAGAGGTCCTATTTGACCCAGTTATTCCCCTTCTGGGTATCTACTCAAAGAATTAAAAGCATCATACCATAGAGATATATGTGCACCCATGTTTATAGCAGCATAGTTTGTAATAGCTAAATCTTGGAAACAACCCAAATTCTCATCAACTGTTGAATGATAAAAAATGTTTTTTAATATAATGGAGTACTCTTCAGCCAGAAAGAAGGATAAATTTGAGGCATTTCTAGGCAAATGGATGCACCTAGAGGCCATACTCTTAAGTGAAATAAATTGAACACACATTTGTAAATATTGCTCTTAATATATCTCTTTGGTGTGAGACACTGAAAGTATAAATAAGGATAAAAATATATAATAGATATAGTGAAAGAGGAAGAATTGTTTTCAAAATTTTACTGAGTTTGGGATGCTTTGTTAATAAGTAAAATGATTTATGGAAAAGAAAAGTATGATATTAGGAAATGCACTGAGAGATAGATTAGCAATTGAAAATAAATTCTTTTGAATACAATCCTTTCAGTGCTACATTTTTTGTCGGGGTACTGGGGATTGAACTCAGGACCTTCTGCATGTGAGGCAGACGGCAGAACCACATAACTAAATCCTCAGCCCTGAAAATAAATTCTTTTACTATCATGATACACAGTGTATTTACCACTGTTATTATCTAATTGATTTTGTTTTGAAAAATTATTTTCTATAGAACCATTTTTATAGTTTTATTAATATCTGTGTATTGCATTAGAAGAAAAAACTATATGACAGTTTGAAGTAGAAATGAACACTACAAAAATTAACAATATAAGTGGATAGATAACAACTAGTGTGCAGAGTAGGGAAATAACACAGATCACTTTGACTAAAGTTGCAGAAATATATGTATCTTTTACCTCTTCATGGAGGTATTTCAACCAAGAACTAAAGTTTGAAAATACTAATCAACAATAAAGCTTGAGAGTAAGCATATTTGAGAAGAAGGAGGTAGAAATTTCAAAATAGTGTGTATTTAAGGTAAGGTCATCATGGCAAGAAGGAGAATAGAATGCAGCAAAGTTAGATAGTTAAGAGACAGACACGTTATGATCTTGTAAGCCATGTTAAAACACTTAAGTTTTGTTAAAGTTTCAAAGGAAATTCACGGAGGACTTTAAAGTTGCAAAATAAATCATATGTTTAAAGATTAAGGTATCTTCCAAAATAATTCAGAAACAAATTTGAGAGGGAAATATAGATAAAACTCTTCAAGCAAAGATAGACTGAGAATTTTTTTTTTTTTAATTTGGAGCAAATTTAGTAGAATTTTTCTTTGTTTTAACTTTCTAATCCTGAGATGCACATCACTGGTAAAATGATCAAACTCCAGCTCTCCACACTTCAACTGTAAAATTGAAATGATAAAAGAGTACTGTTTTAGGTCCTGTTATGGTCTGGGTCTAGATGTCCCCCCAAAGCCTCAGGTGGTCATAGGTGGGGTGCATTTAGCGTGTATAATGCTAACTTTAAAGGTGTGTGATTACTGAACCACTATACGTTAGTGATTGGTTTGATACCACCCTTATCCCAGTAGTCTGAGTAACATAAAAGGAGCATCAAGACTCTGCTAGGGTCTCTTGTGGTTTTGCTACTGTTTTTAAGCCATGAACTGTTGCAGCATGAACTATTGCAGCTCTGCCACCCTGCGTTGGAGCCAGCTGCTTATGGACTGAAACTTCTACACACCATGAGCTAAATAAACTGTTTCCCTTTTAACTTTGGGTGCTCAGTATTTTGTCTCAGCAATGAGAGAAAAGTAACTAACACAGGTCCTTTGTGAGACTATAACAAAATACGTAAGGCTGGGAAATTTGCAAATGAAAGAAATTTATTTTTCCACAATTCTGGCACCTGGGAGTCAAAAATCAAGACATAAGACTGTGTGGTGTTTAGTAATGGTTGACTCACTTGTTGCTGCCTTCCCTGGGAAGGAAGGCACGCTGTGCCCTGGGGTGGGGTGGGGTGCGGGTAGCAAAAGTACTGGATGCTCTGTGAAGCCACTTTTATAAGGGCCTCAGGTCCATGTGAGAGGGACAAACCCTCATGACCTTATCATAGCCCTTAAAAGCTTGCATTCAATATTATTGAATCGGAGATTAAGTTTCAACATGCATTTTAAAAGGAGCACGAACATTCAGGTTACAGAAAGTACTTACACTATAAACTTTCAGGAGGGCAAAGTAAGATAACAGATAAAAGCCTAGTATAATGGTGATCAGTAAATGTTGAATATTATAATGCATAATAAGTTGCGTATTCATGTTTTTCCCACTTAGCCATTTGTAATAAGTATCTTAATAGCTTACTCATAGAACTCTGAGTTAAAGCAATGTTTTAGGGATTATATGAACAAATACTAGGTTCAGTTCAACCTAAATTTAAAACTGAGATCCAAAATGAGCAAGTCATATCAAGATGGCCCTTGTGCATTACTTGATCAGTATAAAATGCTAATGAACAAGCATACATATCCGGAAAGAGTGTTGCAGTATCTAACTCCTACTATCTCTATATGTAGAATTGTTGAATTTTTCAATTATCCAAAATCAATTTGCATATTTGATGTGATTATATATACCTTCAAAATTATTTGTTTAACAAAATGTATATATACATAGACCCCTTACACACACACACACACACACACACAAAATAAACCTATATAAACACACACAGAGAAATAAAAATCCTGCCATCAACACTTTTATGCATAGGTACCCACTGCTAACTTGAAATTATATATTGACTTAATTCAACTTATTACCAAAATGTTTTGTTTTATAATGGCTATATAACTGATTAATTAAGTGAAGACCTCTCTAGAACCCAATAGGAATAATTTTTTAGAGAGGAAAATTAATTGCTATCTACCACAAATAAAACATTTTAAGTCATGTGATATCTAAAATAGCATGCAATAATAGACATATCAATTTCTTTTGTTGATGTAAAGCATATTAAAATAAAATAATACATATGACATTTCAAATTTATCTTCCAGGCTGTGAGCCCCTTATTTTCTGCCATGCAAACCAGCATTATACCCATGTCTAATGGAGCTATGTTAGCCTAAAATAACCTTAGTGATTTTGTGCTAGAAGGGATGCCATGAGCCTGTCCTCAAAAATCTCAATTTATAATTTTGATAAAATTTCATCCTTATGTAATGAACACACTTGATTTTGTAAATGTACTTTTTTGATGGGAAGATAAAACCAACGTGTTCATTTATTCAACAGTCCCAAATACTGGCATAAATTGTCCCATCACATTTTATTACTATAGTGGTAAATTTTCATTTATTCAGATATTCAGCATAGTCAAGTGGCTCACCTAAGGTCACAGAAGAAGGTGAAGAATTTGAAACAAATGAGAGAAACTGCTTTTTTCATAGCACCACAATATAAACTAATATCATGATGCACAAGGGATTATGGACTCTCCTTTGCTTCAGACCAAAGATTACATTCTACCTGCAACATTCTGCCAGAACAGCACTCTAGTTTGGTTCTCCTCCTCCTCCAACTTTCTCTCTTGTTCCCAGACTTGACAGAACAAATTCTGTGATCTAAAAGTAGCACCTCTTATCACAGCATCAATATACATATCAGAGTTTTGCAAGTATTCAGGTTTTCTCTTTTTGCCAGGTTTGCTCTATTTGGTGTTACTTATGCATATCTGTGTAAGTGCAAGATATTTTGCATGCAAGAACTACTCAGCTTATTCCTTCATTCTGAACATTTCTATGCCTTTATTCTGTCTGCTCACCCACTGTGAGCTTCTCTGCATTTGAATATTACATTTGTTGACCTTGGTTGGGAGTGCGGGGTTCAGCTGGTCAGACAGCAGGGCTGTAGTGAAAAAAAAGTGTGATCAAAGATTCAATGCTAGGAACCTAGGAAAGAAATGTATTAAGGTCACGAGAAAGGATGTGGAAAAATATGCCAACAGAATGAGTTATAATAGAGCATATGTACAGTAGTAAAGTAAATTTTGGAGCTGTAGTTGTTAAAAACTCAGGAATCAAAGAGGATGGGAATAGGAGGTAGTCAATATTGAATAATATTGAAAAATAGTCAAGTCTCTTTGTTATTTAAACATGTTTGAAGCATTTATTTCTTTAGTTGGATTGGTATCATTTAAAAAAACCAAAAGTTAATAAATCGGCACTGAATAAATGTTAAACAGTATGTATGTGGTTAATCACGCATAATCTATTCTTCACAAACTCATATTTAACTCTTACAGTGAAAAAGGCTTACTCTGCTTTCCTACCTTTAAATGATGGAGCTTTTGCCTTCTTCGTCACTGTTTCTAAAATTACATTCTTCTGTCTTTAAGGCATTTCATTTCCCTCCCTAATCATCTACACTACTCCCAATGCAAGAAATTGGATCATTTTCATATCCTCTTATTGGATACTTCCACTGATCTTCCCTTCCACTTATCCATCATTGTCTCCTTTGTCTTTCTTCATCTTCCTCCTTCCTTTCCATTAATTTGGCCCGTTGTATGGAAGCAAACTCAGGGCATCATGGACAATTGGAAAGAACTTCAATCTAGCCATATTTCCCCCCAATTTTTTCCCCTGATGTCTTTCCCACTCTTTTCTGCTTAGCAATATCCACCCCTATTTTTCACAATGCAGCCAACCTTCTCCTCCGCCATGAAGTCCTTTCAGTTTCCCTACAGATAATTTAATATTATTGTCTTTGCTTTGATTACATTCTTAGTGGATTTCTATTGTAGCACTAAATATATTATATTATTCTTGAGAGCAGGAGGTATGTCAAGTGTACTTTTGAATATAGTATTGGTTATTGTACTTGCTATATTTAATAAACAATAAAAATGTGTAGAATGAAGGTAGCACAGGTGAAAAAATAAACTGTATAATTTAAAACACAGATAAAATGGAAATTAAGCAACGATTAACAAAAAGTATAACCAAATAACAGGAGGCTTACCATGACATTAGTGTCCCCTTTTTCAATAGTCCTGTGAGTGGTGAGAAGTTATGGCTTTTGTGTGTCCTTATGAGGACAGGAATGGTAGAATGCAATTGGCAAGCTCTTTTTTGTGGCCATTTATTACAGATTTGTAAGGGCCCAGAAGTTTCAGAATGACTGTAATTTGTTGTAACTTCTTGTCTGGCTTTAAATATTTATTTTCAAAGCTAACTTGCATTCATGAATTCATGTTCTTTTTCTTAAAGAGAATCCTCCAATTTTATAAACTTCTGGCTTTCCAAACTCCCATCCACTCCAGCCAGTCGTACAGAAAAACAACAAGTTAGAAGTAAGACCAGACAAATTTTCTTGGTCTACATAAAAGTGTCTGTTCATTAAAAGAAAAAAAAAAAAACAGAATAGTGATGTCAATATCACAAAATTGTTAAGGTAAAAGAAGGTATAGAATAAGACAATTCAGTCCATAATATAGAATGTTTTGAGCTATTTCCATATCACATCTTTATTGGATACTATTATTATTCTTACCTTGCTTAACTGTGCCCTTAGCAGCCTACTGTTTTATTTGCTTTCTCCTGAAGGAAAAAATATCTAACACCTACATTTCAAACAAGGAGAGTTTTATTATCCCTCATGTTTTAGAAATTTCAGTCCTTGACCAGTCAGCTCCAAGAATGTCCAGCATGGTAGAAGGGCCTGGGCAAAGGAAAGCAACCCACATGGCAGACAGGGAGTAGAAAGAGACAAGAAGGAAGATAAACCCTTCCAAGCTGCAATCCCAGGGACCTGTTTCTTCCAGTCAGACCCCAACTCCTAATAGACTCAACTAGAAGCCCTATATAATCCATTCACCTTCCAACATCTCATCCTATAAGTACACAAAGCTCTTGGGGAACGTCTCCATATAAACTATAATGCCTGTCTTCCTAATAAACAGATGAACCCTCCGAAAGGCACATATCATTTCTCTTTGCAGCTGAATCATATTCAATATATTTAACAAGTATGTTGACATAAATTGATATGAAAGTGAAAAACTTTAAAATACTACATTCTTTCATTCTCTAAATAAAATTAACCTATAGTACCAAATACTACAGCACAAGGCTGTATTGTGGATTTTTCATTAAATTATTTATAATAATTTCTTAGAAATGGCTGTCAGAATCATGATTTGACATAAGGAAAATAAAATTTTCCAAACTTCTTCATTAAATTGATAGATATTAGATAATTTATACCCTCAATTTCTCTTAATATTAAAAATATTATTCATAATTCCAAGAGCTTCTTTTTTGTAGAATAATATTAGTTGTGTTAAAATTTTTATAGCTCTAGTAATAGCATTTTTATATATTCACTAAATCTTATTGAAACTGTATTTTTGTTATTATTTCAATAATGCTTCAGGATCCCAAGCTTTCTGAAACTCAAATCTTACAAAAATAGGCATTTATTCTTTTGCCTCTGAATTTTCCAGGATGAGCTGCTGTGGGTACCTCTAAAGTAGTTCTCCAAAATATCTTCTCCCTACAATGAAAGCAATATGAGAACACAGAAAATGGAAATTCCTGATGCCCTGTAAGCCTCTTATTGGAACTGCAACAATATAAATTCTACCCATAATTAATTGCCCAAAGCAAGTTATGTGGGAAGGCTGGATATGACGGACATTAGAAGCCCTCTACAGAAAGCTACTAACAATTCACATATCAAAAAAGTTATCCAGTGTCATGATAGGGAAGAACAAAGACTTGAAAATAAAGTAGCCTACTTCATCAACCAAGTCTCAAGAATGGTCATTAGAAAGTCAGCTTTTATTAAATCAAAGCAATTTTCCTAGTCCAATCGAGAGAAAGTATATTATTACTGTTGGGAGTGTGGACTTTGTTGCTTAATTTCCTTGAGTGAAATCCTTTTAATTCTACTTTACTTTTAGGCAGTTTCTGTGTGTGTGTGTGTGTGTGTGTGTGTGTGTGTGTGTCTCTGTGTGTGTGTGTGTGTGTGTTTACTGGGGAATGAACTCGAGACCTGCTGTGAGGCAGGGGGCAGAACCACTGAGCTAAATCCTTGACCCTCTACTTTACTTTTAAATAATAGTTCACAGCTGGCAGAGGTGGTGACTGCCTCTAATCTCAGGACTTTGTGAGGCTGAGGCCAAAGGGTCCCAAATTCAAATCTGCCCTGTGTAACTTAGTGACATCCTGTCTCAAAAATAGAAAAAAAAAAAAAGAAAACATAAAAATAAATAAATTTTTAAAATAATAGCATAGTACCTCAGTTTATTCATTTGTAAAATAGGGCAGATGTAAATAAATCTAATAGTTAAAGCAGTTAAAATATATTTTGAAAAGACCCTGTCTCAGATTAAGTGATTTATAATACATAGTTTGTAATTATGAAAACAAATATTATTTAAAGAATCATCACTAGATATGGAATAAGTCCAACCAGATATTAAATGGAGATAAATCACAACCAGATATTGAAAAGTAGTCCTCAAGCCATGCATCAAGTCCTCATCTTTGTCCACCAAACTTGTCTCAGAAGCATCAGCTGACCCTGTGCAGTGGAGAAGAGCATCCTGGAGTCCGTAGTGTTCTCATTGACACCTTTCTGCTGTTTCTCTAGGTTTTTTTCTCTGGGAACTCAGAGTCTAAGGGTTGCTTAAGCTGCAGTTTCCACAGTGTTTCCAGAAAGACCACTCAAAGATAAATAAGAGCAAAAGGAAACCCCTAGTCAATAGGATACATCCAGAGAACCAAAATCTACATGGTTGAGAAACAGTGGCGCCCTTGCTTTTGCACAGCACTGATAGGGCTGTGGCCTGGGTAGCTGTGGCCAGGCGCTTGTTCTTGAGAACTGCAGCAGACTGAAAAGGAAGCAGCAAAAGCAGCAATAATAGTTCAGGACATCTTGATGAGAGTTTTGGGCAAGGCCTCACTTTTTGTGTAAATGGGACCACTCCCTATCAAACGTGGCTGGGAAGCAAGACATGGGAAAGGGTTACTGGTTTCTTATTGGATGGACTCTAGTTCCAAAGTTGAAGTGAGTTAACAGGAGAAACCTGAGCCAAACATCAAAATGTAGCTGCTTGATCCTCGTAAGTATAGAAGAAAAAAAAAAAAGCCTGAGAACAGCTGGCAGATGGGAAAGAGGAAAAACAATATGGTAACATTTTAATATTCGCAATAAATGATACAGGGGCACTGAGCCATACTGGCAGTTGGCAGCCCTATTTAAATCCCCAGTACAGAGAGTAATACCTGGGGCACTGAACACATTCAGTGACTGCCTGGTAGGTTAAGTTCGTTTTGGAAGAATGTAATGAAATTCCTCGAAGCAAAAGTATGTCTTTATTTTTAAAGTGGAAACAATTACACCTTCGCATAGACATAACTGTTTTTATAAATAAAAAGCAAGTTAATGGACATCGAAGAGAGCCACAGAGTGTGAAGTATGGCTGGGGGAGAATTGACATATGATCAAGTCATTCACATGAGAAAGTGACTTTCTTAGGGAAGGAGAGAAGCCAGCTGGTCTTTCTTAATCTTCTTGTCACTTGGGCCTCTATGTCAGTAAACAAAGGGTATTTTCTCATAAAAATAGTCCATCCATATAGAATGTCAGGATACTGCTGGTTTTGGCTTATATTTAGCATGTAAAACCAAGATCTCTGATCTATGAGATCTGACTTCCTGGAGAATGTCATGCAAGCTGTACAAGTCTCTGGGGTATAAAACGGAAATGGTCCTAATTTAAATGGTCCTCCTGCTGAGTGAGGTAAGAGCCTACAAAGCCTCACTCACTCAGAGCCATCTATTATTCTGGGCCAAAGACTCATGTCTGATGCAAGATGAAAAGACCCAATTAACCACCCTCAATGTCCCTGAGCCCCCTTTTCTTCATCTCAGCCCCTTTATTGGCTGTATCTTTGAAATCATTATTAAAATTTTAAACTGGATAAGATACTGGATTTAGTAGAACCTGATTTCTGACTCTTATCCTAGAACCTGGTAGCATTTGGAAAAAAATACTTTTTTCCTTTTTGCCCTTTACTCACAGAGATGGAAGAGACAGAAACATGGTAAAAATGGAAACGAACTTCTGCAAATTCGTCTGTGTCTACTGGACATGAATTCTTGAACGCTGTTATAGAATTACCAGAGCCCATTGATGTGCTTCAGAATGCACACCAAAGTGGTCTTGCAAGACAGAAAAGGAAGAGAGAACAATTTCTTTGCAAGAAAAAGTCAGAACTGAGTTCCACTGAGAACGGAGGAATGGAGCACAGCCTACTGGGATCTTGAATGTCTCCTGCAGGCCCATGTATAAAACTTGGTCAACAGAGTAGCACCACCAGAAGGTAGTGGAACCTATTAGGCACGAAGAGGTGGAGCCTACTAGGCCATCTTCTGGTCGTTAGAGGTATGCCCTCCATGCGGACTGAACCACAGCCTCTTCGTCTTCCACTCTTTTCTTCCTGGCCAAGAAGTGATGGCTTTTGACTACCACGCAGTTCACTGTGAGGTGCTGCATTGCCCCTGACCCAGAAAAAAAATGGGTTCAATTGATTATGAACTGAAGCTTCCAAACCATGAGCCCAAATTAATCCTGTCTCTTTATAAGTTTATTATCTCAAATATTTTGCACAGTAATAGAGATTTGACTAACTATTGCTCTCTTCAGGCCAGAGCTCAGAACCTGGGACAGAATCACCTCTGCCCTATTCCACTGAGAAGAAACAGTATTCAAGTGGAGGAGGCTAGAGTAAACCTTTAGACAGTTGAATATAAAAAAAATGTGTGACCCACGTCAACCCACCACAAATTTCAACCTAAAACCACAATACTCTAGCCCATTTGATTCATAACTACCAGTTTTATCACTATAGTATTTTACTAAATGTTAATAGTAGTCTATTCTATAACAACTGATTAAAAGAAGATTATTGCCGGGCATGGTGGTGCACACCTGTAATCCCAGAACTCGGGAGGCTGAGGCAGGAGGATCGCTGTGAGTTCGAGACCAGCCTGGGCTACATAGTGAGTTCCAGGTCAGTCTCAACTACATAGTGAGACCCTGTCTCAAAAAAACAAACAAACAAAAAATAAAATAAAAGATTATTTATAAAAGCAAACCAGTTAATTTTATTTGCATAACTAATCCGCCTAACTTGAGATATGCATGATCTTTTAAAAACCGTTCTTCTCTTTAAAAACTGTCCGCATTCATGCTAGATGGAAGTTGACACCTCTATAACACTTTGTTTGCATGTGGAGTTACATTAGGAAAAATAAGGCACATTTTCTTTTGTCAGATAAAAGCTGCAGAATATGATTTACGTTGATTCATAATAGACGTGTCATTTGTAACCTTCCAGTGTTTGCCATCTGCAAAACAAATTCCGGTAGTCATAAATATCCTCTTAACGGTACATATGCTCTTCCTTAACCTTGTACTCACTCCAGCTAATTCTCCATGCCGATCTGTTCTGGCCTGACATCTCCTCTGTGTACCAGGATTTAAGTTAACCTTTCATACTTTTATAACAGATGCCACATATGCTGCAGTTGGAAATTTGGTTAATTGCTTCTCTGATGGAAAGACCATCTTCAGTGCAAGGGATTTAAAATGATTCAGGAAATCAATAACAGGTAAATTAGAAGAGGATCAGATACTTCCCTGCTTGGGAAAAAAAAATGGAGATGTTAAAAGCTTGATCTGATCCTCATGCATATTTCTAAAACAGGATTTGCCACTGCAAATGCAAAGCAGCTCCGTTCTGATATTAGTGATTTGTCTATTTTGCATGCCAAAACTCTAAAGGAGCAGAACCGACTGCCAGGAACTGATGTAAGAGTACTGGCAAAGCAGAAAGAAGCCTTCTCAGTTTGGACATCCCCTCAGAAGGCATCACACAGCCACTCTGTTTACAGCTGCAGTCTTTGCATATCACATCTTAGTTGACTGTTCTGCTGGACTTGATTTCCCCTCTCACTCGCCTGAGAATTTAGAAAGGGACACAGGGAAAGAGAAGTTAATGAGCTACTCTAGGTAGGAATAAATAACTGTGAGTTGAAGAAAGAGTGATAAGCCATCATACAACAAGCTCTTAAGGTCTTATGAAGGTTCAAAATTAACAATCAAGAGTGCAAGGCCAGCATGAGCTACAAGAACAACAGTAACAACGACAAAATAAAAGCAGCTGATACTGAATGAGGTAGAAAAATGGGAGATCTATTTCTTTGGTAACTGTCCTGTTTCCATTCGTGTACCTGCCCCTTCCGTCACAAGACTAGTTTCATCCTCTCTGGAAAGCGTATTGCATTATCAGGCCTTGCTTCTCATCATTCTTTTGTGTTCCCTGACCTCTATGGTAGGAAACTCTTAACTTTTTCTTAGTTCTTACCTTGAACAGGATTCAAATTGGCTTCAGCTCCAGATCTCTCTCCCATTTGGGTGGAGTGGAGGTAGGTATCAGTTATCCACCTCAAGTTTTACCTTGCAAATCGCCTCTTTTTATCTTAAAAAAAAAAAAAAAAGGCTTTACAATACCTCCTCATCTAAACAAACTCCTTTATGTAGATTCAAGATAGCAGCAAGAACATACATTAAACTCAGCTTAAACTATATCCCTGAAAATATAAATTTGAGTTACAACATAAACACCTTTCTTTTCTGAGCAGAGCTGAGTTATCTCATTGTTATGGCTAGGAAAAAACAAAACATTAGCTCTACAGCAAGACATAGCAAAAAGTGTTGACTCTTAAAAGAAATTGAGGCAAAAATTATAAAGAAGAGTTTATTTGAGCTGATTAGAATTGCAACTAGGGAAACAACAGCTTTAGTGAGGCTGAAAGTTTGCTTCAGATCCCACAGATTTCCAGTAAGTTTTAAAGGCAAAAATCACAATTAAGGAAAGGGATTACTTCAAGTACTAGTTAATTTAGACTTGTACAGACAGGATAGTAAATTATCTCAGAAGATCAGGATTGGAGAAAGAGTATTCATGAAACAGTTCTCAGAATGAAGGTGGTCTGGAAGAGATTAAAAGCAAAACAAAATAAAATTCTTAAGAAGAAGGAAGGTAGAGCAGCTATCTGCAGGACTGGAATATTCCATTATAATGAAAACTATAACTCTTGGGATGTGAACTACAGAATTCAGTGAACTTTGGTCTGCTGAGGTTTCTATAGGTGCTAAGAAATAGATGTGTAGCTGAAATAAGGTCAAAAGCTGATTGTGTGGCAGTTGTTTCTAAAGTGTGATCCTTAGCCTCTCAACTTACATTTTGATTTTGGGGTGCCACAGGCTGCCTTTATTGTTTGATTTTAATTTTCGTACAAAACGAGGGAGGTACAATCGGTAGGAGATTCTAACAGGTAACTCATCAAAGTATTCTAGAAAACCCGAGTGGAGAATATCAAAAGGGAAACAGATTAAAATGCATTTCAATAGAACCATAAAGAATGGAGATCCAAGAAAAATATTTCGTTTGAATCTTACTGAGGAGGAAAATTGTACCATCCACAAAGATTAGGAAACAAAATAAATTCATTCTCAACCGATAGGTGTAAAAATATCACACAGAAAAAGCCATGACTAGCTAGTTTATTATTATAATAACATACTTTTTTTCCTTGGAGCTAGCCAAACAGTTGATAGTAGTTAATAGTCTCTACTTTGAATGCCTCTTTTTGTGCACCTTTCCATAAAGGAGTGTTAAATAGTAAAGTTGAAATAATTATCCAAATATTTCATGGGAAAATTTTTCTCTGATGTGCACTAAATTAGGGAGACCTGAATTACTCCATTTTGACCACAAATATTGATCAGATTCAGCCAAGCCACTAATATTTTATATTTTGTTACTGTTTAACTAAATACAAGATTGTTTGTCCTTCTCTAGTGTCTAAACAGGTGAGGACAGTCCAGATCCTGAAGTGATAGGGTGCAGTAAACTGTGCAGAAATTCAAATAGGTAGGGAAGTGAAGGATAAACCTCTATAGAAATCTCCTTCTTCCTCTTAAGGTACCTGCTTCTTGCATACCCATACTTATTCCTATCAGTCACAATATAGTAAAAGATCACAACACCTACATCCTATTCTGGTGGCCCAATGGTAACCATTTATTCAAATGATATGAATCTAAATTTGTAATACAATTTGATGATGGAAAGTGCAGGCACTAGAAATGTGGCCTCTGTGATAAAGTCTACTTACAGAACTTCTCTGTGGAGTTCATGTGAAGGTTAGGTAAATTAATTGTGAGACACTGAGAGAAGTGTCACACACAAATATCACAAAATGGCTATTCTATGTATACCTCCTTTTAAGGAAGGAGAAACTGTTTATAGATTTCTGGCCAGAGACCCAGGGTACACCATCCCAGACTCGTGTTCTCACATTGGTACAGATGACTCAAAAGAAATATAATGCACTGCGATCACCCGGCGGCGTGCGCGTGAGCTCCCGGCCTGCGCGGGAGCTCCCGGCCTGCGCGACAACAGACCCAGGAAGGACCCAAGGACCCC
>NW_022900950.1:4197128-4221385 GCF_012274545.1 Fukomys damarensis | reverse complement strand
AAAAAAAAAAAAAAAAAAAAAAAAAAAAAAAAAAAAGAAATATAATGCTACAGGAACAGAAGTTGTGACAATTAGTTATGAACAGGTTGGTGAAAGTTCCCAGAATGTCTTTAAGGCCCATGAAAAGGACCATAAAAATAACATTTTAAAATCGTGTTATAAACTGTCACTCATTAAAGTGGATTTTAACATTGTCACAGGACTGTGCTATTTCTGTATCGACCTCACAGAGATGAAAGCGTGTCAGAGATACCACCATGATGAGTAGAATACAAGTAGACTAGCACAAGGTACGAAGTTCTTAGCTATACTTTTTTCTAACAGAAAACTTGCATCATGTACATATTATAGAAGAAAAGAGCACAAGGAAAATAATTTCTCAGTTACTTCTACATATGTTCCAATTAGAAGGGTTCCCAGAGCTGCAGGTAATTATCTCCAAGCTCTTGGCATTTAGATCTCAACTTTCATGCATAAGGTTCTTAAGTTGTCTTCACTCTGTTTAATCAATTAAACATTAGCTGTGGATGGCAGACCATGCTTGAAATACCAGTGTTCTAGGAGAATGAGTCAGGTGGATTATAAATTTGAACCCAGCCTATATACCTCAATGACTTAGCAACACTCTGTCTTAAAATAAAAAATAAATAAATAAAAAGACTGATTATGTAGCTCATCAATATTGGAAATTGATAAAGAAAATTTTTAAAATATAAATCTATCCCTGACATTCTCCCTCTAGTTTACTATGTCATTAGATAAATGGATTCAGAAAAGAAGATCATTCATTCCTCAGGCAGAAAAGAGAAAAAAGAGTAGGCGAGTGAGGGGAAGGAAAAGGGCCAGAACCCAAGACTGAGCCGAGAGAGTTTCACCATTTGGAGTTGGACAAAGACAAGAAAGTAGGAGTAGACAAGGAGTAGGAGCCAGTGAAATAAAAGGAGAATGTTCTGTGTTCAAGGCCAGAAGAAGGAATTGTATTAAAGAGGATGAAATGAAACAGTATGTCTACCTCTTCAAAGAGTTTGGATAAGACAACAGGGATGTGACGACTTTTTTGATATATCATGACATCACGATCATTATGACATCAAGCATAGTATAAGACAAGAAAGAGGCGTGAAAATATTTAGAGCAGGTAAGAAACAAACAAGAAGGGAATGGGATTAATGAGAGAATGATATAATGAGAAAAAATGGAAGTTATTTTGTAGATAGGGAGGGTGGAGGGGTTGAAGGGAGGGCAGGGGAATGGGGAAAATAAGAACCAAGATATATTATGTAAAGGTGCAAATTTCCAATGATGAATATAAATAAAATTAATTTTAAAAAAGAAACGAGATACAGCAATAGAAATAGTTGTAAAATATCAATGAATTTGATAGAGAATTGAAAAAGTAACTGGAGGAGAAGGTGGGTCGAGAGGGTATTTTTAATAAATTCTAAGTTCCTACACCTTTAGCCCTTTTCTTCCTGTTTCACAGTGTCAATTATCTCATTAGGATCTTATGTACTATTATAGTTTTTCACACCAGAGAAACTATTCAGTATTTACACATGTGTGACTTATTTATTTCACTTAGGAGTATATCCTCAATATGTACCCATTTTTCTATGAATGACTCTAATTTCTCATTCTTTATGACTGAGTAGTAATATTCCATTTTATAGAAAAACCACATCTTCTTTATCCAGTCTCCAACTGATGGGCAAATGGGCTGTTTCCAAGTTTTAGTTGTTACAAACTGTGCTGCTATAAACACAGGTGCACATATAGCACTGTGATATGATTGTTTTAATTCTTTTGGAAAGATACCCAGCAGGGGTCATATGGAACCTCTAATCCCAGCTCTTTGAGGTATCTCCATATTGATTTCCATAGTGATTAGGGCAGGGGAAAGGTAATAAGGGAAAAGAAAAAAAACATGAGAAACTGGAAATAAAGTATTTGTAAATAGGAAAGGGAGGAGGGAATGAAGGGAGGGCAGGGACAAGGGGAATAAAATGAGAACCAAGACCTGTCCTGTAAAGGTACAAGATCCCAGTAATGAATGTAACTGTACCGTATACCTAGGATGTACCAATAAACTCAATGGGGATTAATTAATTAATTAATTAATGCTAAGTTTCATGGTGGCAAGAAATTTTGTTCTGTTCACTACTTTATAGCCAGTGCCTAGAGAGTGACTGGCAACGAGGAAGTGCTCAGGGTACTTGTGGGATGGATGAGTAAGTATATAGCACAAACTAGAACTCAGTTGAAAGCTGATGACCAGGATCTGGTGAAGAGAGGTCGCTCTGTCAGATATAGCAGACAGAGCTGCCTCGCTGCACAGCTGCAGCAGCCCGTGTGCTTGGAGTTCTCATCCTGCTTTAGGACCAGGCGATTCGTTTCACAGGTCCAAAATCCAGAAAGCCCACGGTGGCCTAATTCTCTTCTGCAGCTAGCTAGCTCCCAATTCTTTTTCACCTTGTTTTACCCACTCAGGGAAGCCTTTCTTGACTTCTGTTCAGATTTGGGATCTTCTCTCTTTACACTGCTGTACCTGTTCTTTTTACTTGGCTGTCTTTCTAATTATCCAATAAGCTCTGTGATGGGGAGACTACATCATGTTTGATTTTTCAACGCAATGTCTGGCATAAATCAGACATCAATGCACATTGATAAATAAATAATAAATGACTTTCCTACTGGGAATGCGATGTACTTTTCAGGCAACACACATATTCTAGTCTTCTTGGCATTTCGTTTTTATTTCTCATTATGTAGTAAGTCATGGCTGGATATTAATACCCCGACATATTCTTTCCTTTGGTTTGGTGAATATGATGTAGAGCCTTTTCAGAGAATGGATATCATTTTTGGCTTTTGGATTATGCCAATTTAAGAGGTAAAACTTTAATCTTAGGAGGCAAAGGCCTAGACACCACTACTGTGCACAAATTTATCAAGGCTAAATAATAAAAATTTATGATATCATCTCACTAATGTTTAATGAAATATTTTTCTATTTTTATGAGTAACTTCATCACTTAGAATTAAAATGTTGAATTACATCTTATTGAACTTTAAATATAACAAGTCCTATATTTATTAGTCATATAAAACCAAACAATGGGACAAACTAGGCACTGTTACAGCATAGGATGATTTTTATTTGACCATCTTTTTATTTAATGTCCAGATTAGATTTATCCAAACTGAATAATAAGAAAAGACCCTTCATAGTGAATTCCCATCTCTATTTTTTATTGTTATGGATATTGTCACTAAATGAATTAATTATAACTTCTTTTAACATTTATTATATCTCATTGCTTCAAGAAGTTATCCTCTTCTGAAATATTAATTTTTGGTAAGTATATTCCTCTGCTCTTTCATTCCTATTAATATTCAGCATGAACTATGATGCCTTTAAATACCAATAACTGTCCCAGCTCATCCATAATTCATAAATCCCTTTTTAACATGTAATTCTTAGGTATTGGTATTGCCCACTGACTCTGGAATTAAAGTCAGATAGAACAATGACAAACAGTACTGACAAATAACTGTCAGTTTCTGCAATCTTAAAAATCAGCCAGTTAGATGAAGTTCATATTAGCTCCATGTCAAGGAGGAAAAGCTATTAGAGGCACCCTGTGAATTCAAATTCCATTTTATTTATTTTATTTACATTTTAACAATGTTTGACGAGGTAAAGCACTTAAGATTTACTGTATCACTTGCAAGACTGGTTGTTGAATCTTAAGAAGGCAGTAATCCTAGCCATGACAAATGCCATCCTCAAAAATGCTTTTTAAAAATATTTACAGCTGCCAGTCAACAGTTATGGCTATGTTCAAGAAATGTGGCTAAGATCCTAATGGTACAATTGATAATGTGAAATAGGAAAAAAGGGCTAAAGGTGTTAGGGAAGTGGGGAGGGTAGGGGAAAGGAAATAAGGCAAAAGAAAAAAATGAGAAAATGAAAAAATGGAAATAAAGTATTTGAAAATAGGGAGGAGGGGTGAAGGGAGGGCAGTGGAATGGGGAAAAAATGAGAATCAAGACCTGTCATGTAAAGGTACAAGATCCCAAATATGAATGTAACTGTAGCGTATACCTAAAAAGTACCAATAAACACAATGAGAAAAAAAAAAGAAATGTGATTACATTCTAAAGCGAATTAACAATGCTTGTGTGAAACATTTTGCATTTTCTTAAATGTCAATCACTATAGAGACAAGAGAAGTATCTCTTTAAGAGATTATACTGTCATAAAGCTTTATTTAATTCACCTAATAGCGAATGAAGCTTTATTGCAATGCAGATAAAAACATTTTACTTCCAGAGATGTTTCAAGTAATTTAATCTGCTGCCTTTTGTAATGAAAGTTTCAAGTTTTTCATTCCAAGATGAATGGCAGCAAAAATGAGCACTGCTGCAGTCTTCTGTGCTCACTCTATTCCAGCCACCTTTACCCACCTTCTTGGGGCTTGAGAAAGGGAAGCAGAACTACTAATATTATTGGCAAATGAGGGATTTATCTGACTTTAGATAAATGCAGAAGATGCTGGGTTTCAGCCTTAAACGCGCCAAGTTCACCCTTGACAGAGTGCCTTGGCCTTCGCGGTTCCCTCTCCCAGAAATTCTTTCTCCTCATCCTTTTCAGAGCAGCTTGTGCAACCACCACCCAAGTCACTGCAATGCTCTCTCTCCACTCCACCATGCTATCGAGTGAGGAATCTTCATAACCTGCCATCTCTTTGCCACACTTTGCCACACTTTGCCTTCGTTTGCAGGTTTTATTGGTTTCTTACATTTCTATGGAAGATCTAAGTGTAACAATAAAATATGTACTATATTTCTTCTTGTGGTATAAGCTTGATGGAGACAGATATTTGCCTGTTTTTTTTTTTTTAATCAGTGTTTCTTTGGAGCTTAAAATGGATCTTGGCACCCAAAGAACATTAGAAACTATTGGTTGCAAGAATGAAAAAAAAATGACAAGAGCCGGGGGTGGTGGTACATGCCTGTAATCCCAGAACTGGGGAGGCTGAGGCAGGAGGATCGCTGTGAGTTCAAGACCAGCCTGGGCTACATAGTGAGTTCCAGGTCAGTCTCAACTACATAGTGAGACCCTGTCTCAAAAAACAAAAAACAAAAACAAAAAAAAGACAAGGATGATAGTAATAGTGACAAGAAAAACATGCTTTAAAAAGAAAGGACAAAGTATGTTAGAACAGAGTTTATTAGATCAAGAGAAGTTAGAAGACATGAAAGAATATACTAATGATGGTGTGGAGGATTTTCAAAGTGATGAAGTGAATCTTGGACTATAAAGCAACTTCTTGGTCTAATCTATTCCTACTTCTCAGTTCTTTATCTCTTCTGAACTTCCCTCACTACCCATGTTTCTATCATAGCATAATAATTATAGTTCTTGGAAATATCGAGTTGATAAGTTGGTGTCCCTTGTGCTGTTCCTTATGCATAGAAGAACCATTCACCATATAGTTCATCATATAATTATTGTGACATAACAATGAAACACTTGGTCTCTGCCCACAACAGAACTCCCAAACCCTTTGGGATGACCCGAATAGTGAGTACATCTTTTGTTCTAAGGTGACTTGACTGGTTCATGGAGTGTTTCAGAATGGGGATTGGTCCCAGAAAGACTAAGCTATGATTATAAGCTGGGAATGTTCTGGCCCAGCCTGACCCTCAGGGAGGAGAGAAGAGCTCTAAACTGAATTCATAATGAGTCATCACTATAAGATGAAGTTTCCACGAAAACTCCTGAAAGATGAAGTTGAAGAGTTTTGAATTTGGCAAACATGTGCACATCCTGAAAAAATGATGTGCCCCAAATCCATGGGTAGAGAAGCTATCGTACTTGAGAATCTTCCAGACTTTGCCCTACATACCTCATTACCTGGCTGTTTAACTGAATCCTTGGTCATGTTCTTTATGACCTAAGAAACTAACTAAAATCATAGAAAAAATTGCCAAAGAAAAAATTCAACTAATGGTCTATTGTGTGCTCTGTCCTTCTACATAAAATGTGCACAGATTTTGAATATTTTGAGTGCCACGACCCAGAGCCATTCTATAATGCTTATTTAGGTTGTGTCAGACCATCAGTACCAGAGTCCTTGAATATAACTGATGGCACTGAAATACTGTACATCTAGCACAAAATTTCCCACCACTAGATAGCATTGAAAGAGTAGTAAGAAAACAACACAGAGATGGTTGTAAAGAGTGGAGAGACAAAAACAAGCATTGATGCTTCCTTTTAGAAAATTGAGCAGGACACGGTAGACTATAATCCTGGCACTCTGATCAGTATATATGGCTTTCAAGCAGCTTCTTGTGAAAGTGCATCTTGAAAAGAAGGAAATCAAAATAAAGAGATTTGGATATGTAAGTCAGGCGCTTAATTCGATCATCTATGACTTGGTACTTCTGACTCTATTTGGGCTACGCAAGTTTGACCTCTCTCCTTCCGAATTTATTTTTACACTTCTCTCCTTAATGAATTAATTCAGTCAAAACTTCTCTGTAGCATAAGAACCCTTTTGCTTTTGTTCTTATGCAATCCGAGTTTCCCCATTTCCATGTTGTTGAAGAAAAGGGTCATGGTCACTTACCATCCCACACATAAGACTTACACCTCCTGTTAAATTCTATACTTTTAGTCAAATCACTTTTGGATTAATAATGAGTGTTGGTACAAAGAAGCAGATGAAAGTTTTCCAATATATTTTACAGTTATTTGATAATTTTCATATTTCTTTTGCTGATGCTAAAGATACTCTGTGAACATCTTTATGTGTGACACTGATTTGATCATTGGCTCAGTGTAGTCTGAAAATGTATAAACGCTACAAGGACAAAAATAAATATTGATGTAAAACTACAGATGTTAGTAACCTTCCCTCTTGCTAATCCTTTAGATAAAGATCATGGATAAAATCACTAATGACATGTTATACCAGCAAAAATTGTACTTTGTATAATAATCTGGATAAAGCAGGATTTGGGTTGACTTTTTTTTCACAAAATTCAATTTTGTGATCCCTCAACTGTTGAAACTAATCACCATGACGTTGATTTATCCTTATCTCAATATCTGCAGTAAGTTTTTTTTAAGAACTGCATAAATACATAGGTATTTTCAATGCTCAGTGATCAGAAAGATAAAAAATAGTTTTTAATAAAATGCTAAATGTAAGCATTTCTGCATGACACAGTGGCCCTCCTCTCACCTCATTAAATTATACAACAATACTTTCAGTTCTATGCTTTTACCATATACTTTCAAATTTACTGTTTTATTTGACCTCTACTATGAAAATAGTGTAGTATCCTTATATAAAGAGTGTAGACATATAGTCATGGAGAGTAAGGATTTTTCCCCTAAAATGAGTAAACCAATAATTAATACATCCAAATCAAGAAGTAAATATAAAACCCATGTAAATCAAATAAAATCTAGAGTACTTTTCACTATTGCAGTGACAGTGGCATATGGCAGCGCTATTTATCTCCAGCTTTTCAGAAAGACTTGTGAAAAGAGGCACTATCTAAATATTCACAGGAAAAAAATCTACATTCTTCTCCTTAACCCTGTTTCAAATGTATATTGTCAAAACTACTTTGAATTTTATCTTCTCCTAATCATGAAATTACCAGGAGCAAACTCTCACTAAAATAGTGCTAATGTTGAAAAGAAGATAGTCCAGTCTAATACAATATGTGCATTATATGAAGGTCAGTATTACTCTCAGAATAAAAATCCCAAGTAGGTGGAAAATGAGAACAATATGTATAATTCAATCCATGTTCTCAGCTCAGTTCTGTATTTTCAAAACTGGCTGAACTCCACAATAAGAGTTTCTCTTCATGAGCAAAAGGTATTATCTGTCCTTTCAGTACTAGGTTCAGAGTACAAAAAGTAAATAATGGCCTTGCGCTTTCTATGAAGTTTCTGCAACTCTCCCCCAAAGCTACCGGTAATGACTTCTTGTCAAAAGGAATAGAGGAAACACTTTTTTTTCAATTCCTCTGGAAGTAGTCCTACACTGATTTCAGAGATGTAGTCATGCACCTGGCCAAGTTGGCAAGTGGACACACAGTGCCCTCCAGCTCGCTGAGGCAAATCAAAGCCTGAAAGGAGAGCAGCAGCCAAAATATTCTTGCATCCTTCAGAATTCCTAGTATCACAACTGCAGTGATATAATTGATTTCACTGCCACAGGTTTAGTTTGTAATATTCAAATTATATGTACAAAAGCATGATCATATATCCTAATATGCATGCACTGCCACAGGTTTAGTTTGTTATATTCAAATTATATGTACAAAAACATGATCATATATCCTAATATGCATGCACTGATAGTATATGAATTCGTGTTTTTCATTAGCAACTTGTTTTCTAGAGCAAAGCTATTTTTAATCTACAGAAAATTTTCATTCTATGGTGACAAATTTAGATATAGCTAAAGTTTCTAGTAAAAATGCATTTGTGAAAAATAAGATTCAGAGTCTCCCCACTCTATTTATTTGCTATGTCAATTTAAGAGCTTTAATTCAGATCTATAAGTCCTAGAATTCTCATGTGCAAAATATAAATAATGACACATATTTAATGAATCAATTAAAAATTATGATTCATCTGAGCCATTTTAGTGTCAGACATATGGTACATACTCACTAAATATTAACTTTTATGGTAAGTTATTTTTATTATTGATTAATGTCTCAAGTATATTTTAGCAATTCTGATTTATAAGAGAATATTTCCTCCCAAGGTTTTTCTTCTTTTTCTATTTGCTCTTTGTTGATGTTTTCTGTTTTTCTGACACACATTTCAGATAGATTATTGTCAATGAAGTGACAATTGAAGAGAAAAGTATTATTAAAATAATAAATAAAAATTACCATTTAGGATTACCATTTAGGGTTGAAATTAATAAAGCAATTAATAATTTGAGGTAAGATAAATAATTCATTATTTTCAGTATGAAAAACAACAGCTTGAAACATCAATATACCTGTAACATCAACAGCAATTTCTCTCCTCTAAACATTTTCCTTGTGAAACATTTGATTTTCAGTCAAAAAGTGCTTATTGCTCACTTGAGAAGTTAAAAGATTCTCCCCACTGGGCCAGGATGTAGCTCAGTGGTTCTGCGCCTGCCTGACCTGCACAAGGTCCTGAGTTAGATTCCTGGTACTGGGGGAAATATTCTCTCCATATAAACTATCATCACTGCTGAATCTTCGGAATGACTAGTAGATCTCCAGAATCTTTCGGGACAGTTTGTCAGCCATCTAGAAATAAGGGACTACAGACTGTGGAGCTACTGCTTTGCTGAGATCTCTGGCTTGATGTCTTCCTCTGAAATATGAATGAAAGTGTCTGTAGCACCAGTTCTGCATTACTGTCCTATGTCCTATCAATAGAGAAAGATCATTTTCCATATGCAGACGTGTGTATCCAATGTGCTACTCACTAGAAATGCATCACTGCTTAAAGTTATTTCTATTCATTTAAATTTAACTGCATTTCCTCAGTTGCACTTACTGTAACTTGTATGCTCAATAGTTACCATTGGCTATTGTACTGAACTATATTGCACTGTGTTTTATTGTATATTGTGAGCTAGAACATTGGAATCCAAGAAAATCCAACTGGTCAGCACTGGCCTAGACATTAGTACAAAATAGAGGCAATCCAAGCCATAGGACAAGTATTACACACCATCTTTGGAATACCATGAGTGGTAGTCAACACTGAATTAAACATTTCCACTTATGGAAGAATGGCATATATTCCACATTCGGAATTCTGAATTTCAAAGAGAAATGTTTGGTTATTTAATTCATAATTTACATCTTGTAGATGGTGAAAGTCTTCACTCTGATACATCTTTTCATTGGTATATACAGTAAGTACTGTGGCTCCTCAAAACTCCATTAAGTGAATTTTATTCTATTTTAAAATAATGCAAACTAGTATCATTATACTAAACTGCTTATTTGAAAATTCAGAGTTTCCCTGAAATGACCCTCATATTGGTTCCTAAGATTTTCTTCACAGTATTTAATATTAATATCTTATCATGCGCACATCTATTATCATTATAGTTAAGAAAATCCATGAGTTATAATATGCTAAAGAATAGTGCATTTGAAACATCCCAAGCAATTGTCCATCCCTTAATTCTGATGACAAAAGGTTCTAGAGGAAAGGCTCTATTAAATGTTCAGATGATATTCTATTCGCCAAGGAGAGCCAGCTGTTTATACTTGGCAGGGTATGGCAACAGAATTATCTCATTTGCAAATCTTGGGATTGGAGATGCAAATAAATGCTAGCACTATAAAGCAGCAAATGTAGACTGAGCTGTACTCTTAGTATTTGGATAAAGAGTTTTTATTTCGTATTTGTGCATATGGAGCTTTGAAAACTAATTCATAAACATGCCATCTGAGCAATATGGCATGGGAGGCATTTTTAACATGGCCCAAACTGCATTAAGATATTCCCTTGCAAAATGCTAAACAAACAAATATTTTTAACATCTCACATAAAATATGAATATAAAATGTGATTAGCAGTGAGAATAAAGGTATGCCCATTTTTTTCCTCATAAAATATGCATTTTTTATCAATCAATGCCATGGTTAAAGATAATATTACACTTTCTTAGAAAAACAAACGGTCCCCGGTTAGTAGATAAAAGATATATCAGATTTCTTTGGCAAGTTCTCTTGTTTAACAAATTCACATCAAACTGTCCAGCACTGGAAAGGAAAAAGTGTATTATTTTATGAATTTGAAAACAAGAAAGTCAGAAATTCAAAGGATTTGACAATTAATTTTTGAGATATGAGATTCCTTTTGAACCTAGGCATATTGTTTTCTTAGAGAAGAAAGTCCTTCATTCATAGCAAAAGTATTATTAACTTTTCTTGAATAGAAAGAAATTCTGCCATCACTACTCTTGGTTAAGAAAGGAAAAGAGATTTTTCCCCTTCAGTTACCAAAAACAGCCTCATTCTGATTCTGTGAATCAATTCATTCTTTGCACTACAACCACAATGATCTTTTTAAAAATTCACATATGATCACATGAAATTTTTAATTAAAACACTACAATGATTTCCATTGTTCCTAGAAAAAAACATCCAAACTTTTAACCTTTAGCACGGCCTACAAAGGACTGTTGGGTTGATTTTTCCAGCCTGTGTACCTGCCCATGCCATTGCCACGGAGTCATACAGAGCCCCTACTACACGGTGGATCCAAATGAATGGTGAATGGATGAATAGATCAACACCACCACTGTTTCTCAAACAAGAAGCATCCAGAGAAAAGTGATGCACAGGACCTACACATTTCACTGATTTACCTGTATAAAAGAAACCCTTCTTGCACTCATTCTCCATCTTCTAATCGTGGTTAGTTTTTCGCACAGCATAAATGCTGGATGCAAATTCATTTATCGACATAAACAGAACTCCATTATGGTAAAGATATATGATTTCTCTACTCCTAATGACTTGAGCAGAATTTTGACACAGAATATTTACATCATTTATATCTGTTGAATTAAAGGAATAACTACTCCTTAAGCACTCACTTGCCTCAAAAAATGGCCACAAAGTATTTTTTCAAGCTTATTTTGCCTTCAATTTCCTCCTTCCTATCCACCATGCTCCTCTCTATTCAACATGCTCCTCTCTCCACACTTTCTTTTCAGAAGCACATTTATTTTTTCATTACACATTTCAGAAGCACATTTCATTTTTTCTATGCTCACTTAAAAATGTTCATCCACATCCCGTACATTCAGAATTGTAAAATACTTAGCAGGGGTACCCGCTGTGACACCTGCTGGCATGCAAAACTATTTCCCATCTTCACCACTACTCCACAGGCTGTTGCCAGGTGGAGCATCTTTTAGTCCTTTGGGCTGATAGTCCTCTCCCTTACTCACTAACATGTCCTTCTATGAACTGGATCCCCTGGATAGGATACTATCCTCCCCAGTACTGCTTTTTACCTGGTCAAGTTCTTAACTTTCCTTCAGGTTTGTACTTCAGAAATACATTCTTCTGGGAAGGCTTCGCAAGCCTCAAGTGCTGAAGGAGAAACTTCTCCACTACACTCCTCTAGTTCTTTCTGCATTCCATATGGCACGCTCTGTAGTCTCTTAGAATTCTACGGTCTGCATTTCACCTAGACAGCACAACCTTGGAGAGCAAGGAGGACCAGTGGTCACACATGATACCTGTGCATGAAAATACTGTTTGTTGAATGAGAAAAGGGAGGTAAATAACTCATAATTCTCATCAGCTACAGATCTCAGGAAGTTACTTTTTAGTTACGACTATTTATTTCCATACCAGGACATAACAAAGACAGGTCACGGGTAGGGGAAGACCAGGAGATTTAGCTCAGTGGTACACTGCCTGCCTCGCAAGTGTAGCATCCTGAGTTCAATCCCCAGCACCCGCTACCAAAAAAAAAAAAGAGAGAGAGAGAAAAAGAGATGTTGTTTACTCACATCTTGTTTCTGGACAAACTGACACTATACAGAGAGGATCTGTGTTCATTCTCAGAAAATGGTTTAATGAAAACAATTTTTTATTTCAAAATCATGCACACAACTTTCTGCACTATATAATAAATAAGTTCCATATAACATTTGTTTAAGCTGCAAACAGTGCAAAAAAAAAACTCTTTTTGCAAGTAAAAAAGAGGAAATCTAGAAAAACTTTGAATTATTAATTTATTGATCAGTTTTCTATATTCTAGATACTATTATCTTTGAGATAAACTCTTAGATGTCACCATAAAATATAGCATACTGATAAATAAAATTAAGCTTAAGATTGCAATATGATGGCATACATAAAAACGGATAAAGCTATAGTCTTCACATATCAAAATCTGTCCCTAAGCAGCAAAGTACACGGCCCAATTCTCCCTCCTCTTTCAAGTTTCTAGGACAATTTAACTTACTTTTGAGAAGATCTGCATGCATTCTCTGTGACAGTATCAATGGGAAATCAAGTCTCCTCCTCTAAGCTGACAGTTTATTATATTTGTTGTAAGTGGAGAATTAAATAAGTCTCCACTGTAAGATCTTCAATGATCACTTCACTACAGCTACAGAAATTACAGTCTGGGAAGTCTATGAAATGAAAGGAGTTTTTATACTCAAAGATACTAGAAGGCAGGGGCGGCACAACCAATAGTCTACACAAAGTCATGGAACAGGGTGAAGTTGTGGTCACAGCGAACAGGTCGAAAGCAGAGCAAAGACTGTTTACCAAAGCCTTTATTGAGGGCTGAGAGTGACACAGCTTGTGCGTTCAGGAAGCATTCTCACTTGGTAAGTGGAAAGTAACTGGGTCAACGTGGCAAGGGCGAAGAGTTAAATGGTGCACTCATTATGAGGTTTATCAGTTGAGTACACAAATCAGTTGGTGATAGATCCCCAGAAATGGACAAATATGAAAATATTCAGAACAAGCAAGGCAGATGACAGCATGAGAGGGAGCATCATGACAACAAATAATAGCTTTAAATTTCATTACCACAATCTAAAAAGTGCCTCAGAAAGCAACTGGAAATACTAATTTATTGGGAGAAAGAATATTTCAGTGTCAGCTGAGCTGATAGACTCAAATATTCATTCTGGAAGAGTTGTATATAAGTTTCCATGCGGGCGCCATATGGTGCAATTCTCTACTACATTTTTTATTAGTTTTTGAAGAGCTCTTTGCTTTACATAGGCTAAGTTCTTCATGAAAATAGGTTTAATAGCCTCAGATGTTTTGTGCATATTTAGTCAGATAGGATTGTAAAGCACCTAGTACATTATTAACACGTAGTAGCTCATCAAAAATTGATTAATGTGCTGCTTAGGTGTGTTGGGTGCTTTCCCAATCAGGTGTATTAGTTTATTTTTTAAATGACCCCTGATTTTTGTCACCTAAATATGAGCTGCCTTGGAAAGGAAGAAAACACAATAAAAAAGGAACTGTGTGACATGAAAGTAGAGAAAATTATGATGAACTCAAAATGCCCTGTTTTGTTAGAGATGTTTCACAGACCAAATGGATTGAAAAAGCAAATGTCTTCCTTTAAGCAAGTGAATATAGGCACAGCAACCTTTAAAAGAACTAATCTGTCGGATATTAACCGAATTGTATAGGTGAAGAGTTCCCACTTCTTAAAATATGTCAGTTTCTGTGAGTTATCAAGGGAACCAACTCTATTTGGCTAATAGAATATGTTTTCAATTAAATATATACAGTGAGTTAAATATATACATTTTAAAAAGAGTGCAAGGTTCTTGCCATGTTACCTATTTTAACCAACCCTGTGTGCTACTAATCTCACTCTTACATAGTCCTGTTTACCTGGCCGAAAGCTAATGCAATTCATTTTTGACCAACTGAATGTGGTAGTCATGATGATATAATGATCATAACGACCAGAGTCTGGGTCAGAAGAAGCTTTGCAGCTTCAGTTGAAGCCTCTTGGAACACTCACTGACTCAGAAAACTGAGGACGTGATGTGAACCCTAAGCCACTCCCAAGGCCCATGTAGACGCTCCCACCGGAAGCAGCTTTAGAGTTTTCAGCCAATAGCCATGGTCAACGGACAGCTTATGAACGAGCGACCTGGAAGTCCAGCTCAAGGGAGCCTTAATTTGACTGCAGCTCCAGCCAGCACTATACTCTATTTCCAATACCGGCCCCAGTAAGAATTGCCCAGCTGAGCCCCATCAATTCAAGTAAGAAAGTAAAATGCAAAATTATTGTTTAAGAATAGTAGGTTTGGTGGGTAGAGTTTTTTTTTTTTTCCATTCAGCAACAGATAATAGGAGCAGGTGTTCATCAAAACTATTGACAAAGAATATGGGGTATGAATAAAAGGAGTTTTGTTATTTGAAGCACTCATGGAAGTTTAATTTTTAAACTGCAATCCAGCTGATGTCAAAACTTGGCAAAGATAAGTGATAAACTGTTTCAATCATTCCAAAATTAATAATTTTAATTTCATTAAGTTCTAGCTGACATTGTGCTTTCAGCATTTCTAGACACGTGAATTAAGTGATTAAGTAGGAAGTATTTATAAAATCTTACATTTAAAATTTTTGTTTGTATTAGTATATGTTTGCAGTACATGATGACTATATGCTTAATAAAGTGTAGTCTCTGTTATATTAGCGAATGGAAAACTCATTTTAGAGATTACAGTGATGAGTCTCTTCTTCCTTGCTGCGTATGTTTTTGGTTAATTTCAGTGATACAGGTGCCCATGCATAAGCTATTCTAAGCCATCTCAAATATGAATTCTGCACTAAATTTCAACATTGCCTTCAATGTGAAGCTTAGATACTACAGTGATGAAAGTAATACTTTGATTATCTTTCTTTGAGAAAACATGAAAATGATCATGAAAATAACTTTTGCTTCTGAATATACAAATATTCTAAAAATCGATATAAATTGGCACAGAACACGGTTTCTGAATTTTTCTTTGCATGTTTGAATTGTGCAGGGAAGCAGACTTATTTTGTAAACATGAAACAGATTAGCCCCAGACATGTAAAAGGTGTCTGTCTGCTCCTTAGCTCTTAAATTCCCACTAGAAAGTGAGAAATTATTGAGTTGATTGTGAAATTAAATTTGTGATTCTTCAAGTTATCTGTAGCTTGTTTTTGCACTAAAGTGGAGCTTGGATGTGCATATATTATGATGGTGCCCCAAGTTTTGGCAACATTAGCATTCAAACCTTCCATTTGATGAATAACTAAAGTGATTGTAATACTACTGTCACGTCCTTCTCCCATATGAAAAAACGTATTTTCCAGAATTGGATATTTGGGATAATATGCTTAATTCTAATTTTGAGAACATAATGTCTCTCTTTCTCTCTCTTGCCCTCCTTTCTTCCCTCCCTCCTTCTTCTTCTTTCTCACTCTCTCTCCCCTCACCCCTTCCTTCCTTCCCTCGTGTTCTGAAGCAGTCGTGGAAGCTGGAAATTATCAGAAATATGTTGTCCGCTGCTGCTAACTTCCATCCAATGCACAGGCAGGCTGCTAAAAATATTATCGTGTGTCCCCATCCACCGTATTTCATGGAACTGGCACTGTGCGACTTCTGGCTCCTCCCCAAAGTCAAAAATGTAGCACGTATTGTCTTATCGGAGAAAGCCAAATTATAAATAAAGAGCAAAATAAAAGAAATAATAGGAAGTAGGGAGATAAATGTGTCTCCAATGGGAAGGGGATGAAGAGATGGAGGAAGGAGGAGTGAGAGGGATGACAAAGGAATTATGTTGCGTTGTGTACGTGTATCAACTCGACACAAGGAATGTAGAAGCTACATATGACAAACACACACATAAGAAAATAAAAATAAATAAAAACTTTTAAAATGAACATGTGAATAAATTATTTCAATCAATTCGGGACTTGGAGGCAGCCAGAAACAACAGGAAAACTAAAGACACTTGCGAAAGACAATTCCCAGAACTGATTCAGAAAGTCTAAGGATGATGGGGTGTGATAAAGTGTTTGAAGGTCGAGGAAGAATTTTAGGGGAGATGGAGGGCAAAGTGTTTTTACTGTAATATTTTTTAAAAATAGCAGTCACCATACATTTCAATAGTACCTGTATGTATTTTTAACCATTTATTGGTACATTTTAGATATACAATACAGTTACATTCATCATTGAGATCTTGTATCTATCTATCTATCTCTTTTCTTTCTTTAAAATTTTAGTTTATTGGTACATTTTAGGTATACATTATGATCACATTCATTCTTGGGAATTTGGACCTGTACATGATATATCTTCCATTCCTCACTATTTACATAAGCTTTGTTTCCAATTTTTGCCTTTTCCCCCTTTATATTCTTTTTTCTTTCTTTTTTCCTCTTTCTGTTTGTTACCTACCAAGAGCCAAATATCTGATCATGAATAGGAAGCCAAACAAAACCAGAAAAGGTTAGACAAAGCATAAAACTAGGAGACCTCTGCAAATGCTTGACTGACTTACAAGAAAACGTATGTCTCAATTCAAAAAGTATGATTCAGTAAAATATATCCAAGCAAGCTAAATTATTGAAGAGAACTGCTAAGTTTGCATATGAAAAGATGCGCATGAACCTCAAAAATGCTTTTGTTGCATTATTTAAAATAGTTATAAATGTCAGCTTGCTGCTAGTGGTACTACTTCCTCTAAGAGTGGCATTTACAAGATAATATTTACTAAAGTTCATGTAACTATTTCTATGAAACCTTAGGCAAGCCTCCTTTTAGAAAAATGTATGTGTCCCTTTAACAGAGATATTGTAGCTGTTATTAGTGTAACTTTTAGTTTTGTAGTTCTTACATAATAGGCTTGAAATATTATAACCTGAGGATATCTTAAATACATATTTCAGATTTTATGAGTGATATGAATGCTCCATAAGGAATTACTTTAATTAAACTTACTTGACAAACTACCAAAGTCACTGCAAGTGTTCATGAGGCATCCCATTAAACATTCAAAAAGGTCATTTGTTTAAAGAATTTTAATTTTGTTTTTATATTGAAAAATGCTCAAGGCATATTTTATACATTATATTTCCCTATTTTTTTATTCATGGACAAAATAATTTTAATGAGTTAAATTACCATTGCTGTTATTGTATACATCGGAGATAAGATGTATCGCTGGTCAAATAAATATATCTTCAAATGATTGTCATTTTACTTATGAAGACAACATTCAAAATCCTTTCTTCTGGCTTTTAAAATATACATACTCAAAGAGTTATTTTTATATTCTTGATACCAATGTCTGTTAGCCTATTCTGGCTGTCGTAACAAAATGCCGTAGAGTGGGTGGCTCATTACAAACAGTAATTTATTGCTCCGACTTCTGGAGACTGAGAAGTCCAGGATCAAGATGTTAGCAGATTCTGCGTGTAGTGAAAGTGCATTGTCTGATTCATAAATGCCATCTTCTCATGATGGGAGGGAGCTATCTGGTTCTCTACAGTTTATTTGATAAGGGTACTAATCTAATTCATTAGGATGTCAACCTCACAATCTGATAATATTCTAAAGCTCCAAACTTTGTGTGTGTGTGTGTGTGTGTGTGTGTGTGTGTGTGTGTGTGTGTGTATACCAGGGATCAAACTCGTGAGTTTGCAATTTCAAGGTGGGTGGTGGTACCACTAAGCTAAATCCCCAGCCTGGCCCCACATTTAAATATTATATGTCCAAGGATGAGGATTTCAATTTATGAATTTTGGGGAAGACTGGAACATTTAGAACCTAGAACTTGATTTCAATTCAACTTAATATATTTTTGCATTTTCCTTGAGATATTCTCTTTGAAATGATCTTTTTAAAATCTGTTGTTTTGTTTCAAAGTGTATGGAAATATTTCTGTTATCTACTCATTATTGATTTCTACTTGGATTTGGTTGTAATCAAAGATAACTTTCTGAATGATTTTAATTCTGCCCCATTTATTGAAGTTTGCTTTAAAATCCACATTGTGCTATTTTTACTGTATGTCCCATAATTTCTGCTGTTGTTGCGTGGAGTGTTTTATAAATGTTAATTAGATCCTGTCATATGACAGTGTTAATTTTTCTATATACTTAGATTTGTGCCTACTTGATCTCTTTATTGTTAAGAGTGCCCACAAAATATCAGTATGAAATAGAAACTCTTCAGACTTCACATTCATTCAAAGATTATTATGGGTTTAAACTTAAATTTTCAAAGTCACATATAGGGGCCAGGGATTTAGCTGAGTGGTGCCATGCATGCCTAGCAAGGGCAATGTCCTGAGTTCCATCCCCACTACAAAAAAATGTATATATGTTTTAGCCATCCATAGCATAACATAAAAGATGTATTTGAAATATTTGGTATGTTTCATGTATCTTTCAGGCTTTAACCACAAAAAAGGAGCCCAGTAGATTTATATTTAAATTTATTATGTAGTATTCCTAGATGGTGAAGGCTGCTTAGACAAATTCTAATTCTCAAAGTACCCCATCAGAAAGAGAAGACTAGAATGCTCTGGTCCAGGAGAACTTGTTCTTTATGGATGCTTCAGCTCTGCTCTTAAAGGCTGCTCCCTGGTCGAATCAGGTCAATCAACATTACCTAGAATAATCTTCTTTTCTGACAGTCAATGGCTTATGCACTTTATCTGCATATGGAAACATCTCTGTAACACTTACATTAGTGTATGATTGAATAAATGGAGGTTGTAACCTAGTTTAGTTAACATATAAAATTGACTAGCACACTTAGCTTCATTGATCAAACAAATTAAGCCTCCTTGAAATCTTCTCTCAAAGAACCCTTTCCAGCAAGGTTTTCTCCACCTGAGAATTGGACCAACTCTCACCCAATACTCAATTTCCTTTCCTTTATACATTTATATTGTCTTAGCATGAATTGTTATCTTTTACCATCTACACTTTAGTTGTTTGTTTATATCTTCCTCTAGAAAGTAAGCATCATGAGAGCAGCTATTTTTGTTTGCTTGGGTCCTTAGTGCCATCTAGACTGGAGTCTAGGATAAAATAAACTCATTAAATATGCTCTAAATGAATGAACAGAATGAACTGAATTTTCCTAAGCTCCACAACATTTTGTGAATGTAAACAGAAAATGGATAAAAGAATGTAATGACATACAATTAATTAAATATTAAATAAAACAGCATATACAAATCCAATTCTCCTCTGAAAAGGACTAGTGTCTCAACATTTTAATTAAAAACAGAGATATCAGTTTAGCATTAAAGTTTAGAATTATTTCTGTCAAGTCTAAGAATAGGAGCGTGTCACATCAAAAAATACCAAAGCTATTTAATGTTCTGAATAAAATCATTTATACTTCAAAATGCAAACAAAATATTGTTCAAAACTGTCTATAACATTGATTATAAAAACAAAAACAATAACCCAAATGTTTATCAAGATAGACCAGTTAAAATATGTTACACCTCTTACAAAAATAAACATGCAATTTAAATATATTTGATTGTTAATAAATTTCCTAGAAAAACGTTTTAAAATGTTAATAATGTCTGCCTCTCAAGTGTGACATGAGGTGTCGTTACACTTTCACTAATCTTTTCTCTCTTTTCACCTTTAAGTACTCATTTCCAAAGTGCATTTATTTCTTTATGATTAAAAAGTAGGTTACATTAAATAAATAAAATATGCATATGCTTTTACACAGCAATTTTACTTCTAGTAATTTATCCTAAAGAAATGATTAAGGATGTGCATTATGATTTATGCATATAATGTTCAATGCAGCATTGTTTAGTACAATAAAAATGGAAAATAACCAATCCTGCAACATAAGAGTATGGTAAAATAAATTACCATACATCTAGTTTGTGAATGGCATGTACTCATTAAAATAATACCATGGAACTGTTCTCTAAATAATCTATCGGCCTTTATTAGCAAGTATTAAAATGAGAAGGAAGTGTTACAAATTAGTATATACTTTAAGTTTACATTTTGGTTAAGGATGTGCGCATATTTACAGATGGCTGTATGTCAAATTCTGAATTAGTTTTCTATTTAGTTGGTTTATTGATTTTTTAAATATTTTAACATATTTTATGCTTTTTATTAAAATTTTGCAATAATATACATTACTCTTACAGACCAAAATGTGTTACAAAAATTATCTTATTTATAAGCATGAGCAATGTTATTTCATGAGATCATAAAAGGCCCACCAGTTTTAGTTGGGGAAGTTGGCCTGAGGAAAGCCTCTAATTTCAAATGGCATCACAAGGATTTTGTAAGAATAATTCTTTCTTAATGTTTTGTCAATTCACTTAACTGCAAAATAAAATTAATCATAATGATCACAATTTGCCAAATGACAACTAATCATTTTTATATATTATTCCAGTATCTGCCTTTAAACATATACACTTTGGAGACATTGATTTGTAGTATCATAAAGACTAAAAAACTAGCTCAAATGTATACGGCTAGTAAAGGGTACTACTGGAATCCAGCCACATATTTTGAACCCAAACTCAGTATGCTATCTTCTATCATCTATCTTAGGATATTTTACTGCTTATGTTAAATAGACCTGTTGTTCAGTTGTGCTCTCCACACTGGCACAGTTGAAGGAATGAGGGCAGGTAATGAAGATGTGTACCAGGTAAGTGGGAATACAAACACTGGACAACTGTAGAAAATATGGAGTTAGATGAGAGATGAATAGAGAGAGGAGTTTGGGCAAAATTTCTAGTATTTAAAGAGTGACTAATAGTTTTGATTCTTCTCAAAATGATCTGTTTAATTCCCTTTCCTCCAGGTGGCAAATTTGAGAAGGACAGTCAGGTCTTAATTTGAGAAAATCAATTATTGTTAAATGTCAGCCCTCTGTTGGTTATATAATGGTAAAGAGACTAGAAATGATATGTTATAAGGACACCCTGTTTCCCAACTCACAGTAATTTGATAGACATCTGAAAAAATCTTATGAGTACATGAGCAGCACCTGGGCAACATAGAAGAGGTGGCTGGGCCCACAAAATTAGAATCAGCGTTGTGCTGGTGTAGCAGCACTGAGGAAATATCTAGACTGTAAATCAGCAGGAGCAGGCCCACAAGAGGCTCAGAGGTTGCATGAACGACAGCAGGAGTCGATGTCAGGAGGCCAGGGCAACTCAACTTGTCATCAGAAGCAGAGGAAAAGGAAACTGGGAGCTAGCTGGCAGATGAGTTTATTCACCAACTGACTCTCAGTGTAAATCCCCTCCCATGGAAAATAGTTGAAGCCATCAGTTTTGACAGAACTGTCCAAGGTCATGATATCAGCTATACAAAACATGAGAACATAAGCTAAAATAGTTTCCCTTAAGTAAATATCATACATGACTTTGTATTCATTTTAATATAAATTTTAATGCTTTTGAAATTTTATTATTATCACATGATCTCTGTCCTAATGAAGTTTAGAAAATCTGTTTAAAATAATGTTTTGTAAATTTAAAATTTCACAAGTTTGGATCACTTTGTGGCCCATAGAATCATCTGTGGTTTATTTTATCCGTAATAACTGAAACTGTTTGAAGTTGTTGATTAAAGATAATATCAACCTCTCCTCTTTTACCGGTGTAATTACTTAGTTCTTGATTTTAACCAAGAGGTTCCCCAAATTTCTTTCTTGTTATTACTTCTGTTCTTTCTCTCTGCTCTTGTTCACTTATCTCTTTCATTCTCTGAGCAAGATTTTCTGGGAAAGATCAAAAAAGAATCATTGCTATCCTTGAATTGAGAGGAGAAAACAACAGTGCATTAGCAATGATTAATATGTACTTAATATATATTCATATATAGAGAGTAATAAGAAATCGTGTTATACCTAAACACTATGAGCTACTAGTCATCTACAACCAGTATTGGAAGTTACCTTTAGAAGGTACGAAGATGTACATATATGTATTTTGGATGCAGTAGGATTAAAACCACACAACATGATGAACCCACCAAAAATCAAGTATAGATCGGGGAAAAGGTCCACAGCTACAGCCTCAGAAATCTAGCAAGAAAGACTAAACATGAAAGGAAAGATGGGAGAAGAACTAATGGAAAGAGGGGTCTGGTGTTTTAGGAAGGAGACAGTGATTGAGTTCCATCTTTTGTCACAATTGAAAACAAGACAAAGATGTGAAATGATCATCATATGTAACGATACTGATGAACTTGACTAAATATTTTCCTTAACAAGCACGCGGGGAAACAAACACAAAGCACAGATTGAGGGGTTCAAGTGAAAATAGAAGAGGCAAGACCAGAAAGCATTTTTGTAGTATTTGTTGTTAATTGTAATATATAACTCAAATATTAATTGGAGATAAAAGTGTTATAAAACAAGAGTTGTTTTCAGATAAATCAGCAGCATCGATGTATGCTAGTAACAATGATCCGACCGACAAATATGAGAATGATCTGAAAAGATGAGGGAAAGAATTGCAGTGTCCTAGACTAGAGGCCAATGTCTAAGGCACAAGCTGGAAGTTGGACTTAGTGAGAGCATAGATAGCTCATCTAGTGATCAAAGGAGATGGTGGAGAAAAGGCAAAGAATATTGGCATAGATTTTCTATCTTAGTAGAAATCTTGGTAGAAGTTCTCACAATTTCTACTTTTTTCAATGAATTACAAATTAAGGTCTGTAAGGACAATGGAGAAAACTAAACAGCTGGATGCGGTGGAAGAATTGAGGAGAAAGAGGATGTGAAATATTTAGGAGAGTAAGAGTGGAAAGTGATTTGGGAAGTACATAGAGATTGCTAAGCAGCTTGAGGGGCCTCTTGAGATAAATTCTTATGAATATAAAGTGAGATGTGTGTTTATGTTGTATGTACTAGGGCAAGCACAGAGCAAGAAGAGTTGTACTTAACGAAGGCTGTGGTTTAGTTGTGAGAGTAAAACCCAGTAAGAGAGGGACAAGGGAGTTGGCAATGTATGCAAAGGAGTAATTATTGTAATTGACCATGGCATGAAAGCTAGGTTAGGAGGAAAGGGTGCATCAATAAGAAGCAGTGAAATTTAATGGCTAAAAACACCAAAGGCTTTCTTAAAGGATTGCATGAAATGGTGCAATAGAGAATGAACTAAAAAAGCAGAGTAGCGGTGATGTAGTCAACAGAAAATGTACGTGAACTTACTGAAAATCAGAGACGATAATGAAGTGTTTTTATTTCTCTCACTGGATAAATCTAGCCACAGAAGAATCTTTCTTTTCACAATACTTGCATCCAAGGTATTTTTACATCAGTAAAATCCCTTTGTTAGGCTTCTGAATACAGTATTTTGAGAGCAGAAATTTCATAAAATAACCTGAGAAGATTCAAATGCTTAAGACAGAGCACCATATGCTTGAACTATGTAAACAAGCAAACAAATAGCCAATACACTGATACATCTTTTCTTACCTATGACTGTGTGTGTGTGTACTTAGGCTTTCCTCTACAGAGGAATTTGCATTTTGTTAATCTGACATTTAAAAATTTCCTTTACTGCCGAATTGTGACTTGATATAGCTAATTCAATTACGTCAAAGGTATGCAGGGGATCAAAACGAATATAAATTTTTAAATTTTTAAAAATAACTACAGGCGATCACCCGGCGGCGTGCGCGCGAGCTCCCGGCCTGCGCGGGAG
>NW_022900950.1:4101752-4191217 GCF_012274545.1 Fukomys damarensis | reverse complement strand
GGGGTGAAGGGAGGGCAGAGGTAAGGGGAAAAAAATGAGAATCAAGACTTGCCATGTAAAGGTACATGATCCCAACAATGAATGTAACTGTACTGTATCCCTAAATGTACCAATAAACTCAATAAAAAAAATAAAAAATAAAAAATAAATAAAATAAATAAATAACTACAGTAGGCCGGGGATTTTTTTAAAATTCACTTAATTGACGCATTTAAAGTATACAATATAATGACATGCATCATTGAAAATTTTCACCTTTACATAATCAACCTTGGTTCTTATTTTTCCCCATTCCCCTGCCCTCCCTTTAACCCCTTACCCCTCCCTATCTACAAAGACTTCGTTTCCATTTTTTCTTTTTTTTTAAACCGGGGATTGAACTCGGTTCCTTGGGCTTGCAAGGCAGGCACCGAACCGCTGAGCTAAATCCCAGGCCCGTTTCAATTTTTTCTTTTTCTCATATAATTCCATCCCCTTCTTTCTTTTCCCCTCCCCTCCTTCTTCCCTTTTCCCTTTGCACCTTTTCTCCCTATTTCACATTAGCTATTATATTTTAGTCCTTATTTACACTTTGGTTCCACCACCTGCCTTGCAAGGGCAAGGTCCTTGATAGTACACATTGCATTGTCTTTATTTGAATTCAGGAGACTACCTTCTCCACTTCACATTTTCCCTGTTTCAACAAAAATGTATGAGTAGTATAGATCAAAAACTGGAATGGCTTAAAACACAGATATACAGTGGACTATATATTTTTTCAGGACTGATGGAGCACACACCTGCTTCGTCTGTTACAGATTTCTGAATTTTTTGTCCATAATAATAAACTTATCAAAATCAAAATACCATAAGTATGAAAATGATAAGATAGGTTCCTATATTATAAACTGCAAAAACAAGAAATGGCAGAGGAAAACTTAGTAGCTATTTTCAATGCATGTTTATTGACCAACCTATGTGCACAAGAGTAATCTAAAAGTGCAGAGGCTTTGAAGTCATAGGAGGAGTAAAACAAAACTCAATATTTATTAATACAGAAGAAAATTATGTTCACTGAATAGAAGTAAGAGGATATGGGGAATCCTTAAATGAACTGAAGGATTCAGGCATCCACCAATAGTGTGAGGGAAGAAGGGTAATAGGATTCGGTATCTTGGATACTGAAAGCCTAGAGGCTGTATTTGGGACTTGGTGATGAGATGTTCTCTCTGGCAGGAGGACGAGACTTTCAAAATCACAGGAAATCAAATTGGATAGGTAGGTGGAACAGTATGTATGTACAAAAATCAGCAGTCCTCAGTATCATCCAGAAACCACTGGGGGTCTCTGACATTTTTCTCAGGGTCTCTGCAAGGAAAAACAATTCATAATAATATTAAGATGTCATTTGTCTTTCTTAATCTCACTCTTTCATGTGTATGCAGTGGAGTTTTCTAAAAGATATATGATGTGTGACATCTCAGCTGACTGAATACACAGCCTTTGTAGAGCAACAGCTGCTGTCTAGAAATCCAGGCATTTAAGAGGTCTGTAAGGGGACTATAGAACAATGCGACTCTCCTCATTTTTGTTTGGGAAATATCATTATATTTTTATGAAATCATTTTTGCTTACATGTTAAAATTTTAAATTTATTTAAACTGTTCTAAATTTTTGCTTTAATCCTTACTGTGATAAAATATGTGAAATTAATTTATAGTAACAAAAACACTTTTGGATTTTAAATTATTTCAAAGTGAATAACAGTATCCTAATACCAAATGTGTGAGATACATTGGTATAGATTAATTTTGGCTTCCTACCGACTGAAAAGATAGGAGGAGGAGAAAGTAGCCCCAGGAAATTTTTGGAAATGAGGGATGATGGTCAAAATTTGAGCTTTACCACGTGTATTTGCCATTTTCATTAAAAGAAGCTGTCTTTAGCATTTATAAATTTAATTATTTAGCTTTTGTAACTGATTTTCCTTCCATGTTATAGAGCACTTGGCATTTAAATCATGTATTTCTCATGTCTTCAAAACCTTCAAAAAACTTTGCCCTCTCTTTTTCTATTTTGCTCTCGCATATACGCCCCATGCAGGAATGTACAGCACTGCCATTGTTCAACAAATGATGAAGATCAAGAAATTTCACCTTTCTGGCACTGAGGGGAAAGACCTGAGGCTCTTCCCGAAGATTTCGCCCAAGTGCCAAGGGACAGGTGTGCACAACCCTTTTGTGTTTCACTTTTGCTCCCTCCTGGTCATGTCCTCTCTCAGTCCCTCACTTCTGCTTCCCAGGGTGACATTTATGAACACAATTTTGCAAAGGACATTTTGCTTCAATCCCTGCTTTAGGGGAAAGCCATGCTAAGACCATCATATTCACCAAACTTTTACCTTAGAAATTTAGAAATTCTCCTGGCACTCTAGTGTAAATCAATCCTTTCCCCATTAGTGAAAACTGAGTCAGTGCCATGGAAAGATACATTTGTAGCATTGAGAGACACAAATATGAAACGCATCTCTGACAAAGAAATACTCTCATATACATTTGGCTTCAATGTTTTAAATGAAGAACAAATAATATTTTAATAACAGAGTAGCTCAGATGAAAATAAATTCATCAATTGAAATGTCTCTAATGGATATTACTACACCACTAATATATAATAATGTACTCAACCAGAAAAATAAAATATTTTCAATGTTTATTTCTTCAAATAAGGCAGGCAAAGCAAGACAATGTAATATGTGATCGCTATACGGAATCTGACAAAGTTGATATTACAGAAGCTGAGACCAGAATGGTGTGGACCAGAAGTTAGGCAAAATGTTCTTCATATTAAATCTGAAGAGTAATGGTGGAGAATATAATTCAACATTTTCAGCCTTAAAATTTTGAATGCCTTTTGTATACCTAGCAGAAACATTTCTTGTATGCACTCAATTTTGTTCCTTCTCCATTAGTACTATGTAGTGACATACACTGTTCATTGTCAACTTTTAGCCCCTGGAAGAAAACTTTCCTTGCAAGATTTCCACCCAGGGTCCAATCCAGAAGTGAATGTGCTGAACATACTTAGAAGAAATAAAACTGTCCTGGTTGTTATTAATAAGTGACAGACTATGACCCCCTTATATAGTACATCCTGCTCAGTAATTATTAAATAACTGTGGAAGGAAATTTGTTGCCCTTTTAGTAACTTACCTCACTCATGGTTTTGGCCCTATGGTCAACACTCACATAATATTAAATAGAATCGCCATTTCCCTAAGAATTGTTATTCCCTTTACTATTCTACTTATTCATTACATATAAATCTGACTACATAATGTGTGAAATATGCAATTACATGAAACATAACAGAAAATTAGCCTCAAATTTGTCATTTCTAATTATCTTCAAGTGTCAATGTCCCTTGAAATATTCTTTCTTGTAAGCATAGATTTCATAGGTTCTGTGGTAAATTTCAAACCATGAGAAATAGCTCCAATAATATCACTTCTAAAAGCCTCCTTCACTGTGTCTACCTCACTACCACAGGTAAATCTAAATAGTTCTCATCTTTAGCATGTTAAGTTTCACCATGTTTTTTATACATATGACTCACACACTAGTTGGTCATTTTAAGTACTTCAAGGGCAGACTTCATGCCAGGTACACTTTGCATGCCCAGAACATAAAACGTAGCAACTGCTGTTGAATTAATAAATGGAGGAAATGATATATTGATCAATAAATGAAGGACTGCATCAGTGACAGGACAAATAAATAGATAATTGAAGCAAATAAATTTGGTAGTGTACCAGAGTCAGAATTCCAAAAATACAATGGAAAAGTCAAGAGAAAGTAAAGGCATTTTTTTTCTTTTTTCTTCTAGTTCCCATTCTCTAATTTAGTCGAAATAAAAAGAGATTTTTCACTGAGCTAATTTTTCTATTTTAATGTTCTTTCTGGCTTTAATTAAATATCCTCCCGAAGCTTGTCTTTTGCCTTCTCTCTCAGAAGTGAGGCAGTGAGTGCTCAACTCACAGGCTTCACGAATATTTCACAGCTCTATTTTTAATGCTTGCAGTAGAGTTGGAGACACACGTTAGTTTTTTTAAAGTCTTATTATTGTTAATTCCAACAAACTGTTACAGAAAAAGAATTGTTCTGATCAGAATTATCCTAATTAATTTTATAGAATCAGAGATTTGCTATCACTGCAGCTTCGTGTACTTGAGTGATGTGTCATTTTGTGCAAGATAATAAATCTGTACCTTTATACTTTAATACATTCATCAGCAGTGAGCCCTACTTTAGATGCCAAGAATGTCGAACTTCAAAGTGAGCATGTTTTGGATAGCAGGAAGATTGTAGTAGCTTGATGAACCCTGTGTTTAGGAGGGATGTGAACTTTGTATGTCGATCTTTGTCCTTTGTTTCTTCCAATAAGGTTGACTACTTGGGTATCCTTGGCCTGGCATGAGATCAGCTACTGTCCATGACAGCTTTGGTTAAGTTTACTTCTTTTTAATTGGACTGAAAAATCTACTTTTGGCTATTTTTCCGGAAACTTCACTTTCCCAGAGCTTTTGAAATCATCAATCTTACATATGTATCACTTGGAGAGCTAGCTTGACAGTTATGATGGGCCATTATAGTAGCTTAAGTTTCATTTTTGGAAGACTTCGTTTGACATTTCAGACTTATTATGCTATCTTGAAAGTTTGGGCTCCATAAAGCTTTCTTTTTGATCTGGAGTCATCATTAGTTAATGCAATGATCCACAGCCTCCCCCTGGTGTGAATGTTAACTTGAAAATCTTGTGAAGTACCATTCTTTGTGGGCTTTCTTCATTAATAATTATATTGGGCAGTTGGAGAACAGTCTGTACATATAGAAACCTTTCCAATATAATTTCACTAATTATTAAGATGAGTAATTAGAAATTTCAGTTATTTTTGATGAAGTATAAATAAAAAAGTTATGATTAAAGTGACACTTCTTTTTTGTAAAAATTAGAAAGAGGAAAAAGAATGCCAACTAAAGGTTACTGGTTTTATTTTTTCCCCTCTTTTGCTGCCACCAAAAAAAACCTCTCAATATTGTATTAAGTCAAAACAGAAAGTGACTATAATTAATACTACTATAAAAATTCACTTATAGGTTTAGTTTGCTTTCAGCAGAGCTTCTGTAAAATATATATTTTGAAAAGACAGAACAATTAGGCAAAGGGTCATTTTATAACAATGCTTACACAAATAGTATTTCTGTAAAATTTTTTTTTAAGCTTTGCTTTAATATTTTAAAAAGACCAATGGTTCACAAAAATTATTTATACATTTGCAAGGGCACAAGGTGTTAAATATATCATCTGATATAGAAAATATATGTTATATACTTCAACTTTAAGTCATTATTATTAAGAAATGATTTTTCATACTTGTTTACTTCTAAGCAAGAGAAGTAACTGTGAATTTAGACATTCTGCCATAATGCAGTAATTGTTAACTTTTTTTTTTTATTTGTGAAACTGTAAGCACTCAAAGAAAAAATATTTAACTGAAAGGAACGTGCTGATTTTGTTAGCTGCTGGGCAGATAATTTTAGGTGGAACCATCAGTGCTCATGGGGAAGCATTGTGCTCCCCTAAATGACTACTAACATTCATTCAAGTGGTACTTTTGTTTCACATTAAACCCCAACAGAGAAATCCACAAGGATGCAGCCAAAATCACTGGATCACTCTCACTCATTCATCCAGGTGCCTTGGATTAAACTTTGCTTGTTATAGTACTAAGTTCTCTACACAGCAGGTGTTCCCATGCACATGTATTTAGCACACAGTCTATAAAGAAGCACCTTCTCCACTGAAGGGTCCTGAGAAATGCGCCTACCTCTATATTTCAAAGGGAGGCTTTTCTATATGAATATGTAAATTTTCCTCCAAATAACTCTCTTTGTTCGGGGACACATACAGTTTCAGGAGTTATCTGCAGTGCTCTCCTTACTTGGCCAAGTAAGCTTTCTTCAATCTTTTATCTTCAGTTGTACTCACCAAAGGGAAAACCTACTGTTTTTAGTTACAATTTGGGCTGATAGAATAGGAGGATGATTTCCTTAAGGTCTCTGATTATTTTCTACATCGCTGCTTTTCTTATGGTGGTCTCTTTGGGACGCTAGAAATCTCTTCTGTTTCCTTCAAATACTCTGAAATCACAGAATACCTCCGGAATTTCTTCCATGTACTATCCAAATAATTGTTATTCTACTCACCAATCTATAATGACACTTGATTCCCTTCATAAGGATAATTAATTTCCACCAATCCCAAATTGATCAATGCATGATATCCTCAGTTGGACTTCATTATCTCTTTACAGTAAGTTAATTCTTAATCAGAACTTCCCTTAGCAACTTTGGACAGATTTGCCTTATGAATTTTGAATATTTTATTTATTTATGTATTCCTATTTGGGGTTGTGGATGTCTTGAGTCTAAACAATGACACAAAGCTGCAGTGAAAAAATAATATGTCCCAGAATTTTCTCTTCTCAGTGTCCAGTAGAATGCTATTTGGCTGGAGACATTTGCAACACAGTACAATAATGTTTACTAGCAAGAAGGGTAAGTTGGGCTGCTGTACCAGCTCCTCTGGACTGAAAATATGTGATAACCTTCAGTGGTACATCTGCAATGTGTGTATACAGACACATAGGTTTCTTAGCAGTGCACTGCAATAAACATGTATAGATTGTAAAAGTCTTCTTATTGATGTACAGAAATATAAAAAGCAGAGATATATAAATTGAAATTAATCTAGTTGTATGTGTAATACCCATCAAATGTGCAGAGCTCAAAGGAATTGAAACGATAGGAAAATGGCACAGCTCTTCCTCCCCTTCTGTTCTCAAATGCAATTTTATATGTGCTAATTAACTACTGGGGGACTACACTTCTAGTTCCCTTTGATCATGTGAGCTGAGAAGGAGATTTACAGAAATACATTGATATTAACAGAATCCCATTACAGCAAAACAATATGTGTGACTGCATGAGATTACTATAAAAGGATTTTATTTCCATTGTTGTCAGAGGCAGCATCTTTGTACTGGCTTTAAACTGTAAAAGTGGCTTTAAAATATGTAGTCAATAATGTGTATTACAGACACCAACTATCAATGTCATTTCTGTTTAATTTAGTAAATTTCCGTTTAAATTAACTGTAGGAGAAATCATAAGATTTGATTGTGTACAAAATTTAATGGAATGAGAATCTCCCAGCTAAGGGTACAAAAACATATTCTGGTGAAACTTCTGAGTATGCTAGGATTTTTTTTTCCTCTCATACAAAACTCTGTTAAAGACATGTCATTCTGTTCTAGTCCTCAATTCTGATTTCAAATATTTACATTCACATGTGTAAGCTGTACTTCTAAGCAAAACAAAAATTCTGGCTTTCATGAAATATTCCTTTTACACTTGTTCTGTTAACCGAACATCTCTGCTTTGTGGGGAATCCTTTGGTCGCCAACACAGGGTAAGTGAGCCATTCGTTAACTATTAGGAACCCCATCTTCCTGGCCATATTTAGGGCTAAGAAGTGAAGGCATGCCACACAACAGGGCCTTCCCTTGCGTGTTGTTTGCACAGATAGGAATAAGACTTCTGTTTGCATTAGGAGAATTGGTATAACAATAATGGAAGCCTGAAGCTACCACTGACCACTGTCCTGAGTTCTTTGCTGTAACATGGGAGGGCAAAGCCTGAGAAGGAAGCTAGCTATGAGGAAAACAGCAGAAACAATCAGCAATTAGAGGCATATCCTTATGATGTAAAAACCCCCAAATCCTGTGGTGTCTAAATAACACTTACTACTTGGGAAGCTTTCCTCCTTCTAGCAGCTATGTGAAATGATTTATTTCCTTTTCCTTTTAGTAGTTGAGTGAGTTTTTATAGATTGCAACCGAAATATTTGTCACTAACATACACACACCCATTCGACACTTGATATGATGGACACATGTGTTGGTACAGCTAATCTTGGAAGTGTTGGAAGTGAACTTTAAAAAGAAGAAAATGTCCTTGACTTTTATCTGTGGGCAGTGAAGGATATCTTAAAAGTAGGTAAATAAAAGATGCACTGTTAACCAAATCAAGTGTAGGGTTTCCTGGAAGAAACATACAATCCGAATTCTGTATATCTCATCTCCAGTTGTGATGCTAAATTGAGTCCTGACCAAATTTCAATTACATATTTTTATTGTTGACTCTATAGTCCACCTTTAGCCAGTTTCACCATATCTCATTGCTTCTTATCACATACTCAGTTTAAAAAATAAAGAAGAAAAAGCAGCAAGTAAATATATGAAAAAATGTTCCACATCACTGGTCATTTGAGAGATGCAGATGAAAACAGCACTGAGATTTCACCTCACCCCACAAAGAATGGCTGCAATCAAGAAATCACACAATAACAAATGTTGGCAGGGTTGTGGGGAGAAAGGAACCCTTCTCCATTGTTGGTGGGAGTGCAGACTGGTGCAACCACTATGGAAATCAATATGGAGATACCTCAAAGAGCTTGGACTGGAGGTTCCATTTGACCCAGCCATCCCTCTGCTGGGTATCTTTCCAAAAGAATTAAAAGAATCATATTACAGTGATGTATGCACACCTATGTTTATAGCAGCACAGTTTGGAATAGATAAAACTTGGAAATAGCTCATTTGCCCATCAGTTGGAAACTAGAGAAAGAAGATGTGGTTTTTCTATAAGAAGGAATATACTCAGCCATAAAGAATGAGAAATTAGATTCATTCATAGGAAAATGGATACATATTGAGGATATATTCCTAAGTGAAATAAATAAGTCACACATGTATAAATACCAAATAGTTTCTCTGGTGTGAATAAACTATAATAGTACATAAGATCCTAATGAGATAATTGACAATGTGAAATAGGAAGAAAAGGGCCAAAGGTGTATGGAAAGTGGGAAGGGTAGGGGAAAGGTAATAAGGGAAAGGAAACAAATAGGAGAAAATGAAAATGTGAAAATAAAATGTTTGTAAATGGGGAAGGGAGGAGGGGGTGAAGGGAGGGCAGGGACAAGGGGAAAAATTAGAACCAAGACCTGTCATGTAAAGGTTACAAGATCCCAATAATGAATGTAACAGTACTGTATACATAAAAGGTACCAATAAACTCAATGAGAAAAAAATAATAAATGAGTCGCATTGAACTAATATGTGTGGTTTCCTCCCAGTTCTCAAATTGATATAAATGTACTCCATAAATTACTGTAGCTAGAATTCCTTTGAGTGTCACCTGACTATCCAAACAACCACATATGACTCCCTCATTGTGACTTCATGTTGGATGTTAGGTTTTGGGTCCTGGATGACTGTAGAAAATGTTAGGAGGAATTCAGGGGCTCCCTCTCAGTCTCACATTTAAACATGTGGTAAACATGCACAAATGCATATCTTCTCCTATTTAAAGAAAATATTATTGTATTTTTATTTCTCGTTCATAAAATCAGAGAAAATAATTTGTCATCACAGTGGAAGAAGAAGCAAGTTTATAGTCCAATTAAAAGGTGGAATCCATTAGGTGCACAGCAGAAGATTGAACGATGCTCTGATTTCAAAAAGAAACAAACAAACAAAAAAACTATTTAGTATAGTAGTGTTCTTAAGACTCCACCTGTATCTACCAGTTCTTGACATTTTGCTGCCTGCTTGAAATGCTTCTAACTACCTGCTTCTGGCTTTCAAATTTGGTTAGTGAAGCCTTTCTCTCCTATGTTCAAGGCAGGCAGCCAAAAGTTCAGGAGAATTAATGTCCCCAACCCCAGTATTCTCAGGCAGTGACTCACAGAATTTGTCATATGAATTTGCTAACTTCCTCAAACTACAGGTGGGAAACAATGTGAAGCATGTATTCTGTATATTGTTTCACATAGTTCTTCATAAATATTAATTTCCAATTTTCAACAGTGGTGACTTGATTGACAACATAAATTTTATTGTCTCCTGACACCCCAATTTAAATCTGGCATTTTTGTGTTGCTTGTCCCAGGACCTGCTTCTTTTGGATCCCAAAGAGAAATAATTACTAATGTTATCTTAGACCTCATCCCTTTTATGATAAAGATGACCACGAAAATATTTGACACTCTTGACATGGAGAGGTGCGAGCAAAGATTCTTCAGAGTCTGAATCAAGGTACTCAATACTGTTATTATTTAACCAAACAGCATTTGTTTATATGAGCCATTATTTCCTGTTTCTTTGTCAAACTTTCCATTTACATCTTAGTCCTCTCTGGAAACTCTCTTTTTCTTTTCTCAGAGTAAAATATATAATATATAAAACATTTAATGTATAGCAATAATAGCTATAGTAGTAGTATATTAGTAGCTAACAGCATAACATTTAATATATATTCTGGTAAGGACTGATTTGCAGTCATGCTACATAATATTTATTTTTCTGGCATGGACTTACTTTCAGCTACTGTTTTCTTAAGAAATGTTAACCTGGACCTAAAATTTAATTAATGACTTGCAATACAAATTTAAGTTTCTAGTTATAGTAGTTCAGTATTTTAGTTCTTCTTGTCATCTATTTCAATATTGATATTAATATGTATTTATTTTTTTCAATAAAAGTTTTATATGTAATTATGCTTAGCAACAACTTTTTCTGGTATAGTCTTTATTTCATTAAAGTGTGTCTAGATACAGATTTCTTTTTTATTCATTCTGTTTGGTATTCACTAAGACATAAATACAAGAAATCAAGACTACTCAATGGAAGAAAATTTTCAAGGAATATATATTTCATATTCTCTCTTTTACTCTCTATATTTTCTTTCACATAGTTAGTAATATCTTGTTCTATTTTACTCATTCTTTCATGCCCCTAAGACAACTTTCTTTGTATTGTATCTCTTTAATTCTCTCTAGTTCATTCTTAGTATTTTATTCAGCTCTTGTTTCCAGTTTTCTCCTTTTCAAAAGATGTATCTAATCTGCCATTAACTCTTTCATCACATTATCCCATGCTGTATTTTCTTTTATGTCTTAAAATTCTCATTGGTTTAATTCAAATTCTGTTTTATTTTTCATAGCATCGAGTTTTCCGCTTGTGGTTTCAATTCCATACTGCATTATTCCAGACATTTATTTATACATAGTTAGGTTTATGTCATAATTTAGTCATCTAACAATTCCATTTAATTGTGCTATTGCTGTCTCTGCTGATTCTTATTCAGCACAGTTTTTGTTCAATTTGGGTGGTGAGTCATCTTTCAGTGAGCTTTCTTCAGTGAGAACCCTACTCGCAGACTAGATTATGAGTGTTTTGTCCTAGACAGCATTTGTGTTTATATCTTCCAATGCCCAAGGCAACAAAAGAGAAGCTAGTTTTTAGCCTCAGATGTCCGTGACCCATCTAATACTACAAGTAGAAACCATGAAGCTTCATGAACACAAGAATTTGTTACAAATACTTAGAAGTACCACCTCCACTGCTCAAGAACCCTTGATTTGACAAGGATATTTAGTTCTAGGTTTGTGCAGTCCCATCTAACACTCTAGCCTTGGGCCCTTTTCATATGAGAATGAAGAAAATCAACCACTCAATGATCCATGTCAGGAAACACCTGTGGCTTCAGATCCCACTTCTCATATATGTCGTTATCTTGTTCGTACTCGCTGGCTTCTTGGGATTTTCCTCATTTCCTTTTCAAGGCATGTATTTTAAAGTACTTAATTGTACTTTTACTCAATATTTTTGAATAATTTAAAGCCAAAAAGTTTCATATTATTTATTATGTTATTACACATAAAATTTTAATTTGTGAACAGTCCAAAACAGTGAACATCATTGATTTCATATTGTTTAATGGTTGCCTATATTTCTGGTTGACTGTATATCTGTAAGTGGGCATCTCCCTAATTTTTCACTCTGTTTAATAAATGCCATGTACTTGTATCTGCAGCTAGTTGACCAGTCACCGAATACTTCAATAGAATCTGTACACTATTCCCATAAAAGAACTATTCTCAGTGTCCAGACTGTAAATTGACAACTCTTCTGGGTTGAATGATTCGCTTTAGACTTAGCAAATAAAAACTCTAGTTTTTCTTTAATTTAGGTACATTTATAGTATTTATACCTTGAAATGCATATGTGATTTAACAATTACTTGTGAAGGGCTGGGGATTTGGCTCAGTGGTTCCACTGCCTGCCTTGCAAGTGCAAGGGCCCAAGTTCGATCCCCTACAACAAAAAAACAAAACAAACAAACAAACAAAAAAACAAACAGCAGTTACTTGTCTAGAAAAAAAAATCATTTATTCATTGATTTATCAAATGCATTTTTTAAATTGAGCTTTTCCTGAGCTGACAATTTTCATCAATTTGTCAATTTGTTGCTAATTTGTATAGTGTTCTTCCTAAGAAATCCATACTGAACATACAGTGAACAAACTAGAGGCATCATACTTTCTGACTTCAAAAATATACTGCAATATGGTAGTAATGAAAACAGCATAATACTGGAATAAAAATAGATATATCAATGAATGGAAAAGAATAGAGAGCTCAAAATTAAATCCACACATTTATAGCCACATGATTTTTAGCAAAGAAAGTAAATCAATGTGAAAAATGTATCTGCACTCCCATATTATTGCAGCATTATTTACAATGACCAAGAAATGTGATTAACCTAAAGTGCCAATCAACAGATAAATGGGTAAATGGTCATGCTCTGTATATATGGCATATGTGTGTTTGTGTGCCTGTGTGTGCATGACACTATATATAAATATATATGTATGTATATATAGTGCACATAATGTAATAGTACCCAGACATCACAAGAATGAAATCCAGTCATTTTCAGTAAAATGAATTAAGCTATAGGAAATCGCAACAAGTGAAGTTAATCAAGCACAGAAAGACACCTACTGCATGGATTTTAATATATATGGAATGAAAAATGTGGTATTAGATAAGTACATAATAGAATAATGATTTTCAGAGGAAGTGGAGAGTAGGCTAAAAATGAGATGGAGATGTAAATCATGGAGAAAAAAGTTACAGTTAGATAAGAGAGATAAATTCTAGCATTTATTGCACAGAAAGATGACTATGATCAACAGTATTCTATAAGTTGCAAAAGACTAGTAGAGAGAACTCTGATTTTATTATAAAAATATCTGTGATTGAATTAATAGATTTGATAAATCTGATTTGATCATTACATAACGTACATATAAAGAGATAACACTGTACTCTGTAAACATGTAATTTTTATGCACTAAGGAGAAATAAAATATAACATAAAATTCACAAATTTACCTTTAATTAAATTGCCATTCATGAGATATGATTTAAATATCCAGTGAATATTTACATTATAAAAGTTTTACACTAAAGGACATGTGGCCATTAATCCCCCTCAAAATATTCCTCTTTGCTTCAAACACGCTATTGTTCTTGGCACTTTCTGAAGCAGTTGTAGAACTTTTCCTTCATAAGTGTCTTCAATGAGCCTGACCAACATTTAGTGAGTGCTGCTGAGGGTGCCATCGATCTAAAATGCAGACTTATTAAGTATTTCATGTGTCCTTATTTACCTTCTTCGTTGCATGTCTGTTTCATGTGACTTCTGTTCTTTCCTAAAGTCAAAATGACCCTAAAAGGCAAAGGTTTCAAATCAATCCAGCATATCAAGGCTGCCACAACAATGCAACCAGAGATATTCATGAAAGAGTACTTCCAGAACTGTTCCAGAAAGTGACCAAAAAAAAAAAAAAATGGGTAAGTAGATTCAAAGTGAGATGAAATATTTTTGAGGTGGATCAATGACAATGGTTCTTTTGCTGTCATACATTTTTTAAAAAATCTAAACACTCCCTTTATTTTTATTGTTACTGCTTGATAGATTCTGGTTATCCCAAATACAATAAATTTACTAAATGTTTCATTGAAATAAATTACTGAGCATGATCTTTAATTCCAAGAATAAGCCTGGTAGGCACTTTCATCATGATGAATACATATTTTCTCTTTGTTTCCAAATCATATTTCATATTCATATTTATATATTTTACAGTTTCCGAACTGTGGAAAAAATTATGACAAATATTCACTTTTTTCAGAAAATACACTAAAATGAAGCTGACAACCTGACTATTATTTGATCTTAGTTACAATTCTGTCTACTTTATTCAATAGTAGATTAAGACATAACATGTACATGTCTGAGAATCAAACATTAATGTTTCTTCCTAGGTAAGCCCCACAAGGGAAGGCATCCAAGTAGGTCAGCAACATTGCCTCTCTAGTTGGGCACCATCACAATTGAGAAATGTGTTGTTTGTGTGTTGGCCCTGCTTGTTTGAGGAGTGCTTTAAAATACTATGACTACTTTTTATTACTACTTAAACTAACCTGGAAAAAGTTTTTAAAACTTGCATATTAAAGCTTAGGTAGCCAAGTTGAGCTTCCTTCTCTCTTATTTGAAATAAGCTAATTTCATACAGAAAATAATTTTTAAAAATAGTTTTAGAATAGTTTTAAAAAGAAAATAATGTTTTCATATTGCTCAGGTAAAATTCCGTTGTTTTATTTACTACAGAGTCATTATTTAAATAATTTTTAAGTATGTGTTTTAAATCATCATCTGAATCATGAAACCTTCACATAACTATTTGCTGAAAACTCACAACAATGTAGACATTGCAACTCACCATAAATGTTTACCAGTTTAATAAATCTGATCAGAGATCATTACTGATTCCTGCTTTGTATTTTGCCTTGTTGCTTTTACTAAATCATTACATTCTCAAAATTGTATTCTGAGAACTAATTCATATTTTCAGTTTTAGTACATTTAATCATTTCTATTTACTACTGTTATTTTGTGGTATTTATGTTCATATTTTATTACTATCTTCATGCTCCAATGGGTAAGTGTTAAGCTATTGAATTTTTCCTGTGAATTTGGGATGCAATAAAGCAATATTCTAGTTATGTCAACAATTTACATTTAACAAATTTCCTTACTGAAATACTATATACATAAAATACCTTTATCAAGACTTATCTGCCAATGAATGTTAGCCTACAAACAAATTCTCACAATATTTGTGGTCCATTTTCAGAATTTCATAATGGAGAAGATAGAGTTTCTGCGAAAATGAGGTCATCTCAAATTTCAAAAGTACAGAATATATGTGAACAAAGTTTCATTTTTTTTCAGCTTTAATTGAGTTTATTGGTACATTTTAGGGATACAGTACAGTTACATTCATTGTTGGGATCATGTACCTCTACATGGCAAGTCTTGATTCTCATTTTTTTCCCCTTACCTCTACCCTCCCTTCACCCCCTCCTCCCCTCCCCATCTACAAACACTTTATTTTCATCTTTTCATTCTCTCACATTTTTTTCTTTTCCCTTTTTACTCTTCCCCTACCCATCCCACCTTCCCTACACCTTTAGCTCCTTTCTTCCCATTTCTAAATGTCAGTAATCTTATTAGAGTCTTATGCATTGTTGCAGATTATTCACACCAGGGACACTATTCGGTATTTACACATGTGTGACTTATTTATTTTAATATGTAGCAAATTGTCAAATCCTCATTAGCTAAATGAAGGTTCCTAAATTTTAGGACGTTAACTGTGCTTGCTTCGGCAGCACATATACTTCAGGAAGTGAACTCCAGACAGTGGGGCGTCATTCTGCTGAGGAGAGGCACAACTTCCATAAGCAAAAAGTAGTCTATAGAATATCTGACAGGTTCAGACGATAAACAATAGGGCATCTATAAAAGCAGAGGAATAGTAATGTAGAAAGACATATTGTAGAATAAATAGTAACCAGAAATTTGAAGCAAAACCTCTTTGGTATGAAAATCCGCACTTTTTACTTCCTACCAATACTGTCTCTACAAGAACCTATTTCAGCATCTATTACTATTAGTCTACTGAAATAAGGAAGTAGTGTATCAACTCTATGCCACTCTACATAACAAGCAACAATCTGTCACACCTGGTTCACTAGATTATAGACAGCAATGGAGTCACATGAAACACTATTCCTTTGCTTTTTATGACACCATAGTTCCATCTGCCCTATGCTTGAACCTGCAACTGAGTCCCAGACTCAGAAAGTCAACTGGCTACTCACCATTATAATTTTCATTCCTTGTAATTATCTAGATGCTGAAATCCTGATTAATAGGCACATACCTTGTTCCTCTATTCTTCCATATCTCGGTAAAAGTTACCACTGCTGCCTCCATTATACAAGTCTTTTATCTTCATTCATCTATCATTAAAACTTGTCAGTCAGCTCCCATTCTGAAATATATCCAAAATGTATCTCTATTGTCACCACTTATAGCCAAATCACTATTAGCTATCAATCAGGTTGCTTCAAGAGCCTCCTTAGCTTCTGTGTAAATTTTTAAATCCATTCTCTACATTAGAAGCCAGATTCATTCTTGTAGCCTACTAAGAGCTAAAAGAAATTATATGACTAGTGTCAAATCCATATCCCCACCTTTTACACCACTAGGTCCCCATCTAGCTAGGTTTTAGCCACACTTCCTCTCCATTTGTTACTATAATACAATAAATTTGGTTCCATCTTGGTGATTTTGCCCTTTGTGTTTTGGAATACATGGCCTTCTGATTGTCACATGCTTTTGTCTTTTGAATTCTTTGAACCTTAGCTACAAAGTCATCTACTTAATGAAACATTCCCCAAATGTATGAGGTGAAGAAATTCTTTCAAAGGGACAAAGCCTGAGCATCACCAAGCACAATGAGTGCTCAGTAACTACTGCAGAGAATGAAAAATGACAAATTCAAGCTGCACTGGGATGGTGATATCTGAAGCCAGTTTACAAGTATTGAGTGAGAGGAAGATGAAACAGTGGACAGAGTGAACACACAATACTCTCCCAGAACATGCCACTACTTGGTAGGAAAGAGTGTGGAAGACGATGTGACTATACTTTTAACATAAGAGTAACTTAAACTTGCTTATAAATCAAGGACAAGAGATCAGAGGTGGGAAAACCAATGGTGAATGACAGAATGTTGACAAAATGGGTACCAATATAATGACAATGAAGTGGTTGGAGTCACAATCTCAAAATAATGAAGGGTTTCTTGTAAATAATCTAGGCAGATAAATAAACAGCATGCATTACACACAGAAACACTGGGAAGACCAAGCTAGAGAAGAGTGCTCAACAGGACAGCATGAGCTACGTACCATTAATCAACTCTGCTTGTCAAGGTCACTGATTATTGATCATTGGGAAGTAATGTTTTAGCTGTGTTACAACAATCTCTGCACTCATCCTTTACATATTGCCTGTACCCTGTCCAATGTAAAAGGAAGATTAGCTAGCAGAAAATTACCAAAAAAGTGAACTCTGCATAGTTCATTTTTTATCTAGTTTTGTTAAAATAACAATACAATGCCACATGACTAAGACAGCAGTGTGATTAGCACTTCTTTTGCATCTCAAATGTGTTCCCATTTTGGATGATAAACATGATGATTCATAGTCATCCTATATGACATACACAACAACATATTACATGCCATTTTAACAATGACTTAAAGAATTCTCAGTAGTTCATAACTAAAAAGCAAATGGGCAGCAGAACTTACCCATGTGTGTGACTTGTGAGGTTCAGCACCACAGAATAAGATGCTGAGTAGTAGGCTGCAGGCTCTGCTCTACACTGTTAACATGGGCTATCTCATTTAATCCTCACAGCAAGCCTAAATGAGAGGATTTTATAGTTCCCACTTAGTAGATAAACCAGGAGACGGAGAAATTAATTAACTTGACTGAGGTAATAGCAGCAAATAGTGGAGCATAGTATCAAAAGCAGACAATTTGTAAGATTTTAAGGTATTCATGAGTGCAGAAGTAAAATGACTATGATGTGATTTGGGAGATAAATGAAGCCAGTGGGAGACTTTAAACTAGGATGAGTAGAAAAAGAAAAGAGTTGAACCCAAGGGCAAAACATTTGTTCAATAGACATAAGGGGCTGATTGAGTGGGCAGATGAAAGGCTATGATAAAAAGAAAGGATTTCAAAGTTTGCAGCTATGTTCCTAAAACCTGAAGCTTCGGGAAGCAGCCGTGCTTGTGAATGACTGGCACACGTTAGGAAGGCTACTGAATGTGTTGGAAATGTAAAAAGTCAAGAAATTACAATCCAATAAGTTACATGGCAAAGTATTTCTATAGTATTGTAAAAAACTATAAAATTAATATTTCCTCTTTAATAATAATTCATCTTTTGCTTTTGTGTCCATTCTTTTATCTGTTATTCATTACCTCTATAAATTGCAGTATGTAGGCAATAGTAGTTTTTCATATTTTCTTGTCCTTTGGCATATTTCTTTTAATTATAAGTAAAAATAGGTTTATTGTTCCTATATGGCTTCTAGGTTTGATAATAACTTGATATTTCATAGCAGAAATAGAGAGTTACCTAGGAACAAAACCATTCATTTTTGCCAAAAGAAATCTTAAGACTTTCTCTTTATGATCCCAGATCAAATCTCCGACATCTACATTTAAGTACTTCTCCTGACGAATTTCAAATTTAAAAACTAACTCAAAGAAAGACTCTCTTTTTCTCTCCCCCAGGTTTCTCTGTCTTCCTTTATTCAATACTGAGGATTGAACCCAGGGCCTTGAGCATGCTGAGCAAGCATTCTACGACTGATCTACATTACTAGCTTCTCTTCTTTTTAAAAAATATAAAATGAGTAAACAGAAGAAAAATGTCCTGCCATAATTGAATACTACGTAATGACACAAAACAAATCACATCACTACAAAATCATACTTGAAAAGGATATAAATATGATAACCAATCCTAACTGTTATATATCCATTGATATAAAAGTGATAAAACCATAACTTCATAAAATGTTTGTCTATGCAAATATACAAAATGGAAAGTTATATTATAACATATATCCAGATATACTCAAAGACAAAGGGAATGAGAAAAATAAAAGCTAAATGGTGAGATATGGATAGCTATTTTACTTTTAACATTTTGTATCAAATATTTATTATGAAATTATGATAGAAATAACATAGATATATTAACATTTAAAAGAAGGCAAAAAAAGATAAATTATGCTTTTATGAAGCAAAACTTTAGCAAAACTTTAGTCCATTCTGTTTTGAAAACATACAAATTCTCATACACATACACTATAGAAATTCCTCTAACACCAAACATAAAAGAAAAAAATTTGAAAATGCAAATATCAGATATATAATAAATGCACCTTTTCTTGATTATGTTAAATAGCTATTGATGTGTTCCAAATAATTTTGTGTAATTACCAGTCAGAAAGTTAAAAATGTACTTTCAATCTGGGCATGGTGGTGCACACCTGTAATCCCAGCACTCAGGAGGCTGAGGCAGGAGGATCAGTGTGAGTTCGAGACCAGCCTGGGCTACACAGTGAGTTCCAGGTCAGTCTCAACTACATAGTGACACCCTCTCTCTCAAAAAAAAAATGTACTTTCAACTTATTACCAATACAAAAATAGATTTGTATTTTCATTAGTTCAAGATAAATTTTCCACAGTGGTCAACAGACCCCAGAATCTATATGATCTCTGTGATAAAAATAATTATCCACCAACCTAATTAATTACATAGTAAGAAAGAATTTGCTTTGCTTTTATTCAAAAACTGTTTATTTCCATCAGTTATCTTTGGATGGAAGCAAATTTTATAAATCAAAAGGTAAAGTTTAACGAAGTGATAATGTTCATCCTTTTGTTCCATAAATGCTACATTTTTTACACTAAAGGAAAACCTATCAAAACTATCCTTAAATGCTTTTTTTTCTTATGTTAAAACAGGAAGGAATATATTTACATATAAATTGAAACAACTTTATTTGACTTGAGATAAACAGTCATAAACCCTTATCACCAATATGTCACAGTCGCATAAGGAAACAGCACTTCAGATTTAGAAAATTTAGAAAATAACATTTGACAAAAAGAATACCACAATGATATATGTGTGCCCATTTTATAGCAGCACAGTTTGTGATAGCTAAAAGTTGGAAATAGCACAATTGCCCATCAACTGAATAAAGAAGATGTGGTTTTTCTATAAAATGGAATACTACTCAGCCATAAAGAATGAGAAACTAGAGACATTTACAGCTAAGTGGATGCACGTTGAGGCCATACTCTTAAGTGAAATAAATAGGAGGCATGTGTAAATACTGAATAGTTTCTCTGGTGTGAAAAACTGAAAGTGTAAATAAGGATCAAAATGTATAATTGATACTGTGAAATAGAAATAAAATGTCTAAAGGAGTAGGTGAAGTAGGCTGGGTAGGGGAAAAGTAAGAAGGGAAAATAAAAATATGAAAAATGGAAAAACATGGAAACAAATTCTTTGTAAATAAGGAAGAGTGCAGGGGTGAAGGTAGGACAGGGGAATGGGGGAAAAGTAAGAACCAAGATACAACTTGTAAAGGTACAAGATCCTAATGATGAATGCAACTGTATTGTATACCTAAAATGTACCAATAAACTTAACAGAAACAAAAAAACAAAGAGAAAGAATATTTGACAATTTTCTTTTTACTTCCCTTAAAGACAAATAGGAAACATCATTACATAACAATGAGAGACTGCTATGCACGAAAAAATTCCATTGGTTGTTAACTGCCAAACCATCCCATTAAATTTATCAATGTATGATACATTAAAAACTGCCTGCACAGGTAGCCTAATAAAGGAAATCCCCCTTGTATTTAAAATTATAAAGGCTGTTTAGCTGTGTTTCAGTAATCAAAGGGCCTAATTCTTTCAATTTAGATATATTGATAAAACAACTAAAGTCACTTAAAGATCTCAAAAGAAACAGAAAATACTGAAAGTCAGCACTAAGACTCAGTAAATATCATTGAGTGACTTTATACTCTTCTAACCCTGCTGTCCTTAAATGTCTCTACTTCTACAAGTGGAAAATTTCCTTGAGTGGACTTTTTTTCTAGACAGCAGAACTGTCCAGAAAATGTCAGATTCCTATAGTTTGGGAGACACCCACAAAAGCTATAGACATATTTTTTAACCTTGCTTGAAGTTTCAAGATTGCTTTTTGGACAATTCCGAAACACCTATCACATTTCATATTGAATGCTATTTACAAAACAGTAGTGCATTTTCTCAGTACCCTTCAGAGGTTGCTAAACGAATTTTCAAGTAAAAAAATTCAACCAAATTGATATTTTCTCTAAACTATAGTAAAGAGCCTTTTAGAAGGATTTTCCTGTCCAACTTTAGTTGGGGAAATATTTAATTTGCTTCTGGCAATATTAGTCCCACTTAATCTGCAGGTGCTTAATTGTGAGAGTACAAAGAAGAAACAGAAAACTTGGCTCCCAGAAATTTTTATTCATTCCAGGCAACTTTTTCTTATTCATCTATCAGTGTCCAAATCTAATTTGACTCCAAAGGGAATAAAAAAAAAAAAAAAAAAAAAAAAAAAAAAGAAAGAAAGAAAGGAAGGAAGCCTAAATGAGAGCACTTATAATAAAATATTATCTTCATCATTCTCCCATCTGTTTGTGTTTATATCTTTTTGTATCAACATGAGCATATGTATCCAAACATTTGCATTAATACAGAAAACTTCCTGTTTTCCTGAGACCTTTGAACTATTTTCAGGGTATCAAGATAGCAGCCAAGATGGTTGAATAGATGTTCCCTGCACACTATGCTGCCACAAAGAAAGAACCAAAGTAACAAAGGAAAAATTATAATTTCAGGAGAGTGATTGAGGAATAACTCTGGTAACCTGAAGGAAATTAGAGGGACTCTAAGCAGCAGGGTTAGTCTGAAAAGTAATCTGGACAGGAGAATAAAACAAAGGGCAACTTCAACACCAGACTGGAGGAAGATGAGGAGCTCGGAGGGGAGGCCTGCACTGTCACTGGGCTGGGCTGGGGAGGAGCTAAAAGCAAATGGCCAGCAACTCCAGCCATAGCAGCAGCAGATTAGCTTCAGAAGTCCACATTCCATAGGCATCACAGCTTGGGACTTGGCTGATCGAAAAATAACTGCTCTATTCCCTGACAATAGATCAAATTAATATCGCATTTATTCTCTCCCCTCCCCCCCGCCCAGATAGGATTTCACTATGTTGCCCAGTCTGGACTCAAATTTGCTATTCTCATTCCTCAGCCTGCTAGAACTGGGATCTTTATGGCATTAAACAGTCAAAGGAGACCATTCATATATTGTGCACGACATAGCTATGGCTTCTGGGACAAAAGCAGCCTGGGTGATCAGGCTGCTTACTCAACAAAGAAAATGATTTGCTTCTTTATCAATTTGTTGGGTGGGCCAATCTGGTAGCTTTCCCCTTATCACAGGCAGGCTTTGAAAAGATGTTCTTCTTCTCCACTAACATCATGGCCTTGCATTCAGTATCCCACCCAGTTGTCAACTTGCTCAGAAGCTGCTAAGTTACTCATGCAGCAAGTGCCATGGTCTCCTATAAACATTCTAGCCTGAAGATAAGGCTGAAAGACATTCAGTGCTTGAGTTCCTCAGAAAGACCAAGGTGGGGGAGAAGAGATACAGAACACCTCCAAAAAGCAAAACAAGTCAAGCTAACCTGGCATCATAGTTTTAGAAAAAACATTATTTTTTTAAATAGCCAACATATCTGTGTGAAGAGCTGAGTAAAATTTGACCTAAGGGTTAAGACTGCAAATGAAGAGACGCATCACGAAGAAAAGGATGCCAAGCGTTTTATTCCACTTTGTCACCCATCAGACATCTCCAGACCCAAGTGAAGAGTCAGCTTTCAGGCCCTTGGGAAGTAACTCAGGCGACTGTTGTCACAACACATTGGTCAGAGGTGTTACCTAAAGCAAAGCCAGTGGGAAACCAATAATGTGTTGCCTAGCTCTCTAACTTCCAAAATTAGTGATTTTAAGTTGACTAAGAAAAAAGTGAAGCTACAGGATGCATTTGGGGCTTCTTTTCTTATTGTGTTCTCTCTCTCTCTTTTTTTTTTTTCATGAAAACCTGCTGCTCTTGTCTCCTCGGGGTCTCATGATGAGAGCCTGCTGAAATATGCTGTGGTCCACAGGGTATGAATTTACTGTGTCTAGGAGTTTCTTTTCTTTTCCCAGCCTTCTGTCCTATCCTTGTCTCTAAATGTTTCAGTTTCAAAGAAAAAGAGTCACTTCGTGGCTTCCCCAACCCTAGAACACAGCTGCTGCAACAGCCACTTCTAGGTACCACCTTGCCTTCGAGGCTGGCACTCAGTCCTCTCATGGCACCAGAGGGCTTAGGCTGATGCAGCCTTCGTGGGGCTGAATAGGAGCCAGTGGCTGTTGTACCCACACATCCCAATTCCACCCATATCTTCCCCACTTGAAGTAGGGAAGGTATTTCCAACCCTAAACCTGAGACTGTAGCTTACAGGTACAATGTCCAGTATTCACCTGTGATGGTCCATTGGAATTTGGAAAAGTCACAGCCGTGTTCCAGAAACATTACTATCAGCAGCTCTAATCCTTGGCAACACCTGTGCTAGTCTGGTAGGAACTAGAAAAAGGTCTTTTTCTGGCCCATGACCTTGGTATTGCAGCATCCAGTGCAAAAAGCAGCAACATGCAAGGCTGCCCCAAAAACACCAGGAAAGATACCCATCCACATCTTGAAGCTGCAAGACCACAGCTACCAGTGTCACAAGCTTTATACCCAACACAGCTTTGTTTACACCACCTAGGGACACTCCCATCTAAGCCCTGGGACTGCAGAACCACAAATACCAAAGCCACAAGCCCCATGACCACCAGGACTTGACCCACAGTATCTACAGAAAGTCTTTTCCATGTCCTACAACTCCAAGATCATGGGTACTAGTCCTACAGTCCCAAACATTACCTATACATGAATATTGGGACCATGGCTGTTGGTGCTAAAAATCCTGGTACTGCTTGTATTTGTTCCTTGAGAGCTAGAGAAGGTACTCTAGGTGTCACAATTCCACAAAAGTGGCTAACACTATTACAAAGGCTCAGCATCAACTTAAATAACTCAATGGGGTCCAGGGAAGATCCCCTTTGTAACCTACATTCTCCAGTGCCATGGACTCCATCATCATACTGCAGGACTTGGAGAAGGTTCCGTACTACTCTGTGGCGTAAGATTATACCTTCTGGTGCTGAAATCCTTGCAGCACTTGTGCTAGTCCCAAGGGAACTGAGAATATCCCTGGGAACACATCCCACAATACAAATCTGTGGCAGTTGATACTGCATGCCCCACTGTGCTCAATGGAGCCTGCTCAGTCTAGCCTGAGGACATGTCCCTTTGGAAGTCCACTGCAAAGTCACATAATATCTTCATGAACTACTAGAGTCTAAACTACTGAGGTACTCATAAACACTGCTGACCTCAATCAAAGATGACAAAATCACACAGAGGCTATGCCTTTGAGCTCCCCTATAACCAAACCTAACTATTCAACTTACAACCCTGCAACCTATCCAAATAAGTTACAAATGTGATCTTCCCTTGGACCCAGCCGGGAACAAAGAATGTCAGGCCATCCGCAAATTCTAAGGGCAACCTCCATGCACAGCCTGTTCACTCGGGCTCAGAACCCCTCATTAAGTACTGCTAATTTTTCCAACAACCTGAATGAGCTTGGGAATGGGTTCTTCCCCAATAAAGATTCCAGAGAAGAACATGGCCCTGCTCAACAACTTATTTTAGGCTTGTTAGACCTGGAAAAGGGGAATCTAAGTAAGCTATGCCTAGGACACTGACATATAAAATGTACGAAAAATAAATATATACTGCTTTTAGTCACTAAGTGTGTTGTGATTTCTTAACAGGAAAAGGAAATTAATACACTTATTTTCCCAAGTCACATTTTAAATAATCAGTAAAAAACCAGAGGCATCAGACCATTCATTCAGTTACCAAAAATCTCCACTTTTGCTTTCCTCTCATATTCTGCTATGCTTCCATCAAATCTAGTAGTTTATAACATCCTCTCTTTATTTTCGGCTGTCTTCTGATGGCCATGGGCAATGATTTTTAAAAAGGAACACAGAATAGGTTTTCAATCTTAAATTTCTGCTACTAATCATGTCACCTGTCTCATCTCTCCCAGTTCTGTGCATAGAGATTTTCAAAGTTTTTTTAAATAAGAAGGAGAATGATTATAGCATGAAGTTCATCAGTAAGAAAGGCTCTAGGCTCTGCAAACTAAAATTTCAGCTCAGCTTCTCTGTAATTCTTTAAACAATTTCTCTCTCTAAATTGGTTTCATCCTGCAGCACATCTAGGAACTGCATATACACATGACATTCTGGTATTCAGAGAAAGGCTCTCTCTCTCTCTCTCTCTCTCTCCCCTCCCCCCATCCCCAACTCTCTTGAAGAAAGCCTGCGCTATAAAGCCCCATCTGACTTCTTATTAGCCAGACTTATGTGTCGTAAATGTCTCTTAAAATGATCATTGGCAAGGCTGGACCAAATTCTTATCCAGAGATAGGATCACTTTTGATTAGATTATGTGATCAAAATAGGATTTTTTTCAGTGTCAACATCCAGAAAAGTAGTTTAGGAAGAAAAATTGAAGTTATACCCAGTTGGATAATAAAGACCAAGAAATTTCTAGTCAGGCAAAAATAGGCAAGAGTAAGTTAAAGGATTAGGTATGTGAAGAATGATCAGGATCTGAATAGGGATAATTGTAGTCTGGATGAGAGAATATCAGGACAGGAAAATCATCTATGAAATATTTAGGTGGTAAAATTAGGAGAATTTTTAAATGTATTATAAAACATTCATTTTTTCCCCCAAACACTGCACAACCTAACTTTCTGCAACTGGTTCACTTACAAAATTGAATTACTTTCAAAGATAATCTGAAAGCCTGGAAGTACACATTATTCATGTTAAAGGTCACAAATGAGTTAATTTCTTCTACCTAATCTGAACATTTCAAACTTGAGAGCAACTAAAAAGTGACCACCACACTAATTGCAAATACCAGAGATAATTGATTTAAAATATGAGAGCCACTTAAGCATGAACAGCCTTTATTTCAAGATAGAAAACTAAAAGCAGCAACTGTTCAAGCAAATTGTCCTCTCATAAAAGTTCTCTTACATAATTTTAAACTATCCACTCCTTTAGAAAAACCTTCAACTGGCATTATGAGAAGATTCATGTCTTTTAAATATCCAGTGTATGGCTTTAAACTGTTGTACATGTGAATAATTTTCTGAAGTTTGAAATAATTATATATGACTCCCCCTAATTAAAATAAAATTATTAAATTAAAAAAGACAATTAAAGTTAAAGTAAAATGATCTGTGTTAAAATCATAAAATCGTCATTGGCCCAATTATCAGCACAATCCATTTTTAATCTATGACATTTATAAAGCAAGAGATTTTATTATCCAGGCTTATTAGCATAATAATCATTGCACTTTACATGGGTTTAACTATAAATTACTTCCCTTATATTTAAGTTTTGCTCAGACAAACAGAATTAAATATGTGTTGAACTTAAAGGTTAAAGTCCCTTCATTAATTCTGTTATTTTTTTCATAAGCCAAGATCTCCATTTGGGTACCTCTTGACTTTGTAGCATTGATTCTAATCATTTTCTAGTAATGAACCCCATTCTGACATGAAATAATGCCTTTGGGTATTTTTTCTTGTAAGAAACCTCAACCTTTGACCCCTTTCAATCCATTTGCATAATCACTTGCATAGATCTTCCTCCATTTGGGATTTAGTCTTTTTCTTCATTAAACTTCAATTTTATTAACTTGGAACAGTTTCTTCCTTGATTTTCTTTTCTCTCTGTCACTCTCCGGTTTTTTGTTTTGTTTTGTTTTGTTTTGTTTTTCCATTTAATTGTCACTCCAGTCCTGTAAGCCTGTGCTCACTGAGATTCCATTTCAGTGGTTGGTCCTTCTTCTCTCTACCTGTTTGGTCATTTGGAAGAAACTATTGATGACTTTGATGGGCTTTCAGGTACACCTAAAGCAAACACACCAGAAGCATCTTCAAACACAAAATAATACTAATTTCTAGTCTCTAATCAGCTCAACCCAAATGCCTACAAATTCTACATTGCAAACATAACAACAGAATATGGATTTAAAAAAAGGACAGAATATGGATTGTTGTATTACTTTTCCATGTTCCCCACATTATATTTCCAACTATTATACGCAATCTAATTGAAAGAATCATTACAAGGCAATGTATGGTCACAAGCTGCAAATTATGTGAAAGACACAATATAGCAATCTTTATTCTCCCTTTGAATGTGACAGACACAACCTCACTCGCAGGCCAATGAGTAGTTTGCTCCTCCTGTAACTATTCTTTAAAAAGAAATTTTTCAGGTTGGGATTTTAGCTCAGTGGTCCAGCTGCCTGTCTTGCAAGTACAAGTTCCTGAGTTTGATCCCTGGTACTTAAAAAAAGAGCAAAAAGATTTCTTTTTCTTTTGATTTTTTGAGATAGGATCTCACTCTGTAGTTGAGACTGACGTGGAACTCACTATGTAGCCCAGGCTGGTCTTGAACTCGCAGCAATCCTCCAGCCTCAGCCTCCCGAGTGCTGGGATTACAGGCGTGAGCCACCACGCCTGGCTCTCTAGTATTTTCTTAGGACTTTTTTGTCTCAAGACTCTCATGTCCTCTAACCCAGATTCCTATCACCCCAACAGATGTCATTGTCCAATGATCTTTCCACTGTTGGTCAAGTATTAATCTATCACAGCAAGCTTCTCACAACGTAAATTTGCTCCAATCACATTTGCAAAATAAATATCTATTTTGGGCTGTGTGTCTATGTGTTCTAATATCAGGTCATAATTTCCTATTCATCCAAATTTTTTTCAAATTCCTTCATTGATTTCTCATGGAAATTCCACATCATAACTACCAGCCTCTGCTTCTACCTCGATTGTTTATTTTTCTCCTTTTTAATTTTTTAACTGATCCATAAACATTAACTTAAAAGTGTAGGCTTTGTGGGTAACAATAATTCAATACATGTGTGCCTTGTGTAACATTTAAATGTTATACACGTCATCTCAATCATTTCCTTATAGTGAAAACATTCAAGCGCCCTTTCTCTAGTTTTTTGAGAAATATAGTATATTTTGTAATCTATAGTAACCTTTCTGAGCAATAGCATCCTTGAACTTCTTGCTCCTAACTGTAACTTATCATACATTGATAAGTATTTCCCAATGCCTGCTCCCTTCCTACTCTCACTACCCCTGAGTTACTCCTACTGTCCTCTCAACTTCTAAGAGACCAGCTCTATTTTGTCTTCCATGTATGAGAGAATCATGTCTTTCTGTGTCTAGTTCTTTTTATTCAGCATAATGATGTCCAGTTCAAACTTTGTTGTCACAGGTAACAATATTTCATGCTTTTATGGCTAAATAGTATTCCTTTGTGTACAGGCACCATATTTTATTTTTCCATGTATCAGTTCATGGAAACTTAGGTTGTTTCCATTTATAGCTATGTAAATATGCTGCAAAGAACATGGGAATGCACATGGCTCTTTAACACACTGATTTCATTTTCTTTTGGTACCCAGGGATGGCTTTACTAGATCATAAGGTGAGTTTCATTTATAATTTTTCTATGGATCTTCCTATTATTTTCCACAGTGGCTCTCCTAACATGCATCCCCCTAAAAAAGAGTGCAGAGGTTCCTTTTCCTCTTCATTATCTCAATGCTTACCCGACATCACATTGTAATCTTAATTTACATTTCCCTAATGCTTTGTGATGTCAAGCTTTTTTCCATTTATGTTTGATTATTTATATTTCTTCCATCTTTATAATTTACACTGATGCCATTTCCTGAAATGCTGCTTGAAATCCTAGAAGTCCCTTAGTTTTCATCTTACTCTCTGGAATATTTCCTTCAGGATTTTTGCCCCTTTCTTCCTGGCTTACCTGTTTTCTTCAGCTTAAACATCACCACTCCAAAGAACTTTTGCTCTATCTGAAATATCACATAGATTGTTTAACATATTGCCTTTCACTTACTTTGAACTGTTTTTAATAGTTTGCTTATTTGCTGTTATTTTTCTAGCAGTAGAATGCAAACTTCATGAAAAGAAAGACACTTCTTGTTTATTGTTGTTTCCTTGATATTAGGGTATTTGTTATTTGGTCCACAGCACAAATTCATTAAATATATGATAAATAGACAAACAATGCATATGTATAAATCACATCAGTGGAATTTAATTAATATTTGCAATGTATACTGAATCTCATTCTCAAGAGCAAGCAATGTAGAATCTGGAAGAAATGAGAATCCTCTAAAATTTTGAAATTACATATACCTGACAACTTTAAATGGCTTACTTTTTACAGGCTACAATTTCTGAATTTCCAAATATTCTAAAATACAGGTATCTTACTTACTTTCTTCTTCTTAATGTCTTGAAGACCAAATTAAATGGAGGGTTTGGAAATCAAAGTGCCTAGGCTTTCCAGACAATTGACAAAGACAATTTTATAGACTGTAAATTCCTTGAGACTATGAGCTCCTTGAGGGCATGTCGAACAAATCTCTGAAACTCTAATAGTGCCTATAAATGTCTCCTTGTGAATACTCAGCAACAGTTTGCAGGTGGTGATGATAAATAGTTTACAAATTTAATTTTGGGTCCAAACTATTTACCAATGCTAAAATTAACAAGTAATCTTGGAGTTTATTTTCAACTTTAAAATCTGGAATCCATATTAAACACACATTTGCCCAGTGTTCCAGGAATAGTGAGAGCTGATCCCTCTCAGGTGAGCGCTCTGTGAGGCACAGTCATACTCTTGGCTTACAGTAAACTATTTAAGCAGTAAGTAATATGCAATGCACTCAATGATCTGATTATGTCTTACAGGAAAACCCACCTAAAGATTTCACTCAGGGCTTAGAAAAGCTTCAGAAACCTGAGAAAATCAAGTGTACTAAGGAGGTAAAAAGAGTCTGAGACTTCAAATGACATCAATACTTTTAAACAGGATAAAAGAAAACTTACACGTAGAAAGAGCAGGCATTGAGTAACATTTTAGTTATCACTGTTAGTATAAATATTTTAACTTATGATCAATAAAGTTCTTGGATTTCAACTAACAAAGCTTTAGAAATACCAAATCTCTAACTTATTACTCTTCATTTTTCTGGCTTATGGACCTGGTTTATATAATGAGAAAGATATCATAATTAAGAGTGTTGAAGAGCTTTAAGAAACTCTTAACTCAAAAAATAATTTCTAGAAAATGATCTTTTAGAATTAGGGCCCCATGGTGCTTGAATAAAAACATCTCTCATGTGATTTTGATTAAAGTAGTGAAAGGAATGCATACTAAATCTTATTTAGGTAACAATGCCCTAGTAAAGCAAGAAAATTCTCCACAACAAGATTGTCAATGAAAAAAGACAGATGGGATTATTTAAAAACTCATTAAGTGGCCAGGAGGACTACTGGATGAGTGTTTTCCAATGAGAAAAAGAGGAAATACCCAATAATCGCTGATTCACCCCCTAAATTGTCAATGGTGCTGAATTCGTAGGATCCACTCAGAGGTTTACATCTGAGTCTAGATAAACCTGTTTAAACTTGTTGAAGTCTACACAGAACCAGCTGCTGCAATGCCCTCTTACATTTGTGTACGAGATAAGGCCAGGAGGATCTACAGTATTTCAAAAAAAGATAAGCAAAACACTTTGTAAGAAAACTGGATTCATATCAATGTGGACTGTTTTAAGAAATTAATCAGCATAAATATTTGTGTGTGTGTACAAATAATAAAACCCTATTAAGAAGACCAGTTTTTCCTTTTGTAGTCTGAAGAATAATATTGCTTCAGTCTCACTCTTTCAATCAAGTAATAAATGGACATCTCATGCTTGGGCAAAATTTCCAGTGACAGCGAAATACCATCCTATTCCTCACATACACTCAAAAAGATAGCTGTCAGAGGAAATCAAATATTGTTAAGCCCATTTTGAAAAAAAAAAGTAAAGCCATAGAGTATTTTATACGGATAGTTCCACTTTTCAAAACTGCTTCGGAAATGAGTAAAAACCTTGAGAATTTACAACAAAAATTGCATTTGAATGAAGAGAAGATTGCATATCTTAATCCATTTGGGCTTCTATAAAAACGCTATAAACTAAGTAGATTATAAACAACAGAAAATTATCTCTCATAGTTCTGGAGTGTGGAAGGCCCAAGGTCAATATGCTGGCAAATTACTCTTTGGAGAGGACTCTGTTCCTGAGTTGTAAATGATAACTTTTCGCTGTGTGCTAAAGGGGGAAATGGGGAGTGAAATCCCTGAGGTAATTACGGCACTAATCCCATCACGCGAGCTGCAAACACTTGATCTAGTCATTAACAAGACCACACTCCCTAACATCATCTCACTGGTAATTAGATTTCTACACTGGGGATTATGGGTGATATAAACATTCAGAACAAATCAATGAAATTGCACGCATTCATTTTTCCTGTTTTTCATTTGCTAAAAAGTTGAAATCAGAATAAATTCAGGTACAAAGATGATTCCCTGCTCATTATTACCAGAGCCAAATATACACAGGCATGGCATTTTATGTTGTCTGAAATTTTCGTAAAATATAGCTACACTTCCAGTAATAAGTAAAATGTTTATATCATCATCGGCTTCTTCTAACTGTAGATTTGATCACGTTTGAAATATCAACAGCAATGTAATGATATGACCAGACAGAAGGAGGTCTTGGAAGTAGTTCCGAGTATGAGAAAGGAGTTCTAAATATGAATTAGTGAAAGATTGACAAAGTTCATGGTATCTCCACTTAAAATTCTATGGAAACAAATTTGAAATCTACTGGAAAATAATATCATCAAGCAAAATGTTAGTTGATAAACTGACACTTCACAACGTAGACACCAGGATGAGTTTTGAAGAGTGATTAAAACGATTCTATGGGATAAAGTTACAAAACTTGAACTTATCCTTGAGTTTCATCTAGTTTCTGAAGAGCAGTTACTTTCAAACTTAAAATATTTCAGAACATGTCAAAAATAGAAAAGTTCAAAAAATTTTATGAAACTAGCAAAACGGTAACTTTAAAATCTGTTAAATGGTTAAGAAGCAAAAACTACAGACATTTATTGCTGAATAGTGACTACACATTTACAAATGATTAGAAACTACAGTTCAGCAGTGCATTGGAATTTCATATTTTGTTGTTAGAATATATATTAGGAGCACATAAATGTTTTCATGTCAGAAACAAAACAATGCTTCAATAAACAAAAGGAAGAGGGAATCTTTATTTTGGCTCACAGCTTTTGAAGCTTCAGTCCGTAATCAGTGGGCATCGTTGCTGTTTGGGCTTGAGAACAGGCAGCACATCATGATGGGACATGTGGGGGAGAAAAATCTCAAAACCGAAAGAAGCAGCTGAGATATCCATTTTCCTTGCAAAGGGCAAGGCCCTAGAGACCCGAATACTCTTACTAGGTCTCACCACCTCTCCAAAGTGCGACACTAGAGACCAAGTCTGCACAGCATGTAACTTAAGGGACACTTAAGTTCCCAACTGTTGCCGTCTGCCCCTGGCTCCCAAAGCTCATGCCCACTCATAATGCAAACAGCATTCAATCCAGCTTCAAGAATTCCTCAGTTCTTAACTATTTGATCATTGTATAAATATTCAAGGCCAACCTTTCTTCTAGGACTAAAAGCAAATCCTAAACTGTGAATCCCTGTAAAAACACAAGTCACAAATTTTGAAGATACAATGATAGCACAGGCCCAGGGTACCCATTCTTAGTCCAAAAGAGAGTAAAGGGGTGTAAAGAGGAACCAATTTAGAGCAGGACCTCAACACAGCAGGGTAAACATTCAGCCTTACAACTGCTTGTCTAGCATCCAGGACACGCTGAAGATGATGGTTCACAGGCTTAGCAGCCTCACTTCTACAGTTTTGCGAGTTGAAGCCCACATGGGAACTCTTGGCTGGATTACTCGCTGCCAGCAGCTCCTCTCAGCGAGTTTTGGTATCTCCACTGCAGCCAGCTTCAGAAATCTCCACATCAACTTTCACAACCCTGTAACTCTTGTATTATGCGTGTCTGCGAAACTATCCATTGAGAGTACCTGGATCCACTTGAACCACGGCTGCAGTAACCTCTGACCTCATTGCTGGATTAGGTGGTTTGGGTGAGCAAGGCATTGAAAGTTCTCTCCTCATAATACTCTACCATGAAAAGGCATTGGAACAAATTTGGATTTATTTATGAGCCTGTGATGGCTGTGGCCTTGCAGATTTCTTCTAGGAATCCTTCTTATTGTCCTAGTACAAAGCTCTTGGTTTATTTTAAATTGTGCTAATCTAATCTCTTTAGCAAATTCATTTACTTTGGTTGCACTTTTACAAGTGCTTCTTTTCTGTCTGGGCTGCAAATGTTTTCAAATCTTTTCTTCCTGTCCCTTTTGCTTCTGATTCTCACTTTAAATCTGGCAAAAGCAGCTAGCAATACCCACACTACAGCATGAGTGTTTCACTGCCTTGAAATTTCCTCTGGGAGAAAAACTAGTCCATAACCTTTAAACTCAGTCTTCCATTAAATATCAGAGCATGGGCAAAATGTTTGCAGTTTTTTTACCACTATGTAACAAGGATGACCTCTAGTCCAATTTTGTTTTAATCTGAATCCTAATCAGCATAGCTTTTACTGTTTGCATTTCTATCAGCATTCTGCTCTTCTGAACCTCAAAAAATTGCTTGTAAATCTTCACTCATAGCGTTCTCGGCTCTCTCAAATGCACTCCTTATGACTTTTCGAAACCCCTCCTACAAATCAATTCCAAATCTTCACATCAACACAGCCACCTACTTCTCCCTAGTAACTCTCTAAAGTAGTCACCTTTCGGTTACCAAAAAATATACCTGAGATAATCAGATTGTGAAGAGAAGAGATTTATTTTATCTCACAGTTAACGGAGGTTTCAGTCTAAGTTTAATTGGCCTCTACTTTTTGTCCTATGTCAAGGCTACACATCGTAGCAAGGACAACATTGCAAAGCCAAGGTGTTTATCACATGGCTGAGAAGTAAAATAACAGTAGAGGAAGAGGCTGGAGACCCATATCTCCTTCAAGTTAATGCCCCTAATGAGAGGGAGTCTTTCTACCTCTTAAAGGTCCCAATCCCAATGACACCAGACTAGAGACCAACCCTATAACATGTTTCTTTGGAGCACACTTAGATTCTAAGCTCTAAAAGAACCAGTTGAACAAAGGAAAAATAGATTTTAAAAGTATATGTGACACATTATTTATATGTATAATTATATAGGATTATAAATAAAATTTGATATGATATAAAAGGAACCTTTTGCCTTGGTGAATTTCTTTCCTAACATTAACTCTATTTCACATTTTCCTAATGTTTCAATAATGAAAAATATTTAAACATCCACATGAATTGCTGTGAATTAGTAACATTCTCAGATATCATGGAACACGAAGTACAAAGAAAGATGCTTTTAGATACTGACCTCTTAATGTTCTCAAAATGTCCACAGGTTGTTCGGTATTATTAGAAGTTCATTCAAAGCTCTTACTCGCCTGAAGTATGTCTGATCCCTATTTTATCAACCTTCCTCTGTTCTGTACTGACAGCTCTCGAGTTGAAATTATCTTCTCCTTGCAGTCGAATTTTAACAATCCAGTTATCTTTTCCTCTCTTTATTATTCATCTGTCTTAAACCAAATGAGAAGACTTTTTTTTTCCAGTGAGACTTACTCTCCACACTTTGTAAAAATGAAAGTAACTTTCTTTATCATGGAATTGAATTCAAATCAAAAAAGGTCTGAACCCCATTTAAAAGACCAGTTTGTAACTGAAGAATTGAAAGGATTTCTTTATGAAATAGCATCACCTTAAGACAGAGGATGAGGGCCCTGAGGATAGCATTATGATGAATCTCGGAGGCACTCTCCTAAATAATGGAAACACAGCCAAGAAGCAGGGCACCCAGAAGGATTTGCAAGGGCAGCGTGACAAGAGAAAATAGTACCACTTTGTCCCCAAGAGGACAGTGACCTTCCTTTCCGGGCTTACGTATGGAAATGGGACTTTATGAACAGAGACGATAGACAATGAGCAGTATGCGAGGAGAAAGGGAAAAATGAAAGGAAAGAAATAAAGCAAGAGAAGAAAAAATAAGATCATGTGAAAGTGATGATACAGTTTTATACCAAACAGGTCAATTTGAAGTCTGTAATGGGCTCTAATGCTGCTTAACAAATTCAGGCTGTGTAATGCATTTGAGAAATGAGAGCTCTTCACCAGCCGAACAGGGGTGATCTGTACTCAATTTCATGCTATACAAATGCTTCCTTTTTATGCCCTATGAGGACAATATGTAACTGTGGAGACATTTTATCAGGACCATAAATGAGAAAGTAGTAAATCAATAGTGTGAGAGATGCAGAATATGCAACTCTCATCCTTCTGTACGAGCCGCACCCAGTCACAAGTTCTCTGGTTATTAGTCAAAGCTTCGTTAACACAACTCCAGCGGCTGAAGTGGGAGGAAAGGAGGATGTGCTGACATTCTCCAAGACACAGGGACGCTCGGGGATAACTGGAAAGTCGCTTCCAGAAAAAAACCGGGCACTGTCAATTTTGGAAATCTGTTTGAAACTCAGAAGAAAATTAGGTGAACACAATACCACTGCTAAATTTAGAAAGTTGCTTACATATTCTGCAGAAAATATCAGCTTTTTAGAGTTCACTTCAAATATCTACAGATTATATTTCCAGTTTAATACCTAGGGCATTCACTCTATTTTCCTAGCTTCAGTGAATTTCATTTTTGGAGCATAACATTGCCCTGAAAATATGTCCTCTAACTTGTGATATTTGTGTATCATTTAATATGAAATTTGTGAGGTTCCATTTCTGATTTCCCAATGGATTCAAATTAGGACACAGAGTATTTACATTCCTTCATTTCTAAATGACATATATAAAGTTTGACTTTAAAATGCCACTGTGCTTTTTTATTTCATAGAAGCTGTATATATTTATATATGTCCTTTGTATTTCTATCATATTTGGGGCTTCAACTCTTATGGTTAATTTTTCATTAAATTTATTGGTATATTTTAGGTATATAATACATTTACATTCATCATTGGGATCTTGTACCTCTACATGATGTATCTTGGTTCCTATTGTTTCCCCATACCCCTACCCTTCCTTCACCCGCTCCGCCCTTCCCTATTTACAGAGACTTTGTTTCTATTTTTTCCTTTCCTGGTATTTTTCTTTTCCCTTCTTTCTTTTCCCCTACTGTTTTAGACATTTTCTTCCTATTTCACAATATCAATTATACATCTTGATCCTTATTTACACTTTTAGTTTTTTCACACCCGAGAAATTATTCAGTATTTCTACATGTGTGCTATTGATTTTACTTTAAAGTATGGCCTCAATGTGTATCCACATAGCTATAAATGTCTCTAGTTTCTCATTCTTTATGACTGAGTAGTACTCCATTTTATAGAAAAACCACATCTTCTTTATCCACTCTCCAGTCAATGGGTACTTGGGCTGTTTCCAAATTTTAGCTATTACAAACTGTGCCGTTATAATCCTGGGTGTGCCTATATCGCTGTGGTAGAATTCTATTAATTCTTTGGGGAAGATACCCACCAGAGGAATAGCTGAGTCAAACAGGACATCTAATCCTAGTTGTTTGAGGTATCTCCATACTGATTTCCACTATGGTTGCACCAGTCTGCACTCCCACCAACAATGGAGAAGGGTTCCTTTATCCCCACAACCCCGCCAACATTTGTTATTGTGTTATATCTTGATAGCAGCCATTTGTGGAGTGAGGTGGATTCTCAGTGTTGTTTTCATCTACATTTCTCAAATGACCAGTGATGTGGAACATTTTTTCACATGTTCATTTGCTGCTTTTTACTTCTTTGTCTGAGAAATGTCTGTTTATTTCAGATGCTCATTTTTTGATTGGGTCTTTATATTCAGAGGGTGGGGTTTCAATGTTTAATTTACTATTAGGCAAGCATTAATAAAAAAATGCAAACAGTTAAGGGTAAAAGCGTGTTGTTTTTCCTTTCAATTCCTGAGACAATAGATTTGCAGAGAAATAGGTTTTTGTAGCTATATCATCATTAGTAATTTTTCTATCTTGTTTTAATTTGGTAGTTAAATATTTCTAAGATCCTTGCTTTTCCGAGTCCAGAGTGCTAACCATTGTACCATGGAACTTCCACAGCTTCTCAGATCGTATGCTTAGGGAGAGGAAATGTGTCAGCCTGTTCCCATTTACATTGTTCATGCAGGACAAATTCGTAGAAAATGACTGCCCTATATATTGAGAATAGAGAAATATTTGTGTGCAGGAGTCAATAGCATACATTTCATTTCCTTGATAAACATTTTATACTATTTAAGTGGTGTGAATTCATTTTCATTTCTATGAATGATTCCTTGGGTAGTGAGATGCAAATCTAAGACTTAAAACTCAGAGGTATATAAAAATTGTGTCACAGTCATTGAATGACAGTGATTGGAAAAATCTACTTTGAATGCAGATACTGATTTTACAATGATAACTAACAGGAAACTCCTATAAACAACCCAGTGTTTTTATGTACCAAATTTGGACAAAATATTTGATATATCACTAAGTTTAGCACATGATAATTATTGATAAAATATTGCCATATGAGTATTTTTGTTTCAGCAAATTAAATACCGGAAAGTAACATATATTCTTCTAGAAAGACATCATGATATTCTGTATATTTTCCTCAGTGCTGCCACTGTACCTCCATTTGTTGCTCAGTCTCTACTGGGTGCAGTAACTTTTCTCATTTTTGAATTCCGATAATTTGCTATACACAACCCGTTTTTTTTTTTTCACTTAAAGTGACATAAAGGCTAGATAATAGGAAACAGGGTAATAGAACTCCTGCAAAAGCAAAAGGGACAAAGAGATGGAAATAGGACTGATGGAGGGGAAGGGGGGTGATGAAAAATAAGTAAGAAAACAAACAAAAATAAAACCTTCCATTAAATAGATAAAATATCTTTATCATACTGTTTCTCTTGAACTGCATAAAAACTATATTAAAATATCAAAATAATAAATATAAGATCTGAATAAAAAGTAAACTCATATGAGCAGATAAAAAAATACTTTGATGTTCTTTCATATTCAAGTCAATGTTAAATTTTGGGAGTAGCAACCGCTATAGGAATTTCAAACTTCTAGGTCCCAAGCCAGCTTCTGTTTTTGTATGTGTAATGGTCACAAAGAACAAAGATTCCTCTCCTGCTTCTTTCTTTGTCTAATAGGGCTACTGATTTCTAAACTTACCTGAGAAGATCTTCATGAAAGTCAAATGAGATCTCAAATGTAAAAATTCCTGCGGGAGATTTAGCTCAGTGGCACCACGCCTAAGTTCCTGAGTTCAATCCCTGGTACCAGAAAAAAAAAAAAATGCTGTGAAAATAGTGATGGAGACTGACTGTTATAATTCCGTGAGACTTTGCATTGACTTTGTCAATTTAGAAGATCAGAAACTCCAAAACATAGGGTACATGGAAATCCTAAATATTCCTGTAGAATAGAGAGGTCTAACTCAGAGTAAAATGTTAGTAATTATCAGGCTAAAGTGGGGGATATGGTTTTATTGTTTCTACCCCTTTCATAAAGTAGTTTAATTTGTTTGTTAATTCTTATTCTCTTATCAAATATTTTAGGATGTAGGTTGATAATATTTTTAATGTATCTTCCAACACTTTAAAATGTATACAAACTGCCCACAATGCAGAATAATTCATACTCTCAGTTTTTATACCTAGATAATTCTAAATATATAGAAATCTAATGTGCCTTATCCTGAGTAGGTGCAAATTTGTCTTATTTCTGGAATTTTAAATGTTTTTTTTCCTAAACCAAACACAAACATTCTATGTATTATGAAGAATAATTTTCTATGATGATTTTTTCTCAGCTAAGCTAATAGACTTTAAATAAAGATTTATTTTGTTTTTATCACATGCTTTAGTGTTTATTTTTCAATTAAACAGTATTTTACCATTAGTATTAATATGGAACTTCTCTAAAGACTAGCAACAAGTCATTTATGTCTTTTCAGTGCTAATAGGAGACCAATCACTTCCAATAATTGCAGCTCAGAAGCTGATTGTACAATAAAATAATTAATATATGTATACATGAATATATTAAGGACTATTAGAGTATTTTCTACAATAGGTATCAGGATACATTATTTTCTGACCCTATAACAATTTCAAAAACATAGCTTTCAGAATTAAAGAGAATTTGATGAAAGAAGTTCAAGATTTTGAAATATTTAAAAACTGATAAAAACATTTCCTACATTGAGGTGTATTTATATTCTTTCAAATTTAATCAATATATATTTATGGTTTCCTATTTATTTTACATTGCTCTTTTTCTTTTTTCTTTACATTACTGTTACTCTATTTTTCCAAAGTATGAATTTTTACTTTAACTTTTTAAATTATTTCTCCCTGATCAAGGAGTAAAATGCTTCTTTCTAATCATTCATGAAATACAAAATACCCACCACTTTCCCCATAAATATGGAAAGGTTTTCTCTCTATCTTTTCCTTCTCTCCCCAACATGATGAAGTTTTCAATCATTTTATTTATTTATTACCTGTTTTCTCTTCTGCTTTTTTTCACTTTTAAATATGGAGAAAGATGGGTTTTTATTCTACTTCCCAACCTGCAAGCTGTTTCCAATACATCGATTTGATGAAATCATTTAGAACTTAATGTGTAGTGGTTTCAGTCAAGGACTCTAACAGTTTAGACATTTTCCTTGAATATTTAATAAGTACACTCCCTAGTAGTCTATAGAGTTAAAAGTGGGAAGTCTAACACCAGCCTGTTATTTTTTTCTATTTGCTTTAAAGTTTAACATTTTTTTGTTTTCAATAAAATATAAGAAATTTAGTAGGTCACGTTTTTGTTCAGCACTCTGTGGATGTTGGTAAGCACAGGCAATTAATAGCCTAATTTCTGTCCAAAATGGAAATTTTTTTCTATAATGGCTTTAGTATTTCTAACAATTATTGCTGTTGTACTTAGAAATTATATTAATCTTTTGTTAGTTCCCCAAAATCAAGCTTTCATATCATTTCTTTTCTTTTTTTCCATGATTGTTCACTTTATATTACATGCCTTATATTCAGACTATTTCTTACATTTTTTTCCTGGCCAACATTCAGATCTCAAGTGAGTATTTTATTTCCGAGTTATCAATTAAAATTTTACTTGCAAAGTCACATTTTGCTAATTTTATTTTCTTCTATTTTATTTTTATTGTGAACTTCATTTTCCTTATAGCCATGTGGTGTAGGAGCTCACTGTTTTGATGGGTTAATATTATTTTTTTATTTATTTTTTAAAGACAGGTCATTCTCTCTAGCTACTACCCAGTTTTGGATGGGCTGTGACCCATCTGGCTGAGCTCATAGGTTTGTCTACTTGTTTTTCTTAAACAACACTACCTTTTTCTTTCCAGCTTTAAACAATGCTACTTTTGTGGGGGATGAAAGGGAAAGAAATCTCTTGCCTTACAGGCTATTAGTGAATAAAAAATTAGATTGTTAGGATTTGCAGACATTCTCAAGAAGTGTCTGTTCTTCCTAAATTATCTCCACCCTGGTTTTGGTGAAGTTTGGTCCTCTTGTTTGGCCTCCTAAGTGGAGAAGCCAAATGTATTTGGAAAAGGACATGTCGCCATGGGTTCTCTAAGAAAAATGAATTTCGGAGGGCTCTGCACCCTGCATAGTAGTCTGTAGACATCTTATTCTTCAAGTTCTCCATGTAATGACAAGAAAATTAAACCTCACTTGAATGAACTAATCTTCAAAAGGTACAAACTACCGTGAAACTAAAGAGAACCTGTTAAGCAAGGTCAATGAAGCGGGGAAAACAAGTGTATGTTCAAAATTCACGTGCTCTATCTATTCCTGGAGATCTTCTAAAGTGTTGAAAAGAATAGAAAGCTGAGCTATGTGATTTGTTAGTGTTAACCTAGGTGTAATTGGATCACAGTGCTATGTGTGTATACATATATTAACTTATTGGAAAGGATTTCTTCATGTTGATCCTCTAGATCAGCAAGATTATTCACAGAGTTTTATTTCTTTTTGTTGGTTTGTTTTTTGGGGGCGGGGTCTCACTATGTAGTTGAGACTGACCTGGAACTCAGCATGTAGCCCAGGCTGGTCTCAAACTCACAGCGATCCTCCTGCCTCAGCCTCCCAAGGTCTGGGATTACAGGCATGTGCCACCATCCCTGGCCAGAGAGTTTTATTTCTAAGTCATAGAAAGATGTGTGATCATTTGTTTTGTTTTATTTTCTTGTTTGAGCTTTGTTATTTTTCAAGTTTTGGAGCATATATGTGATCATCTATCAGAGTTATCAATCAGACTGGGTTAACATGTCTAGCAGATTAGTGAAGGACACTTTCAGGAATATCTGGGTAGGTCACTGAGGTATGACTTTGTGGTTTATATCTGGTCAATGGCCACTTCTTCTTTGAGGATGTTCCTCTGCTTGGTTTCCCAGGTACTATGAAGGGAGCAGTTTTTATCTATTATGTACTTGTGTCTTGAGGTTCCTGCCTTCAGCGCAGCCAACCATAAATGAAACAATGAACCAAACTGAACCCCACTTTCTTAAAGTTGGGATTTTGAGTATTACGTTGCAGCAGGAAACACCTGACCAATACAGTTTACATGTGTGTGTGCATGTACATAGATATCAGATATTTAATAATAAAAGTTTTCATAATGCATTAGCTGTTCAGAGTATTAAGATTTATCATTTTAGCTTGGCTCCTGTATTTTTGTTTGTAGTTCTGAATAGGTCATCTTATGTAAAGTGTCTTTAGATATTTCCTACATCTAGAAGTATTCTGAAATTCTGAATTTCTTACTTTTTAAAAACTAAGAGTAGCAATTGTTACATTTTCATCAACTGATAAACACTATGTTCTTCAGTTTGAAGCCTACATTACTAGTTTCCTCTCTTATCATATACAACCGTGCTTTCTTTTCTTTATCATACATGTGCAAAATTATACACTTCAGTGTTCTACTACAGAATCCTGTTGAACAATATCTTATCTCAGCTGAATACAGAGTTACCAAAGTATTGAAAATGGATGATGGTAGCAACACGAAGTATGGTAGCAACACAAAGTGTAACAAATACTCCCTAGGTAACAGTGACTTAAAAGGTAATGTCACCTTCCAATGGGTGTAATATATAAGAGGTAAGGTTATAGTATATAGGAATATTCAGGTTACTAATATTTATGGACACTTCATGTCTAGAAATAAAGTTACTACTTTTGTAAAAAGAAAGTGAAGCTTCATTTTTAAATCTAAATCATATACTTACATTAAGAGTAAATATATATTTAACCTAGTAGTTCTCATTTGTAAAGATACGAAAAGTCAAGCAACAAAGTTTTATCCATTTAGTAGTAGGGATAAGGAGTATCAGATTTCAGAAATCTTCAAGGTATTAGTTTGAGTGGCTGTTTGCCAGTTTTTATAGGTAATTAAGCACTCATTTGAGTTAGTAGAATTAGACATCTATAGTATCTTCCCTTCTATTTAATTCTTATATTTTAAAGATTGCATTTTAAATTATTTAAGGGAAAATATTGTATCTGATTCATTTTAAAATCATCATTTTAGCTCAATGCTTAGATGTTAAATAAATGCTAATCGGACTTGTAACTGGTTACAAGATAAAGAAAATAAGATAGTAGGACACACCCAAAAACAACACAAAATAAAAATCTCAAAATACATGCATAGAACAAGGAAAAGCAAAATGAAACAGAAAACCACATTTGGCTAAATTTCAGAAACTATTGTAAAAACCAAGGTGGTTTTGAGCTGGGGATTTAGCTCAGTGGTTTTGCCACCTGCGTAAGCGCAAGGGCCCGAGTTTGATTTCTGATACCCCAAAAAACAAAAAACAATTTTGTTTTGTCTATTAATGTCTTAGATAAAGTCTCTCTGCTGTATGTTAACATGTAGGTGCTTTAAATTAACTTGTTGTTACCATAACAACAGGCTCTGGGAAAACACAAATTTTTTAAAAAGAAGAAAAATAAAGAGGGAAGAAATGTTAACTTCTGTTACAGTCAAATTTAAACTGCAGCTAATAAACTGGGTTGCAGTGATCTATATAAAAGAGGGTGGGTATTCCTGCAAACAGGCTGTACAAAGCTGATTAAAAATCTCTTTTAAGTCTCAAGGAAATAGGATTATTTGTCTGTGTTTCCAACATAAACAGTATGAGTCTACAATGATGAAGATCGCCATGTGGCCCTAAGAGGAAGCTTCAGGCTTCACACTTGCTACAGACAGATGGGAAGAAAAGGAGTAACAAAGAAAGTTAAACCTCTCACTTCTCTTCATGGATAACACAAGTGTAGCATTTGAGCACCACACCTTGTCAATATTCTGATACCAAAAAGAGACAGAGGGATGAAGAAAAGAAGTAGAATTTCATACCCTATCACAGCTCAAAAAAGAAAAAGCTTAATTATCTTGACCAGGCCTTGATTCAGAATAGAATGTGGAAATTTAAAATACTATCGAGTATTGATATCCACTCATTTGGGATATATTGGTTCAGATAAAAAAGTACTGCTCAAAGAATAATCTACCTTTTTGTAAGGACTGTAGTGGTATGATTAGTTATGGTAACCTAGGCCACTTTTGCATATAGTCAAAGAGAACACAAAATGTCTGCCTTTCTGGATAGTAACCTGATCTCTGATTACCTTTATTTATCTAATAATAGTATTTATCAGGAATATAACTTTTTCACTTTAGAGATCGTTTGTTAAAATAAATTCCACTCCAACACAGGACTGGATTCATGAATGAGTGACTTCTGCAATCATAAGGTCCCTCCCTCAAAGGGGTCCTGCCCTGGTTTCTACCAATGATGTTTTAAGAAGCCTTGATAGCTTTTTAACAGGTACCCAAGTTTTTATTTTGTGTGAAGAAGTACATACACATTATGTAGCCAGTCCGGTTCCCACAGGCCATAGCAGAAGCTTTCAGAAAGCGATCAAAACCAGCATTTTTTAAAGCATGATATCCCAGGAATGAAAAATAATTTTCTACTACTGACTATAGATTAAATGTATTTATGTCACTATAGGTAAAACTTACTAGACATTGAAAATAATACACAACTTAGATATCACATAAACTGTGACCCTAGAGCTAATTAACTTTGGTATCTAATGGAGTGAAATTTATTGACAGCTCACTAAAATGAATTAAGAGAAGCAGTAACTTCAGTATGTGAAAAGTAATAAAGTGTTGATTTTTTTTCTAAGCTCTTAGAAGATTATTATAAAATTGCTCTAGGCCACTCAACTAATGTGCTACACCCGATTACCATTCTTAAATCAGTGAGGATGTGTCTATTTATTGAAAAATAACTTAATTGTTATTGTTTCTAATTTTTATTCATTCTTAAGAAGTTGGACAGTTATTAAGTATTGAAATTGAGCAAGGCATACCGTAGATGTCAGGCTAGTGACATACAAAGGCTCATTTGCATTGTATTATCTCTGTTTTCAGGCACTTTTCATTTCTAACATGATGTCAGCACAGAGAGCATGAATCTATGCAACCTTCTTCAGATTTAATTTTTTTAAGCTGAAATTTTCCACTACCAGTTTTATGGACAAAAGTAGTCTTCACTTTGCAGAGGTGAAAACCCACTTGAAAACTCTTTCTCAAGGACACTGAAGATTATATCCCAAATTCAACCCAAATATTCAAAAAAATTCAAAATATTTATAGCCATTATCCATAGTCAATCCCTATCATTGTGCTATATATTATACAAAAGATGTTGTCTCTGTCTTCCTTTATCCTACATTTAAAGAAATTCAAAACAAAAGAAAGGAAAATATAGAGGTAATAGCCTATAGTGATAAAATATTAAGGCAATCAGTGTATCTTAAGAAAAGATTTTCAATGATGAGTGTCATCATATTGCATACTTTAAATTTACCAATAAAATTAAGTAATTAAAAAAAAAACAAAAGAGGCCAAGGATTTATCTCAGTGGTTCCTCCACCTGACTCGTAAGTACAAGGACCCGAGTTCAACCCCCGGTACCACCAAAAAAAGAAAAGAAAAAAATAAAAGAAAACTCCTAACCTCAAGGTTGAGAAGATAAATATTTAAATCATGTAAGTTAGTTATTGATAGTGTCTATAAAAGGGTTAAATTTCGATGTTTTGCTTCACCTTAACTTTTCCAGTTTTATTTGTTTGGTTTTTCTCTGTTAATTTTGAGCAGGGAGATCTTTCCTTAAACTAGTTAAATACATAAGATTACTTTTCTAAACTTTAGAGTAATATTCCACTCAGGCCCATTCAAAGAGGTTCTACTGTTCATTGTCAGCCAGTAAAACAAAATACAAAAGTTGTCTTAACAACGCGATGAGTCCTTGTTTACTGTTCTGATGTAATATTACAGGTCAGCTCAGAGCAGATATATTAATTAGCTTGATTATGGTGATCATTTCATAATGCATAGGTATATCAAAACAGCAATAACAAAACAGCTATATACTACCGCATACAATATTTATTTGCCAATTATACATCAATAAGGCTGAGAAAAGAAAGCGCAGAAAAAAGTTCAGTCTTTGCTCCAATTATTTGGCTAATTGACACAATCTTCTACTTTGTTTTATTAGTGAAGATGAATCCTCTAAAAGTTGATGATCTGGCAAAGAATGTTATTCTCATCTTGCACTAAATGGACATCAGCTAATGTAAAACTAAATGAATTCTGAAAAATGCAGCAGCAGGAGTCACGAAAGCAGAAAACTAAAATGATTAAAAGTAATTCATCAATTCTAAAAAAATGTTGCGGTACACAAAATTCTTAAAGAAACTCTTCTTAAGAAACTATCTCACATCATGTCACAATGCATTGTGACCTGTAAAATGCCACTTTATATAAGATAATTATTATTTAAGTAGTAAAACTAAATTTTTACAGTACCATATTAAAGCATTGGAAAAAGTCCCTTTGAAAATCCTCAGGTAAAGGGATCCTCCCTGTGTTCACTTCCGTTATCTACGGAACTGAGAGACACAGAGACACTTAAATTTGTAGGTTATTACATTTCAGAACACTCATACCAAAAGAAAAAAAAGAAATCTAGTAGTGATGCTTTTTCTACTTTTTGTAAGAAGATGCATGAGGGGCCGTGGGTGCATGAAAGTTAGGACAGTGTAACGTCAGAGGAAAACTGTTAAAGTATTGTCATTATAAAATGAATGGAAAAGTTTTGAAGTTTATTTGTGAGGCGATAACACAGTGAGCTAAGCCTCCTGCTGCACTGATTCTTGAAATAATTATCCATGGCCATCCCTTCTAATGAACCTAGAACATACCTTCTGTGGAACCGGCCAAGCAATATATTACCAGATGTATAATAAATGCAATCTTAGAAAGCTTATGAGGCCTGTTCTTGAACACAGTAACATATGTAAAGACCACATATGGTAACTGAAAAAGCAGAGTGAAAAACATGAAAGGTTCTGAAAAGGAAAAGGAAAGGGAAGGGAAGAGGAAGAGGAAGAGCAGGACAGGAAATAATCTGCTTAGTGTTTTATTCAAAAATGTGAAACATTTGACTTTTTCTGTTCGAAAGCCTAATTATACTATTTTAAAAAAATACTTTTGTAGAGAAATGCTACATTTTTGTCTCTGACTAATGAAAGCAAGAAAGAATTATGTTAGCTGGAAGCAATCGAAAGCAGAGCCTGTGGTCCACTTTGTTTACAAAGAAATGAGGAATTCAGCATGACAGAAACAGTTGACCTCACTATGTTCTATGTTCATTGTGACTACATAAGTTAGTAACCATAGCTAGCAAAAGCTCTTGATGTTGGATTTAGGAATCATTTGTGTCCTTAAGAACTGTGAGGTAAGAACATCCTCAGTCAAAAGATACTTTTTGGGCAATCTAGTCCTGCCTTTCATAAGAAGCAGAAGTTTCTTCCCTAACTCCACATAAATAATTCAAATGACAGGCAGCTATGTTCACACTTGGACAGTTTATGGCACCAGAATCTTCTCTCTTTTAACAACCAACCATTATACCTAATTTGGATGACTGCAGCAACACAGAATTAGCTTTAATTTCCTTTTAAATTGAATTACTACCGTGTTATTTGACTATATTTATTCCATTTGCAATTGTTTTCTCTTGTACATATCCACACAGCCAGTCCTTTCAACCATACCTACAAAGTCTTTTTACCTCTTTTAAATCCTGTTGGTTCACTTTTCCTTTTACATGCATTTTCTCTCTCTCTCTCTCACACACACACACACACACGTGTGTGTGTGTATATATATAAAATTTCATTTTTAATTAAATTTTTTTTTCACCTTAAACCCAAAATATACTGGAAGGATGAGACAGGAAGACTTCAAGTTTGAGCCCAGCCTCAGCAATTTAGCAATTTAGAAACTTAGTAAAACCCTTTCTGAAAATGTAAAATAACAAAAGACTGGAACTACAGCTCAATCTGAAGGCTCTGGGTTCAATGCCCAGTACCACACCAAAAAGAAAAAAAATTCTGCTTAAATATCATGCATGCCAATACCTATGTCCAAGTAGTCATATGTCTAACCCCTTTGGATCTTTCAAATCTGTATGTTGCATTCTTTTCTTTGTATTTATCTGTTTTGAAACAACTTTTACATAGTGATGAGTCACTTTTCTTCTCTCTCCCTCATGCTAAAATGGACACTCCACAATTATGAGATTTGACTGTTTTACTGCTAAAAACCTATCATTACTAGAACATTTTCTGGTACATGATATTTATATAGAAAATATTTTTTATGCATAAAAATGCATTCATTTGCACATATATATTCAAATGCACATATATATTCCATAATCAATATTCCACATATGAAACAGATTATTTTTACCTAATTATAAACTCAAACCATGTTATACTGCTCTTCTGCTTGCAGCGATGAAGCGATCTCTTCTTTGGGATCAAGGCTCGGCTTGCAGCTACGAAAGAATCTCCTATTTGGGATCAATGCCGATAGTTCCACGGACTTTGCATTACACAACTCTGGGTTATTTAGAGAAACTATATCTGGTTCCATCTGTAGGCACTGCACAGTGCCAAAACCTTGTCAAATTTTTCCGAGAAATAAATTCCAACTCCAGTCCCTGCCCTACAGAAACCATGCTGTCTGATGCCGATACTGTTTATGCTTTATCTTTCCTCTCCTTTCCCTTGAGTTTTCTCACTAAATATTCTGACTTAATTTTAGTTCCTCAGGATACCATGCCTACTCTGATGGCCAAGCCTTTGTCAGAGAATAATTTATGCTTCCATCTAATAAATTAATTTCATCCTATGGTCCTTTCATTAACCATCACATCTTATTCCTAAATTTAATTAAGATCCTTCTTACATCTTCTATTTCTCTACTTTCCTCTTATCCTAGAAATCATTTCATTGTGATTTCCATTGTTCGTATTTTTGCTTCATGTATAAAGAGGAGGCTATATTTTTATACTTATTATTTTATTTGCCATTTATCTCATGAATTAATTAGTAGTTATAACTTGCTTCCAAAGTAGATAGTATCTTGATAGCAGCTTTTCTTTGTGCTCTCTATTTTGATATTATCCAATTGTATAATATGGAACTTATCTTTATTTAAGGTAGACTTTTACCTTGTGCTGACCAAATAAAAGACAAAGGGACAATGTTCTATATAAATCTAATCTATAGCATACTTCAGTGTATTACTACTTTTATGCTTAAGAAATCCAAAACTATTTTTCTGTTAAATCTATGTGGACCTAGTCATATTCAAGATGATTGTTTCACCTCTGATCACATCTGTATCTTCTTTCCATTTTTATTTTACAATATTAATAGCAATTTTTTTTCTTTTAAAATAAAGGTTCATGTAAAATGTGCATGCATAGAAATAACAGGCAAAAAATGTCTACATCTGAGACCTCATTCCTAATATTCCTAACCTGAGTCCATTTTTATGTTTCAAACATTAGTAAAGAAATTTAAGGATAGACATTTTGCTCAGTGGCACTGTGCCTGCCTGGCAAACACAAGGTCCTGAGTTTGATCCCCAGTATCAAAAAAATAAAATAAAATAAAAACAAATAAACAAAAGAAATTTAATTTCCATATGACAATTCCATCATGTCTACGTCTATGATTTTAATGGAACATTACCATAGTTTTGAACTTATTTCTTCATCAGTTATAGACAACGCAAGCCTGCAGGGGTAGAAACCAAAGGACATAATACTAGGTCCTTTATTTCCATTGAAGTACTCTGCCATCCATTCTATTTACTGAGTGACCTGATCACAGCAAATACACCCTACGTTTTGCCATCAAGTCTTTTTTTTTTTTTTAAGCATAAGAGTCCAAGAACTTAATGCTCCTATCAAAGGAATTTTTCTCAAGGTCATATCATTTAAATTTTAGAAACAGTGCAATTATCACAGAAATACTGGTTCCAGCCTTACAATATACATTCAAAATGATATTATTTGAATTGACCTATTATTCAAGCAAATGACTCACTCTAGATTTTTAAAGTTAGATGGATTCGTGCTGTTACTGTAATCTGATTATAAGCTAAGACAAAATTTTAATTTATTTTAAATGGCAAAGAATTCAAAATGCAAATCAATGTCACAGCGATAGGATCAAATGCCTTTCAAACATAGAGCAGAGAAGGTAAGAACGATTTTTCTTTGAGTTTTATCTTTTAGGTATAAAATTAAGAACTAGATATTAAATCACCAAGTCAAGCTGATCTTCTTAAGAAGCTCAATGAATATGAGAGTAAAATGAATGGCATGAGAGGTATTAGACCTCCCAGAATCTGAGGGAGCGAAGAGTGGGGAAGGCTGAGTGTGTGAGATAAACAGCCCTGAGAAGTCAGACAGAAATGAGGACGGTGACTGAGGACTGCAAAAAAGATACCACTCAGCCTAGCAGCAGAAGTTGAGGGATAAAGTGTGATAAAGAGCTTAGAAAGGTAAAATGTCCATCAAGTTCCAGATGGCAGATGTCACTGCCTGTGAGTCCAGGGCAGAATCATAGCATAAAACACAAGAGGATGGCAAACAGAGAAAAGTCAAAAAAGGGCTTTGTTATTTACCATTTTATTTGGAAACTACAGCCTTAACAAGACAATGATGAATATTCCAGGACAAACATAAAGGGCATTATTGAAATGGTAGATATCAGTCAGGGGAATTGGAAATGAGCTTTCTTTAATTAGGAACCAGAGTGGAATAACAAATGTTAAAGCGACATTTGGAGATACTAAAGATGAGACAATATGTTTTCATATGTTACTATTTGCTGATGGACCTGATGATGTATCACTGCAAGGGAACTTAAGGAGTGAATAATAGTGGGCCATCTGGTTGCAAACTGACAATTTTGAAGATGGTAGATCAGAGGGAGCGAGGAGCAAAGAAAATAGAGTTTTACCAACTGCATCAAAGTTATATGGGAGTAAAAGGCTTGCCTGCTAATGAAGATAATTACCTGATTTTGATAAGAGAAGGCACAAATCTACAGCTGGATAATAAAAAATTCTTCTAGAGCAGAGTGGCACCAATTTTTATTCAATTCAAGTCCCATGCATTATTAACTCCCTCAAAATTAAAGTGCTTCTTTAGTCTCCGGCATGGCAGAGGCACAAAACTGAAAGATCGCAGGGTTTAAAGTCAGAAAAACATAGATTCAAAATCTACATCCACAGGTGTAATTTGGAGCAAATCTTTTAAGTAATCCTTATTTTGAAAATGAAAAGATGTAAATAAAGTGTTTGTAGATGGGGAAGGGAGGAGGGGGTGAAGGGAGGGCAGGGGTAAGGGGAAAAAATGAGAATCAAGACTTGTCATGTAGAGGTACAAGATCTCAACAATGAATGTAACTGTACTGTATCCCTAAAATGTACCAATAAACTCAATTAAAGCTGAAAAAAAAAAAAGAAAAAGAAAATGAAGATACAGCTACCGATATCCCAGGGTTGTAAATGGTTGAAAAAAAAAGTACGTATATTAAATGACCACCACAGTAACTTGCATTCATATTCACATAACGAGTATCTATTGAGTGCTACTATGAGTTAGGTGTTATCTGAATATACAAAGGTGATTACAAACAGAGTAGATTCTCCCTTCTTCATGTAACTTATTAGTAAGACATAGACTCTAATAGGACAATTGCAAAACTAAATGTAAAACTATCGTGGTAAGTGCCGCAAAGAAAAGTTACATAAAATTATAAGTAGCATGATGGTTTGTGTCTAGATGTCCCACCTCCCCGAAGCCTCGTGTGGTCATAATGGGGCTTTTCTGGGGCAGCTGGATCAATGGTGTGTTAGGTTGGGATTAAGACTCTGTTTACTAAATTGGTCTGCTGATTGGTTTTGCAGAATTGTGGGTATGAATAATGGGAAGGCTGCCCTAAGAGTGTGTGACCTGGATACTGGACTGAAAGAGGGCTGCTGTGCCCACTTACTGCTTTGCTGTTTTGCTGTCTTCTGCCCCCTATGAACTGTTTAGATTCCATGATGCCTCTCTGCCATTCCACCCTGCCTTGGAGCCAGCCAACTACAGGTTGAAAACTCTGAAAACTGAACTGGATGAAACCTTTCCTCCTTTAACTTTGAGTGTCAAGTATTTTGTCTCAGTAATGAGAAAAAGTAACTACAACAAACAGATCATACAAGGTATGTACACTCAGAGGGTCTGGCTGAGGCACCTCAAAAGACACACCAAGTTGGTCTTAGAAACAGTTATTCCTGGGAAAAATAAAGAGACAATGATGAAGAGAAAAGCATTGTGTGGGAAGAGACAGGAGAGACAGAGAGGCTCAGATAACACAGGAAGGAAAAATCTTGAACCGTATGCATGCAATGAAAGCTACCACTTTCTCCTTTGCTCGCACTGCTCTTATTATCTTCTTTGTCTAACGATAGGAAAACACCTAAACAAAACTTCCCTGTGTTCTTTAATACATTCTTAGTTATGCAGCAAATGAGATCCTTAAAAAATTACAAGATTTCTCTTAGATGTCTATAATGACTACTACCTGTTTTTTATAATTATTTATATTGGTACATGTTTGGAGTATGTTATGATCACACTCATCATAGGGAGTTGGTACATGTATGTGATATTTTCCAATTCTTTAAAAAGGGTCAATAATGACAAGTAGGCCCCTAGGCACCAGACAGAGCTTGGGCCACTGACCTGTGATAGAAAATAAATACAATACAATGCAGGCCCTTGTCCAGTCCTTTCCCAAAAAAGGGCAATTATCTCTCACATTCATATTTTCCTAGTAACCCCTCCGATTAACATCTACCCTAATCCTTGCTTCTGGCTTTGTTCTTGAAGGGAAGGGTATAGGTTCTCATAAGCCTTTGGATGAGTTAATTATCTTAACTTATTCTCTATGCAAATAGGATGATCTAGTTAGGCTAAAAGAAAATATATAAAATGTTTTTGAACAACACAAATATATTCCTTGCTGATTTTTCATAGCTTGTACTGCTCATCTGGGGCCTTTACTATATTACCTTTCTGGGGGCTGGCTGAGGCCAAACCATCCTGTGGCTGTAAACACATGTCACAATTATACTCTCTTCATTGGCTATGCAAGTGACTTTCCATATCTGATGCCAAAGAGACAGACAAGTGCAATCCTACCACAATTCTGGAGAGAACACTAACATATTGGCAAATGATCATACAGATTGCATACCGCTTAATATCATTGCAGAGTCAGAGGATGTATCTCTTATTCCTGCTTCAAGGGCTTTTACTTTTTTATGTTACACTTTGATTTTTTTTCTAACCATGACACGAACTCCAGAAAGTTTATTTCAATAAACATGAAGATATTGTTGTTTATTTCCAGTGACTCTTCTACAAAATGTACATAGTAGTCACATTCATAGGCCTTATGCTTATCTCCAACTTAATATCTCCTAGAATTGATAGCAATCAAGCAATCTTTCTAATAATAGATTAGAATAGAGAAATTTCTCAAAGGTGTTTTGGGAAATAAGTTCTCATGTAATGTTCAAATCAAATCGGAGGTCACTGGTGTCCTCATTTATAGAAAAGAAACCGAAATTCGTATTACTACGGTGACTAGACAGGACCATGTGTTAATATCTGACAGAATCTGGATTTGAATCACAGCTGATTATGTTCTTTGAATAGCACTGCCAAATCTCCAATTTGACATCTGCTTTTAATTATTAAATTATTTAAATTTAATTGTTAAATTATTTGTCTATATATTAGCTATTTTCTACCAATCACATTAGCAGAAAGCAAAAACATAGGGGCTGCTAAGGTACTGGTTGGTATGCATATTCCTGCCGTTGTACCTCACATTCATTAACTGAATGTAGGCACTTAGAGTCCCAGAGCATTAACCTCATCACACACTTCAAATAATTACTGACCCCACCCAAATAACAGGATATGGCAAGCACTGACATAAAATAATGGAGTCATGTCTTCTAAGTAGTAAAAGGATTAAAATACTTCAGAGATAAAAGAAGTAAAATATCCTTTCAAAATGTAAATTACTTCTTCCTGCAATGATAATGTACTAATTCTAGGAGTCAAATAAATTATTCAAGGACACTGCCATTTAGTTTGTTTCTTGACTCCATAGGGAAAAAGTAATTATGTCTCACCCAGCCAAGCCTGCGATAACAGCTGGCTATGAGAACAAAAGGGAAGGCAAAGTGTTCAGAAATCCACCATGATGTTTCATACTTTAGTGAAAAAAATCCTTGGAGGGACCTTAGAATCAATCACTCTAAGATTCTCATTTTACTTTCAAAGGAGTTGAGATCCAACGATGTTAAGTACTGTTCTTGAGGTCACATAGTTTGTGGCGGTTCCTAAATACAAAAGGCAGATTCCAACCATACAAGGCTGGAAAGAAAACTACCAATTATTCAGCATGTTCTGTGATGCGTTATGCACATTGCCTCACCTCATGCTCAGGTGAGCACAATGAAAAAGATATCATTTTCTCTTCCATTAGAAATCTATCAGGAAGTTGCTGATAAAATAACTAGCCTATATTCATACAGTAAAAGATAAACCTAAAGGTTTTTTTTTATCCAAATATGTGTGTTTTCTTCAATAACAACAACAACAACAAAATATCTTGTTTGTATGCTCTCTACTAATATGCCAAGCTACTATTTAAAGAGATTTTTTCAGTGAAGTCCCTTCTAATGCTATCTCTCTGGGATGTCTGATATCTGTACTAACGAATCTTTACTTTCTTGAAGCACTGTCTTATTTGAGGGGTTGCTTAGATAATTGAAATAATTCATAGATCATTCGGATGACAGACATTGTCTTCCTGGATTATTGTCCCAAGCTTTTGGAAAGTCTTTAAATGTAGTTGCCTTTTATAGAGAAGTTCCTAAAGACTAAAGGGATATTGTCTTCCAGATTTGCTATGGCTTTTCTCCATGAGAAAATAATTGTGTTGTGCCTCTGGTGCATGGATAATTAAGTTACCTGTAGGAAAACAGGGCCCCTCCATGTGACCTCTCATCATATCACACCCTGTTGATGTGATTTGGGCTAGGAATAACATGAACAGGGAAACTGAACCATCTGACTTTCAGTTGAGTGATCCAACTCCTCCTCATTTAGTGCCATCCATACCCACTGTCCTCTTCTAAGGACATACTAACTTTGTTTATTCAGTTGTAAGGCATGAGCTGTCTATACTACATGGAGGACAGAAGAGCCAGACACACTGGGTGGTCATGTCATTGGTAGCAGGAATAGCAATTTGCTTGACACCTAAGACTTGTTCACACTTCTGATAGTTGCACAGATCTCCTTGAGTATTCTGGAAGTTTCTACAATGTGTCAAAGAAACTAAAAGATACCACCTGTACCCACAGCTAAAACTCATCAAGAGAACTTGCAACTAAGAATTTAAGGAATGAGGGGCTGAACCTCAGGATGCCTTCTGAATGAAAATTTGCTCACAATACTTCAGATATCATTCAAGCACATTCTAACAAGAGGAAATGGCTAGAGATTGGTCTCAAGAGAGGCCTGTATGCTAGGTTCACCTGCAAAAGTTAGCATTCCATGGTGAGGATGCAAAGCTCAGTGAATGTTTAGAGGGAAGTTGCATCACATCCATGTCTTGCCCTTTCTCTGTCCCTTGATATTGGTGTCCAACTGACATCAATAATTCAGATCTCTCCGCAGTATGAAGAGAAAGACTAGGGTAAGAGCAAGTCGGGCAGTATACCCACATCTGTGTTTTAATGCTAATAACCTTCCTTAGAGTTTCCAGTCAATAATCTATTAAATTCAACTTAGCCCCCAAATCACTTTCAAATATGTGAAATAGTGAAAAATGTTTTGAATCTCTCAATCATTATTTTAGAAATTAATCAATGATGTAAAGTCAATTATTTCAAAACATAATAATATTTTGTTTATAAAATGCTTTACAAAACTTTTATATTGCAACTATGAAGCCTTTCATATAGGAAGGGAAATAATTATATTTATTTTAAAAATATGAGAAACAAAATACTATAAATATTAAGGATTATGTGGGAAATAAATTTGAAAACATTCAAGAAATGTCTTTTTTCCTTCCTATTCCCCCATAGCCCCTTCCTCTGCCATATTTACAGAGTACTCTTTATCTGTTTTTTTTCTTTTTCTGAAAATATTTATATTAGTTTTCATTTTAATAAGAAACACTGTAATTAGTGTATGTTTTCTTTTCTTGACAAAAAAGAAGTTTATATGCCTATTTAATTTTGTGAGTGCTCTCATTAGAAAAACAAAAACTCAGATTCATTTTGCTTGAAGTCCTAACTTAATTTTTTTTTCCTTTTTGGTATTTGGTAAGCCAATTCTGACATTTTAGTTATAGAAAAAACAAGTTGATAAATCTGTTGTATTTGTCACCTTACCAAAACCAAGAAAGGTAGGAAATGGAACAGCTGGTAGATATTTCTAATCTAAACTTTCAGACAGAGTGAGCATGAAGAGAAATCTGTTGATGTTGATGTTTTTGATCCAATCCCCAGGCTGGATGACCCCTGAGGAAAACTCCCCAGAGTACCATCTCCAGGTGAAACACTACTGAGTGACCACTTCCAAGTACCTAAAACATTGGAAGAACTTACTACAGAAACAACTTTATTTTTCCCAGTGAAATGCCTGCTTAAAATCCTTTGTTGTAATACTGAAATTTCAGAAGAGATAATATACTTTCATTATGTTCACTACTCCAGTGAGTAATTCCAGGAACAGGAACCAAAATGATTGATTAAAAGTAGCCACCTTATGGTGTTTGTATGTTGCACTACAAACTAGATTTCACATAGTTTTGACAAATATAACCTGGAAAAAGACTATTCTTGTGTATAAAAAGTGGCAAAAACTGTCTGACTTCAAGTTGGTGGCATTATGGGAAAACAATCAAAATTTAATTTAACATTTATTCCCAGAGATCAGATGCATGAAAAATATTTTATAAAATTTTCTGGGTTGAATTTCCCTTGTTTTTTCCCCAGTTTTAGTTCACATTGCAAGCAAATGATATATGTTTTCTTCACAGAGTAATCAGTTTTTAATTTTTATACTTAAATGCACTTTTAAAATCTGCTGAAGTGTCCTAAAAGAAGCCATTAGCTTGATTAATTGATTTATGGTCTTTTCGTATTTTGTGTGTTTTTTTTCATTTTGGTTTTTCATGTACAAGCACATAAACACTAGAAGTTATTTAACAAGTTAGTTTCTCACAGTATTTTAGGAGACTATTTCTTCCTTAGATAAATGTGCTGATTTACTTCACACTGCTTCAGAGACCATACAAAGCAGTTTGAAAAATATACAAATACTGTGTTGTTTTTGTTTAACATTAGAGAACAAAATAATGTCTCCTAGTTGCACATATTGATCTTTTTATTTTTGAAAGAAAAAATAGAATTCAGTTTTTGTTAAATAAGTAACAGTATAACTGAAAATTTCCAAGCAAAACTAAAGAGCAAAAAGTTATTTCCAATCAATCTTCAGTGGAAATCACTGTAGAATTTTCTCTCCTTTTTTCTCATTGAGTTTATTGGAACATTTCAGGTATACAGTACAGTTACCTTCATCATTTTGATCTTGTACCTTTACATGACAGGTCTTGGTTCTCATTTTTTCCCTTTAGTCCTGCCCTCCCTTAATCTCCTCCCCCCTTCCCTATTTACAAATACTTTATTTCCATTTTTTCATTTTCTCACATTTTTTTCCTTTTTGCTTATTGCCTTTCCCCTATACTTACCACTTCCCCTACACCTTTAGCCCTTTTCTTCCTATTTCACATTGTCAAATATCTCATTAGGATCTTATGTACCATTATAGTTTTTCACACCAGAGAAACTGTTTGGTATTTATATATGTGTGACTTATTTATTTCACTTAGGAGTATATCCTCAAAATGTATGCATTTTCCTATGAATGACTCTAATTTTGTATTTTTTATGGCAGAGTACTATTCCATTTTATAGAAAAAAACACATCTTCTTTATCCAGTCTCCAACTGATGGGCAAATGGGCTGTTTCCAAGTTTTAGCTTTACAAACTGTGCTGCTATAAACATAGGTACACATATATCACGGTGATATGATTCCTTTAATTCTTTTGGAAAGATACCCAGCTGAGGGAATCCTGGGTCAAATGGAACCTCTAGTCCCCGCTCTTTGAGTTATCTCCATATTGATTTCCATAGTGGTTGCACCAGTCTGCATTCCCACCAACAATGGAAAAGCGTTCCTTTCTTCCCTAACCCCGCCAACATTTGTTATTGTTTGATTTCTTGATAGCAGCCATTCTTTGTGGGGTGAGGTGGGATCTCAGTGATGTTTTCATCTGCATCTCTTGAATGACCAGTGATGTGGAACATTTTTTTATATATTTACTTGCTGCTTTTATTTCTTTGTCTGAGAAATGTCTGGTCATTTCAGATGCCCATTTTTGAATTAGGTCTTTATATTTGGGGGGGCTGGTTTTTTGAGTTCTTTATATATTCTAAATAATAGTCCTTTGTCTGAGGAGCAGCTGGTAAAGGAATAGTAAAAATATCTAAGACATTTCTCCTTGGGTTATATTAAAAATATTAAATGACCAAGGGTATATATGAACAGTAATCCCCCAGATATTTCTCTCATCCTCAAGTTGGTTCATCCCTCTCAACAAGTGCTTAGATCAAGTGGTATTGTCTAAAGAAACATATGAATAAAATAAGCATCTTTAACATTTTTAGTCCACATTTTCTCTTTTGAATGTTTATTGCTTAACTTTTGTTGTTTTTTATTCTCTAATGGTTAAAATTCCTCCCAGCCCCATCTCCAAATATTTCTATATACATACAAATTTTTAAAAATTTACTTTAACTATTTTAAACAAATTTCAGATCTTGAACCACAGATAAAAGTGGGAAAAATGTACTTTCTTATTTAAAACAATTTTTAAAAATTGATTTTAAATAAGACCTTACTAGAAAATGTGGTGAGACTTGATTTCCCCTTTGTAAAATGAACCATGATTTTCTAGATCAGAGTTGTCTTCCCTAATTTTGAATGAACTCTATAACCTTGATTTTGGTGTGTTTTCTACAGACATGGTGTCAAAGCAAATAGTACACTTGGAAAAGGTCCCAAAGACAAGGACAAATTCATTTAAGGCAGTTGTTCAGCCTGCAACAAGAAGCCAGTTAGTTGTTCATACAAAGATTGGGAGGTCTGACTTCTTAATTTCTTGATGACTCTTCAGAGATATCTCTTCAGTCCTTGAAGAAGGATAGTCACAGGATTTAACACCATTAAGAGGCTTTTAGGGCTGAGGATTTAGCTCAATGGCACCATGCCTGCCTCGCAAGCATGAGGTCCTGAGTTCTATCCCAGGTACTGGAAAAAAATAAGTTATAAAAAATTTTGTCACCTGGACCTCCAAGCTGCAAAGATGAATGAGGAGCCCCAGAGCTACAAGGAGCTAGGCTGCTGCCCCACCCCCATACCCCAGAGCTGCATAGGCACCCCCAAATCATCATACCTGTGCCACCTCCCACCCCCGCTCGGGCTTCCTGGTTTTGCCAGTACCTGGATCTATACCAAAAAGGCACAGAGGGTCATAAAGGCCATCATACTGAGCTCCAGAAGATGCAGCAATCTTGAACAACAGAAAGAGGGTTTTTCTCAGGCTCCTTGAAAATTGAAGCCCACTGGAAAACTGAAGAGAATCTCTGCAACAAAGACACACCAGACCACCATACTTGGTAAGTTGGAAGGATCTCCACCTCTTATCAGAACCTGGACTATCTTCAGGGAAGGGTAGCTGGAACCTGCAGTAGAACTTTGCAGAGTTAATGCTACAGGAGGTCATGGAGCTCAACTTGGTACTTGAAGCCAAAAATCAGCCTGAATCTCCGGAGTCTGCTGCTGGCTTGCTGAGACTAATTGTCTTAGATCTGCACACTGCTGCCCATGTTGTCTATTGTGACAGAAGAGAACTATTACCACTACTCTTTATAAACTTTTCAATGAAATTGAAAGGGAAGCAATACTTCCAAATTCATTCCTGGAAGCAAATGTTACTTTGATTCCAAAACCAGGAAAAGACCCAACCATAAAAGAGAACTACAGGCCAATCTCCCTAATGAACATAGATACAAAAATCCTCAGTAAAATTCTGGCAAAAAGAACACAGAAGATAATCAAGAATATCATACACCCTGACCAAGTCAGATTTATCCCAGGGACACAAGGATGGTTCAACATACATAAGTCAAAAAATGTAATACACTATATCAACAGATTCAAAGACAAAAACCATAGGATCATCTCAATAGATGCAGAAAATCATTCGACACAATTCAACATCCAGTCATTATAAAAACCTTGCAGAAAATTGGAACAAATGGTCTTCATCTCAACCTGATAAAGGTTAGATGAAAAAACCAACATCCCATATTATTCTAAATGGTCAAAAACTGAAAACCTTCATGCTAAGATCAGGAACAAGACAAGGATGTCCACTATCACCACTCCTATTCAATATAGTTGTAGAAACATTAGCCACAGAAATTAGATAAGAGAGAGAAATAAAAAGAAAAGATAGGAAAGAAAGAAGTTAAATGACCACTATCTGACGATGATATGATACTCTACATAGAAGATCCAAAAAACTCTTCCAAAAGACATCTAGACTTAATTGACACTTTCAGCAGAGTAGCTGGATGCAAAGTCAACACTCAAAAATCAATAGCCTTCTTGTACGCAGATAACAGACTCACTGAGAGAGAAATTAGGGAGACAATTCCTTTCACAATAACATCCAAAAAAATGAAATATCTAGGAATCAATCTAATGAAGGAGGCAAAAAACCTCTATACTGAAAATTATAGCACTCTGAAAAAAGTTATAGAAGAGGATACAAGAAGATTGAAAGACATCCCCTGCTCCTGGGTAGGAAGAATCAACATAGTGAAAATGGCCATATTTCCAAAACTGCTATACAGATTCTATGCAATCCTCATTGAAATCCCGAAAGTATATTTCACAGAACTTCAGAAAACAATCCAAAAATTCATTTGGAACCAGACTCTTCTCATTATAGCAAAAACCATTCTAGGCAACAGAGACAAGGCAGGTGGTATCACAATTCCCAAATTGAACCTACATTACAAAGCCACTGTGACAAAAACATCATGGTACTGGCAAAGAAACAGACCCAAGGATCAATGAAATAGATTTGAAGATGCAGAAACACCAGACATACTCAGCTACCTCATCCTTGACAAAGGAGCCAACCATCCTCACTGGAAGAAAAATAGCCTCTTTAATAAATGGTGTTGGAAAAACTGCCTTTCAATTTGCCACAGGTTAAAACTAGATCCCTATATTTCACCATGCACTAAACTAAAATCCAAGTGGATTAAAGATCTAAATATCAAAACAGAAACAGTAAATTTACTGGAAAGTAAATTAGGTAGAACTCTCAAAGATATTGCCTTAGGAAGAAACTTTATGAGCAAACCTTCAGCAGCATGAGAACTTGCACAAAGAATCAACAAATGGCATCTCATCTTTTTAAAAAGCTTCTAAACTACAAAAGAAACCACAGAGAAACAGAGCTAAGATACAAAGTGCAATGTGGAGAAAAATTTTACCAGCTGTTTCTCAGACAAAGGTCTACCTTATAGAATTTATAAAGAATTCAAAATCAGACCTCCACATATAAAGACCCAATTCAAAAATAGGCATCTGAGATGAACAGACATTTCTCAGACAAAGAAGTTAAAGCAGCAAATAAATATATGAAAAAATGTTCAATATCACTGGTCATTTGGGAGATGCAGATGAAAATAACACTGAGATTCTGCCTTAACCCAGAAAAAAATGGCTACTATAAAGAAATCAATCAATAAACAAATGCTGGTAAGGCTGTGGAGAGTAAGGAAATCTTCTTAATTGTTGTTTGGAGTGCAGACTGATACAACCACTGTGGAAATCAATATGCAGATGCTTCAAAGAACTAAGATAGAGGTTCCATTTCACCCAGCTATCCCTCTGCTGGGTATCTTTCCAAAAGAATTAAAATAATCATACCACAGTGATATGTGTGCACCCATGTTTATAGTGGAACAGTTTGTAATAGCTAAAACTTGGAAACAACCCAAATGCCCATCAAATGGAAACTGGATAAAGAAGATGTGGTTTTTCTATAAAATGGAGTACTACTCAACCATAAGGAATGGGAAACTAGAGACATTTACAGCTAAGATGATGCACACTGAGGGCATACTCTTAACTGAAATAAATAGGACACACTTGAGTAAACACCAAATTGTTTGGTATGAAAAACTAAAAGTATAAGTAAGGTGCAAATGGTGTAATTCAGATTGTGAAATAGGAAGAAAATGGCTAAAAAAGAAGTGGGAAGGGGAAGGGAAAGGAAATAAGGGAAAAGAAAAAATGTGAAAAAAAAAGAGAAAATGGAAACAAAGTTTTTGAAAATAGGGAAGGGTGAAGAGGGTGAAGACACCGCAGAGGTATGGGGAAAAAACATGAACCATGATATATTATGAAAAGGAACAACATTCCAATGATAACTGTAACTGTATTGTTTGTTTTAAATGTATTGATAAACTTAATGGAGGGAGAAATAAGAAAACATTTAAGTAAGGAACAAAAATAGACTTTCATCTCACCAAAGACAAATTCTAAGGAAAACAAGGGTGGAAAAATCTGACAACCAACATTGTGAAAATGGTCAAACTTCCAATACTGCTATACAGATTCAATGCAATCCCTATTGAAATCCTAACAGTGTATTTCACAAAACTAGAGAAAACAACCCAAATATTCATTTTGAAACAGAAGGGACCTAAAATAGCAAAAGATATTGTAAGCAACAGAGACATGACAGATGATATCACAATCCCCAATTTGAAACTATACAACAAAATCACTGTGATAAAAACAGCATGATACCGGCAAAGAAACAGACCTGAGGATCAGTGGAATAGATTGGAAGATACAGAAACAACTCCAGATGTACTCAGCTATGTCATCCTTGACAAAGGAGCAATCATCCTCAGTGGAGGAAAGATGGCCGCTTCAATAAACTGCTCTGAAAAAAGCTGGATTTCAACCTACCAAATATTAAAATTACACCTTTATCTTTCACCATGCACTAAACTAAAATACAAGTGGATTAAATATCTAAATATTAAAAAAGAAACACTAAACTTGCTGGAAGATCAGTTAGGCAGAACTCTCAAAGGCATTGGCATAGGAAAAGACTTTATGAACAAATCCTCAGTAGCATGGACACTAGCACAAAGAATCAACAACTGAGATTGAATCTCATTAACAAGCTTCTGCACTGCAAGGGAAACCACCAATGGAACAAAGTTACAACCTACAGTGTTGGAAAAAAATTTTACTAGCTGTTCCTCAGAAAAGATCTATGATCTAGAATATATAAAAACTCAAAAAAATCAGAACCCCCAAACTATAAGGACTTGATTCAAAAATGTCATCTGAAATGAGCAGACACTTATCCAAAAAAATCAAGTAAAAGCAGCAAATAAATATATGAAAAAATGTTCCACATCACTAGTCATTCGAGAGATGCAAATGAAAACAGCACTGAGATTCTACCTCACCCCAGAAGGAGTAGCTGCTGTCCAGTAATCAACCAATAACAAATGCTGGCAGTGTTGTGGGAAGAAAGGATTCCTTTTCCATTGCTGGTGGGAGTGCAGACTGGGGCAACCACTGTGGAAATCAATATGGAGATACCTAAAAGAAGTAGGATTAGAAGTCCCTTTTGACCCACTATTCCTCTGTTGGGCATCTTTCCAAAAGAGTTGAAAGGCTCATATGATAGCTATATATTCACACCCATGTTTATCGTAATAGCTAAACCTTGGAAACAGCCCAATTGCTCATCCACTGGCGACTGCATAAAGATGATGTAGTTTTTCTATAAAAATAGAATACTACTCAGCCATAGTGAGAAATTAGTCATATATAGGTAAATAGATGCATACTGAGGCCATACCCTTAAGTGAAATAAATCAGACACAAATGTGTAAATAGTAACTACTGGTTTGAAGAACTAAAAGTGTAAATAAAGTTCAAGTTGTATAGTTGATAATGTGATATAGGAAGAAAAGGGCTAAAGGAGCAGGGGAAATGGAAAGAGTAGGGGAAAGGAAAGAAGAGAAAAGGAAAAAATGAAGACAAAGTCTTTGTAAATAAGGAATGGTGGAGGAGGTGAAAGGAGGGCAAGGTTCTGGGAAAAAAATAAGGACCAAGATCCATCATGTAAAGGTACAAGATCCCAGTGATGAATGTAACTGTACTGTATACCTAAAAAGTACCAATAAACATAGTGAGAAAAAATATTTAAATCTCCTGTTCATGGTTGCACATGCCTGCAATCTCAGCACTCCAGAGCTGGGGGCCGAGGAGGTTGCCACAGGAGTTTGAGTTTGAGGCCAGTTTGGGCTACATAGTGAGTTCTAGGCCAGCCTGAACTATATAGTAAGACTTCTGTCTCAAAAAAGATAATCTCAAAAAGGTGGAGTAAGCGTTATATTTATAGGATTTCTAAAGTAAATGCTCTTAGAAAAGGGATGTAGTAGAGTCCAAAAGAACTTATGTAAAGTTTAGTCCAACGGAGAGCAGTATTAAGGTCATCTTAATCAATAGTTATGAAAATATAAATATAAAAATAATCAAGGCACAAAATTAATTAGAACAACCTTATTTATTTAAAAATATTTTTTAAATTTATTTCTGTTTTTGGTGAGGAACCCAGGGCTTTCCCACTGAAGTACATCCCCAGCACTTTATTCATTTTTTGACAGTGTCTGGCAAAGTAGCTAAATTGCCCAGGCTGAAATTTAACTTGAAATCCTCCTACCTCAGCAGAAGGCAAGGATTACAGGTGCGTGCCACCATGCCCGCCTTACTCTTCTTTACTAAATTTAATCTTATTTTCATCCAAAAATATGCAGTACATATTTCCTAGTGATTATTATATAAATAGGAGGTTCCCTAGTGAGGTCAGGAGATAAACAGTAGGCAAATCAGACAGGGACCTGCGGAAACCAAAACAAACCCTGGGGAAATGAGAACACGGAGAAAGAGCTCCTCCTACCCCAGGAAGCTGGACGACAAGGAAGCAGGGGAGCAGGTGTTCTCCTGCTGTCAGAGCCCAGCTAAAGATGACAACCTACTCTTTCAAAGGACAAGAGCCTGGGTAAAGTGGGATATGCCTCTGGGAAGCTGGGGAACTTCCCGTTTGCAGGGCAGAAACTAAAAGTAGCAACTATATTGTTTCTTTATTTCATTCTGTTATGCTCACCCAAATAGTTCACTGCTAAGTAAAAGTCTACTATAAACACCTAAACTTGGGCACCCCGGAACAACCTCTCTTGGAGCCCCTCTAGCGTAGCAAGAACTACCTTTGCTCTACACTCCGTTCACTCCCCACTCCTGTCGTGTCAGCCTCATTCTCATTGTCCCAGGATGTGAGCCCAGAGGGAGAAAACGGGCTATGCTAGCAGAAATGAGAGAAAGAAATTTCACTAACTACAAGTCACAGCAAGAACTGAAAAACAAAATTTATATTCAAGGTAAAATAGGAAAAAATACTTTAAAACACCTTTCTGAAGCCATCCATCATAGTTATAATCAGACTCTAAAGCTAAAATGTGTGCTTGTTCAAATCTCACTTTACCCACATACCTCAGATCATTCATTTAACCTAAGTCTGAATTCCTTAAATAACACAACAGATGATTTATAAATCATTACTTGATATTTGGTAGAATTGAGTTAATAAGTGTAAGGTGCATAAAACAGTGCTGGATATACAATAACTAAATGGTGAGAATGAACTTTCTTTATTTTAGTCAAAGACCTGCAGCTAGAATTATATAGCAAGTCCCTTCTTGTGTTTGTCTGAATCAGCTCCCTAGGGATGATGATCAATATTTTCAATCTTTTGCTTTTATTCTCTTTTAGGTGTCATTGCATTACTTATACATTCCACAGAAAGAGGGCCTTCAATGATACATTTATAAATAACCCAGAACTCAGTTCAGCATGCTGAATAAGGCTCTACTGATAGAACAGAAAACGAATTTGTTGTTGGAATGGAATATGGAATAATAGTATAGGAGAGCTCTTGCTATGAACAAATTAGGGATAGAAGGAAAGTACTTCCACATAATAAAAATTATTTATAGTAAACTTCTTCCATCCTTCCAAGAAAGACAATCATGAGCACACAATCAGCTACGCAAACTGCAGACTGAGGCTAACTGAAAGAAAAGCAGGACAAGCCACGGTAACAACGCCTTTGAGGTCTTACGTGCTCTGATGAAGTCACACTTTCTCCTCCATCTGGAAGACATTTCCCCAATAGCATACCACCAACTGCAGAGAACCGCAGTCCAACTGATCACCACAGAATTTGCTGCTCACACAGGGACGTCAATGACAATAAAATCTACAAAAATGCTAACAAAAAGCCAAAATTTTTTTTGTGAAACGTGGTGTGCTGCTTTGTGCTGTTCTGTGTTTAGGAATAGACCACACAAAACAAACTATTAAATACTGATCACCATATATACTTCTGTTACAGTAGGTTGAGAGAATGGTTTGCTTTAAAAATAACTCTGAGAACAGTATTTATATCTTATTTTCTCATTAAAAACTGGTCAGATTTACTTCAGCTGTGATGATCGTGTTCACATAAAATTAAATGTATGCTGGCAATGAGCTGTATTTTTTCTCCCTCTAAACAGGATTAAGCAAAAACAAAGCAAGTGGCATTACAATAGCTTATTTCAAACTGCACAACAAAGCCATAGTAATCAAAGCAGCATGATATTGACAAAAATGAAAACATGTAGACCAACAATACAGACAAGAGAACTGAGGAGAAAATTCACATATCAACAGCCAACTGATTTTTCAGCAAAGATGCAAGGAACAGCCTTTGGGAAATTGACAGTCTTTTCAATAATTGGTACTGGAAGATATAAACATGAGAAGAAAGAAACTGGACCTGTTTCTTAAAAGTTATAAAACTCAACTCAAAAGGTGTTATGGCTTGTGTCTAGATGTCCCTCTAAAGCCTCACGTGGTCATAGGTGGCTAGATCGAGAATATATAATTCTGGCATTAAATGTGTGTGATTGTTAAGTCAGTCCACTGATTGGTTTGACACCCACCATAAGCCAGGTAGCCTGGATGGAGCAGAAAAGGGGCAGACAAAAGCTGTTATGTGGCTTGTTGCTTGTTGGTTTGCCTGCTTGCTGCCATCTGCCTGCCTGCTTGCCGAGGACTCTTTCTCCTCTGCAACGCCCCTCTGCCATGCCACCCTACCTAGGAGCCAGCCAACTGTGGACTGAAACCTCTACAAATTGTGAGCCAAGTAAACATTTTCTCCTTTATCTTTGGGTAGCTAAGACAAAATGAACTGAAGGCTTAAATTTAAGACCCAAAACTATGAAAGTATTAAAAGAAAATACAGGAAAAATGCTTCAAGACTTTGGAATGGGCAAGGATTTTCAGACAAGACTGCAAAAGCACAGATGAGATTTATATAAAATGGAATATTACTCAGCCATAAAGAACGAGAAAATAGATTCATTCATAAGAAAATGGATACATATTGAAGATATACTCCCAAGTGAAATAAATAAGTCACACATGTGTAAATACCAAATAGTTTCTCTGGTGTGAATAATCTGCAATAACACATAAGGTCCTAGTAAGATTACTGACATTTAGAAATGGGAAGAAAGGAGCTAAAGGTGTAGGGAAGGTGGGATGGATAGGGGAAGGGTAATGAGGGAAAAGAAAAAAATGTGAGATAATGAAAAGATGGAAATAAAGTGCTTGTAGATGGGGAGGGGAGAAGGGGGTTAAGGGAGGGCAGGGACAAGGGGAAAAAATGAGAACCAAGACCTGACATGTAGAGGTACAAGATCCCAATAATGAATGTAACTGTACTGTATCCCTAAAATGTACCAATAAACTCAATTAAAGCTGAAAAAAAAAGAAAGTTGCTCTACAGCAAAAGAAAACAACAGACTCATTTCCTGTAGAATGGGAGAAAATATTCACAAATTAAACATCTAAGTACTGATGAATGGATAAAGAAGTTGCAACACCTGGACGTAATAGAATACTTTCTGTCCTTATAAAGAAGGATCCTATCATTTATGGTAACATGGACTGAAATGGAGATTACTATGTTAAGTATTATAAGCCAGTCACACAATCTAGTCCAGATGGAGGGTACAAAGAAGTTGATCTCACAGAAATTCAGAGAGCAGCAGTGGGTAGCAGAGGCTGGAAAGAGTAAGGGGAAAGAGAGAATAGAGAATGGCTGATCAGTGGGTAACAAATCACAGTTACACAGGATAAAGGAAGAAGTTCCAGGGTGCTATTGAAGAGTAGAGTGGCTACAGCTAACATTAATGTTCGGTGCATTCAACAAGCTGGAAGAAAACATTTTGAAAGTTTTTGCCATAAACAAGTCATAAATAGTACATTTATCAAGCGGTAGATAGGTTTAATCTGATTTGCCTAATGTGTACATGAATTGAAACAGCACATCTTACCTCATTAGTGTGGACAAATGTTTGTTAATAAATATCAACTCAAAAATAAGTTTAATTAAAAATTTTAAAAAGAGCACCAACACGCCATCACAGATTGAGTCATTATGAGATGTTCCAAATGATTTAAATGGATTTTTGAAAAAATGAGAACCAAGATCTGTCATGTAAAGGTACAGGATCCCAGTAATGAATGTAACTGTACTGTATACCTAGATTGTACCAATAAACTCAATAAAAAGAAAAAAAAATGGATTTTTGCCAAAGAATATCATGAAACCTCTTACTTTTTCCCCTGAATTATTTTGTACCCTTCTGGTATGAATGACTAAATATTGTAGAATAGGGTAAACAATAGCTGTTTAAGTTTATCCCTTAGTTTACCAATTGTTATCTGCAAGATTGTACTCAAGTTACTTAGTATCTGTGAACACGTTAGATAGACAATAGATGCTCTTTCATAGAATAAAAAAGAGGGTCAACATTTAAATACAAACTAAAGCAAAGTTGGCAATACTTTACAATGTAAAATACAATTTAAGGTCAAATGTGACAGAGATGCATATTTTATTTTGTTACTATTTCTAAGTCTTCAGGATAATTATAGTGTAAAGAACTTTTTTATTCAATGCAAATTATAGCATTGAAATACATACATATCAACAATGCTTTAGAAAAACTTTACAGACAGGCACACTTAACAGAATTCTCTTAGTAACTGAAACTATGTGGAAGAAAATAGATAAAATTAAAAGCCTCATTTAGTAAAGAATGTAGATAACTGAATTTATAGAATATGAATGTTCTAATTTTTAAATCTCCATTAAATATTTAAAGTAATCATGCACGAGCTGAAAGGGAAAAAAATTTCCATAGTTTACAAAATGTGAAAACCATTCACACTACTTCACTTACCCAAAATTTAAATATGCTTACAAAATAACACCATTTATAGATAATTACTGTGTTAAAAAAAACTAGAACTTTAATTATACCACTTAGAACTAAACCATGCCCATATACCTGTGGAATCAGAAAAACTAGGTCTTGGAAAAGCTCATACTACATGTATGGAGAAATGGAATATTTCAAACAAATAAGTACATATTCAAATGTTTAGAAATGTAAAATGAGAAATTTGAGGAAAATAAGCAGTTTTAAAACTAGTCAAAGTAACAAAATAGAAAAAAAGGACAAAATTATAAGTAACACGATAGAAAAAAGAAAAAAAAACAAATCACAAACACTAAAATCTGACTTTTTAGATACTTCTGACGAGCAGTAAATTATCGTTCTAATTTATCCCTTGAGAAATTATCTGTTCTTTAGTTTTCGCTTATATCGTTTTGTTAGAGTTTAATCTAGTCCCTGTAGGATTCATTACAAACATAGGCCCGTTTCTAATAAGAGCCAATGTGAGTATAAAGAGCATAAACTGTTAGGGTTAATCCATCAAGCCCAACAGAGATTGCTTCCTAATCTGTTAAAACCTTATGAAGATACAACTAATTACTATAAAATCAGTAAATTCTTGGAGGGGAAAAATTCTGGTAGAGCTTGTATGTTTATTTTTCATAGAAAATTCAGGGAGATAAAAAATGGTGGTGCATACCTAAACAGTTGCTTCTAAATCTGCCTTTCACCCCCAAAACAGGTTTGAAGACTTTTCAGTCATTTATGACAAGCCCAATGTATTTCTGAATGGAAAGGAGGGTAGGGCAGAATAATATAGACACAAAAGTCTTCCTCTGACATGAGGGAGGTACATTTTATAAATAAGACCTCTTGGTACTTTACTAAATAAGCACGGTGAGACTGGACCACCAGGAGATATGATACAACAGATTGTAGTAGAGAGTGCTGAATGTAGAGACAAATAGATCTAGTTCTGAGCATTAGTTATGACACTTATTAATTACAACCTTTATTTTTAATTTCTCTAAGTCTTAGTGACTCTAACCATTAAACAAAGACCATAATAAACCACTGACAACATTCTAGGAGATTCTAGATAATAAGAATAATGCACAGATTAAGGCTAATCTAAGTATTTAAAGAAAATGAAAACAGCTACCATGAGGACTTCTGCTAAATAAGTAGAAAGTTTTTCGTTACTGTTATTTATAAATGCTAATATATTAATTATATTTATACACATGCGTTATATACTTAATGAATAATACCAAGTGCCTTACACTCTCTCTGTGATAAGAATGGAACATTAAACAAGCTTGACAAGTTCCTACCTTTAACAATTCAAATTCAAGTGGACCTTTCTATGCTCACAAGTGACCAAGTGTTACTCTAACCCTAAATATTTACTTATTTTAGCTGCTGATCTTGGCTTGTATCTCAAAACCCATCTAAATGTTTCAGGCCACACAGTTAGAACAGATTTGCATTGTATAAAGGTTTTTCAGGTAGTAGTGCACAGAACAGACAATACACATTTGTCTGAGAGAGGGATGGTAAGAGCACATTGATGTATGTACGTGCCAGAGAAAGAAGCAATAGGATTGGAGTCTTAGTTTTATGCTAACTGATAAATTAAATATGCAAAAATGAGCTAATTGAAGTGAAAAGTAGGGGAAAACATGGGTGGTAGTTGTATTTCACTTAATCCTTATTGCATTTACCTGAGCAATTTACAGCCTTCACCTTATATGCAATGAGAAAATGTGGACCTTCACTTTCTAAATTCTAATCCAGACAAGGAATCCTCCAAACAGACTTCTCAATTCAGGAAAAGTCAAACACACGTCCTTCCTATAAGTTTTTTTTTTTGTATCTTCTTTAATTATCAGCTATTTACTATATCATATTGCACCATGAATCTACCTGTAACTTTGACTGTCTGCTTTTGAGATCAAGGCAAAGGTTACAACAACATATGGCTACTCAGAAATAACAAATTGTTGCCGGGCATGGTGGCACACGCCTGTAATCCTAGCACTCAGGAGGCTGAGGCAGAAGGATTGCTGAGTTCAAGACCAGACTGAGCTACATAGTGAGACCGTGTCTCAAACACCCCCCCCCAAAAAAAAGAAACAAATAACAAATTGTTAGGGGAATTTCAGGCAACCGATGTACATTGAGTTAAATTCCTTAAGTCTGCTTCATATAGGTCAAGACCTATAACACTGTAAATGTCATTCATATATGTACAACTAAGTTTATCAATTTCTAGTATCTGTGAAAACATTAGAGAATCTTTTTCTAACAGTCAAGAAATCTGTTTCAAGTCCTTCTCTCATCAATTACTCACTGTAGTTACACTGCAAATGTGTTTCTTTTACCTTGTTAAGTCAGTGTTTTCATGTGCAGAATAGGTATAGTGACACCTGTTCCTTCCAGATGAGACAAAACCCTTAACAGTAGTCTCCAAATTCGTAAAAATATATATGAATAATAATTATGTATTCCTTTGAAGAAATAGTTTGAAAATCATGTTTGATAAATTGTTTTGTGCTTTCTAAAAGGTATGCAATATGTGCATATATTTTTACATTTTTGGTGTTTATTTTACTGTTAAAATACAGGAATAACAAGTACTAATACTGTAATCCTCTATCCTCTACATTTCTACAGCAAGTAAAAATTTTTAATGAATCCTCTACTATTTAGATACCTCTACAAATTGTAAGTCTTATCGTGGGCTGGACTGGCATGAAAAACAATTAATCACCAGTGAAATTTATACTTGCAAATCACAAGATCATTAATTAAAACAATGCTTTTAGAAACTGATCTCACTCATTCTTTAACTTCAGAGTTTGGTACTATAAGATTATTTAAAATGTTCAATGAATAGATGCTCAGCAATCTCCAATTCCCTCTGAAATAAGAATTCATACCCAACTATTCAAATTACATTTATGTAAAGCTATTTAATTTTTCATCAAAATATAAAAATGAAAGCAATTAGCAGCATCTGATTAAAATAATGGTGTAGCATACTTTATTATATTTGCTCATTAATTTTCTTTATATTTTTTCTCTTGTGTTAAGAAACGAAACAGTCTCAAGGCCTTCACAGCACAGCCTCTGTTAAAGGTCAAGTCCTCCTAAAACACCCTCAGTAAACATTCTTAATGTTGGAAATTGTTCTTCCATTTCTTGGAGATTTAGAAGGACGGGCTGAGTGGAGAAATAACCATAGCAATGAATTCCCTTAAGAGAGACTGAGTGGTTTGAAAATGTGATTGAAAAATAAGATTCAGGAGATTATTTTTAGCCTATAAATACATAGTTTCTTATTCCACTTTCATATCTCTGAGGGAGAAAAAAGACCTGTTAGATCATTATTTTTGCTATTTACAGTGTGTGTGGGGTCTCCCAAGCAATAATTTTTTGAAGTATTTTAGATGTGGAAGATAAAATCCTGACCTTGATATTAAAAAATATTATCAGGGCAAATAACACTCCTCATCTAAATTGAAGGATTATCAGTATTAAATTGTACATATATAGTTCCAAAGATGTTCTATAATCCCCAATTTTTGGAACAATAGTTTTCATCTTTGCTTACCTGTGAAACATCTATGATTCAGATTAACTTGATGTCTCTTTGAGAAACAATAATTCTGTTTAACTCAATGCAACGGAGCAGGGATTATCTACCTACAACCTATAACACTATTAGAAATATCATTGAAATATTCAGTTATCCTATAATGATACTCTTTTGTTTCTAGATTAAAGCAGTACTCTAAACTAATATTCTCCAGTAACCAAATGAATGCGCAGCTTAAAAATGAAAGGTCACATGGGAATTTGGGCTAACAAATTATTTCTAATTATGGGGTTGGTCAAACCACCAGGAAGTAAATTAGTCCTCACCAAGGGGTGCAGTTGCAGTTCTTCTGCGAGTTTAATTGTACTCAAAATTACTACACTTTTCCAGGTGCTGTTCATTTACTCCTGTATCAAAAATTTTACTTTAAGAAAAGAAATGTTTAAGAGAAGAATGGAGTTGCTTGTTTCTTACTATTTATGAAAGATGCACAACTGTTTTTTTAAAAAAAAAATGAACTTTGTATAGTGATTTGCCCTGAATGTGATTAGAAGTGCCCAGGAAGGCTGATGGACACTGGCTGAAAGGCAGCAGGGACGAGGCAGGCAAGGCCAGGTCTCCAGGCTGACGGGTGGATGTAAGTCTGCATAGACGACCACACACTAGAGACAGGCAGGAGGTAATAGGTCCTGCAGAGGCCACTATTCATCCTGAAAATTGTGCAGCAGCTCGAGTTCCATGGAGGAGGCAGGGCTTTTGCGTGCAAACAGTGCCTCCTAAAGGACTATCAGTGTTCATTTTAGGGAAATTCAACTTGAGGAGTGGGTACAGGATTTTAGAGAGAACCTGGTTTAGCTTTAATCTTGTTCCTTCCTACTTTAGATGCGAAGGCAGGGAAAGAGAGTTTAGGCTTGTGAAATAAAAAAGAAACCTATGCTGAGATGATTCAACCAGTAAGAGGAACTTGCTCAATGTTTGTTTTTAAATTCCTAGCAAAGGGAGACATTTTAAATTTATTTATTGTTATTGTGTTACCATTATTTTGAGAGCCTACCATACAACATATGCATATTTATGCATAATCTACAAGATATTTTAAAACATGTGTTGAAATACAATAAAAATTTTATATAGCTATTTGTTTTCATTAAGGACATTGCAAGCATTCGGGATCTATTTTTGTTAAAGCCGGACACAAGCAGAAATGAATGACTACAAATTAATAAGTATGAGTTAAATAACATTTAGCTGAGATCCATTTCATTTCAAATATTCTGCAATTAGATAAAAAAAGAACAAGTTTACACATGTCATCTGTATCACTTATGCAATATGGATCTGGCATTTTTAAATCTCATATGACAATCAGTAGTAGGTTAATTACATAATTTGATAAGAAAATAGCCTCACAAGGTAACTGTAACTGCTACTGTATTGTCGTATAGTTACATGAAAATTTCACAAGATCTGGATTGAAAGAAATGATGAGGTCATAGTTAATTAGCTTTCAATTTCAACAACAAAGATCTTCCTCAGAAGCTTTCAAATGCCCATTTAAAAGAAAACATAGGAATTTACTAATATAAAAAAGAAATTCCAGGAAACATGGAAAGCAGGCAAAAATAAACAAGTCTAAATAAACAAATATAAATATAAATTAGGGTAAAAATCATTGACAAGTCTACCAAAGAAAAACCAAAATAACAATGGATACCTGGGTTAATAAAAAATCCAACGAAAAGAATAATAATCTGATAGACACAGAAATACCACATTTTACTCTCAGATTAAATAATCTTTAAAAAAACAATATTTGTGATTAAATGGATGTCATTACTTAAGACCATTTATATATCATGCTATTGAAAATCTATTAGAAAATAATTTGCCAATATATATAAATCAAAGCCTTTTTAAGAAATTTCTGTCTGCCTTTTCACCAGCAATTCTACTCTTAGACACACGCACTACTGTATACATGTTGAGAGCAACTGTCTCCAAGTGGTGAGATTTCAGATGATTTAATTTTATTTCTTCTATCACTTTTCTAAAATTGCTAGTTGTTTTGCAAAGGTTATGTAACATTGGTGAAATAAAAGAAAGGAAAACTTAGCACTCCAACTGAAAATGAAGCCTCATTTTCAAACCATTCCAGCATTCATATCACAGATAGGCAGGATGTCTAATAGTTAAGGCTGATTCTCTGATTTTCAGAGAACCTGAGTTCAAATTCCTTTTTTTTTTTTTTGAGACAGGGTCTCACTGCATAGTTGAAACTGACCTGGAATTCACTATGTAGCCCAGGCTTGTCTCGAACTCACAGCGATCCTCCTGCCTCAGCCTCCCGAGTGCTGGGATTATAGGCATGTGCCACCACTGAGTTCAAATTCTACTATCATCAGCTACCACTCTATAACTTAGGCAAGTTATTTAACTTCTCTGTCATGCTGTCCTTATCTGTGAAATATGTTCATATTTCCAGCAAGCTTGTCATGGGACAAATGAGTAAAGAAGCATAAAAACAATTAATATTTCTGATTTACCATAAAGAATAGATAAGAATTACCAATTATAGTTCCCCACGATCAATGTATTCTGAGAGCAATATTTCCACATTATTCTCTTCTATATCATCAACACATAAAACCCTCCAGGCAAATAGTAGACAACAAATATATGATGAATACATTCATTTAACACAATCACAACATATGATGACTAAAAATGAAAAAAGAAGTACTACTAGAGAGAAGGAAACTCCTACCTAAAGGTCGAGGAAAGGTCCCAATAAGGAGAAACGCTTCTTGCTTCCATAAAACCCTAGGAAGATTCATGACTGGAAACCAAATGCATGGAAGGCAGAGTGGATGTTGGAGTTCAAAACCAGGATTGTCTGCTTTGCTCTTTTCCAGGACTGCACAAGGAGCAGTTAAAGTGCTCCAACCTCTCGCTACTTTTTTCAAGCAACTATGTTGTCAGGCAGTTACTCTTCCTGTCAGCCCCTGAAGAAACCAGAGACTTGTATCCTGGATCCAGACAGAATCCAGATAAAAGAATTTCAAACAGATGAAAGTAGAAAAGTGAAATCTCTTCAGAAAACTACATGAAGTGGAACTCTGCCCCTAGGATACTGAAATAAACACATATTTGAGGTGAAGTATCTACGTAGGTAACTTGAAAACATTTGCATAGGAGTTTTCTTCCTTGTTACTTTATTTTTTAGTTATTTATGTTATGACGGACAAATTAGTATTTATTTTCTACTGTGGTTTATAACCAAATACATTTTTATCTATATTAATGGCAAAATTGTTCCTGCTTGGCTACTGGGCACTCTTTTAGTTGACCCTGTGTCCTTTAGACATATTGCATCATTGTGTACTTATCATTGCTTTAGTACTTCTTTATTTTCTGTCACTGCAAACTTCACTAAGCTTGTTTTGAATATCCATGTCCTCACCCTAGAGTGAACCATTTATCTATAGAGCCTTGCCTTCTTCTACTAGAGATTTGTATTAGAAACCAAAATCTCGATGCTAAATGGGCTACCTTTCTCTTTTTCTTTGCAGTTAAATTCCTTTGTGGTCTGAGGACACACTTGTGTTATTCTATTCTTTGAAATTTGTTAAGATGTGCATTATGATCCAAAGTGTGGTGTATTTTGGTGAATATGTGAACTGGAGAGAATGAGTATTCTGTTCTCTTCATATGGAATGGTCTATAAATATCAGCTAGATCAAACTGATGATAATGCTGCTCAGATTAACTGTATTCTTATTATTTTTCTGCCTCTCTCATTTAACAGTTACTAGCAGGAAATGTTGACATACCTAAAGCACACATTTATGTGTTCCCCTTTCCATTTTAATAGTTTTTACTTCACATATTTTGATACCTTGTTGTTACATCTGCATATGTTTAGGATTGTTAAGAATTAATCCCTTTGTTATTGTAATCCTCTTCTTTTTTTCCTCATTGAGTTTATTGGTACATTGTAGGTATACAGTACAGTTACATTCATTATTGGGATCTTGTACCTTTACGTGACAGGTCTTGGTTCTCATTTTGTCCCCTTGTCTCTGCTCTCCCTTCACTTCTTTATCCTCAAAATATTTTGCTATTCAAACCCTAGCTTTATGTGAAGTTAAAATAGTCCATTTTGACTAGTGTTAACCTAGGGTATCTTTCTCCATATTTTTATTGTTAACAGATCAGAGTCTGCTGTTAAAGTAACTTTTTTACAGGCAACATATAATTGGGTTTTATTTCTTATCTACTCAAATTCTCTCTGTTGTTATGTTTATCAGTCACACTTATGGTAATTACTGATATACTTCGATTAATGTGAACCAAGTTTGTGACAAGTCCTAGTCATTACCAAAGCATTGTTTTCTGTCTCTTCAGGCTTTAATTGAGCACTTAATATACTTCCTTTCATTTTACTTCCATTCTTTGATCAATTATATTTAATAAACAGTAAACTTGCAGCAGTTGTAACAGAGATTAAAATATACATATTTTCATTAATGTAACTGTATCCACATAAGGCATCCACTCCATATTTAATACAAAGTCTTGGACTATTTACGCTTCCTCTTTTCTGTACCTTATGATATGTCATTAATTTCAATTTAAAAGTGCTGTATTTATACATTAACATTGTTGCTGCTACTTCATTGAATCATTACCTCTTGTCAACTAAGAATAAGAAAGAAATATTTGCTTTACCTTAACTTATTACCATCTGGTGTTCTTTTATTTATGCAGATCCTTGTACTACTGATTTACATCATATCCTGACTTCAGAGTATCTTTTACCATTTCTTACATGGCATGTCTGCTGGTACTAAATTTCCTCGGGTCTCTTTGTCTGAGAGAGTCTTCATTTCTCTCTCACTTATGAAGATTAATTTCCTTGGATATGAAATTGGAGACTGGAAGTTTTTGTTAGTTTGTTATGTTTTTGTTTCCTTCTTTTTCTTTTTTTTTTTTTTTTTTTTTTTTTTTTTTGGTACTCCAACAAAGTTTGAGTAAAGTCTTGGAAAGTAGACCTGTTATTGGGAAGGTCTTGGGAATAGTTTTTGTAATTGTTCCTTGTCTCCCTTTGCCAGAGAGAGTTTCTTTAGATAACTGCTGTGGAAAACTGGTGGGCTTCCTGCAGGTAGGTTCAAAAAATATGAGGGTTCAGGACTCTCTCGCTGTCATAGCAGTTCACCATTGGCCCACAGCAATCTGTCAAAATTGCCAGTGAATCAGTTCATTGCCTTATGGCTCTAGTATCTTCTGTTTCAAGTAAGCAAATCTCAGCAGGGGGACTCCTAGTACTTGCTGTGTCTCTAGATTAGGGAGGAATAGTTTGCCTTGAAGATTTAGTCACTCATCAACTTACAAAAGCTATTGATTTTTACTCTTCAGTTTTTTTTTATCTGTTCAGTTTATTATAAAGACAGGAGTAATAGTTTTCAAGTTCTTTACATGTCAGAGCTGAACCAAAGTGTAATTGTAAAATTTAGATGACAAAAAAATTCAAAAATAAATTTTAAAAATCTACTTCAAAAATAAAAGAAATAATCCTTTATTTTAATTTTACAATCATGTGAAATGAGTAATGTGAAATGATATGCAAAAAATTTTGTCCATCCTAAAAACCTGTTCAGTTCGTGTTACCCCTTACAGCACATATTCTAATGCCATAACACATGGTTTGCATTCGCCTTTTCCAATATATAGAAGGGGAGAGATTTCTAACTTTTAGCAATGTGGACACAAAGACAAACTGATGAGAAGCTAGCCCCAATGGACTTTTTGAATTTGTTTTTATACTAGCACTTTTGAAAAGTTATATAAAAAATTCTAAGACAATTCTATATCTCTACCAAGGATATTTTTAAAATATTTACAACTTTAGTAATGTTTATGACTTTGAGCTAATATTATTTGTCACTTGAAAATGTAATTAGAAATGCTACTTGGAACATATATAATCCTCTAATTGCGTACATAATCATTAATTATTGAGTAGATACTTATTTGAGTAGAAATGATGGTACTAAATGATTAAACATGATATTTTTGTGTGCTTATAAAAATAAAAATACTCTAACAAATTCATGAATAATGTAGATTTAAGACTAATATTGGGGATAAATTAAAATACATTAGTATGGTAATGACAATGAATAATTGAGTTAAGATGACATGAAGAACTTTGTTCCATTCTTTACTAAGGAAGTTACCTAACTCACATCACATCTGGAAAAGCCCAATACAGATAATTCAGCAATTTTATATCACATATGAGAACATTTTCTTCAAACTTATTTATGAATCTAGTTAACATGTAGACAAGTTTCCATATTTCACCAGGTTTAAAATCCTCAGCCACTAATCTTTACTAAATGTATAAAAGTATTAAGGATGATAGAAACATTATAGTGTAGTACTTTCCCTTTCATAAATGATCTAAAGTGCTTATAGGTTCTTCTTTCAGTATTTTTTAACTTTAACAAAAGCAACAATTAAAAACCTTAATTTCAGGGCTGGGAATTTAGCTCAGTGGTTCTGCCATCTGCCTCAAAAGCACAAGAGGCTGAGTTTGATCCCTGGTATCTCCCCCAAAAAAATCTTAATTTTGACATTTTTATTTGAAAATCCAAATTGTTTTGTCTAATTATCACAAAATCAGAAAAGTGTGGTTTAGAATTGCTGTACAGTAGCAATCACCTAGAAATGAACATGGGTTCAGATCTGTGCACCTCGAGGTGATTTATCAGTAAAAGAAAAGGGTTTGAATCTAAAAGTTTGCTCAGAAAGCCCATTCTAGTACAGTACTCGCCTCCAAAGGCCTTTCGGTGATTTAAGACTAAATCAGATTCACCCTTATATTTTTACACAGGAAGTTTGAATGCTTAACTGAAAACAAATGGTTTACATTGATCACATGAACCATTGGCTTTTCATGCAATTTGATGCAAATCTTACAGAGTGATGTACTAGAAGGTCCAACTGTTTCATTCAGAGAAATATTTGTGACTTGAAGCTATTGCCTGAGATCATTTGAGTTGAGGATCCCAGTTGAAAGTCAGACTGACCTGGGTTAAATCCCAGTTTTGCCAAGTACAAGTTGTAGCTTTGGCAAATCAATCAACTTCTTTGAAACTCAGTATAAAAAAAATAATAGCACAACTGTGTCTATCAGTCAGTATTTTGTCAAGAAAGCAGAACCAATGTGTCTTGTGGGCTCATGCAGCCCACAATGGATTGAGTCAGAAAAGCCCCACCCACACAAATCCTTTCTTTTGGTTAACTCAAAGCCAACTGCTCTGGAGCTATGTTACATCTGAAAAGAAAAAAATCTCTAATCAAGAGTGATTTCCCAACACCTTCGCCCTGTTCTATTGACTAGAGCAAGTCACAGATTTAGATTCTGCTTTAGAAGAGGACACAGCTTATTGAGGGTCTCAGAAGTGTTGTATTCACTCAAGTGTTAAGTGACTTGTTGGAGATCATATTCAAACATTTTGGTCCTAAAATTATTTTTCTGAAAAAAAATCTATGCATTACCATGAATTCATCTCTTTTTGATGTCAAAAATTAGAAACAACATACATTCTTGAAAAGAGAAAATGTTGGTAAATTGTGATTCAGTCCTACTATGATACTCTATAATATCACATTAGAGTAGGAGTTAACCTAATATAGAAACATTTTTAAAATATTCCTGAGCAGAGAAAAAAAAAAGAGCTTACAAAAACAGGATGTTTGTTACCATTTTGTTTTATATGCATATTTAACACATATGGAGCATAAGCACACTCTTCAGGGCTGTGCCCCTTTCTCTGCTTGTATGGTAGTACAGAGAAAGGTGAAGAACCAGGGTCACAGTCACACTGCCTCACCTCCAACCCTGGTCCACAAAACATGCAGATTACCTCTGAGAAAAAGCAAGTACTAGATTCCCACAGAACTTAAATTCTTTGTGGAGTTTTCACTAATACCAAAATTTCAAACTGGATTGAATTAATGCCTTTAATTTCATAGACTTCTGAATTTTTAATACCTTGGAAATATATTCATATTCTACCCCAAAAGGGCAGTTGAAGATCCATGATGGATTAAAATCATTCAGTTTATGGACAGTCACATTTCTTTATATAATTTCTCTTTTTTCTCTTTCAATATTTCATATACATCAAACTGTATTACACCTGTAGTAAATATATGAATAATGCAAATAGTGTAAAATGTGTTCTGTTTCTCTCCCAACTCTCTCCTTTCCTCCCTCCCACCCAATCCTTCATCAACTCCCAAAAGAAGTAGCCATGAAGTTTGTTACAAATTAATGGATATACATAAAAGTAAAACATTATATATAGGAATATATATTCTCTGAATTTTGGATGTAATAAAGAACACAGCATGAAAACCGATGTCCAAGGAAGAGGCAGCAACCTGGATCAAAGTCAGCATCCTTATTTTTTGGTCCTACCTCACAGAAACAAGTTTGGGGCTGTAGCATCTTCAAAACTTTATACAAGCTAAAATGTAAAACTAGAGGGATAGGATCGTCACATAGCCAAAGATTCTATGTGATACAAGCAGAGTATTAAGAATCATAGTACGGATTTGGAGAAAGCAAAGTTCTGGAGTCTCTCACTGGAGAAGAAATTGAGAAACATACAAAACTGGAAAGCTTTATGAAAAATTGATTAATTAATGCTGGCTCCAAGTATCACTCTCTCTAGGAAGGCTTCGCAACATTCTCAGTTAATTTTCTCCTTGATGTGTCTTTAACATTTTAGTGATGACACACAGCACATTATGGCAACGAGCCCTTACAAGTTGGTGTCCCCAACTACATAAGGAAGATGCCCCATCTTTGCAGAGTGGGCACCTGTCCCAAACATATCTAACATATACTGAATACACTGTTGCATTAACAAATGAATGAATGAATTATTTAGTCATATCTAACTCAATAAATGGCTATGTAGAAGCAAAATGCATCAATCTCCCTCCCATCCTTTTTCCTCCCCCCCTAGAAAATAGTAAACGAAGTTTTTAGAATTTTATTCACTGTCTTTATCCTGATATTTTATGCATGTTTCTCTAAGCAAAGAAATATTTATTTACATACCGACTAAACCAAAAAATTGTCACTGCAAAAATTCTTGCAGAGTCAAATATTGCAATTTTAACATAGAATCTGTTCTGTCTTATCTTGGACATTCTTTTCATGCTTTTCTGCATAAGATATTATTTTCCATATCTTATTTATAAAATAGAAGCCCCAGAAGCAAAAGAGATAACAAAACTTTTAAAACATTTTTGGACAGTCTATGATTAACTCAGAAGTAAATTTGGAATCTTCGTAATATAAAACATACTTACATAGTATGTGAGTTTAACAAACTTGAATTAATGAAAAAAACAAAAATAATAAGCAATAAAAATAATCTCCCTCTGTAAAATCCTTTCTATTTTACAAGGCACTTTTGATATATTGATTCTTGTTCTTTACAAGAATTCAGTGCATGATTTCCATTTTACCAAGACATAAACTCAGCCTGAATAAATTAAATGTGTTGCTTGCATTCAAGCAAATTATAGGTGGTCAATCCACAGCTCAGGCTCCTGACTCATAGTGCACTTCTCTTTCCTTTATATTTCAGTATATGTTTACACATAAATTTTTATAAATATACCATAGATATTTTCATATATACTACTTTTAAAATAGGTCTATTTTTACTTCTTCTCTGAAGAAACATTATCCTGCATAAATGTTAAATTCTTTAATATAAGCCAACATAAATAGAAAGCAATATTATTAAAATTCACAATATTATGGCATTTAAAAATCAATTTGTCTCAATTGATGGAGAATCCAATTTAGGTTAAATAACTGTTTATGAAATTACTTCAGGATTTATTGGATGTAGCATGATAACTCATCAACTATAGTTGAGCTTGCAGGAATTTGAGCAGAAAAGTTAATTAACAATAATTTTAAAACTGCCAAAAGCTGCTGCAAGTTCACTCTGTACTCTGCATATATAGCAACATGTGGTGGAATTAAAAAAGAAAGCCATTCCTGAATCTGTTTACTTTTATGTCATTGAACTCATTATTAAAAATTAGTGAGCAGTATTGATTTGGATGGTTTAATAATTCAAAATGGTTACAGGCAATATCAGTCCTTGAACAGACAAATATTTCCTATTATTGTTTATTACCAAATCTAACTATAATGACTCAATTAATCCAGGCATGGTTTCCCGGAGCAAATTGAAATGCAATTATCAGACCAATAAGCTGCTAGAATCAGTAACTTAAACCTCAGGCAGAAGATTTTACAGAGTGATATAATCAATATTGCATTCCAGGTGGTATGTGGTGGTGCTAATGTGGCATAGAAAACAGAAATTCCATTACCTTTTTGAAATAAAAAATCTCAAAATCTATTTCTGTGTTATTGGTTGCACTTTAAATAATTTCTCTGTAGCATATATATGATTTTAAAAATAGCTTACAGTAATAGTTTCTGTGGTGTGAAAAACTATAATTATAAATAAGATCCTAATGGTATAATTGACAATGTGAAATAGGAACAAAAGGGCTAAAGGTATAAGGGAATTGGGAAGGGTAGGGGAAAGGAAATAAGGGAGAAGAAAAAAACATGAGAAAATGAATAAACTCTTGGACTTAATATTAGAAATATAAATGTTCCTACTAACAAACCACTGTTATAAATATGCTTTGTTTGAGATAAATGTACACGATTCTTCATCACAAACCTGCTTACAGTCATCACATATATTCTCAAACTTCCCTTGAAAATATCAGATTACTTTTATGATATCAAAGTTGTTTCCACACTTGTTAATCACAACTCCTCTTGAACTGAAGGAAACAGATATCTATGGAAATACCTCTGATGAAGAAAAATCATACTATCTTCTTGGGGTCTTTTGCAGTTATCCATTTTGGGCTGCGACCTCTCGACCTCTTTTCTCCATGAACCTACACAATCCTTAATTCAGAATTGCTGGCTTTAAAATGAAATTCACAAAGCTATAAATTTATTTCAAGTGAAAATTGAACCAAGAACTACCTTAAACCACAATAAAATCTATTATTGGCTAATGGTGCAGAGCTTTATTTTTTTCTTCCTTTTCATCTTTTTCAATATGAAAGCACTCTTATGTCCAACCACAATGTAAGAATAATTACTAATTGGCTTTCTGCTCCAAGATACTTATCCTTCTTTAGCAGCCAAGGTAGGAAGAATAGTATTTTCTCCCACTCACAGCTTTAAAAATGAGAGGAAAATCTGATGTGTTGAATATAGATAAGTACATCATTCAAATTTGATCAAATTGCTGAAAAACTCTTACTTTTCTCTAAATTCAAATTCATAGTATTATGACCATTGTCTCCTAAGAAATAAAACCTATACCAAATGCAATAGGATTCTGAAACTAAAATACCATTTTGAGTCCTTACAAAATTTAAGGAATATTGTCAAAAGTTGCATGTTGGAATGACAGAAAGATACATAAGGATAAAATTGATATCTCCATGTGCCTACCTCCAATTCCAATCTCCTAATGTAACCAACACAAAGACTTTGATCTGTATATTTACATTAATTCCTTTCCACCCACACAAACACAGACTTGTATATTCAGTGATTATTATGTTCTACTGGGCATATCCTCCTTCAGAAATGAAGACCTCCTGGCTTCAGTGGTTGCAAACACAGGCATGAGCTGGTCCTCAGCCATAAGTTGTCATTGAAATCACCTCAGCTGAAGAAAACTGCTTCTTCAAAGCTCCTGGCTCTTTCTAGTGTCATCAGCTCATCACAGTGGCAAAATGACCTGGCTTCTTTGACCCATCTCAAAAGAAATTTAAAGCAGTATCCTTACCTGTTTTGTATATATACAAATTATTTTTCTGTTGAGAATATTGTCTTTGTGAACTGATATATGCTGAAATACATTTAAAGTCATTAGATTCGCTCTATTTGATATATATTTTTTAGATATTAAAACCCTCAGTTATTTTCTTCATCTTCTTTGAATTATCACAGATATGGATAGAAATATTAATTATTAAGTCTGAAAAAATTTACATTACTAAAGGTACTTCACACTCAACCATAATGGCTGTCAGTAAATTAGATTTATAATGAATTAAGCAAAATGCACAGGTAGATGTCGGTTTCTTTGTTTTTTGTGTTTTTTTTTTACCAGATCACAAGACATTATTTTGTTATATATTTTACAGAAATGTACCCTGGAATAGAATACATTTAAAAATTAACAAAACAATTGATCCAAGTTTAACATATGCTTAAAATGAAAGTACTACATTATGTGTCTATCTATGCCTTTTAATCACTTACCAAGGGTATAATTTACACTAATCTCAGTCACTTTAAGATCATCAGGAGGTGATTCCCTTCTCCCCCAAACAACCCTATTAACTAAATTTGCTAGTTCCTCTAGGCATGAAATTCACAATCAAAATCTTCATTTAGCATGAAAGTACGAATTCCAGAAACCAGTGACACAGACTAACTAATGCTATAGTCCCCACACAATGCATTTCTTCCTTACCCTCACTTACAAGATACATGGTAACACCCCTAACCCTGACACTGTGACTAATTTGTGATTCTTGTAAGAGTCTCAGTCGCATATCTGTGTACACGCATGGTAAGTAAACATTTTCCAATTTTTTTCACTACCACAAATGGGGAAGTAAATGCATTTCTGAATTTAGTGATAATTTCATGACTCATTATCAGATCCCTCAAATTGATGAAGCCTGATGATATAGTTATCTTCTGGCATTCTGGAGCAACTTTGATACATTTCCTTTGATGGTTACTTTTTCATTTGCCATCTTTTATTTCTCCATGTGTTATCATAGAAGAAAATACTGGGGACACTAGACTGAGATTTTCATATATTCCAGTGACAACAAAGAATGCCTCATATCGAAAGCCTTGGGGTTTGATTTAAATATCCTAGGAAATGCCAAATAAGAGGAGAAAAGAATTTTTAAAATATTTTCCTTTTGTTCTACCTTCTTACACCTCATTAGATACAAAATACACATAAAAGTTTGGGTTTTTTCTTTTTTGTTTGTTTTTTGTTTGTTTGTTTGTTTGTTTGTTTTGAGACAGGGTCTCACTGTATAGTTGAGACTGACCTGCAACTCACTTTGTAGCCCAGGCTGGTCTCAAACTCACAGCAATCCTCCTGCTTCAGCCACCCAAGTGCTGGGATTACAGGCGTGTGTCACCACGTCCCATTAGAAAGTTAGTTTGAATGCTGTTCTCCTTCCTGCTGCCTGCATTTCTGCAGTGACTAAGGTGAGCCAGCACCACGCGACACATCCAGGAAATCCAAACCCTGGGCGGCAACTAATTTGCATGCTTATTTTGTTTTAATAATCTCTTTGACATACACAATGTGACTAGGCTTTTGGATATGAAAGAAACACAATAGTAGATGTTCTGTCAGCTGTTGATGACAACGATTTTGAAATTGTAATTCCTCAAGACTAAACATTTTATAAAAATGTATCCTTGCCTTCTCACACACACCTCTTTGTTGTCCTAGGAATTCCAAGGAGGGAACACACCATGTTGTCAAGATGGGCCACGCTGTTGTTTTATGAACAAAGTCGAATCCCTGTTTTGAGGCACTATCATCATTCCCTGACTTAATTCAGTTTTAGTTTTGGAAGGATGAGATAGTCTGCTTGATGGATAAGCCCCTGTGATCCTCATCCTCCGTGATGGGCGTACTTCTCTCATTAGCTGTAAAGTCAGCCCCTTCCCATTGCCATCCCAATCTCCTCCGGGTTATGGAAAAGAAGAAACGGCTACCGCTCACTGTAGTAAGAGCCAGGTACTACAGCTCACTCTCCTTGTGAAGGTCAAGGGGACTTTGAACCCAAAAGACGTGACACAGAACTTGGGAATAGTTACAGGTCAGATCTGAGACTATCAGTAGCGATAGCACACAAATGTGTCCATGTTTGTACTGCTACATTTACTGAAATTTCTGCTGCCTGGCCCTTCAGACCTCCCAGAATCCCTTTCTACATTCCAGTCTGTTCTCCATGTACCCACAGATTCTGAGAGTTTCTGTATCCTTTAAATAAAATCACAGTTTTCATTGCTTTCAAATATGGTCTGTACCTTTTAAGTGTATAGTTTTGGAAATGTCTGTATCTGCAATTTTAAGAAATTGAGCTACTTCCAGATCAGAAATTTGTAATGTGGTTGAGTTGAACTCAGAATGTAGTAATGGACTAGGTGACTATAATAAGGCAAGCATTTATTCTTACTCTCGGGAGCATGATATACACACCCACCTTCACTGTAACGATTAATTTGGTTACAAATGCTATTGAGGCTTGATTCTGTTTTGGCTTCATGTTACTCTCAACCTCTGTAAACCAATTTTGTTATAGGTATTAATTATATGAAAATGAGCTGTTGCTACTTTACTCATTTAAAAATTCACTCATTTAATATTAAACCTCTGTATACCTCAGTGATGATGTTGAAAATGGAATATAGTGCTCAACTCCAGGGTTACCACCACAAGGCTCTTTAACACTCAGTAGCTGGCTTTATTAAATAAGAAGGTACTGAGTACATACTATATGTATAAAAATGCCTCAGGGATTGGATATTAAAGGTAAAGAACAAACAATTGCTGTCTTTCACCAGATTAGAATATAATGTAAGAGACAAATTGAAATAATTTGTTACAGAATAATGGTAAGAATGCACAGATAGCCACGAAATCCATATTTACAGCAGGAGAAGGGAAGCAAGATTGAAGCCTCAGGGAACATATGCAAGATGTGATGCTAATTAAACTAAATTTTGAAGCTGGAAACACTAGAAGGAAAAATTTTCCAGGTCAAAATAGAATGTACAAGGCATGAGGTAGAAGTACTCATGACTGCAAGAACTGCTAAATTTTTCATATCTAAAGGCCAGGGCAATAAAAATGGAGAACAAAATGAGGACCCTGATGGCTTCTTTCTGAGTCAGACAGGCCAGCTAATTTGTCAGGTAAATCTCCATCGATATAGTGTAGAAAGCATTTTAGAATTTCTTTTTATGTTTAAAGCTTTTATATGTGTAAGGATTATTTGGGTGCCTTAAAAAATTTTACCCATTCAATATATTAACTACTACTTCTGGGAGGGCTATAATATTTTAAATATTCACAAATAAAAAAAGGAACTTCTCATTATACTGTACTCTTATTGACAATAAACATATTACTCTTATTTAGCTTTTGGCAATCTGATGGGTTATAAATTATATCTTACTTGTGTTTTGGTTTATATTACCCTCCTATATTGAAATTCAGCACCCTCTAAAATATTTTTGGCCATTTTAAATTTTCTAACTATATCCTCTACATTTTTTCTTAACAAAAACAGATTAATTGCATTTTATGTCAATTTGTGTGATCTCCTATTTATTAATAACATTAACCCTTTGTCATCATTTGCAAATTTTCACATATCTATCATTTGAACTTCTTCATGGTGTTTTTTTTGGAAGCCAAAGTATTTGTTAAATAGTGTGTTGGTAAGTATGCGTTCCTTCTCTATAGTTTCTAGGTTTTTAATCTTGGTTACAATGTTCCTCTTCACCCAGTGTGAACAAGGTATTTCTACTTTAATTTTCTTTCTTATGATGAGTTCAATCAATGTCACTTATGACTTAGTCAATTATTTTCCCTCCAAAATGAACTTTCATATTTTTCATGGTATGCTTCATGATATCCAATGTATTACTGGAACCTCTATATTAATACATCGATTTTACAAAATAGCTAAAATAAGTTCAATACAACTGCCTTATAGCCTGTTCCAGGATCTGGTAAGGCAAGTACTCCTGAATTCTCTTTTCTTGTAATTTCTATTTGGGATTATTTGTCTATCCACAGTTGTAAGAAGTTATTACAAAACTCCAGAAGGAAAACATATTTACGATTCTGTTGATATTGGAAATATCTCTTAATTTTTTGCTCTATCAGATTTTAAGAAAAAATTATATTCTCTAACTATGATAGTATATTTGTCTATTATTCCTTAGTTTTCCTGTAATTTTAAAAACAATGTTATTAGGTGCACTCACATTTGTAAGTGTAGTATCTTTCTGGGAAATACAATCTTTTCTCATTATATTGACTTTTTTTATTTATTAATTTTATTGAGTTTATTGGTACATTTTAGGGATACAGTACAGTTACATTCATTGTTGGGATCATGTACCTCTACATGGCAAGTCTTGATTCTCATTTTTTACCCTTACCTCTGCCCTCCCTTCACCCCCTCTTCCCCTCCCCATCTACAAACACTTTATTTT
>NW_022900950.1:4093422-4100456 GCF_012274545.1 Fukomys damarensis | reverse complement strand
AATTTGAAACTATACTACAAAGCCACTGTGATAAAAACAGCATGGTACTGGCAAAGAAATAGGCCTGAGGATCAGTGGAACAGACTGGAAGACACAAAAACAAATGCAGATGTACTCAGCTACCTCATCTTTGACAAAGGAGCTGACCATCCTCAGTGGAGGAAAGATAGCCTCTTTAATAAATGGTGTTGGAAAAACTGGATTCCAACCTGCCACAGATTAAAACTGGACCCTTATCTTTCACCATGTACTAAATTAAAATCCAAGTGGATTAAAGATCTAAATATTAATGCAGAAACACTAAACTTGCTGGAAGGTAAGTTAAGCTGAACTCTGGAAGACATTGGCATACGAAAAGACTTTATGAACAAATCCTCAGTAGCACGGGAACTAGCAGATATATTGACATTTTTTACTCATATCAATACCTTTGGTGTTAAAGTTTATTTTGTACTGCATTTGTAGAACTGTCAGCTTTATAAATTTTTTTGTCTAGTCATATTTTTAATCTTTTAGAATTCCTAACATTTATATTTCTTTATACTAAACAGTATATAGCAGATTTTGATTTTTTCCCTATTAACTAGGAGCTTTTAGCTTAGTTACTTACATCATAATTACTAATATAGTTGGATATTTTTTAACAGTTTTCTTTCATGATTTTTGTTTCAGATTTGGACATTTTTCTCTTTTAATTTTACTTTATTGCATTTTTCTTTCTTCTGTTTATTTTTTTTTGTTTTTTTGTTTGTTTCAGCTTTAATTGAGTTTATTGGTACATTTTAGGTATACAGTATAGTTACATTCATTGTTGGGATCTTGTACCTCTACATGACAAGTCTTGATTCTCATTTTTTCCCCTTACCTCTGCCCTCCCTTCACCCCCTCCTCCCCTCCCCATCTACAAACACTTTATTTTCATGTTTTCATTCTCTCACATTTTTTTCTTTTCCCTTTTTACTCTTCCCCTACCCATCCCACCTTCCCTACACCTTTAGCTCCTTTCTTCCCATTTCTAAATGTCAGTAATCTTATTAGAATCTTATGCATTGTTGCAGATTATTCATCTGTTTAGAAATCACTTGACAAGTTTGAACATTTATGTTTATCAATATTTGTACCCTCCGCAAGCAATACACCATTACCGAGTTTATAATTTATTTTTTCCATGTACGTTAGATTCTTTTCATCTTTTTCTCTCCCAAAGAGACATTATTACTATGCTCTGAAGTAAAAGCTCTCATTTTATTCTTCTTATTTCAAAGAGAATAGACTTGGATCCATCAATCAGCTGCCTTCTGGGGCTGATCCAACAGTTACCTTTAGTTATATGTCAAACCTTTCAAGAATGTCATGGCTTCAAAGAAATACAGGTCATAATCTGCATCAATTGATTGGATGACCAGGATAGATGGAGTTGTCAAACCTTCTCTCCAGGTGCCTGTTCAATTTCAAGGGGATGAGATGGAGCCACTTGGCATAGCAGGAGCTTTTCAGTTTGACCAGCAGAAACTCATCTCCTCTATTGCTGATGTCTCAGTTGCCAGTATCCCATTGGTTAAAGAAAGTCACAAGACTAAGCATAGAGTCTATACAAGAAGAAACTATATGCACAAAGGCATTGTGTAAGAAAAGGGATAATTCAACAGGCCTGGATTTCATAAACCCTGAATATTTCTCCCAAGTGTTTGTCTTTAGGATAGGCTATTAGGAAGAGAACTCTAAAATAGTTCCTAGGTATGAGTGATTTGGGAAGCTTAAGGGCTCTTGTGCATAGTGCTTCTCTTTGGTGATAAAATTTCTAATAGCAATGCCATTTATGGTGAATAGCTGTTTTTGTATGTCTGAGGCATCAGACCATGCTGTACCAATTTGATCATATAGTTTATTCTACAAGTGTAATTTATGGTGAATGACTATTTTTCCTCTGAGAGGTTGGAATCTGAGTAGCTGAGATGAATCACATAAACATGTAGTGACCCACAGTGAGACATCTGGCTGTCAAAACTCAGGTGAGTTTTCCTGTCATCAATCCTTCATACATATTTGCCCATATGTGCAGATATATGAATAAATTATGTATTTTCTCCCATACACATTGCTTGTAAGATAATAACCATGTCCATACCACTTAATGAGAAGAAGACACATAGATAACTGCTGATTTCTCCCCCTTGGGCTTTCTCATGTACCTTTTACTCTTTGCTGATTTTAACCACAGCACAATAATTATTGTGACTCCTTATAATGAACTGCCAATACCTAGGATGGTCTTGGGAAGCTCCAACACAGGCCTGAACTTCAACAGGCAAGATGAATTGTAGACATTAATGTAAGAACCTATCACAGGGTGGTAGAAAAACCTTGATGTCAAGCAAATAGATCCCACTATAGGTTTAATGCAATACAATGTTTAAATCATTCTGAACATACGAACTTCTGACAAATTTACCTTGTAAATCAAATTTTGTCTGAAATGTTTCACAAAGCAAGGTGCTGAAGGGAAAATATTAAATATGTAAACAGTCTAAAATATTATATAATACATACTCCTCTTGAGGATTCTTCTAGTAAATGTTCTGAAAAATCAAGCAATAAACTTGTCGAATTTTACTTAAGGTCATGTTCTCATTCTTTTTTAAACATGACACTTTTTCATTAAGATACTTTATAAAATATTTGTTCATATCCTCTGGAATCTATTTTAGTTAAGATTAGTCTACATCTATGTACATATATAATTCACATACCACATAATATTAAACTGTATATTTTTCTTTTTAAAAAAACAGAGCTAGTCTTTATTTTGATTCTTAATGTACACAACAGATATAGCATAAAATTTTGTTTTTAACACTAGTATGTTGAAGTTTAAATTTTGAATTGGCTATATACATACACCTCTGCAATCCTGGCACAATGACTTAATATTCCTAAGTCTCTGTTTCCTCAGCTGTAAAGTGGAACATAATAATAGCGCTGATCCACTGGATTGTATACGGAGAAAATGAATGATACGTAGAGCAGGATAGTTGGCAGGGTAAGCAATACATATACAACAGCTGATTCTTTCAACATTGTCATCATCACCAATGCCTTTGTTGATGCTAATATAAAGGAAGAGTGGGTGCATCTTTTGTTCCTTCATTCAAACCTTCACTTTCTGACCCCACCTATGTGAATGTTATCTCAATAATGGAGACCTACTAAGAAGAAACTCCATGGGATGGCCAAATTCAAGGTCCCTATTCACTCAGAGGGAGTGAGAGGGAGCAGCTGTCCTTCCTGATGTCAAACGTGAAGTGTCGAGTATCATTCTTAAAATGACAGTATATTTGCTTCTCACATTTTAGAATTTATTCTGATTTTTGTAGAAAAGTATGCATAAGAGAAAGAAATCATTAAATATAACAATTATCTCTACTCCTACAGCACAATTAATTTCATGTCTTATATGGCATTCACTGCTGTACACTATCACACTTTTAAACTCAAGCCCCTGTGTGTAGCTCAGAAATTTAGCATTTATTCAACTCAATTTCCATTACCCTGTGCATGTGGAGTTCTTTCTGTGGATAACAGGTCCTTGAGATGCATGTTCCATTTTGGAGGAATCTTTGACAATTTTCAGGGAAGAAAATGGACAGTGAACTGAATGGTGCCTTCAATGGCTAAAGAAAGAAATCTTTCAGCTGAAGTGCTCTGGCAGCAAAATATTCTATCCAGCTAGCCATTGTAAGTGTATGTCTAATTGTTACTTTAAATTAGAAGTTATTTCACTGTCAAAACATAGCAACCAGGAATCAAAAGTGACATAAAAATGTCAAAGGGAAAACAATTGAAATTTTCATCAGTAGTTTTTATTCAGTACTATAAAGTAATGATATATGATAAATAATTTGTTCCTAAGAATACTAAAAGTTTGGAAATTCATGAGATAATTTATTAAAGAACAATGACCTAGCATATTGAGTTATTCTTATATATAACTCTCCCTTGTTGCATTCAATTTGCTTTCTTTAATGAGGAGAAAAAAATATGTGCTAGCAATACAAGTACTGCCCTGGAGAAATGTTCTCATTCCCAGTTTACAAATTCATCAGCTAGATGTACACTGCATCATACTTGAGGCCAGGTGAAAATCTTCCAGATGTGGAATGGTTCACACAGTCTATGATCCTTTTAGATTCAAATGCAGGCAACAATTAATAGAAGTTAACAGAATGAAGAAAAATTCAAAAGTGAATTCTATTCATCTTCTACTTCATAGTTCATGAAATAATTACACCTTTGCACCATTGCTTTACATTAATTCCAGTAAGCTGGGTAATGAAAAAATAATTCCAAAAGTAGTCAATTCAAGGAAATTGACAGTGAAATCTGCTATAATATCATGTGCTTTAAATTCTCTTGTTGAGTGCATTATAGCTGAATATTTGAAAAATATTATATAACTTGTATATAATATTTCAATATTTGGGGAAAGTTTTCATTTTTCTGATATTTTTCAGTTTGTTACTGATAAAAGCAGAGTTGGGGTGACTATAATAATAGGTAATATTCAGTTCATGGCCTGAGTAAAGAACTGCACAACATTTCAAAGTGTCTCTAGGAATAATTTTTACATGGTCATATAATTTCTAGACAATACCTTGGATCCCCAATATAGCAAACAATTTAAAACACAACAAATAAAATAGAGGTTAGGTTCCCTAACAGAAAATATTCATCAGTAAGTATTATTTTGCATTTTTTAAAGAATGGAAAAATATATAACTCCTAGGAACTATTCTGCAAATCTACTTATTATATGGACATTAATTTGTACCAGTATAGGTGAAATTCCTGTACTGCTGAACTTGATATCTTCTCTTCCTCCCTTCTGCATCGAGTTATTATCTCAAATGAAATTAATTTTCTGATCAAATAAAACACTTGTCAGTAACATATATACCAACATATATAATCCTAAAGTTTCTGTTCTCTAAATTAGGACATCTTTAAAACATAAATCAATTATAGTATTTACCAGATCTCAATTTTTTAATGAAGGTGAATAAAGGTAGTGTAATTATTGCATTATGTCTTAATTTTAATTACTATTACCTGAAATGGCAAATATTTCCTCCAAACAATTGTGTTAAGATGTCTACTCTATAGAAATTCATCTTTTTTATAGCATCCTGGCCTAATTTTAACATCTTCTGCTATTTCGTGCCATGACTCATGTCTGTGACCAGGGTAGCAGGAAATATAAATCACCACTTCAAATGTCTCCAGCTGCAGTTTTATATCTTGATAGTTCTAATTATTCTCAACAAGAATGCTTGATAGCTGGAGAATCTCCATAAGGAAATGCTACATTCTTGACTGTCACCGACATTATTATTTCACACTACAGCAAAACAATGACTTGATTTCACTGATTAAAGCAGAGAATGAAATGTTCAATGTTTTCTTCCCTAGATTAATTCTCTAGTTTCTTTACTGAGTTTATTATTTACTATTCTCCCGAGTTTTTGGATGTATGTGCACATATATTAGCTTTTAGAAAATTTAAAAATAAAGTTTGGCAGATGCCCAAATCCACAGTGTCAGGTATTATAATTAAAGATCTTATTTTTTAAAAGTATTTTGAAGAATAGTGTTTTCTTATGAATAAAAAAGAGTACCATTTATCATGCCCTTAAAATCAATGCTCTTCTTTAAGTAGGCTTTAAGAATTGAAAAATTTTATTAAGATAAAAAGTTGGCAGGCCAGGGATTTAGCTCAGCGGTTCAGTGAAAGTTGGCATCAAAACTAATAGTGATTTGTATTATTGTCTCATTCTGTGTCCAGTTGTATTTGTTTTCTGTTCATCACTGACTTTTTTTGAAGGCAGCATATGGAGAAGATGCTTGATGAGTTGGATTTTCTACATCTGATGCTGTGTGATCTCAAGTCACACTATTTCACCTTGCCCTTTGTTCAGCCAACAATTTAACAGCAACACAGGGACATGCAATGCAACCAAGATTTTTCCTTCAGCAATTCAAATTAATAAGTGTTTCTTATGCAGGCATTTACACTGATTTTTACCACTGTGTAGACATATGAGCTAACTTACTCTGAAAAATGATACTAGTTACATAAAAAAGATTTTTAAATTCCTGATTGTTCTTCTATTCTAATATTTCTTTATTTCATTAAGGAAAATATCTTGAAATCCTGTGATTCTATGGCTCCAAATAGTTATTCAAAGATCTAAATTGAGAGCAAAAACAGGTTCATGGTATACCAAATAATGCAGCAGATGTTCAAATTCTTAAGCATACGGAGTAGTATTTGTTACATGAAACAAAAGTGCCCTGCAAAGACCAGTCTCAAAAAAATGTAAGGAATGGTGTTGACAATACTGAATTATCCTTTAAATACCAATTACCTTTCTTTTCTTCTTTATTCCTTTATCCACTTCCCATAACATTATCATTTCAATCAATTTACCTTGTAACTACATCTATCATCCATCGTACACAGCTCAGTAGTTCATACACATACACAACAATGACCTTTCCAAAGAACACTTGAATCTGACATAAAAATATTGTGCTGTCTAATTGCCATGCACATTCTCTTCTTAGCAAAATATCAATGCTCAGCAAACCTTTACATTGATAAGAACAGATCCAGATCTGCGATACTCACAACAGCAGATGTTAGTTTGCTATTACATTAAAAACAGAACATAAAGGAGAAAGATATCCGTTTGTATCATATGCTGTGAGTTGATCATCTGCATCTCCTTGGCATGTTTGGGTCTAAATGAAGCAAGGTGAGTTTCCAAAGGGAATATCCATTTAATGCCGCATAGCCAAAGCAATTACATTTCCTTCCTGCGGCATCCATCCATCACAGAGCAAGTCAAATATTCATATTGCTGCTTCAGCAAGAAGTCCAAACAGAAGCAGGTATCACTTGCCAGGTGTTAAGTGCGTGAGTGAGATGCTAAAGAGAGGAGGCTAAGTGCTCACATAGGACAGTAAAGGGACAGTGT
>NW_022900950.1:4048402-4087734 GCF_012274545.1 Fukomys damarensis | reverse complement strand
AATTTGAAACTATACTACAAAGCCACTGTGATAAAAACAGCATGGTACTGGCAAAGAAATAGGCCTGAGGATCAGTGGAACAGACTGGAAGACACAAAAACAAATGCAGATGTACTCAGCTACCTCATCTTTGACAAAGGAGCTGACCATCCTCAGTGGAGGAAAGATAGCCTCTTTAATAAATGGTGTTGGAAAAACTGGATTCCAACCTGCCACAGATTAAAACTGGACCCTTATCTTTCACCATGTACTAAATTAAAATCCAAGTGGATTAAAGATCTAAATATTAATGCAGAAACACTAAACTTGCTGGAAGGTAAGTTAAGCTGAACTCTGGAAGACATTGGCATACGAAAAGACTTTATGAACAAATCCTCAGTAGCACGGGAACTAGCAGATATATTGACATTTTTTACTCATATCAATACCTTTGGTGTTAAAGTTTATTTTGTACTGCATTTGTAGAACTGTCAGCTTTATAAATTTTTTTGTCTAGTCATATTTTTAATCTTTTAGAATTCCTAACATTTATATTTCTTTATACTAAACAGTATATAGCAGATTTTGATTTTTTCCCTATTAACTAGGAGCTTTTAGCTTAGTTACTTACATCATAATTACTAATATAGTTGGATATTTTTTAACAGTTTTCTTTCATGATTTTTGTTTCAGATTTGGACATTTTTCTCTTTTAATTTTACTTTATTGCATTTTTCTTTCTTCTGTTTATTTTTTTTGTTTTTTTGTTTGTTTCAGCTTTAATTGAGTTTATTGGTACATTTTAGGTATACAGTATAGTTACATTCATTGTTGGGATCTTGTACCTCTACATGACAAGTCTTGATTCTCATTTTTTCCCCTTACCTCTGCCCTCCCTTCACCCCCTCCTCCCCTCCCCATCTACAAACACTTTATTTTCATGTTTTCATTCTCTCACATTTTTTTCTTTTCCCTTTTTACTCTTCCCCTACCCATCCCACCTTCCCTACACCTTTAGCTCCTTTCTTCCCATTTCTAAATGTCAGTAATCTTATTAGAATCTTATGCATTGTTGCAGATTATTCATCTGTTTAGAAATCACTTGACAAGTTTGAACATTTATGTTTATCAATATTTGTACCCTCCGCAAGCAATACACCATTACCGAGTTTATAATTTATTTTTTCCATGTACGTTAGATTCTTTTCATCTTTTTCTCTCCCAAAGAGACATTATTACTATGCTCTGAAGTAAAAGCTCTCATTTTATTCTTCTTATTTCAAAGAGAATAGACTTGGATCCATCAATCAGCTGCCTTCTGGGGCTGATCCAACAGTTACCTTTAGTTATATGTCAAACCTTTCAAGAATGTCATGGCTTCAAAGAAATACAGGTCATAATCTGCATCAATTGATTGGATGACCAGGATAGATGGAGTTGTCAAACCTTCTCTCCAGGTGCCTGTTCAATTTCAAGGGGATGAGATGGAGCCACTTGGCATAGCAGGAGCTTTTCAGTTTGACCAGCAGAAACTCATCTCCTCTATTGCTGATGTCTCAGTTGCCAGTATCCCATTGGTTAAAGAAAGTCACAAGACTAAGCATAGAGTCTATACAAGAAGAAACTATATGCACAAAGGCATTGTGTAAGAAAAGGGATAATTCAACAGGCCTGGATTTCATAAACCCTGAATATTTCTCCCAAGTGTTTGTCTTTAGGATAGGCTATTAGGAAGAGAACTCTAAAATAGTTCCTAGGTATGAGTGATTTGGGAAGCTTAAGGGCTCTTGTGCATAGTGCTTCTCTTTGGTGATAAAATTTCTAATAGCAATGCCATTTATGGTGAATAGCTGTTTTTGTATGTCTGAGGCATCAGACCATGCTGTACCAATTTGATCATATAGTTTATTCTACAAGTGTAATTTATGGTGAATGACTATTTTTCCTCTGAGAGGTTGGAATCTGAGTAGCTGAGATGAATCACATAAACATGTAGTGACCCACAGTGAGACATCTGGCTGTCAAAACTCAGGTGAGTTTTCCTGTCATCAATCCTTCATACATATTTGCCCATATGTGCAGATATATGAATAAATTATGTATTTTCTCCCATACACATTGCTTGTAAGATAATAACCATGTCCATACCACTTAATGAGAAGAAGACACATAGATAACTGCTGATTTCTCCCCCTTGGGCTTTCTCATGTACCTTTTACTCTTTGCTGATTTTAACCACAGCACAATAATTATTGTGACTCCTTATAATGAACTGCCAATACCTAGGATGGTCTTGGGAAGCTCCAACACAGGCCTGAACTTCAACAGGCAAGATGAATTGTAGACATTAATGTAAGAACCTATCACAGGGTGGTAGAAAAACCTTGATGTCAAGCAAATAGATCCCACTATAGGTTTAATGCAATACAATGTTTAAATCATTCTGAACATACGAACTTCTGACAAATTTACCTTGTAAATCAAATTTTGTCTGAAATGTTTCACAAAGCAAGGTGCTGAAGGGAAAATATTAAATATGTAAACAGTCTAAAATATTATATAATACATACTCCTCTTGAGGATTCTTCTAGTAAATGTTCTGAAAAATCAAGCAATAAACTTGTCGAATTTTACTTAAGGTCATGTTCTCATTCTTTTTTAAACATGACACTTTTTCATTAAGATACTTTATAAAATATTTGTTCATATCCTCTGGAATCTATTTTAGTTAAGATTAGTCTACATCTATGTACATATATAATTCACATACCACATAATATTAAACTGTATATTTTTCTTTTTAAAAAAACAGAGCTAGTCTTTATTTTGATTCTTAATGTACACAACAGATATAGCATAAAATTTTGTTTTTAACACTAGTATGTTGAAGTTTAAATTTTGAATTGGCTATATACATACACCTCTGCAATCCTGGCACAATGACTTAATATTCCTAAGTCTCTGTTTCCTCAGCTGTAAAGTGGAACATAATAATAGCGCTGATCCACTGGATTGTATACGGAGAAAATGAATGATACGTAGAGCAGGATAGTTGGCAGGGTAAGCAATACATATACAACAGCTGATTCTTTCAACATTGTCATCATCACCAATGCCTTTGTTGATGCTAATATAAAGGAAGAGTGGGTGCATCTTTTGTTCCTTCATTCAAACCTTCACTTTCTGACCCCACCTATGTGAATGTTACCTCAATAATGGAGACCTACTAAGAAGAAACTCCATGGGATGGCCAAATTCAAGGTCCCTATTCACTCAGAGGGAGTGAGAGGGAGCAGCTGTTCTTCCTGATGTCAAACGTGAAGTGTCGAGTATCATTCTTAAAATGACAGTATATTTGCTTCTCACATTTTAGAATTTATTCTGATTTTTGTAGAAAAGTATGCATAAGAGAAAGAAATCATTAAATATAACAATTATCTCTACTCCTACAGCACAATTAATTTCATGTCTTATATGGCATTCACTGCTGTACACTATCACACTTTTAAACTCAAGCCCCTGTGTGTAGCTCAGAAATTTAGCATTTATTCAACTCAATTTCCATTACCCTGTGCATGTGGAGTTCTTTCTGTGGATAACAGGTCCTTGAGATGCATGTTCCATTTTGGAGGAATCTTTGACAATTTTCAGGGAAGAAAATGGACAGTGAACTGAATGGTGCCTTCAATGGCTAAAGAAAGAAATCTTTCAGCTGAAGTGCTCTGGCAGCAAAATATTCTATCCAGCTAGCCATTGTAAGTGTATGTCTAATTGTTACTTTAAATTAGAAGTTATTTCACTGTCAAAACATAGCAACCAGGAATCAAAAGTGACATAAAAATGTCAAAGGGAAAACAATTGAAATTTTCATCAGTAGTTTTTATTCAGTACTATAAAGTAATGATATATGATAAATAATTTGTTCCTAAGAATACTAAAAGTTTGGAAATTCATGAGATAATTTATTAAAGAACAATGACCTAGCATATTGAGTTATTCTTATATATAACTCTCCCTTGTTGCATTCAATTTGCTTTCTTTAATGAGGAGAAAAAAATATGTGCTAGCAATACAAGTACTGCCCTGGAGAAATGTTCTCATTCCCAGTTTACAAATTCATCAGCTAGATGTACACTGCATCATACTTGAGGCCAGGTGAAAATCTTCCAGATGTGGAATGGTTCACACAGTCTACGATCCTTTTAGATTCAAATGCAGGCAACAATTAATAGAAGTTAACAGAATGAAGAAAAATTCAAAAGTGAATTCTATTCATCTTCTACTTCATAGTTCATGAAATAATTACACCTTTGCACCATTGCTTTACATTAATTCCAGTAAGCTGGGTAATGAAAAAATAATTCCAAAAGTAGTCAATTCAAGGAAATTGACAGTGAAATCTGCTATAATATCATGTGCTTTAAATTCTCTTGTTGAGTGCATTATAGCTGAATATTTGAAAAATATTATATAACTTGTATATAATATTTCAATATTTGGGGAAAGTTTTCATTTTTCTGATATTTTTCAGTTTGTTACTGATAAAAGCAGAGTTGGGGTGACTATAATAATAGGTAATATTCAGTTCATGGCCTGAGTAAAGAACTGCACAACATTTCAAAGTGTCTCTAGGAATAATTTTTACATGGTCATATAATTTCTAGACAATACCTTGGATCCCCAATATAGCAAACAATTTAAAACACAACAAATAAAATAGAGGTTAGGTTCCCTAACAGAAAATATTCATCAGTAAGTATTATTTTGCATTTTTTAAAGAATGGAAAAATATATAACTCCTAGGAACTATTCTGCAAATCTACTTATTATATGGACATTAATTTGTACCAGTATAGGTGAAATTCCTGTACTGCTGAACTTGATATCTTCTCTTCCTCCCTTCTGCATCGAGTTATTATCTCAAATGAAATTAATTTTCTGATCAAATAAAACACTTGTCAGTAACATATATACCAACATATATAATCCTAAAGTTTCTGTTCTCTAAATTAGGACATCTTTAAAACATAAATCAATTATAGTATTTACCAGATCTCAATTTTTTAATGAAGGTGAATAAAGGTAGTGTAATTATTGCATTATGTCTTAATTTTAATTACTATTACCTGAAATGGCAAATATTTCCTCCAAACAATTGTGTTAAGATGTCTACTCTATAGAAATTCATCTTTTTGATAGCATCCTGGCCTAATTTTAACATCTTCTGCTATTTCGTGCCATGACTCATGTCTCTGACCAGGGTAGCAGGAAACATAAATCACCACTTCAAATGTCCCCAGCTGCAGTTTTATATCTTGATAGTTCTAATTATTCTCAACAAGAATGCTTGATAGCTGGAGAATCTCCATAAGGAAATGCTACATTCTTGACTGTCACCGACATTATTATTTCACACTACAGCAAAACAATGACTTGATTTCACTGATTAAAGCAGAGAATGAAATGTTCAATGTTTTCTTCCCTAGATTAATTCTCTAGTTTCTTTACTGAGTTTATTATTTACTATTCTCCCGAGTTTTTGGATGTATGTGCACATATATTAGCTTTTAGAAAATTTAAAAATAAAGTTTGGCAGATGCCCAAATCCACAGTGTCAGGTATTATAATTAAAGATCTTATTTTTTAAAAGTATTTTGAAGAATAGTGTTTTCTTATGAATAAAAAAGAGTACCATTTATCATGCCCTTAAAATCAATGCTCTTCTTTAAGTAGGCTTTAAGAATTGAAAAATTTTATTAAGATAAAAAGTTGGCAGGCCAGGGATTTAGCTCAGCGGTTCAGTGAAAGTTGGCATCAAAACTAATAGTGATTTGTATTATTGTCTCATTCTGTGTCCAGTTGTATTTGTTTTCTGTTCATCACTGACTTTTTTTGAAGGCAGCATATGGAGAAGATGCTTGATGAGTTGGATTTTCTACATCTGATGCTGTGTGATCTCAAGTCACACTATTTCACCTTGCCCTTTGTTCAGCCAACAATTTAACAGCAACACAGGGACATGCAATGCAACCAAGATTTTTCCTTCAGCAATTCAAATTAATAAGTGTTTCTTATGCAGGCATTTACACTGATTTTTACCACTGTGTAGACATATGAGCTAACTTACTCTGAAAAATGATACTAGTTACATAAAAAAGATTTTTAAATTCCTGATTGTTCTTCTATTCTAATATTTCTTTATTTCATTAAGGAAAATATCTTGAAATCCTGTGATTCTATGGCTCCAAATAGTTATTCAAAGATCTAAATTGAGAGCAAAAACAGGTTCATGGTATACCAAATAATGCAGCAGATGTTCAAATTCTTAAGCATACGGAGTAGTATTTGTTACATGAAACAAAAGTGCCCTGCAAAGACCAGTCTCAAAAAAATGTAAGGAATGGTGTTGACAATACTGAATTATCCTTTAAATACCAATTACCTTTCTTTTCTTCTTTATTCCTTTATCCACTTCCCATAACATTATCATTTCAATCAATTTACCTTGTAACTACATCTATCATCCATCGTACACAGCTCAGTAGTTCATACACATACACAACAATGACCTTTCCAAAGAACACTTGAATCTGACATAAAAATATTGTGCTGTCTAATTGCCATGCACATTCTCTTCTTAGCAAAATATCAATGCTCAGCAAACCTTTACATTGATAAGAACAGATCCAGATCTGCGATACTCACAACAGCAGATGTTAGTTTGCTATTACATTAAAAACAGAACATAAAGGAGAAAGATATCCGTTTGTATCATATGCTGTGAGTTGATCATCTGCATCTCCTTGGCATGTTTGGGTCTAAATGAAGCAAGGTGAGTTTCCAAAGGGAATATCCATTTAATGCCGCATAGCCAAAGCAATTACATTTCCTTCCTGCGGCATCCATCCATCACAGAGCAAGTCAAATATTCATATTGCTGCTTCAGCAAGAAGTCCAAACAGAAGCAGGTATCACTTGCCAGGTGTTAAGTGCGTGAGTGAGATGCTAAAGAGAGGAGGCTAAGTGCTCACATAGGACAGTAAAGGGACAGTGTCTGGAGCACCAAGATCGCAGAGTCATCTTGTCACTTTTCAACAGAGTTAATTCAATTACTCTCTCCCAACACGGAGTATTGCTCCTAACCGTGAGTGGCTGCTGATGAAAGGTCTGTGTCACGGATGACTCTACTAGATGAGAACTCTTCTGTTCTGTAATGGTGATTTGCCTCAGGTGAAAAACAAGATCACTCCCTTTCCCTATCGATTTCTGCAAAAGAAAATGCTTCCTCCAACCAGCACTGTATTATTATTTTTGTTACCTATATATATATATTGAAAAGAAACGTATCAAACCTTTGCCCACGCCTAGAGGTAGAAACTAAAATCCAATTATCTAACTGATAGAAATATTTATATTGCATCTTTAAAAGGAAAAGAGTTATTGTTTTAAAAATAAAATGTCATTGCAATTATTTAGAGTGTAATTTAAAGCTAACAAAGGAAATGTATAATCACTGGAATATGAAATGAAGGAAAGAGTAATGTTTATATCTAAGTTTAAATTTTTATTGTTAAAATGTATTTTTAAATTTTCACTTTCTGCTCACTCCCTTCATAAATGAACAAATGGAATTTTTGATCAGTGAACCTTATGAAACATCATTAGACTCATTTAATTCCTCAGATTGAAATTATTCTTCCTTTACTCCTGGAAGAAACAAAAAATAAGATTAAACAAATGCTTTGTTGCAGAATATTCTGACATTTAGAAATGGGAGAAGGAGCTAATTTATTTAGAGTGTAATTTAAAGCTAACAAAGGAAATGTATAATCACTGGAATATGAAATGAAGGAAAGAGTAATGTTTATATCTAAGTTTAAATTTTTATTGTTAAAATGTATTTTTAAATTTTCACTTTCTGCTCACTCCCTTCATAAATGAACAAATGGAATTTTTGATCAGTGAACCTTATGAAACATCATTAGACTCATTTAATTCCTCAGATTGAAATTATTCTTCCTTTACTCCTGGAAGAAACAAAAAATAAGATTAAACAAATGCTATTACTTCCAAAATTTGGATTACAAGAATCAATTAGTAAGAAATTTATTTACCTAGAACTACTGTGTTTTATCTAACAATACATTATGGAAAAGCATTTATTTGCAATTCAATTCAATTCTCTTCTCCAAACCATAGAATCATAACCACCAATTCACCGATTAATTATGAAAAAATTAGTTGATATTTTGATTCAAGATGATAGCTACGATTACACCTCCTTTAGGCTACAACACTTACTGAAATCACTGAAAATAATACAAATGAAATAGAAACCCAGAAAAAGGTTAAAAACAAGTAGGATGCGCTTTGAACAGAGGAAAGCCTAGAGAAATTATGAAGGAAAGCAGATACATGAGATTAACTCAGAGAATATTGTGAGAATGCTGAAACTAAGAGTCATGCAGCTGAGAGAGTTGGCAGATCAAAAAGGAGAAGAGGAAGACAGAGAGGTGGAAAGTAACGCTAATAATTATTTTTTAGTGGACAGTTGCATTGAGATGACTTAAAGTGCCAACAAGAAATAATAATGTTTCAGCTGTAGCTACAAATAGGAATTACTGTGTTAACCAGAAAGGGTATAATACAGAGAGTTAAGTTTTTAGATAACTTGGAAAATTTACCCTCTGATCTTACAGCCTATCAGTTGTCAGTCACTTGTCTACAACCATACCTTCAAATGCCACAGTGGTCTTTAGGTTTGGGTTGAACCTGAGATTTCTCAGGAAATAAATTGGTCAGCCTGTCAGGAATAGACATGCTTAGTTTTGTTCTTATGCCTAATCCTTAGATTTCACAGTTCTATTCTGAGAATGAATTTATTTTCAAATTGGAATATATTACTCTCTCTGTTATAACCTAGACCTGTGGCTTTTATTAAATTTTCCATAGTAAACTATATGTAGTTTCTTTTATCAGCATAGAATAGTAAGTAAAAAGCAGAGACAATTTTCTGTTGCATATTTAATTTAAAACAATAAGCATTCCTGTTGATTGCAATACTAGAATATTTTTATCAACTTTTCTGCTGAGAACACAAAATCTAAGGAAAGTAGTTTTTAAAATTCTTTCTAAAAATATTAAGGAATCAATATGTCAAAAAAACGTTGAGGTCCTAAGACTAAGGAAGAAATGCATTCAGAACAGCGAATTTATAATTTAATATTACATTTTGTCTCAAGATACTTGGATACCCCAAACACATAGATGAGACCACTCAGAAGAGGGATATCAACAACCAAACCACCAAGTGAACTCTATAATATTTAATGTGTAGTGTCTGGTATGTAATAAAAATACCAAGCATAATATGTACAACAGTTAATTAGACTAGGAAGAAACATGTTAAAAACAGACCCATGACAAATCTAGAAAATGTATTTATTAGTCAAGGAATTTAAACTAAAATATAATTAACATATTCATTGAATTAAAGGCCAAAGTAGAGATGTTTTATTAGTACATGTTTGCTGTATGTAACCCTCACATTTCATCATGGGATATTTGTATGTGTACATAACACGTCTTAATTCTTTTTTCCCTTCCTCTACGCTCCCTGCATCCCTTCTCTCTTCCTCATTTGCGAAAGTTCTATTTCCATTTTTGAAATACAGCAGCTTCGCAGATTTGCATTTCGCTTTCACATAGGGACTATGCTAATCCTTACTGTATATTTCCACTTGTAGTATCTCTGCTGCCAAAGCGAGCACCAAAACAGAGAATATTGAAATGAGTCAACAACTATAAAATTAAGTAGGTACGAATTTTAGAACTAAAAAACTACAAAGAAAAGGGATTAGTAAATCACAGGATAGGTCAGGTCAAAATACTCAAAAGAGCAAATTAATAAATAAGAATATAGAAAAATTATGAGTATTTGAGACACTCTGAACATATTTAACATTTTATAACTATAGTCCCACAAAGAAAGGATAGAAAATAAGTCATAGCAGTATTTGGGTGATACTGACAGAATTTTCTGAAACCAATGAAAGACAGTAAAGCCAGATTCAAAACATGGTATAAATTTTAAGCATAATAAGTATAAAATAAGAAAGCATATTACTGACATCATGTTGAAAACTATTTTTCTGAAACCAATGAAAGACAGTAAAGCCAGATTCAAAACATGGTATAAATTTTAAGCATAAGTATAAAATAAGAAAGCATATTACTGACATCATGTTGAAAACTGAAAATAAGAAAGAAAAATATCATTAAAATCACCAGAGAAAAGAATGTCAAATTATCTACAAGGAAGTAATAGCTAAATTTTCAACAGAAAAAAATGAAAAAGCAAATAAGGAACCTGAAGATATAGGATAACTTTAAAATATCAAAAGAAAATAACTGAAAAAATGTGTGAAAATTTGTCACCTCAAATTCATACTGTGGAAAATAATAATGGTGTTTTATGGACAGAAGGTCAATGATCTCTGTAGAGTTCAAAAACAGAAGTTGATGAAAAGAAACAGAAATGCTAATTATGTTAGAAATCTAATTGGATATTGGCTGTATAACAACAGCAGTAATGTCCTGGGAAGTTTAAAATATCCATAGAGTGAAAACATTTGATGACAATGTCACAAGATCCTGAGTCAGAATGGGTATAATTATATGGTGTTAAAATATTCTAAGCATCTTCACTGTCTGGCAAGAGATTAAAAATATTTTTATATTAGATTATTAACTTGTATTACAAATTTCACTTTCTAGGATATAACTAAGATGTATAACACCAAGTAAACTAGCTAGTAGTCAGAAAAATGGAACAATAATAATTATTTTTAAATACACTTAATCCTTAGGAAAGGAAAGAAAACAAGAATTTTATAGAGGAGGAATAGATAGATTTAAATCCGTAAAATAAAAATTGTCAGAGCATATAAAGCAAAAATTGCCAATGCATGCAAAAAACAAACAAACAAACAAATGTCGTCAGGCCGTGTTTAAGAAAAAAAAGTCCTGATATCCATCTCTGTCTTTCTCTCTCTCTCCCTCTCTCTCTCCCTCCCTCTTTTTCTCTCTCAACATTAAAAAGAGTTCAAAAATAGAAAAAATACAAGCAATAATTCTAAACTTCTATATGCGAGATTAAACTGGTCCAAATATTTAAAAACATATGATTGCATACAGCAGGAGACTGTACCATTCTGAGCAACTAATTTTAGTAATCAATGTCCATAGGAAGAAAACAACAGTTTAACAGAAATAATTGATTATAGATGATTTGTGTACACTGTAACTGAAAGCTAAAAGTGTAAAAAAGCAACAACAACAACAAAGGAACACTGAAGTAAGATTTAGGTGGTGTGTGCAGTAAGCAACTTTAGGGCTAAGAGATTAGAAGAACTGAAGGTTGTAAGAACTCAAAACTGGAGAACATGGGGAGAAACCTGGTAGACTAGACTCAGAGTCTTGAGGAGAGGCCTCTGCCAAGTTTCTAGTAGAACTTCAGAAGCTTGGAAGGAGGTATTCACAGGAGACCTGCATTTTTAAGGCAGGGTGTCATTCAGTGACAGCAGTTGTCTCAGATGCTTTGAGGAAGGAGTTGGAGATGCTAGACTCCCTTTCTTTTTTTCTTTTTCTTTTTTCTTTCCCCTTTTTTTTTTTTGTTTGTTCGTTTGTTTGAGACAGGGTCTCACTATGTAGTTGACACTGACCTGGAACTCACTGTGTAGCCCAGGCTGGTCTTGAATGCACAGTGATCCTCCGGCCTCAGCCTCCCCAGTGCTGGGATTACAGGCGCGCCCAGCCTGGACTCCCTTTCTTAAGAAAACTAACCCTCTCCATTGTTGGTGGGAGTGCAGACTGGTGCAGCCACTATGGAAATCAATATGGAGATACCTCAAAGAGCTGGGACTAGAGGTTCCATTTGACCCAGCCATCCCTCTGGTGGGTATCTTTCCAAAAGAGTTAAAGGAATCATACCACAGTGATATATGCACACCAATGTTTAAAGCGGCACAGTTTGTAATAGCTAAAACTTGGAAACAGCCCATTTGCCCATCAGTTGGAAACTGGATAAAGAAAATGTGATTTTTCTATAAAATGGAATACTACTCAGCCATAAAGAATGAGAAATTAGATTCATTCATAGGAAAATGGATATATATTGAGGATATACTCCTAAGTGAAATAAATAAGTCACACGTGTAAATATAGAATACTTTCTCTGGAGTGAAAAACTGTAATTGTACATAAGATCCTAATGATATAATTGACCATGTGAGTTAGGAAGAAAAGGGCTAAAGGTGTTGGGAAAATGGGAAAGGTAGGGGAAAGGTAATAAGGGAAAAGAAAAAAACATGACAAAATGAAAAAATGAACATAAAGTGTTTGTAAATGGGGAGGGGAGGGGGGGTGAAGGGAGGGCACGGACAAGGGGAAAAAAATGAGAACCAAAACCTGTCATGCAAAGGTACAAGATCCCAATAATGAACGTAATTGTACTGTATACCTTAAATGCATCAATAAACTCAATAAATAAATAAATAAATAATTTTTTAAAAAGATTTCTAACTATCATTGTATCTCTTTCTGGGGGATAGACATGTTACTTGCCTTTTGAAAACATTCATTACTCTTCAAATTCAGGCACATTTGCATCTGAATAGACTATAAATTAATTTGATGTCAGAGATAATCATAAACAACATCATCCTGGAATAAAATAAAAGGGGAAGGAGAAATTCAGAAAAACAAAAAAGAAAGAAGCACATATATCAAGATGTAAAATTTGGGAAACCTCTTTTTCTTTTTGTGGTGCTGGGGATTGAACTCAGGACCTTGTGCACCACTGAACTAAATCCCCAGGTTGAAAAATAAAATTTGGAAAACCGTCTTTGTAATGAGTCATATGCTTGATATTTATAACTTCTCTTCTACATAGTTTGTGGTTCGCTGCCCACACGCCAACGCCTCAACTCCAGATTCTTTATCTTGTGACATGAACAAGACCTCTATTCATGAAGGATATGCATCTTCCATGGTTTGACAGTATTGGAGGTGTGATAGTATCCCTCAATACGAAAGTACTACAAATACCAGGGAAGTACTACAACTACCGGAGAGCCACCTGCATTGCAGAAAGTATTTTTCTCGATAGATTCCTAGCAGAAATTCAATATTCAATTGGATCAAAATTTCTGAGCAAATACATAACTATTCTTAACTTCATTCGTTGCTTCTTCTACTGTTTCGTCATATCATTGCCCCCCTGTCCAATCCCTTTTATTCTGCTGTTCCATTTGGTCAGAAAATTGAGTTGAAAGCCTTTTCTGTGATTAGAGCAAATGGCAGATTTATTTTTTACACTTTAAGGAATAGTGGAATGACTACATATCATCAATTATTTTAATACTAAGTGAAATAAATAAGACACACGTGTAAATACCAAATAGTTTCTCTGGTGTGAAAAACTAAAAGTGTAAATAAGATCCAGATTGTATAACCGACAATTTGAAATAGGAAGAAAAGGGCTAAAAGTGTAGGGGAAGTGGGAAGGGTAGGGGAAAGGAAATAAGGGAAAAGAAAAAAAAATACTACAAAAGGAAAAAGCGGAAACAATGCCTTTGTAAATAGGGGAGGGCCAAGGGGGTGAAGGAAGGGCAGGGGAATGGGGAGAAAATGAGAGCCAAGATCTGTCATGTAAAGGTACAAGATCCCAGTGATAAATGTAACCATACTGTATACTTTAAAAGTACCAATAAACTCAATGTAAAAAAACTATTTTGACCCTAAAAAAACTTAATGTCAACAATCTTATTTTTTTGCAATAGCAAGAAATTTTAAGAAGTTAAACTTTTAGATGTTTTCCTCTTACCAACCATTTTAAAAGCATATTTATACTTTATCAATATTGAATAATTGTAAAAATCTAACAAAATACAGTATACTAATAAATACATAAAGAGAGAAATGAAAAATAAGTGATGTATATTTATGTTTAAACAGTAGGCTGCTATTTTAGGGTTCTTATGGGACAGCTTAAAATCTGCATAAATGAATACAATTATTTTCTGTAATGAATATTTAAAAGAAATGTAAGGCATCCAAATTAGAGACAAAAGTAAAATGATCTGTTTGAAAATTGCATGATCATATATGCAGAAAATGTTTGAAGAGGCTACAAAATCTCTGTTAGAATTAATAAGCAAATTAAGCAAAGTTGCACAAAATTGGATATATGAATATTAGTTATGTTTCTTTACATTAACAGCAAATGGTTTAAAAAGGAAATTAAGAAAACAATCTCATTTATCAGTATTGAAAAGAAAAAAATACCTAGGAATAAATCTATCCAAGGAAGTAAAAAACAAGTACACTAAATCTACAAAATACTAATAAAAAGTTGAAAGAAACATAAATAAAGCATAATACATCCTGTGTTTATGGATTAGAAAAATTAATATTGTTAAAACACGCATACTACTCAGAGCAATCTACACAGTAAATGTAATCCCTATCAGATTTTCAATAGCAAAAATATAAAAAAAATAAGTCATACTGAACCACAAAAGAACTTGAACAGCCAAAAGAATTATACCCCCCAAAAATAATGCTAGAGATCTCACATTTCTTGATTTTAAAATGTTACACACTTACAGTAATCAAAACAAGATGATACTAGCATAAAGGCGGACATACAAACCAAAGAAACACAATAGAGACCCATTAATAGTCATATATATCCAAACAATCTTTGACAAGGGCTACAAGAGTTTATAATGAGAGAAAGAATAGTCCTTCAAACTAATGATACTAGGAAGTTGATGTTCTCTTACAAAATAATGAATCTGGATCCTTATCTTCCATTGCATCCAAAAATTAACACAACATGGAAGATTTAAATGTGATAGTATAAAATTCTTAGAAGTGATAAAGGCTTGGTCTGTTCTTTAGAATGGCCTTGAGCTCTTCCAGGAACTTGTGGCGATTCTTGTGCCTTAAGTGCTAGGATTACAATCATGGGCCACAATACCCACCCAGCCACTAGAATATTTTAATCACAGCCACTTAACTACTCCATCCTGAGAACAACTGCTTATTTAATTATTCACTGGGATTTCATGGCTTATTTGGAGGAAAATGCAATCACAGCCGGATAACCTTCATCACCATGAGCTTTGGGATTTCTGTGTATTTCTTGACATTTCAGGTGAACCATATTATTAAACATATGAAAAACTCTCTGCTGAAATGTAATTATGAGTAGTCTAACTCTAAAGATAAATTTCACACTTGCACTAAAAGAGTTTTGTACTTTGTATTACTAACATAATTCTAATTGAAATATATTTATTTAGATTACATCTTTTTTTTCTCATTGAGTTTATTGGTACATTTCAGATATACAGTACAGTTACATTCATCATTGGGATCTTGTGCCCTTACATGACAGATCTTGGTTCTCCTTTTTTTCCCCTTATCTCTGCCTTCCCTTCACCCCTTCCTTTCTTTCCTATCAACAAATAATTTATTTCCATTTTTTCATTTTCTCATATTGTTTCCTTTTTCCTTATTTCTTTTCTCCTACCCTTCCCACTTCCCCTACAACTTTAGCCCTTTTCTTTCTATTTCACATTGTCCATTATACCTAATAGATTACATCTTTATATCATTTAAACCTTTTGAAAATTCTACAGAAATAACCTTTATAGGAATCGCACAAAAAAATAGGCAATTAACTTTTTCATTTCTGATTTAGGTTATTTTCAAATTATAACTTTCAAATGTTCAATTCTCTACATAAAAAAATCTTAACTAGAAATAAAAATTTTTGTTTTTATTTTTTTGAATAATTAAATTCTTAACTAATGCTTAATTAACAACTTCAAAGGACTAAGAGTAATGGTTCTGACTTCCCAGTTTAAAATAGGAGAGTAAGATCGGCACTTTCTCTAATTCTTTTAGAAATCTTCGCCAACCTAGGAGAAGTAGAAATCAGCAATGTTTATTTAACTCAGTGAAACAAGGAGCTGTATAAAACTTCAAACCACAAAATATGAGAGAAGCCTTTGAAAACAGTAAATTAGGTAAAGAATGATGTCTTCCCATCACTTCATGAGGACTTCAGTCCCTAGAATAAACTTTGGTTCATTGCAATCATCTAACAAATAGTTATTCATGCATGAATTTCTGTAAGATATGGAGTTCAATGAGGACACTTGAAAAAATTGCCATAATTCAGCATTACAGCAAAGATTCTAGACAAGGTAATGCAAGGAACAGTAACAGTGGTATAAATGCTGTTTCTATTTGTATTTCCTTGATTATTATATAATGAAGTTAATGCAGTTAATTTCAAATACTGCCATTTGTAATTACTCTGGCATATATTTTATTTTATTATGTCCAATATTTATTGGGCTATTCATAATTTCCCTATTGATAATTTCCTACATTAATATTTTATATGTACTGACTCTTAATCCCAATACTATTGATAGACTAGTCTATTATTCTCTTTCTTGAATTTATTACAAAGGCTATCTTTATTATTAGCATAATTTCCATATATTTTGTGGATTCACTCTTGCATATTATTGCATCAACAACAGTATTATTATATAGTTCTATGAAATTTGGATTTAAACAGGGTACACTTTACTACAATTGTTTTTTTTTCATTAATTTGACTATTATTTCATATTTTTCTTTCACAAGAATTTTAAAATCAGTTTTTGTGCTCCAGGAGGAATCCAGTCCTGATTTTTCCCAGAATTCATTTGCCATCAACATCAAGGTAATGTATATTTCGATGTTGATCCTGCTGAAATGTTTCTCCATTTATTTACAGTAGCTATCAGTTAAGTTTTGCAGATTTTTAATAATATTGTTTTGTGTGTTTTGTAATACATGTAGATTCTTAAGGATTTTTTCTGCTGTTGAAAATTTAATACTTTCCATGATATCTCCTAATTTATCACTGTTACAAGAATATTTTTGTGTGTATTGCTTTTTCTGTCTTTCCATCTTGAAATGCTGTCTTACGAATTAATGATTTTGGTCTTTCCTATTTGATGATAACATACTCAAAAAATAATTTTTGTCACCTATTTTTAATATTTATACCACTGCTACTGTATGTTGAATTGTAGCAATTTTGTCAAATGTCCTCATTGTATTCCATATCTTATAGAAACTGATTCATAAATACTATTTGTTAGATGATTGTAATATATTTTGTCAAATGTCCTCATTGTATTCCATATCTTATAGAAACTGATTCATAAATACTATTTGTAATGAACTGAAGTTTATTCTGGGGATTAAAGCCTTCAGGAAGTGATAGAAAATACTGAAGGAGTCCTTTCTTTTGTGACATTATTGTTTGCAGAGAAGACATGATGTACAAGTAAATAAATAAATTTAGAAATTAATATAGCCAGAAAATATCAAAAGCTATGAAGAAAATAAAATGTCAATGCAAGGAAAAGAAATGTAACAAGGATAATATAACATTAGAAAATATAGCCAGGTAAGTTTTTTAACTAAATGATATTGGAGCTGAGACTTGAACTGTGAAGAGAGATGCAGTCATGGGAAAGTAATATGGGAGAAATTTTCAGGGGTACAAAGCAAACACAAACAAGGTATCAGGGCACCAAAAAGCTGATGCATTTGAGTTTTGGGGAAGAGGGAGTAATGATAGGTGCTTAAAGATCACTTTCACTTTTTCCACAATGGCCAAACTATTCAAGTTCTAATTTTGTTAATTTATATCTTTCTACAAATTTTTCCTTTTATCTCATTTTCCAAATGTACAACTTTGAGTTGATGTTTGCTCTATTTTTTTGTATCTACTCTATGTCTCTATTTATTATTTCCTTTTTTGGTTCTTAATACTATCTTCCTTCTCTCTAATGAGAACCAAGACCTGTCATATAAAGGTACAAGATCCCAACAATGAGTGTAATTGTACTGTATCCCTAAAATGTACCAATAAACTCATTTAAAAAAAAGATTTTACTGAGCTTCTATCTTTTGACAATTTGGGTGATTATGTTTTGCTATTTAGGTCTTTGATTTTTAATGGAGAAGTTGATAAAAATAACGTGTTTTATTACTAATGGAAGTAAAAACCCTAAATCATAATGGAAAGGCTGCAGCCCTCTGATCTCTTTTAGGGATTAATAACTTCTGATGCAACTGAAGGAATATGAGCATACAATAATATTATATAATAAATCAAATGTGTGGTAATATATGATTATAAATATACATTTTACGTACACACTCGTTACTTCATTCAAAACATTTATGCATAAAAAAATCTGACTGCTGTATTTTAACAATTATACCTTTGGGAGCACTCAAAGATAATGAATCCATGACCTCTCATCTCCCAGTGTTCCAAAATGAAAATTGAAATTAATTGAAATATGATGTAAATCATGTGCAGAGCTAGGATTTAAAGACATTTTCAGGGAATTCAAATAGAAGTTGAACTTTCTGAATCTTCATTGTCTCAGAAAGGTTTCTATGCTTGTGTAACCCTTTTTTTTTTTTAAGGACTTCTCCTTTTGTGATAATGCTTTAGAATTCTTGGCTGTAGGCTCTCTCACTTTCTGGCCCACAGAAACAGTCTGTAAGCTTTAGTCCTATGCCCTACATTTTGTCTCAAGATCTATCGGTGTATCTGGGAAACCGGGGGTTTCAGCAATGATGCAGCCAGAGCTGTAGAAAGTTACAGATGTCTGAAAATGACTGCCACAGAGAAGCCAGAGACCCAATTCTCTGAGTTACACCTCCTAGGTATGTTCCCTGATGAAAACAAGCTTTATAGTGAACAGCCAACTGGCTTTATCAGAACTGAAAGACTATTAAGAAGAAGACATGGAGGAGTAATCTTCAAAGGTTTCCTTTACAATCAATATGAACCTGGACATATCTGAGGAAGTAGTGGTGGATATTTTCTCTGGCCTGCTTTTTCAGTATTCTGAAGTCCTACCTACAATTACAGATCAAGATTGTTAAGTAGATCACAGTAGTCTCAGGTGAACATAGATTCAACCACCTACTTGTGGAAGAATTGTCTTGGAGATGTGTATATGTTGAACACCATGGCATGGGTTGGAGAACTTGACTCTTCCTGTGTCAGCAGAGAAACACCATCTTCCACTACCACAAGCAGTACAGACCAGCCAGTCAATCTCATTCTTACAAGACTGGTTCTACAATCTTCCCACCTACAAAACACTGGAAAAGAATTCTCTAGAGTGGGCAAAAGAGCTTTCCATGAGCAGGTTAATCTTGCCTAGGAAACCTGGTGTGGTTCGTGTGCAAGGTCCAAAAAGTGCCCATGAAGAATTCCAGTCAAGACTCTGAAGATTAAACTGAAAAGGTATTCTAATTCTCCATTGATAAGACATTTCTTTTGATGACACAAATGACAACATTTAAAGACAAAAGAAATTTTCCACTTCTGAGAAAAGTGTTCAGCTCTAGTGGGGCCCACGGGACCAGTTCTTAAATGCCAAGGGACATGGGCATATTTTCCAGATGTTCTTTGATGCAGAAGAGGAGAAACCAAAACGAATGGTTGATGGCATTTTGTCACTGTCAGCCTTTTGATCCCCCCTTTCTTAAAAGATTAATTTTCTTTAGTTTCATTCTGGAATGGCAGAAGGAAAAGATAAAAGTCAAGTAGTTGAAATGGAGCTGTAAAAAAACAAACAAGCCATGAATGAAAGAAGTGAGTCTCTATTTATAGTCTTTATCAATAGAAGTTTCTTGATATATAAAGTATCCATTTTGAAAAATAAAATTATATGTTAAGGTAGTGTTGGTGGTCCACCTTGCTAGCCTTTCCCAATATTCTTCTTCTTTAACTCCCTTTACTAAAGAACCTGGGAAATCTAGCCGCTCATCCTTTCAACCTCTGTTGCAGTCATAGGGTACCTGAGAATCCACTTGATGGATTTCTGGGAAAGCATTTGTTTTCTAATGAAAATGAAACATATACCCAAGTTTCCTTTTCCTCTCTCCCTTCCACAATGAACAGAAAGCCAGAGCTGCTGTAGTCCTTTCAACCACAGTGGAAGGAAGGACCCAGAGAACCGCAGAGATGCCTGGGTCCATGCTGCTGGGCTTCCTGACATTACATCAGTCCTTGGTTATCTTTAGCCATTTTATCATGAAATAAAACCAGCTTTTTGAAAGATAAAATCCTGACTCTAATAATCTTCCACAGGGCTTGGTTCCTTCTGATAGAGAAGGAGTGGTAACTGTCCCTATTATGTTAAGCAGATGTTTCAAATGTCTTCAAATTATTATTCCTCAATCCATATGAAAGTTACAAGTACAGCAATGAAAGTATCAAATTCTAGGGCCAACAAAAGAACATTTCTTTAACTATCCTTTATACATAATTTTGTCCGTGTTATTGAGAAAGTGTGAAATTGTGGGACAAGAGGGCTTATATTGTGACAATGAAATAAAAAATATTTCTGAAATAAACTTCTTCAAGCGGACTAAGAATGTTATGCTATGTAATCATAGGTATAGCAGACAACAGAAGATCTATACAATTTTGTATATTATTTATAAAATAATTTTTCTAAAGCCCGAAAAGGTAATTATTACTGTAGGAAATGTTCAATTCTGGGTCACAGCACTTGTAAACTGATAACCACAATCTAACATGACTAAATAAAATTTCAATTACAGTATGAGGGTGAGAGGAGGCTTTTTCTGGTGGAATCAGAAGATGCTTTCTCATTTTATTTATTATTTGACAAATAAATTCATCTTATCATGGAGAAACTCTAAGAACAAAGCATACTATCCAGTAGGAAAAATACCAATAAAATATGGAGGTCTACGAGGCTGGAGTTGTAGTTCAGTGGTAGAACTCATGTTTATGCTTAGCAGGCACCAGGCTTTGGGTTCAATTTCCAGAATCCTCCCAACCCCCTGCCAAAAAAATAAAGCATGGTGGGCTGGGGATTTAGCTTAGTGGTTCCACCACCTGCTTTGCAAGCACAAAGTCCTAAGTTCAATCCCCAGTACCAAAAAATAAGTAAATAAAATAAATAAAGCATAGAGATGTAATTGAATATTTTGACCTGAATAGAGGATTATCAGATATTAAACTGATAAAAGCAGATACTATACTTTATCTTAGCCAACAGGCCAAGAAGTGATTGAATATTTTGACTTGGGACAATTTAATATTGAGAAATTGGGCTAATAAGGCAAACTGAATTCATATCATTGAAGTTCATGCATATCATGCTCTAAAAACTGAATATTGTACTCAGTGGAAAGTGTCAGTCCTCCAGATCCAACCATCTGTGGGAATAGGCCAGTGTATTGACCAAGGATGATAAATAGTGAAATTTTGGAGGAGATTGCTTCAGAATTTTTCAAATTTTCCAACAATTGATGTAAAGTAGAAGAAAGGGCTGATAAATGTTTAAACGAATGCTAATTTTTAAACTTTGTGCCCTTTGGCTTGTGACAGCATTGGGTTATTTTGCAGAATTAAGAAAAAAAATCTAATTTTTGTTTTAAAGAATGTTTTTATGTGTTCATAGAAAAATGAAGGCAGGTTATGCATATTTTTAGATGCATCTACATGTTGTAAATTCGATGTATAAATTTGTTCCTTAAATTTTATATATTTTAAAGCAATTGTAGCTCTCTTAGAAACATGAATTTTAAATGACAATACCAAGCAATGATTTGTGGTCAAAAATTAGCAGCTCAAAATAGCAACTGCAAAGAAAAAACAACTGACTGGATTACGTATTTTATTCCTTCAAAGGATCTCCCATTATAGTATGAATTCCTTCAGGATGAAAAACATTTAAAAACAGCAAAAATGAAACCTTTTAATGTTTTTATGCTTTCAATCTGAAATCTAATTAAAAGTTAAATAACAATACAGATTTAAACTAGAGTTAAATAAATTACATATATTAGATCAATAATAAGAAAAAGTCAAATTTTTAAATTTTAAATTTGGAAGGTCACCCTTCTATTTCTCTATTAGTCACTTATCACTATATTTCTTTATATTTTTCTTATTTCATGCCCTTCTCAAAAACCTTCATATATATATTTTTAAGACTTATAATTGTAACTTTCATCTTTTGTAACTTTCTCTGCATATATCGTAAGAGCTTTAAGTATGATAATGTAAAACTATGATAATGACAGCATTGAAACAAAAATGGGTATGATGAGGAATCTAACTGCAATCAGAATACCAATTACAGCACACTCGTATACACTCAATTAGATAGGGAAGGGGAATATTTTTAGATATTTCTTTCACCAAGAAGATATGACATCTAGGCATAAGGAAAAGGAAAACTTCATTTTAAATGTGTGTTTAAATATCTCATAATGACTATCATATGGGGATAGAGGTTATCTTGGTAGAATTTGCTGTTTCTATAGTAATTCTATATGACTTTCTAAAGATATAAAACCATCATAATTATTTAGTTAATGATGACTTCTGTTTATAAATGTTTAGAATGTTTTCATTTTAACCTAAAAGTGTTTATTCTATTTAGTGTTATAACCTATCACCTCATTCATATACACATATTTAAACAATGCTTTCCACTGGACTAAGTAGTGATCAACCTGAAGTCAAACTTAATTGCAGGATAGGGTACATTTTGAGATCAGCTCAGATAAATAATTGCAATATGTTGCTAATGCTAATAATCACAATGAAAACAACTCATGACATTTCATCAAACTACCACAAGAATTCCTAACACTATATTGATTTCTAAAGTTATCATTTATTGACTTTAATTATATTATACACTGTCCTTCCATTTCAATTTTTATTATGATAGAAATTCAAAACTCTCTCATTAACATTCAATCAGATATTTTTCTAAAGAATGAGATGATTTATTTGGGAATAGCAGAGCATTGCTACAGGGACATTCATTCAATATTTGGAAGCAACAACCCTTTTCTACAAGGATTATTAACAAGAATGACATGAACCTAAGATTAAACAGTAACTTGGACAAATCTTGCAGAAGTTGTCCGTGTGTGTGTGTGTGTGTGTGTGTGTGTGTGTAAATTTGCAATGGACTTTATGTAAGGTTGTGGCTTTGGCAATGTCTTTTATGAATAGTTTTTTTTTATCAGCATATGTGTATGAGATCCCCTCCTTCATTAGCTCCCATTTTAAATTTTATTTATATGTTCATTTGGCTAGGTCTTTAAAAAGTTGATCCATTTTGCTTCTGACAATTTTCACAAATCTAATACTATAAAATTGGTGTATAAACAAGCCAGATCAGTTCTTGACCCATGTTTTCAAGACTCACTAGTATAACTCGAGAGAAAATTTAAAGACATTAATACTACATCTAAAAAGAGGAATAAATTTCTATTGGCTATCTCTCATTTGTTTGTGAACCTAAAAGTTGAAAATAAAAGAGGATAAGTACACACACTGTAAATTATCAGGATTTATTGGACAAGTAGCTTCCTATAGAATTTGACATCTCCAATTTCTAAGTGAGCCACATCCTGTGGAAATATATCTTTTCCTTTATATCCTAAATTCATAACCGAGACTCTTACAATGAAAGTTAGAAAGAGAAAAATATATACACTTATTTAATACAAATTTTGTGTGATTCAAGAGCCTTCATCAAATAATGAAGACCTGAAGAAATGATTATAGTTACATATTTTTCTGCCAGTTTGATGAAGAGTGGACAGTCATGGAGAAAAGTGTTTGAACAAAAGCTATGATCTAATATTCATGAATGTGAGGAAATTTAGTGAGACTTATTTGTTCCTCTCTGTGACAGTTCAACTTCAGAGATAAAAATGTTCCTTTCCACAGGGTATAGGGAGGGTACCTTTCACATGAGGCTTTTAAGATCTTCTTCAAGGGAAGGTACAAAATACTGACTAGGTTTTCATGAGTGCTTTAGGGAAGAAGAGTGGGAAAGGTCACAGTGACCTTCCTGCTTCTACTATTTCTTCAAATGCCAAAATGCTACATTTAAAGACATATTCTGAAACTCACCAAAAGCCATAAATATAATTTAAAACGCTCTCACAGCCACAATAATTTAAAAAGTAGATGAAGTTTAATCACATATCTAAACCAATTTGTTCAAAATATTTTCAGCATGTAACTATGAAGATGCTAATTTGATTTTCTCTTTTTATCCTATTTTATTTTAAAAATGGGTGTGTGTTTTGCACTTACCATACATATCAATTATGACCAGTGCTCATTCAGGTATTCAATACCTACCTAGTGTTAGCAGCTACCAAAATAGAGAGTACAGTATTAGAAAAGAAGAGGTTCCCCCCTTAGGGGACTTGTGTACCTAGAGAAAGGCTACTATCAAAGGCTACAGGAAGTAGCTCAAAATCTTATAAACTTAGAGAGGGGGCAATGAATCTGCTAGTAATCCTCTGGCCACAGAAGAAAGGGATATAGGCTTTTTTGTTTCATAATTCGGCATCTGCGGAATATCTGGGCCACATGCCAATATCCCTCTGTTACCCAAGAAGGCAAGAAAGAAATACTGAAAGGTGGAGCTGGAAAGACCACTAGGCAGTGGACAGATTATGCCATTTCCCCTTGAAATCCTGGTTTGATTTCCACGAGTATCTGTAAGCCTAAGCACTACTCCAGGAGAGCAGATCATATTAGAATCAGTAGAAAAATGGAGTGAAGATTCATCAGAAAAAAACTGTCGTGATGATTTCATGAAGCCTACTAGAAAATTTCACCAAAGTTTCTTGGGAACTGTGGGGATATGAGAAGCTGTTCTGAGGCCATTTTTGATGACAGAATGAAGATATCCTGCAGAAAATGACATAAAGAGCAAAAACACAAAAACTTGTCCAATGTAAGTAAAAGAATATCTGCCTTCTCTTTCTCCGTTCCACATTGGAGGAGCCCAGATTAGGGAAAAGGCAGAGACAGACTATTCATGAAAAGCAAATCACAAGCAATCATTGTCTCTGACTCCAAGTCAGTACAGCTGAGGCTCTCCCTTGTGTTGGAGGATGAAAGAACTCGGAACCAGGATTAAAACATAAAACAAAGTAGGACTGTACAAGAACCTACAATTACCTCGAGATTCAGAAGCTGCCCTGTGTCACTGAGGGATATGAGGACCCTAGATGAAGGATGGTACGGTAGAGAAAAATTTTAGAAATATAAAGTCTCTTTACATTTATGTCACAATGCATTGTGATTTCTCAGTTAAAAATATATAAATATAAATATACATATGCACTACTCTTCAATCTATTATGAATGAAATGTTTAAAATATACCATGCACATAAAGGTTGGAGATAAAACATGGAGTTTGGAAGGTGTATTGAGAGAAAATTCCTGACTAGATATGTAAAGATAGACTTTATTTTGCCTAGATTTCCCAGAAGGAAAGGGAAATTTTCTTGAAGACAGAAGTTAGCCAGGGTATATGATGAAGAAAGTGACATTACTGGCTCCTTCAAGATTAAAACTGTGGAGCAATTGCATAGTTTAAATGGAAGCATAACAGATACTGGAGGTGGAAAGGTTCAGTAGCTATTACGTAGCTCTAGTAACTATTCAGTAGCTATTCAGTAGCTGTAATAACCAAGAGCAGATGAGCATAATGAAATAAAAGGAGAAGCAGATTTTAAAAACATGTGTGTCAGGAGATTTTCAAGATGTGTTGATTGTTTGTGAGCAGTACTTTCACGAGAAACAGAGACAAGAGTTTTCTTGCCCTCAGGTACGGTGGGGCTGGTGAAGACGGCCATGCATACCGCGGAAGTGAAGAGCGATGGAAGAGGAGCACAAGAACGAATGAAGCCTGAAATGTTTGAGCAGTAATGTCCATAAACTAAGTGTCGGAATTTAAGGCCCAAAGCCCAAGAGTAATTAGCAATAAAGATCAAAATTCTGGCGTCAGCAAGGTATAGTGAGAGTTGGAACCCGGCAGTGGATGAGATCTCCCTGGAGAAAACTGAAAAACAGCAGTGCATGGAGGTAAAGGAGCGTTCCCGAGGCCAAAGGAGCAGAGAACACATGCAAGAGGATGGTCAAGAGACGTAGAAGGAAATGGGTCAGGAAGAAAATGCTGACTTTGGAAAACTGGAGAAATGGTTTCAAATATACTACAATAATCAGGAGATAATGAACAGAGAAAGATGAGATTGGGACAAGAAGTAAAGACGGTGGTGAGAGATGAGATCAAAGAAGCTGTAACAGTCAGTCCTGAGCAAGATGGAAAGGGGGAATTTGTCAGGCTGCTCAAAAAATTGATCAGGGCATTAGCAGAAGCAGTGAGTTCTAAAGATTTCTGCAGTCCAGACTAGCTAGGTACAATTTGACCTAGAAGGGTCACGGAAGTAATTTTTTCACCCTTTCTAAAGCAATGGTGAGATCCAGGCATGGTGGTGCACCCCTAGAATCCCAGCACTTAGGAGACTGAGGCAGGAGGATCACTGTTTGAGGCCAGCCTGAGTTATATAATGAGTTTAAGGCCAGCCTAGATTATATAGGGAAATCTTGTCTCAAATAAATAAATAAATACATAATACACACATACATACATACATAATAAAGCAAATGGTGATTTTATCAGATAATCAGACAGGCTGTATTATAGTAGAAGAAGTAAAAGGAGAGTATCAGACTGTATCAGGATCTGTAACTAACACAAATTCTGCAAGCAATTTAAATATATTCTGGAATCACTGAACAGATGACAAAAGGACTTTAAATATATTTTAAAACATTGAATAAATTACCTTTTGTTCTATTTACATCTTATATACTTACTACATGTCAAAATAAATACATACATATACAATTTAAACAAATTAAAACTGTTTTCCCTTGTGTTAGAACAGTTTGAAAGAAAGAGGTGAATAGTAGATTTTTAAATCTTTACAATTTTGGTGTTTTTAAATATAAGCTTGATATTAATTTAATAGATAACAGATTGAACATTTTGTTTTTAAGTGGAAGTTATTGATCAATACTTGCCTTAAAATATTAAAGATTTTAGTAAGTTTCTATTCTTTATAATTTCTGTAGGAAAAAACTTTTTAGAAGGGTAATGTGATTGTAAATACCTAAATCACATTCTAAAATTAATTTTTACTCTGAAAACCTAGAAAAAAGATTATTTTATTTAGAGAGGATATACCTGCATTTCTATTAAACACACTCATCCTAAAAACATCCCCAAACAACAGGAAGGATCAATTCAAACAGAAACCTTTTTAAAATCTTTCACTTTTTACAACCTTTGCTGTTAATATTTCATAGGCACCCATCTTGATATTTCTTTGTAAGGAGTTTTTATAAGATGCAATTGCTCAAAGTGGAAAAAAAATTACAGTAAAGTCCAGTTCACCAGTAAATGTAATACTTAAAGCTAAAAGACAACACTGTGCAAAAAATGGGTAATTGCCATCTGTCTCATAAAAAACACAGAAGCCTACGCAATGCCAACCAATATGTTCTGTCAAAGAAGTGACTTAAAATATGTTCTGCTCACACTAAAATGGCAATAAGAAATTTGAAGGGAAACTTATACTTGACCAAATTGTCCCCCACAGCTCATAAACACCTCTGTTTGTGCCTTTGGAGTTTATCAGGGCTGGGGGAGACATTTATTGGCTTTTACTTGATCTCCTATTGCCAAAACACACCAAGGTTAACACAGTTACTCAACACCTTTGATGCAGCCAGGAAAATGTTTAACTGAAAAATGTCTGCAATTTAACAAAGCAAGCAGCAACTGCCTTCAGGAAGTTTTACAACCACAATCATTTCAAAATGTCACAGTTAACCCAGTGAAGTGACAGCTCACTCAGTGAGCACACCTTGAGACTGTCTGTTAAGCAGGGGCAGGTCAGCTTTTAAGCAGAGGTTTGGTTTCACTCCTGAGCTATCCCTGGAATTTCAATCAAATGTTTTGTGTAGAAAGTCTCAGAATAAAATGCATTGGAAAGATAATGCATACATCAAATTCTTCATAGCAGATATCTAAATAATTCAGAAAATACTCAAATGCTTTAGAGCAATTCATATAGTATTCTTGTCTAATCTATAAGGAATATATATTAACTAAAATCAAAGCATGAGTCGGAATGTACACCAGAAGGCCTGCTAACATGTATTTGCTTACAGTATTTGGCGTCTGCCAATCTTCAAGCAAGTGATTTAGTAATTATAACATAAATATACCTCCTTTCTTGTTGCTAATTAAGAAAGCACAAAATTTGTATGGTAAATTAATAACTTTAGAAATGGCATAGATCAGAGGAAGAAGAAAAAGTCAAAAACCAAAAACGTAGGAGCTAAGAATTTTAAACCAGTGTTGCCATTGATTTAATAAATTATCTTGGTTAAATCACCCTAATTTTTGCTTTCTGATACTGAATGTGACTCAAAATGATGTGTGATACAGTATTTTCACACTGGTAAATGTGAATTTTTATTGCTCAGGCAAGTCATTAATGAATAATTCAGTTTGTCAGCAATTAAGGTTGATTTAAATACTAAATGACCCTATGCCAGACAACAAGAGGTAGTTTTCCTCTAAAATATTGCTTATTTGTTTTTATAGCACATTATAAACACAGTTACACCAGTCACTGTAACTTGGTTGCACTTTGCTGAAGAAATTTTAGTCTGTTTTTTTAAGGTTATAAACTCTTTGAGACAATGCAAGAAAACTGGAAAAATAGATATGATTTATAATTGTCTTGCCTTCTCTCCTCGCATCCCATTAAAGCATTGCTTTGCAAAGAAGACCAATTTCTAAAATAAATATTATCTTTGTAAAAGGCATAAGATAATCCACTATGCACTAAATCCAACAAATATTGATAGAGATCCTTTTAACAGTTTTAGATGAAAGATGTTTCTTTCTACTAAGCCATTTTCTCTATTTGCTGATGCACTGAATGTTAAAAAAGAAGAGAGAAAAAAAAACCTCAAGTTCATTCCTAAGGAATTATTTGAAAACTTTAAGGTCATACACTAATTCTACTAAGCCATTTTCTCTATTTGCTGATGCACTGAATGTTAAAAAAGAAGAGAGAAAAAAAACCTCAAGTTCATTCCTAAGGAATTATTTGAAAACTTTAAGGTCATACACTAGCACACCTTCTGAATAAATCTGGTCAGATTTAAATCAAGAAAAACTATTATGTTATAATAACTAAAGGTAACTAGCATAGGAGGTCTTAATTGGTAGATTCATGTAAATAAAGCATTATGAAAAAATTTAAATATTTATGTTAAGACTTAGGGTAACATACTTGTAACATATAAGAAGAATGACTTCATTTTAGCTGTCTTTTTTTATTAACCAATCACAATAGAATAAAGATAGAAAATTACAAAAATGAAACAACCAAATCCAGTGATTGAATTTTTCTTTTTATGTAAGTGCTAATATTTTATCCTTTTAAATTTATAGAGATAATTTCCTCCATGATTTCTTTTCTAGTACTAAAGAAGAGTATTGTAGAAATAAAATAAAATGTAAAAGAAATAAGATATCAAACCAAATTAAAAATATCATGTTATATATTACATACTTAAACATACTTTTATTCAAGAAGTCCATTCTCAGATGGGTTATGTTTTTAAATTAATAATTGATTTCCTACACAAAAATATATTTTGGACTTGTGTTTATGAGCTGTTTAACTTTCTGATAGGGCATGTCTACTGAATATATAGGGAATATAAGTTTTTAGGATTATAGAATAAAGTAGGATCATGATTTTAGGTCTTTATTGTCTAGTAATATGTATTAAATAAACAATGAATAAATTTTTGAAAATCTGACGTAAAAGTTCTGTAGCAAACAGATTCGCTTTACAAGTATGAGGAAAACCAGACCTGAACAGAAGAACTGCATCTGTCTTAGAGCAGGTTACATACCATGGCTTTTTTTTTTAATTGAATTTATTGGTACATTCTAGGTATACAGTACACTTACATTCATTACTGGGATCTTGTACCTTTACATGACAGATCTTGCTTCTCATTTTTTCCCCTTGTCCCCACTCTCCCTTCACCCCCTCGTCCCCTCCCCACCTACAAACACTTTAATTCCATTTTTACATTTTCTCATATTTTCTCTTTCATTTATTCCCCTTCCCCTACCCTTTTCACTGTCCTTATACCTTTAGTCCTTTTCTTCCTGTTTCACATTGGTTATTAACCCATTAGGATCTTGAGTACTATTTTAGTTTTTCACATCAAAGAAACTATTCAGTATTTACACTTGTGTGGCTTATTTATTTCACTCAGGAGTATAGCCTCAAAATGTACCCATTTACCTATGAATGAATCTACTTTCTCATTCTTTACAGCTGAGTAGTATTCCATTTTATAGAAAAACCACATTTTCTTTATCCAGTTTCCAACTGATGGGCAAATGGGCTGTTTCCAAGTTTTAGCTATTACATACTGTGCTGCTATAAACATAGGTGCACATATGTCACTGTGATATGATTCTTTTAATTATTTTGGAAAGATACCCAACAGAGGGATGGCTGAGTCAAATGGAGCATCTAATCCTAGTTCTTTGAGGTATCTTTATATTGATTTCCATAGTGGTTGCACCAGTCTGCACTCCCACCAACAATGGAGAAGGGTTCCTTTCTCCCCACAACCCCACCAACATTTGTTATTGTGTGATTTCTTCATAGCAGCCATTCTTTGTGGGGTGAGGTGGAATCTCAGTGTTGTTTTCATCTGCATCTCTTGAATTACCAGTGTTGTGGAACATTTTTTTCATACATTTCCTTGCTGCTTTTATTTCTTTGTCTGAGAAATGTCTGTTCATTTAAGATGCCCATTTTTGAATTGGGTCTTTATATTTGAGTGGAGGCTGGTTGTTTTGAGGTTTTATTTATTCTAGATAATAGTTCTTTGTCTGAGGAGTAGCTGGTAAAAAGATTTTCCCATATTATAGGTTGTCTCTTAGCTCTGTTTATAGTTTCTTTTGCAGTGCAGAGCTTTTTAATAAGATGAGATCATACTTGTTGATTCTTTCTGCTAATTCCCGTGATACTGAGAATTTGTTCATAAAGTCTTTTCCTATGCCAATGTCTTCTTGTACACAAACAACAGACTCACTGAGAGAGAAATAAGGGAAACAATTCCTTTGACATTAGCATCCAAAAAATGAAGTATCTAGGAATCAACCCAGAAAAAGAAGCAAAAGTCCTCTACAATGAAAACTACAGCACTCTGAAAAAAGAGATTGAAGAGGATATAAGAAAATGGAAAGACATCCTCTGCTCCTGGGTAGGAAGAATTGACATAGTGAAAATGGCCATACTGCCAAAACTGCTATACAGATTCAATGCAATGCCAATTGAAATTTCAACTCTGTACTTCACAGAACTAGAAAGAAGAATCCAAAAATTCATTTGGAACCATAACAGACCTAGAATAGCAAAAGCCATCCTAGGCAACAGACACATGGCAGCAGTTATAACAATTCCCAATTTGAAGCTATACTCCAAAGCCACTGTGATAAAAGCAGCATGGTACTGGCAAAGAAACAGTCCTGAGGATCAGTGGAACAGATTGGAAGACACAAAAACAACTCCAGATGCACTCAGTTATCTCATCTTTGACAAAGGAGCTGATCATCCCCACTGGAGGAAAGATAGCCTCTTCAATAAATGGTGTTGGAAAAACTGGATCTCAACCTGCAAAAGATTAAAACTAGACCCTTATCTGTCACCATGCACTAAGTTAATATCCAAGTGCATTAAAGACCTAAATATAAAAACAGAAACACTAACCTTGGTGGAAGATAAGTTAGGCAGAACTCTGGAAGACATACTATGGCTTTTAACTCATTTTACCCAGAGATAGGGACAAAAGAGAAGGTGTGAAATAAGAATGGCCTAAGAAGGGCCTGGAATTTGGCTCAGTGGTTCTGCCGCCTCCCTCGCTAGCTGTAGGACCTGAATTCAATCCCCAGTACAAAAAGAAGAATGGTCTGATAATTTTTATTGTGAGCCTCTGATTTGATTAAACATCTCTGGAAAAATCCAGAGCAAATTCTCAAGATTAAAAGTCCCTAAGTATCAAGGTAAGACCATTTCATGAATAAAGAACAGTAGAAAGGGCCAGAAAGGACAATTTTCTAAGGTCCTGTAGGAAGCTGAGGAAGTTACCAAGGCTGTTCCTGGTACAGGATGTTTATACTACCCCAAAGAGAACAGAATGTTCTCCTAGATAGTTTCAGCTTCCAGTAAACTATTATCTTCCTCACCTTCATAGTCTTTCCCCCGTTAGAAGAGTACGTTGTAAGTATTCAATTGCGAGAAAAACTAAACTTGTTACAAATGAAATATGAAGCTGACTTTGTCAATTTTTGCAGTGATAATGGTAAATAATGATTCCATGATCTGAGTGATTACAAAAGGCATTCATTTTTGCCACTTGTGGATCTGTGCAATAGTTGCAATGCTCCCAGGCTCAGCTGGTGGGGTCTTATTTGTTCAAGGATGAGGATCTGAGCTAGTTCTGCTTCATGCACATCCCCCTTCTGGGACCATCAGCTACCCAGAGCATGTTCTCGTCATGGTGGAAAGTTGAAGCTTAGAGGACAGGCCGTGATGTCAGCCTATGACATTTGTTCATAAAGTCTTCACTCACATTCAAATTGTCCACTGAATGTGGAGTAAAAAAAAATCAGTGTCATATGATGAAATCAAAAATCAATAAGGTAGAAATATGGGAGATCTTATTTCTCTCATAGAACGACTCAGAAAATAAACATTTATAGAAATTATCAGGAAAACATCAGATATCAACTATCTCACAACAACCAAATCTTCACGGAGCTACTTAAATTCACCCTAAATGAGATTAAAGAAACTGCTATACCACTGTAAAACTACAGAACAAATAATTTTAGTAGACTACATTACCCAAGAAGCACTTGCTGAATTTATGCCAGTATTAGCCCTTTAAAAGATCTTTCATTTTGGGGGTGGGGGTCGGTAGCGCTTTTTTATTATTATATATTTGCATTATTGTACGTTCACATTCTTTGTGTGGAGTTGGCACATGTACACAATACTTTTTTCACAATACATCTTAATAAAGAAATTCAATTAAGATTTAAAGGTGAAAGAAAATATGCTGGCTCAAAAATGAGATGACACAAGAGTATACAAAACTATGGAGTAATTCAAAGCTAAAAAATAAATTGAGAACCAAACACACAATTTCTGATACAATAAACAAAATACATAGCAATAGTCTGAACAGATATGGCTAAAATAAATAAAATTAATGTGGTAAAAACATCTTGTGGCAATTAAACATAAATGGAGAGGAACCAAAATTAAAACAACTGAGAGCTATAATTATGGGAAAAAAGGATATGTAAAGAAAAAAATGCATTGAGTTTTTGAGGTAGAGATAAACAAAAGGAGTAGAAAAACATTCAAACATACAGTACAGAAAAATAAACCCAGTGTATAGAAAGAATTGAATGTTTGGATGAAAATAAATACACTTTAATTTGGAAATTTTGATTTAAAGTAACAGAATTAAATTATAAAATTCAACAGTAAAGAATTCCTGAGCTATTTCATGAAAGACAAAATTTGTATGGGGCAGCATTCATGAGGATGGCCTCAGGCTTCCTCAGTAATATTCAATGCCAGTAAAAGAAATAAATTTCCAAAAGAAATTCCAAAGAAAGAAGTTTCCAAAAGAAATACAATATTATCAAAGGAAAAAAAAAATTGAATTCTAAAGTAGCCCAGTGGACCAGATCAAATCGGAATGGAATTAGTCTTGCAGGGGACAAATAAACCTTGAATCAAAACTCAAAAACAGGTCCATCATTTTTAGAGAGAGAAAGAGAGAGGGGAGGAGGGATTAACAGAAATCAATCCAAAGCGTTCCAGTCAATTTGGGTTAGTGTGATGAGGATATGGTAGGCCCTTTTACTTTTACCTGAGCTAACTTAATGCTCGCCAGTTACATTTTGCCCTTTGCTATTTCTTTGTTCCTGTTTAAGCTACCTTATGGAAAGGACTAGTTCTGTCACACCTGGTGGAGTGCCATTTTATTTCATACATGGGATGCTCTCTGATTTATGAATTCTTAGCAGAAGCCAATTAGATCTCTAAACTTAATTTGTTGAAATTTTGTCCTTGGATAGTATCAACTTGTTTAATCATAGAACTGAGAGGCATAGGCTCTCTTCTGGTGACTCACTCAGAGACTATAACACTCAGAAGCCCAGCTTGACAAAAACATACTCAACAAAGACATTTGGCCAACCAAAAACCATAGGAACCAAAAGGGGGTAAGCAGAGTGCAGAAGAGAATGACAGTAGGACAAAATTTTACAAGATAAAAAATGTAGAGACAGGAATGAAGAAGACAGTTCTAATTGCCTACAAATCATAGTCATACTCTCTAAAATTGGAGCACTTTATTAGAACAAAATATGACGACTAAACTCTAATTTTCACATTTTTCTAGTATAGGATTTTTTTAATAACTAATAGTCTGTGTGGTGAATTTTTGTCAAAATTTAGCTCACCTTCCAGTTCTTCAACTTTTCAAAGGACAAATTAAAGAAAAATATTGTTTAAAATATCAATTTTAATAGCATAAACATTGTAATACCATTATTAGAAAAATTTTGCTTACACATAAAACTCCTTAATTTTGCATTTATCTAAGGTCTGGCTACATAGCAACTTTGTCCATAGGCTGGCTGTACTTACGGTCACAAGACGACAGCTGGCAACTGGAACAGTTAATCTAGACTTCTGGGTATGACTGTGCTCATTTAACACTTTATGTTTTGGAAGAGAGGAGTCACCATTCACGATGTAGAAAGTTAAGGAGTACATGATATTCCACCTAAACTTGGCATTTCTCCATTCTCATCAGAGATAAAGAAATTATATTTGCTTTCCATGCTTAAACAACACAATAGATGAAGGGCACATTAATTGGACCGTTCTTGAATGAAGTTCTCTACCCAGGAGAACACCTTGCAGTCTTCGGCTTAGTACTGGTCTTCATGCCCATCACTGCATAACTGTTATGTCAAGAGGCATGGGGTCACAAATTAGAATTGAGGTCATTTCTCCCAAATTGCCTTACAGTTATACACTACTAAGAGACCATAGGTAATTTATTGAAGTAAATTAATAGTGGAAATGGGAGGAAATACATGTTTGTAGAGAAATCAGTGTTTCACGATAGTGGAATTTCTAAGTGGGTTTAACATCTAGTAAAAAAAATGTGTTGTTACTTTTCTAAATTACAATTATATTTGTGGCCCAAATATCTGCAAATAAATATTACTATAAAAATTACAGTGAATTTTCTGAGATTTACAGAGTGCCTATTGCAAAAAAAAAAGTTCATAAACAATGTAAGAATCAACCAACACAATAATTTATCACTTGAGACATTGTGAGCACAAGAGTTCTGGAAGTACTGACTCATTGTAAGCAATGTTTCCAAGAGACTTAATCTTTCAAAGTTAAGTTTAAAAGAACAGTTCAGAGGTACAATCTTACCTATCATGCAACTTTTTCTATGAATAGGAGACATATTCTGGCATACATATAGGAAGGGCAAACCCCATGAATAAAGTCAGGCTGAGACATTACAGCCCGTTGACTAGCAGTGCAGCTGAGAAACAAACAGAAACAAACACATTTTAGATCTAAAAGTAAGAGACATTTTCAAGAACCGGCATACATGCCTGCAGCAGGGTGGAAAATCAGGCTTCTAAATGACAGTGACAAATGTTGGAAATGTGGTGAAGCAAACAGCCATACACAACATTCCCTTTGGGAATATGACGTTTTCAGAGTTGGGAAACAACTTATTAGATGACTCTATTATTCTTCCACTAGAAATGAAATGATTGAAACTACATCATCTGTCTTCTAAAATCTGAGGAGGAAAGCAGATAAACTGGATGGCAAAGCATACCACACAAATTATTATCAGTACTGAAAACTGTTCACCGAAAATACAACAATAAAGGTATAAAGAGCAAAGAACCCTTTAAAAATAATTTGAAATGCATTGTGATATGTTAGGGATGACACTTCAAATATTCTGCCAAAAGTTGTAGTAAGAGTTGATAAATGACTCCTTTTAGATCAGAAATTTTTTTACAGAGCTAAACACAACAACGGACACTGCCGTGAACTTAGGGATCTGAGGAGATTTCATGTTATGAGTGATAAACTGAACATACTTCAAGACAGATGGTCCGCACTCTGAGAGCCAATGCAATAACAAATGGCATGACATCATCACTGCAGCCCTGTCACCCCCTAAGGCTCAGCAGCTCCCCAAGAGTAATATTCAATTAGCGCCATCCCTCTTACGGTTTTGCCTTGTAACTGGATAGGTACAATTCAGCATAATTATTCATTTATGATTTGAAATTTGGAAAAATAAATTGTTTGGTTTAACAGTCTGTATCTAATTAATTCGTAGGCCTTCATGTATTTTTTTTCTTTATCATTTGCAAGACAAGAGAAATGTCAAAAATGATTTAAAGCAAGAACTAAATTACCTTTTTTATAGTTCCGATGATTGTGAAACTAGATTTATAAGCTTTCAGAACATCTTTGAGATGTGAAAAGGGGTCATGGAGAAACAGTTTTCAATTTAAACAGATTGAAAGCCAAGCATACATTTAAAAGTTGGTTAATACTTAGAATGCATTTTTTGTAGAAACAGTACAATAAACATGTGCTTTGATATGCACTAAAAAGGCAAGAAATGGTAACTTTTGCATAAGACACATTTTGCTTTTTTGTTTTAGATATTTGTCCTAAAAATCACCTTGACTTTACTGAAAATTTTGCTACATAAGCTTTGAACTAAATGCTCAATGTGCTTGCTAAATGTATACTACCAATAAACAAACAAACAAATAAATAAATGGACTAAATCAGCTACATTGAACCACAGCTCCAGGTACCTTACTTTACTACTTATTCAGATTGTTAAATAAACTCTTAAATTGAATATAGAAATGGACAATGTGATAGGATAAGCACTCCTGACAAGAAAGTTCAATCTGCTGAGCAATGGCATAAAAATAATATGACCTAGAGACTCATAGTAATTAAACAATTAGAAAGAAATAGAATGGGCCGGGTATTTACGTCAGTGGTTCTGTCACCTACCTTGCAAGCACAAGGTCCTGAGTTAGATCCTGGTACCAAAAGAAAAAGAGAAAGAGAGAGAGATGAAAATATAATGCTGAGTATACTTAACATGGACTTGAAAGTATTCTAAGTATCCAAAGTGTAAATTATTAGATTTTGTGCCCATTTTATCCATGTTAATGTCAGTATTAAAGTACTATTTTTTTCTTTAATCGCAAGCTAAGGTTCAAATGTCTAGTGTTTCAACAACTGTAGTGATTATAGATTCATTGTATTATTTACATTGAATTATTTATTTAGTTTGTCTTTAACAGAAATAAAATTTTAATACTCAAATTGAAGGGATAGAGTTCTTACCACCTTTATTGTCAAAACTCAAAAGTGCTTATGTTGGAGCCTTATCTGGTGCAATAATACAGTTTTGTCAGGAGAGAGATGACACATTCAAGACGGTGGCTAAGAAAACTTTAGTAAGGACACTATTAACAAAACTCACAGGGATAGTTAATATCCTAACATCTGGTATAAGCAGCAGCTACCCTCTGAGAGTGTAAAGGATTAAATAACGAGAGAGAAGCCAGAGAGATTGGGAACTGCAGGAGAGAGCTTCTTTAAGGAACTTGGGTCTGTGGGGAGAAACAAGCAGCAGAATAGATACACTGACCTTTCCTGTCCCTCATCACCCCAGTGGGAATGCAGACTATAAAGATCAGCCTCATAGACACAGAGCAAGACAGAAATGGATACAGAGAAAACTAAGTAGCAAATGAAGAGTATCCAGGACATGGCTGGTGGAGAAGAGGAAAAAGCAAGGACTACAGAAAAAGAATGCTAGAAAAGCTACCACGACCTCAGGGTTGACAGCCAAACGAGCAGGTAGGCAATGAATGCAATATACCAATTCTAAACACCCAGTAAACTTGACATTCCTTTGAGATGGCTCAAAGATTTGTTTAAGCAAGTAAAGTAAAGCAGAGAATGTCTGTTTTGTGTATGGAACCTGAGACTGGTAGTTTAATTCTATCAGGTGATAAAAGTACTTAGGAATAAAGTGAATCTTACCCATGCTCCTGCAGCACACAGGTATGATGCTCTAGCACACTGGGCATAGGGGCAAGGATTCTGGGCTGCTAAAGGTATGAGGTTATAAAAATAAAGAATGCTAGTAAAAAATTCTATGCAAAAAGGCTTAGCAGAAAATTGGAAATCAGCATGTGGACTCCAGGGGCTCACCTAAGGCTCAGCAGATGTGAGGTATACTACAGGTGAGAGGAAATCGCTGAAACATGTCCTGCTTAACCTTAATTTCTGTCTTATTCAGAACAGAACCTGCTGGTGGAAGGTGACTTGGTTAACCAGGATCCTGACCAGGATTGTATGAATGAGATGTTGGCAGCAAAGCATTCCTGGAGTAATGATTTTGTAATGTAGAATTTTTTTAACTAATAAAGTAATGCATAGATATTTCCTACAATTGAATAAATATAGAACTATGTGCATTAAATATGAAGTTTCCCTCTACCATCACTTCAAATAGATAACTGTATGTAACCATTTCATAATTTACTATTTTTATTTGATATTTAATTCCTATGCAGTCAACATTATCACTGTTATTTTAACAACTTGCTATTTTCACTTACCAAATAACATATTGAGAATTTATGACAGAAACACAAAAACAAAGCCAAACAAAAATCAAAACCTATAACAACAATAAAACAAAAGCTTTGTCTGGAATATATATATAGCAAATGTAATTTTTACAAGAACACATGACTTCTATATACTGATACTGTTTATTTAGAGAAATTTAAAACTTTTATGAATACAGTTGTATCAATACATTCCTTGAAATTTAACTAAAATGTAGTTCCTCTCCTGTACCGATTTTATAAAAATATTACGTTGTGCTCTTTTATTTTTTAAATTTATGCACATAAATATCTAGCCTGCATTAAATTTTTTATGTATGATAGAAATAATACAACTTTCATCAAATGCATTTTGCAATGCTGCCTCTTCTGCTTCAAATTGCCACAACTATGAAATAAGCTCCTTGATATGCACATAACTCATTATGATTCTTTTTTTTTTTTTTTTTTTTTTTTT
>NW_022900950.1:3965025-4048300 GCF_012274545.1 Fukomys damarensis | reverse complement strand
TAAGCTCCTTGATTTTGACACAAAACCATATATTTTTTTTTTTTTTTTTTTTTTTTTTTTTTTTTTTTGGTACCGGGCATTGAACCCAGAACCATGAGCTTGCAAGGCAGGCACCAGAACCACTGAGCTAAATCCCTGGCCTTTATATGATTCTTAACTCAGTGTAGCTTCATTAATCAACGTGTCTCTTTTTAATAATGATGTCACTTACTTACCAACTTCAATTTTTAGCCCAACCTCCACTGTTGGTATCAAAGCTATGTAATGCTTAGGAAGTGAGTTGCATAAGAATTTCATATACCTTTATATTTTGAAGCAATTTTCAAAACACAAAAATTATCTCTTGTTGAATGTAATTTATTGGATAGTATAGATAAAATATTTTAAACCATATAGGGTAAGTTTACTTTTAATGTTCTTCTCCGAATCTCTTTTCCTATTGTTTGTTCGTTTGTTTGGTAACTGGGGATGGAACTCAGGACCCTGAGCTTGTGAGGCAGACAATGGAACCACTGAGCTAAATCACCAGCCCCTTATTTTTTCTTCTGAATAAGTTTTAATCGGTCTAAGTAATGGTCCCATTGGGATTTGCAATACAATATCCACTGAATGTATCATCTAATTTTTTTAAATTTAATATTTTTTATATATGTGATCTTCTAACTCAATAATTTATTAGTCTCTCCATCAATTCAGAACTTCATTCCACCTAAGAACATGGAACATATTTTCATCAATTTGTGTCCTTTTCATGTTCTACAAATTCGATTCATATATTTCACACACTTCGCTGAGTTATGTTTTCAAAGCCATCACAGTTTTTGTTTTATTCTAACTATAGTATCTTTCCTTATATGTTTCTAGATTTCTAGTTCTCATAAATAGAAAATCTACAGGATTTTTTATTTACCTATCCTCTAACCACCTTTTTCCCATTGGGCCTAACAGATTCTAAGCTGTGTTGGATATTACTTGTGTCGAGGTTGGGCTGAAAGGACGCTTTGTCAGGTGAGATCCCCAAAGAAAAAAGGACATGTGGGGCAGACATCAGGAAAGCAGGAGCAATGCTTTATTTTACAGCACAACACTTATAGTGGGTGTTGACACCTTCCTGAGATAACATCTGGGTGTCCTTGCATGGCTGTGTGGTGCAGGTGTGGCTGATTCATTATTATATAAGGAGGTCCTGTCCTACCCCTGTGTTAAATGAAAGGGTTGTGTCCTCAGATGCTTGGGATTTGACACATCTAACAGAGACTCCACAACTTGTCTTTAGGAAGTTACATTAGCTTCAGATAAGGATAGCTTTAGGTGTTTATTTGATTACTTTTAAATCCTCCTAATGTTTACTTTCATACATTGGGTTAGATCTCTAGGACCCTGAGAATGAGCAGTAGATTGAATCATTTTGTCTGCTTCAGTGAATGTTCTCGGTAGATCATTAGGTAAGATTTTGCTGCAAATATCTCTGGGGGTTAAGAAACTTCTTCCCAGCTTGCCGAGAGGTGAGATTTTAATGTTCTGCTTTTTTTCCTTACTATTGGAAATAGATGAATTTTTTAATTTTATATATTTAAAAATATCAGACTCTTTAATCTTTTAATGTAGTGAATTACATTGACAGTTTCTGTAATCTTTAGACATGCTTGCAACCTTGGACCAAATGGAAATGAGTCATGTGTTTCTTTACTTAAAAATTATAGTAAATATATTGTAGAATCATATGTAATTGTGAGAAAAAAATAGATAACACTTACTCTTTACCTAGTTTAAATTTACCAGTAGTAATATATTCAAATCTGTGGGATAGTATCATAGCAAGGACATTGACACTGATGCAAAATTCCAATCTTGTGTTTGTGTGCATAACTAATTTTATCATTGCTATCGCCAGTGTAGGTATTTGTGCCCGTCCCTACAGTCACCATACTGAATAGTTTCATCATCACAGGAATCAAAAGCTTTTGATCAGGTGCAGTAGCTCACAACGCTGAGAGAGACTGAGGCAAGAGGATAACAAGTTAAATCCTGCCTGTGGGACTTAGTGAAACTCTGTCTCAAAATTTTTAAATAAAGTAAAAAGTGTTTAGATGTAGGTAGCTCAGTGGTAGGGCACCCCTGCATTCAATTTTCTATGCAAAAAATGTTCACAGAAAATCAAAACTTTTGCAGATTCAAATATTTGGCTATTACAAATAAAGCTGCTAGCACCGTTAATATATAGGATTGTTTGTAAATATTCGGTTCTCTTGGAGAAATACCAAAGAACAAAATTCATAATGTATTTCCGTGTATCCTTTGTCCTTTTTTAATATGCTTGTTTCAGTGTTACTGTAGATATTTGTCCTCTGACAAAATATCTTTTCACAGCTTTGTGAATTTTCTTTTCATCCTCCCAAGAGGGCATTCACAGAATCAAGCTTTTTGCATTGATCAGGTAGAATGAACAGGTTTTTTATTTCCTTATTAAGTTTATTGGTACATTTTAGGCATACAGTACAGTTACATTCATCATTGAGATCTTGCACTTTTACATGATGGATCTTCATTCTCATTTTTTCCCATACCCCTGCCCTCCCTTCACCCCTCCTCCCCTCCCTATTTACAAAAACTTTGTTTCCATTTTTTTGTTTTCTCATGTTTTTTCTTTTCCCTTATTTCCTTTCCCCTACCCTTTCCACTTCCCCTACACCTTTAAGCCCTTTTCTTCCTATTTCACACTGTCAGTTATACAATGTGGATCTTATTTACACTTTTAGTTTTGCACACCAGTGAAACTATTCAGTATTTACACATATGTATCTTATTTATTTTACTTGGGAGTATGGCTTCAATATGCATCCATTTCCCCATGAATGACTCTAGTTTCTTATTCTTTATGGCTGAGTAGTATTCCATTTTATAGAAATTCCACATCTTCTTTATCCAATATCCAACTGATGGGCAACTGGGCTCTCTCAGTTTTCACTATTACAAACTGTACCACTATAAACAAGGTTGTGCATATATCACAGTGGTATGATTCCTTTAATTCTTTTGGGAAGATACCCAGCAGAGGGATGGCTGAGTCAAATGGAACCTCTAATCTTAGTCCTTTAAGGTATCTCCATATTGATTTCTGTAGTGGTTGCACCAGTTTGCAATCCCACCAACAATGGAGAAGGGTTCCTTTCTCCCCACAACCCCTCCAACATTTGTTATTGTGTGATTTCTTGATAGCAGGCATTCTTTCTGGGATGAGGTGGAATCTCAGTGTTGTTTTCATCTGCATCTCTCAAATGACCAGTGATGTGGAACATTTTTTTCATATATTTATTTGCTGCTTTTCCTTCTTTGAGAAATGTCTGTTCATTTCAGATTCCCATTTTTGATTTGGGTCTTTATATTTGGGGGGGCTGATTTTTTTTTAAATTCTTTATATATTCTCGGTAATAGTCCTTTGTCTGAGGAGCAGCTAGTAAACATGTTTTCCCACATTGTAGGTTGTCTCTTAGCTCTGTTGATGGTTTCTTTTGCAGTGCGGAAGCTTTTTAATAAGATGAGATACCAGTTGCTTATTATTTTGCTAGTTCCCATGCTACTGATTTAGAACTGACCAGTTTTCATATGGTGCTAAATCCTGCATCCCAGGAGCAGTTTCCCAAGGTGTTCATCATCCAACCTCTGTTGTGGCCCATGATCAACACTCTCAGAATCTAGCTCAGCACTACTGATTCACACCTTACAGCTCGCCCCTTCTTAAAGTAGTCATTCTTTCCCCAGAGCAGTGCCAATGAGCTACACATGGGCTGTGTCACAACCTAACCCTCATTACAGGCTTAGTGACTAAGAGAAGTAGAAGATTCTAAGGGTAAATTAAGTTTTTTAAAATTTGGCAATTTATTATTTTTTAAACTTCTTTAAAAATTAATTTTATTGGTACATTTTAGGTATACAGTATAATGACATCCATCAGTGGAAATTGTACCTTTACATAATCCATCTTGGTTCTTATTTTTTTCCCCATTCCCCTGCCCTCCCTTCAACCCCTCCATCCCTCCCTGTCTACAAAGAAGGGAATGGAATTAATGAAAAAAAATTGGCAATTAAAAAAAAGAACCACAATTTCAGTCATTTTCACTTCCCCATGCCAATAGAAGATCTCATTCTTTCACAGCAGGGATGGACTTTCACATAGTTGACTTAAAAATATTTACTAGGCAGTTGGCCTTTTTTGTAATTCAGCTACTCTACTCATCAAGTTCTGTTCCTGGTCTCCACTTTTCTAACCCTCCAAAGGCAGGAAATAAGGATCTGATTATATGCTACCAAGAAAATCCTTTGATTTTGTACTTATCTTTCAAACACTGGTTAGTCAACCTCAGTCCATTATTGTTATCTTTTCATTATTGTTAGCTTATTGAATGGCCTAATAACTAACATTCAGACTTACTATTCTTATAGACACTGTTTTCTCATACTTTTAAATGTTTGTGATATTGCATCAACAAATGCTCTTTCACAAATGTATAATCCCAAATTCATCACCTTTGAAAACTTACATAACTGGACTTATAACTGGACCATGACTTAAGCCAGGTACTGTGCTCTACCTTCCATTGGTGATAGGAATATGATTGGCCAGCTGGGTGATGATTAATCTAGGTCCAATGTTATCAGTTGTTTGTATAGACCATTCTGGCATCAATAGTTTCAGTTTGGATTCTCCAGGAAAGATTCTTCAAGACAGATTTTATAATGCAGAATATTCATCATGAAGTGCCTTTGGGAGCCACACACAAGGAGGAAAGGACTGATCAGGAGTAGGCAGTGACAGAAAGCAAATTATAAAGCAGTCAACAAATTCATCCAGTGTCCCAGAGATATACGGTACCGAAATTATTGAACAAAATTGGTTCATGTTTTATGAAAATACCTAAGTCATTTTATCTCAACTTCTATTAGTCTGTAAATGTGGGTCACGCTTGGGAGGACATGACCTTGATCAAGGAGCCTTTTTATAGTCAAAGCAATCTCTTCTTGGGTTATTAACCAAAGTCTGTCAACTGACACCACTCTCAGCTGGGGGCAGGGGTTGGGGGGAGACAAGCAAAAGTTCCTACACTAAGGTGTTACAGTTGAGTGGGCCAAAATAGCCCAGTTTCTTATACAGGACAAGGAAAGAATTGCCAAGCGTACACCTTATAGTAAGTAGTTAAGTTTGTTGAAGATCACAGGATGAAGAATATACAGAAAGAAGAGTAACTCTCAAAGAGCTTCCACAAAGCTTGGGCTTCCTGTATTTAAAGGGCAGGATCAGGTATCCCTGACTTCAGTTGTCTACCAATTTGGTCAGATACCTCTAATTCCAGGTGCTTCTCATTTTGTCTTTCACTGGGGTTGGAACTAATGTTCTGCTGCCTTGGGCATCAGAACCTCCTGAGTTTAAACATGGATAATCATCAAGGTGGTGCCAGGCCCACAGCTGAATGAGGGGAAGGGAGTGGCTCACTCAAGTTTCCTGTTTCTAACTGTATCAAAGGGAACCCAGAGGGATATATCTCCATGTGCTACGTGATGAAAAATGTCTAAATGTAGGAGAGCACACGTTACCTACCATGAACTTTTGGCAGGGGTAGAGTTACACAGTACCGCTACAAGGACATGCGGAACGGAAGTATTTCAATTTATCAGACCTGTCTAGATAATGACTAAGTCTCCGTTATTCTCACTGTGAATAGTTAATTTTCAGTGTTAATTAAAACACAGCAGACAAAATGAAGACACTACTTAAAAGACACCCAAAACAGTATGACTCAAAATTATTAGTTAAGCGATCTGGAAAATGCTGAGAAAACTAAGAAAATCTACCTGTAGGTTTTCACATTCCACATACCCTTTTTCTTACAATGACTATACTTGAGACCACAAAGGTGGTCCGAGATTTATGCTCTTTCTCGTAGCCTGGCTCCTGGTGATAGGCTGGAGCAACTTCATACTGTAGACCAGTGTTAAGTTTTCAGAAATCATGCAAGGTGATAATTCAGTGCAGTCGCTAATAAAAGTTAGATAAACTTACAATGAAATGAAATTTATTAAAACCCCAAAGATAATAAATACTCAAAACGTATTACTTCTCTCTATATAATTTTACTAGTATCTACGTATTTGAAATTACCTATATCTTTTATATGTTTGTTGGAGATGTGCTATATTGATATTCTATAGCATATTTCTTCCCAGCTCTGAATACAGATAGTGATATCATATGGATGCTTAAAATGAACGAGGAAGTCAACACACACTACAAAGAGGGGCTTGGTTTATTGTTTGTTAACTAGCTACACTTAAAAAGAGATGGTAGAGAAAGCATTAATTAACAGATTAAATTTGTGTCTACTGTATTATGTACAGTAGAAAAAAACTGAAGAAATATTATTCCTAGAATGTGAATGTAAGGGCAAACCTGAAACACCGAAAGGCACCCAGGACTTGGAGACAGAAAGCAAACTTTGCATGTTGATGGGCTTGGTTGGGATAGTTCTTCAAATAAGCAGGCAGCTGTCTTTTGACCTTCTACAGCTTATATTGGGCCTGTAACCAGGATCTAAGTACAGAAGCAGAGCAAGCAGTTGATTGGCTACATGTGATATCATTATTACTGATTGGTCTGTAGCACATTCACACTCAGATTAGAAAACATTAGTTCAGGGTAAGGTCAGCTAGATAAGGGAGACACATATTTGGAATACACATCAGTTCAGGGCAGGGTCTGCCAAGGAGGAATAGATAAGGGAGACGTACTTGGAGGGGGCATCAGTTCAGGACAAGGTCTGCCAAAGAGGAATTTGCTTGGGCTGAAGGAAATAAAACTGCTGATAGCCAACATTATCCTGGACTGATGTTCCACCTCTCTGTCAGACATTGTTTTTTCTGTCCCATGAAAACTATCATCTTTTTCAGCAAAGAAATCACATCATCGACAAGAGTCATTTTCTACATGTGTCTTTCTTGTTTCACATTCATCTCTCTTGTTATTATAAACAAATGATCAATCAACATTCATGTCAGAATCACACTCATTTATCATTGCCATAGAGGATTGGCAATGGATACGAGTTTGGTAAATATCAACACAATTATTCTGTGAGGCTCAATTCCCAGTATAGAATTGAAAATAAAGACTACTATATATTTTATTGTTACTTGCAAATATGTTCAACAAATCCTTTATATCAGTAAAATTAGTAATGAATTTATGCATATATATGTATATATGCATACTCCTTTACAGAGAAGCAGTTTTTAAACATATACCATTGTACCACTGATATTACCCTGTCCTTAAGTCTCTTTCATTTCTCACTTCTCCTATAATACTTTATTCTTTACTATAAGTCCTTTAAAGTACAAAAAGAAAAATAAAGCTAAAACTTGAAAAGCCCAATTGCCCATCAACTGTAGACTGAATAAAGAAGAAGATGTGCTGGACATGGTGGCACAAGCCTGTAATCCCAGCATTCAGGAGGCTGAGGCAGGAGGATCGCTGTGAGTTCACGACCAGCCTGGGCTACATAGTGAGACCCTGTCTTAAAAAAAAAAAAAAGCTTTTTTTTAAAAAACTGAAATACTACTCAGCCATAAGGAATGAGAAACTAGCAACATTTATAGCTAAATGGATGCAGATTGAGGCCATAATCTTAAGTGAAATTAATAGGACACACATGTCTAAATACCAAATAGTTTCTCTGGTGTGAGAAACTAAAAGTGTAAATGAGGATCAAAATGTATAATACACGATGTGAAATAGGAAGAAACGGTCCAAAAGGAAAGGAGAATTGGGGGAGGGGAAGAAGGGAAAAAAATAAATATGAGAAACCGGAAAATGGAAACAAAGTCTTTGTAAATAGAGAAGGGTGGAGGAGTTGAAGCAGGGGCAAGGAGTCGGGAAAACAATAAGAACCAAGATAAATTACATTAAGGCACAAGTTCGCAATGGTGAACGCCATCGTATTGTATACCTAAAATGTACCCATAAACTTAAGGAATTAAAAAAAGAAAAATTAAGTATTCCATTGATCAATTTACATTTAAATTAACAACATTTCTGTTCCTCATATATCAAATAAAAAGTTGCTTCTAAGTAAAATAGTAATACTTGTAAGTAAACCATTTCATGTGTTTTATGTGACCCTAAAAATTCCAACAAATTGTGCAAATCACATTCTCTTCTTCACAAAGAGGAAAGAAAAGGAGAAGAGGGAAAAGGAATAAGACATAATCAACTGCTTTAATGAAACGAAACATCTTTTTACGAAAATGTTGATTCACTAAGAAATGAATTTAATGAAGCTGTATACGTGTATAAAACATACAAAAGCTTTAAATTATATGTATTAGTATTTGGTAGAATTATGCTCTTTAAGGGTAGTTGTTTTAAAATAATTATACTGATTCACCCATTTAGAAGGATTTTTCATATTTAAATCCTGTGTTTACCAAAAATAAAAATTCATATGCATATATTTGCATTTTTAAAAGCTGTGATATACATTAGCTTATTTTTACTTTTTGTTACAGAGAAGTATAATAGTATGACAAATAATTTGTGACTATTAAAAGTTTTTATTTTAAGAAAAAATTATACGACAGTTACAGGGCCGGGGATTTAGCTCAGTGGTTCCACCGCCTGCATCACAAGCACAGCGACCCGAGTTCGATCTCCGGTACAATGAAAATAAAAGTATGAGGTAAAAGAAATCATCCAACTGATTATTTAAGAAGAGTTTATTCAAACTGAATGTGGTGGCAAACATTTGTAAGACCAGCACTCTGGGAGGATGAAGCAGGAAGATCACGAATTGAAGCCCTGCAGGGGCAACTTTTTAAAAAATAGTTTGTTCATGTATTCTTCATTGATGTGGTATCAAATCACTGCAACAGATGTCATTGTAGGTATTTAAACAAAAAGTAAATATTTTATTTTTAAATGTTAACTTTAAAGATACACAAAATATTTTTTTATTTTTCTTTGCGGTGGTATGTGAGCAACAAATATTGAAGGCAAATACCTAAAAACGAAGAGTCAAGAGATGATACAATTTAATTCTCCCTTCACCCCCTCCTCCCCTCCCCATCTACAAACACTTTATTTTCATCTTTTCATTCTCTCACATTTTTTTCTTTTCCCTTTTTGTTCTTCCCCTACGTATCACACCTTCCCTACACCTTTAGCTCCTTTCCTCCCATTTCTAAATGTCAGTAATCTTATTAGAATCTTATGCATTGTTGCAGAATATTCACACCAGGGAAACTATTTGGTATTTACACATGTGGGAAAATGGATACATATTGAAGATATACTCCTAAGTGAAATAAATATTTTATTTTTAAATGTTAACTTTAAAGATACACAAAATATTTTTTTATTTTTCTTTGCGGTGGTATGTGAGCAACAAATATTGAAGGCAAATACCTAAAAACGAAGAGTCAAGAGATGATACAATTTAATAATGAAACTTGTGTTTCTTAAAAGACAATATTAGGGCAATCACATGTCCTTTGATAATTTCATAGTACAATTTTGAAAAACCAAATGACAAAAAATCTTGATACAGTAGTTGATTTACCACCAAGGAACTTCCCTAACGTCTGTCCAAAGAAGTATAAATATTCAAAAATATTACCAATATGTTGAGAGTGTAGAGAAAAGCAACTTTCTGAAACAAGTAGGCTGTTGTGTTTAATTAAATCATGGAAAATTGTGAGCAGTTTGAAATTGTTTTAAATGCTTTGGGGATTGGACAGTATGATAGCAGTTAAAAACGGCATTTGGATAAGTGGAAGGTAATTGCACATTGTCAGAAAAAAGTCTAATTCTGACTAGAAATAGATTCCCTTTCAAAATGTGCACTAACCCATCCTCCGGTTTAAGTGGTTTCTTGCAAATGTTAGAACTCTCAGTAAAGAACATTTTTCTCCAACTCCAGTGATGGCTAAACACGGTCAATACACTATATGTAATTCTACTGTTTTAAATGTTTCTATCTTCGCCTTTTTAGGGATCATTCTAGAATGTAAAAACCAGGTTGAATTTAAATGCATTTTCATACCCTTGAGAAATGTATATTCAGACAAAAGTGTTGAAATGTGTCATTTAAGAAAAATAAGGCACAAGAGCAAAAGTCAAAAGAAGAATCATTGTACCATTAGATCCTATGTTTGAATATGAGCATAACAGAAATTATTCTTTATCAAGGATTTGTCTAAGCATGATCAATCATTATTTACTGGCCCCTTTGGGATTAGAAAATATGATGGGTCATTTTCTGTATTACTCAGAAATGCAACAAGGTAAAGCAAGTCAAACCTATACTTTGGTAATTACTGTTGTCATGCATTTTTGAAGTCATTTGAAGTATAACTTTCTTAGATTGTTTTTAATAGTTTGATTTGCATCTTGGAGAAAGTTCTTTGTAATCCATCAGAAGTCATCCATGCGTTCATATATTCTTTCAGCAAAACTTATTATTTTTCTATGTGGAAGGCCTGATATGGAGTGCTAATGTATACCAATATAAAAAATGCACTTGCCCTCAAGGAACTTATAATCTAGTTGAAGAAACTAATAATATGAAAGAAAAGGTAAGTGTGCATATGTAACTGCAGATGGTGGAGGATGCTATAAAGCAAAGACATTATGAGAGAGTCAACCTGGGTATGGTCTCCTGGAAAGATGTTAGAAGAGTTCCATAGAAGAATGGGCCTCAATTATCAAAGAAAACCAACAAGTATCCAAAGGACTCCAACAAAACCAGTATGAACAGAAGTTAGTGTTTACAGAGAAATAAGCCAAGACTGAAATTTGGAGAAATAGACAGAGACCAGTGTTCGTATGGATTTTTAAGGAGTAAGGGTTTTACTGAAAAAAACTACTGAGATACCATTATAGAATTTTTTAAAGAAAAGCAAAATATTTAGAATTCTTTACTGCTACAATTGGAAAGAATGCATTGGAGAGGCTTTCGTTTGGATTGCTAAGTTTATAAAGTAACACCATGCACCTGTGCAGAATAAAATATAGATAAAACATATTTTCAATGCATTCTTGGATCCCAACATATTAAGGATGACAAGTATGGGGGAGAAAAAAATTAATGCTGGAAAGAGGAACAATGAATGTGAAATTAACTTAGATTTGGAGCTTATCACCGAATAAGCCAGGGGTTCCTTAAAAAATGGCAGTGTTTCATACATCCCTGAATTTCACACATCCATCTGCTTCTCTCAGGGAGGGAGATTGAAGTGAATCAGGGAATTCCAGGTTGAAAGCATATCCTACCATCCAGCAAAGAAATGGAAGCACAGACTTCTCTGCAGCACACTCAAGTATAAATCCTCTTGTGTCTGTTTTTAGAGTTTAGAGAAATTAAAATCCAAAATTCATACTTCTCAATTTGTATTCTGTTCTGCCTCCCATAGGAGGATCTTAATACCTGTGTAGAGTTCAATTTCTTTAAGAATGAAAGTATTGGAGGGCCAGGGATTTAGTTCATTGGTTTCACTGCCTGCCTCCAAGTGCAAGGACCCAAGTTCAATTCCCGGTTCAAAAAAAGAAGAATGAAAGTATTAGAAATATTCAATAATACTTCTCAAAGTATAGTAAGGAAAACTTTATTCAAGATAATCACAGTAGGTTTAGGGACCAATCCAGTGAGATTTTGTAGTAGGTGTGTGAGAAATTAACCTTGAATACAGCATGACAAGAAGGAATTTATGCCCAAGGACTAGGGTTCAGGGTCAAAGGGCAGGAAATTACTAAGAGGAAATATCAGTGGTAAGGGGAATTTTGGATGGAAGAAACTAAAAGGATTCTGGCTAAAGATAGGTCAAGGTACACAAGCATCACCTAGGGTGGTGAAAGATGAGGAACTCAGTAAAGCATCCAAGGTAATTAGGTAAGAGTGATCAGACATTAAGTGTGACAGGTTCTTGATTACCTTAGCAGAGTTCATTGCTAAAACAGAATTTTATAAGCAAGTGCACTGATGGAGCTTGGAGAAATTTCAGGAGCCTGGCTAGAATTTGTCTAAGCAAAGAATCTGGCAGAGGAAAACTCAAGAAGTCAGAATAGTTCAGAGTCAAGATTCTCTTGAGCCTCTAAATTAAATAACTTGAGAATTAATGGAATCTCTTAACTATAAAACAGAAAAAAAAATAATAATTCCAAAGTCTTAGAATAGTTTTCCAGCTAGAATATTATTCTGAGTCCAAGGTTTAGTATTGTTTGAAATTTTCAGAAATTTAGTGCTGTGTGTGTTTGTGTGTGTTTGTGTGTCTATGTGTGAGAGCAACAGAAGGAAGGGAAGGGAGGAGGCAGAGGGGAAGAGGACAGACAAGAAAAGAAGAATGAGAATTTTGCTTTCAGATTCATCAGGATACTACTGTCCAGGATCCATGACCTAGGAATTTAAACTCAAATTAGAAAAAATTATCATAAAAGATTGATGTTGGCACCATGTCTCCACTACATTTGAAAGAAGCACATCTACTCAAAAAGGTGCCTGTGTTGGTGCAAATCAGGCATAATTTATGCCTTCTTGTGAAGTTTATAAATTTGTAACGATGCCAGCCCTATGCACCATATTTTATCTGATTACTTTTCTTTCTCTTTTCAATATATCCCAAGCATACTAATTTCCATTTCTCCTTTAAGGACTTTTTCTTCTCATTGAGTTTATTGGTCCATTTTAGGTATACAGTACAGTTACATTCATCATTGGAATCTTGTACCTTTACATGACAGGTCTTTGTTCTCATTTTTCCCCTTGTCCCTGCCCTCCCTTCACCCCCTCTTCCCCTTCCCATTTACAAAACCTTTATTTCCATTTTTTCATTTTCTCATCTTTTTTCCTTTACTCTTATTACCTTTCCCCTATGCTGACCATTTCCCCACACATTTAGCCCTTTTCTTCTTATTTCACATTGTCAATTATATCATTAGGATCTTATGTACCATTATAGTTTTTCACACCAGAGAAACTATTTGGTATTTATACATGTGTGACTTCTTTATTTCACTTAGGAGTATATCCTCAATATGTATCCATTTTCCTGGTGTTGGAAAAACTGGATTTCAATCTTCCAAAGATTAAAATTGGACCCTTATCTTTCACCATGCACTAAATTAAAATCAAAGTGAATTAAAGATCTAAATATTAAAGCAGAAACACTAAACTTAATGGAAGATAAGTTAGGCAGAACTCTGGAAGAAATTGGCATAGGAAAAGATTTTATGAACAAATCCTCAGTAGCACAGGAACTAGCAGAAAAAATCAACAACTGGGATCTCACCTTGTTGAAAATCTTCCGCATTGCAAAAGAAACCATCAACAGAAACAAGAGACAACCTACAATGTGGGAAAAAATTTTTCCAGCTGCTCCTCAGACAAAGGACTATTATCTAGAATATATAAAGAACTCAAAACAATCAGCCCCCCTAATATAAAGACCCAATTCAAAAATGGGCATCTGAAATGAACAGACATTTCTCAGACAGAGAAATAAAAGCAGCAAGTAAATATATGAAAAAATGTTCCACATCACTGGTCATTCGAGAGATGCAGATGAAAACAAAACTGAGATTCTACCTCACCTCACAAAGAATGGCTGCTATCAAGAAATCAACCAATAACAAATGTTGGCGGGGTTGTGGGGAGAAAGGAACCTTTCTCCACTATTGGTGGGAGTGCAGACTGGTGCAACTACTGTGGAAATCAATATGGAGATACCTCAAAGAGCTGGGACTAGAGGTTCCACTTCACCCAGCCATCCCTCTGCTGGGTATCTTTCCAAAAGAATTAAAAGAATCATATCACAGTGATATATGCACACCTATATTTATAGCAGCAGAGTTTGTAATAACTAAAACTTGGAAACAGCCCATTTGCCCATCAGTTGGAGACTGGATAGAGATGTGGATTTCTGTAATATGGAATACTAATCAGCCATAAAGAATGAGAAATTAGACTCATTCATAGGAAAATTGATACATATTGAGGATAGACTCCTAAGTGAAATAAACAAGACACACATGTGTAAATACCAAATAGTTTGTCTGGTGTGAAAAACTATAATAGTATATAAGATCTTAATGATATAATTAACAATGTGAAATAGGAAGAAAAGGGCTAAAGGTGTAGGGAAGGTGGGATAGGAAGGGGAAGGGTAATAAGGGAAAATAAAAAATGTGAGAAAATGAAAAGATGGAAATAAAGTAATTGTAAATGGGGAGGGGAGGACGGATGAAGGGTGGCCAGGGACAAGGGAAAAATTGAGAACTAAGACCTGTCATGTAGAGGTACAAGATCCTAACAATGAAACTGCATTGTATCCTTAAATTGTACCCATAAACTCAATTAAAAAGAAAAAATATGTATCAATTTTTCTATAAATGATTCTAATTTCTCATTCTTTATGGCTGAGTTGTATTCCATTTTGTAGAAAAACCACTTCTTTATCCAGTGTCCAACTGATGGGCAAATAGGCTTTTTCCAAGTTTTAGATCTACAGAATCTGGCTGGGAAGCTTCTCTTTCAAATATAGTTGTCATTCCTGTACTAATATGAGAACACATCTCTTCAAATTTGGAAAAGTCACATGAATTTAAGGTCAATCTCTTTTTAGGTCAGTCTCTTCACACATCTATCTCATTGCTCTGGAGACAGATGTAAGAGGCACAAATAACAGCAAGACATGAAACGACAATTCCACAACATCTTTCTAGGCTTGAACTAACAATTTAAATGTTTGCACTCATATCTGCTAGGATTTAGGTGCTTTTTCAATTCAAACTCTCAAACTATAGACCTGGTAGAGAAACACAGTAAAAGTGGAAAGCTAAATGCCTTTTAGGCTATATCTAGAAAGCCTGTTCCTCAGATTTGAATCTGCCTCAGAGGTGCCTGCTTGTGAAGGTCTCCACAGTTCTGTGAGTATCTCCTAAGGTCCACGTGAAACCAAGGTTCAGCACCCCGAGCCTTTAAAAGCCTTGTCTTCATAGCAGCTCACCTCTTTGTTGACCATTATGTTCTGCATAGGCTTGACTCCCTGTTTGCTAAAGGAACCAGGCACCGCACCTCAGCAAGGCCTTTGGCCTTCCTGGCATTGCTCCTGCTGCAGCTCTCCCTGGGTACATACTTTGCTCAACATAAGCTGTGCCCTTGTGGCATTTGGTTAAAGCCCTTTAATACCCACACTCATTTTGAGCCCTGTTTCTTTGCTGAGGACTGAACATTTTGTTGAGACTTGAACCTTTGATGAGGATTAGATCTATCCCTTAGTATAAACTACTAATTTCCAACAAAAAGAAAATAAAATACTATGAAATTGTATAATCTTTAAAACACAATAAATACCATGTAATCTAAGGTCCACTTAACCTCCTTTCAAGAGTTAAAAGCTAGCTGCATATCTGTAAAAATCAGCCTCATTAGCTAATCTAAGTCTCTAAAAACTATAAAGTAAAAAACCAGCAGAGTCTATATTTAACACCACCATCATTCAAAGTCACCCACTTTGGTTTGTCAGAAGTCTAACTTATCCACATATAATTAATTCTTTCAAAATTGTTATTACTAGTTTATTTCTCAAGATAGATTTCTGGCTTTAGAGTCTGCAAACTCTTTTGGAGGGGGGCATACAGTAAATATTTTAGGCTTTGCAAGCCACATAAGGCTTTTTGTATATTCATCTTTGTTTTTTACACAATCTTTTAAAAACAAAGTACAGGCTGTGGATCAAAGTTAAGCCCAGAGCCGTGTTTGCCAACCTCTTTTCTAAATGTTGAGATCTTTGCGAGCGTAGGCACAAGCCTGAAAGCAGTCCCAAACCCTAGCAGGAGCAGCTGTCACTTAGAAGAGCAGGAGGGTTGCGCTGAAATGGGTAGGGAGGGGAAGTGTTGAGAGCCACTGCTCTCTGAAGACAGGTGGTATCTCCAGGGGGAAGAAGAGGAAAGCCTTAAATAACAGATTTTCCCCATGGGGCAGGACGTGTGCTCTAAACGCATATAGCACATGGCTTTGTTCAAGAGTCAAGTTCACTTCCCAGAGGAAGGGAGAAAATAAAGAGCTGAGCTCTGCTGAACTCATCAATCGCTCCTGAGAAAGGGTGAGGGAAGGTGGAAAGACAACAGGTCTTAACACTCAGAGAAAAAAACAGTCTGTTCCACTTTTAAATAATATGCAAGAGAAGTTGGCTATTACTTCCATTTCCTAATATCTTCTTATTACAACTTGGAACTATTTTATGTGCCTACGTCTTGTCTGTCTCTCCATTAGAATGTGAATTTCTTGAGGTCAAGAATCACGTCCATCTAATTATTTATTTCCCAAAATGTTGATGAGATTTTAGAACCACGTCTGGCATGTAGTAAATCCTCGAGACAGAGAAAGGTCGGGGGTGGGGTGTACAGAATGGGTGTTGAGACAGTGGTGTGAAGAAATAAAAAGTTATGGATATTGTCCTAGTCCCTTCAGACTGCTACTGAAATGCCTTAAACTAAACCACTTATAGAAAACATACATTTATTGTTTATAGTTCTGGGTGCTTGAAGCCCAAGATTAGAGAGGCAGTAAATTCAGTGTCTGGTACAGGTTGTTTCCTCTCTGCATCAGATGGCACCTTGTGGCTGTTCCTTCGCCTGTTCAGTGAGACAGATAAATTTAGTTGGACTTCTTTTACAGGAATACAGTCCCATTTATGAGTGCTCCATCTTCATGCAGTAATCATCTCCTGGCACCTGATTTTTTAATACCACCATATTGGGAGTTAGGCTTCAGCACAAGGTTTCTGGAGGGACAGAACATTTTGAACATTCAGCAGATATGCTGAATTTCAAATAACAGAGGCGCAAAGTTATCAAAGATACAAGAGGATATCAAATACGTGATCAGAGTCAGTTTTGAAACAAGGTGAAGATATGGACTATGTTGATAGAGGCAAGAGTTATCAACATAGGGATGGGATTTCCCTGACACAGACATTAAAACATTGTACAGTATATATACGAAGAGCAAAGGAAATGATAAAAGAGTGATCAAAAGTTAAAGGAAAAAGAAAAATGATGTAGTGCAGAAGCACCTAAGAGAAGAAAGGTATGTTCCACATTGCATGGTGCTAGTATCCATGCTGTATGCTGCTGAGAGGTCAAACAGGATGAGAATGTTAAAAATAAATAAATATACATATATATACATATACATATATATATACACACATATATATATGATTAAATCTAATCCTGTGCATTGAACTATACCCATAGCCCATTTTTAAATTAATCAATTAATTAATCTATTTATTTTAGCCCAGGATCTCACTTAGTCTTTAAGTTACCCAGGCTGCACTTCATCTTGTTTCATCCTCCTGTTTCAGCCTCCTAGACTGCCGGAATTATAGGCATGCAGCACCACATGCACTTTATAACAAATGATTTGATTTAGGTCTTTGCAGAGCAGCGGGAAGCACTTTTATCTGAATGTATTTTGGTGATGTGAAAATATGGAGGTCTCTAGTACATTAGCTCTTGGAGAGTAGGTGATAAGCAGGAAAGTACAAGGAAGCATGGATCCGACTATTAAATTAGGCACGACTATCTGTGCCTTGCATCATGAACTGAATACGCACCCCAAATTCATACCTGGAAACCTAGCTCTGATACGATATATTTAGAGATGCGCTTTTGAAAGGTGATTATGCCATCAGGCAAAACTCTCATGAATAGAAGAAACACACTTATAAAAGGGACCCCAGGGAACTCCCTCACCATTTCTGCCACGAAAGGACACAGTGAGATGACAAACATCTGTGAACCAGGAAATGGGCCTTTTGCAAGCATTGAATCTGATGGTATCTGGATCTTAGGTTGTCTCACCTCCGAAAGTACAAAAAACAAGTAAGTTTCATTACTTAAGCTATACAGTTTATGACATTTTGTTATAACAGCCCAAATGGACTAAGATAGCTAGCATTGATACTTTATCTGGAATTGAATCTAGAAATCATTTTAGAGTTGTTCTATACCAAATTTCTGAGGAAAGAATCAAAGCCACCTCTTAATGCCAGACCTCTGAAAAGGATAAAGTCATTCTATGCACTGTCTGTTTCTAGAGTTTATCAAGTCCAGTTCTACAGCTACGTGTTTACAAGGGCAGTTTCCAATTAGACATGGAACTTCTGATAGTAAAGTCATCAAATATTGTGCTTCCAGTAATCAGAATTCAGGCTGAAGAAGGAATTCTGCTACTGTCCCTTGGACTATGTATAGCACTAAAGCTGTGGGTAGACAGATCGGCAGGAATCAATGACAAGGCAGCAAGGTTCACAGTCTCAGAAGTGTGAGGTTCAGTCATTGCAGGAATTAAGACTCTGAACCATCTGTTCCCAAAGAGTTGTGATTTCTAGTATGAGAAATAATGTTTTGAAACATGCAACCCTAAATCCCCCCAGAAACAAGCATATAGCCTTGCACTATGACTTTAGGTATTTCCACATTAATAAATGAAATTTTAGAGCAATATGAATATTGAGAATCAATAATCCCTTCCCACTATGGTTGTTTCTTGGCTACAAATAATGCAGCAAAGTTATCATTGATTAGCTTCAGGTTATCAGCAAGATTGCACATCAACATAAAAGTCAACTAAGTAAATCGAATTAAAAGAAATGAAAACAAAAATTGAATTTGTCACATATCTAAACAGCTACTTGAAATGCATAAAGCTCTTCTAATTTAAAATTCTTATTTTTTCTATGAGCAATTATATTAAAGATGATAAAATGGATTATGAAGGCATTACTTCATCACTGCTTTAATTCTTGCTAAAAATATGGCCATTGTTGGAAGCTTATATGGAGTATTTACTAGTAGCTTTTTGTTGGACTTCCAGCACTCAGCATTTCTAACTACTGCACCACTTTAACCTATCTATTTTCCAAATGTGAAAAACACATTTGCATGTGTGTACATATTCTTGACCTTTAATGAAATGAAAAGAGATTGACCGAATACCTTAAAGTATTGGAGCTGCCGATTCATCTACCCAATTAGTGAAGCTGTGATTTCCATTTGCAAGGCCAGAAATGAAATCTTATTGACACTGTGTAGGTGGAAAAACAGATTACTGTAGTTTGATGCTCATGAATTAGCAATGCACTTTGACATGCAAAAGAGAAATATGAATAACAATTGTATTTGACTGACAAATTAATAATCACCATGGTAATTTTGAAATATAAAAGAATAATAACAAATTATTCAAGAGGGACATATCTCCTCTTGTTTTCCTCCCACCTGATCAATCCTTCCTTTGAGCAATGATGATCATGTGAAAATATAAGGAACCCAGAGTTTGTGAGAGAAATGATATATTAAAAAATGGAATTTAAATGCATTTCACTATTTTCTGTTAGCATGCCAGGTTTCAGAATTAAATCATGCATATAAAAATCTTTTTACTTTTCATTTTCTCAAAAAATGGAAACAAAGTCTGTATAAATAGGGAAAGGTGGAGGGGGTGAAGGGAGGGCAGGGGTATGGGGAAAAAATGAGAACCAAGTCCTGTCATGCAGAGGTACAAGATCCCAATGATGAATGTAACTGTACTGTGTACCTAAATGTACCAATAAACTCAATGAAAAAAAATGCATTTTGCCTGAAAATAAATGATGCAGTGTTTGTGTGTGTGTGTGTGATTGCATGGCTTCCTGTCAGGACAAAGTTCCCAGAGAAGGTTGAAATGTAATATTTTCTACTTCAAAGTTGAATGCACTTAAGTGTTGAGAAATCAGATCATCTCAAGTAACTAGCAAAGGGAACCAGATACTATCAATTCCTTGAGTTTGTCAATAATAACTAATTATAAAACTACAATGTAGTGCCCACAACAGTTGCATGGAAAGTAAAAATTTTTTAAATTAAATATCAATAAAAATTAAATCATAAAAACACAATTTATGCATGTGTATGTTTGTGGGAGAGACAAAACAAAGCAGATTATTACTCTGATACAATTAGAGGAATGGGGGTAGGGGCATTGGGTATGATAAAAATATTAGTGGACTAGGAGTCAAGCAGGTGAGCTCAAACCAAATTTTAAGCATAGATCCCTTTGAGTTATCTTGTAAAAACATTAAACCCCTACACCTATTCAACTGATGATAGTAAAATTAATCTTACAAAGTTGCTGTGCTTGTCCAAAGCAACAATGCACAAGGCAGCATTGTTTCTATCATGAGATGTGACAGATACACCAGTCAAGTTACTTTTATTAGGAGTTTTCCTGTTTTCCTCTCTTTCACTCTTCATATGTGCACCTAAATCACCAAAGTGAGCGACTCCTGAGAATATGGCCCTCCCCTATCATTAAACACTTGCACAAAAACCTTCCAAATCTGTTGCTAGTTTATGCCAGTGTTATAGAGCTCTTGCCTACATTTTTAACCTGCTCTTATTAAAGTCCCAGAATCCCTCAGTGGTGACACTGTTGCTGGATTCCAGTGTGATTCTGCTCCAGATCTCTAATCTACAGATGCACTTACACCTGATGTTATGTACAATGATCTTCCATATGCAAGAACAAAAAAATTAGAACTTTGCTATGTCAATTTCTGAGTATTTTCTTGTGTGTATAATTTAAAACCTATGGGGAAAATGTATAATAGTAGATGTTTACATTGAAAGTGGTCCCATTTAATACAATTACCTCTAGTAAAACATAAGCCACACTTTCTCTGCAGACTACAGCAGTTTTCTGCCTCCAATTCCAAGCACAATATCTTCGAGTGATCTTTGTTTAACTTCCTCTTTCATCAAATTCCTCTTCTAATCTTGATAGTTTTGCACCTGAAAAATGAAATTTTAAAATTTACTTTGACAAAGCAAATCTAAAATATCCTATCTAAAATAGCCAAGAAGAAGGGTTGAGATGAAAAAGGAAATTTGAGTTTAAAGTATAAACATGTATATGACACAGAAAGATTAATTCAAATAGATGGTACAGTTACTTGCTCTACAACTGATATTAAGTTTAATGTTCATACTTATAGTTTTCTTTTTCGACTACCCTCTCCCTTTTTCCTTGTGTCTTTTAGCCTGTTCTTGGCTAGTCAGACTTCTTCACAGGCTGAATTAATGTATTATTTCATTGTGGAAGTCTCTGGAGCCCTTGCAATTCTGTGTAGACTCTGGAATGTTCCATTAATTTTTTACAGTGGATTCAGAATTCTACCTACAGAATTTACCTTGGTGGAATAAAGTGATGCCCTGATTGCAAATAAAACAGTGTTACATCAAGATGTTTCTCAATCACACAGTAAAATCAGTCAATGTCATGAATATTAGCCCACTGTTTATAATCTCAATCGTGTCTCAACCCACTGTATCCTGACATGAAAAAGAGCAACGGCATTTAGCAAATGCATGGATGATGGCCAGGAAAAAACTATAGCAATCAACTATAGCAAATCCAGTTCCAAAGTAACTGCCTTCCCATTGAGGGCATAGCCCTGCCTATTCCACGTTGGAGAGGTCTATCTTACACTGCTTGCAGTCTTAATATCCCTGTACATTTCACAAAAAATAATGCATCTGTAAGAATATAGTAATTTCATACCTTTGCTATAGGATGCCTCTTTCCCTGTGTGAAACTCATCATAAAAAGCAAACAATTGCAAGTGATCAACTAATATTCATTGAGGTCATTCTGTATTTATAAAGCGGCCTACTAAGTTAAATAAACATCAGTGGAGGAAAAAGTCTTATCTTGCAAGAAAAATGTGACCTTTTGGCAACTAAATAGAACAATATTTTTAAAACTGTAGTGTTGCATATAAAATTAGGGCTGTCATTTATAACAAAATTAACAAATTCTGATAAAATATAGAACTCATACACTATACAGAAGTTTAAACATGTTTCATTATGTATGTAAGCATTAGCAAGCACAGAAAAACCTGTTAGAAAAATTTTGTTTATTTATTTATTGATTGATTGATTGATTGATTGATACCAGGGAACAAACTTGGAACCTTGTACTTGCGTGGTAAACAGTGGAACAACTGAGCTAAATCCCCGGCCCTGATGGTATATTGTCTTAACATGTTTTATACAGCGATGTCATGTCATGTGTTCTAGTTTGTAAAATGTTCTTTTATTTAATGTCTTGAACGTTTTTCTTTTCTTTTCTTTTCTTTTCTTTTCTTTTTTATTTGGTTTTTGAGACAGGGTCTCACTAGGTAGTTGAGACTGACCTGGAACTCACTATGTAGCCCAGGCTGGGCTCCAACTCACAGCGATCCTCCTGCCTCAGCCTCCTGAATGCTGGGATTGCAGGCATGCGGCACCACGCCCGGCTTCAAAGTTTTTTCTATTCATTAATAGTTCTTCAATAGTGGTGACCTAGTATTTCATGGTGTGGAGCAATGTGTCAATCAAATCCCTACTATTAAACATCATTTTTACTTCAGTAAGGCAATCTAAAATGTATATTTTCACAAAAAACTGCAAAGCTGAAAGGAGAAAAATATTAAAATATTTATAAACTTTCTTAACATTGCAGACATCAAGAATGTAATAATTAATTTCAATTTTCCAAGGTCTACATATAAATAACTTTTTCTGTTACATTAAAAAATAATCTACCACAGTAGGTAGTTTTTCTGAGCAAACAAAAAAAAAGGAAAGCATAACGATAACCCAAAACTTGTTAGGTTGCTTTGCAGAAATAAAGCTGACATGGCCCCCTTTGAGAGTAAAGCTTTGGCATTCAAGACATAATGGGATATGACATTCTGACAATGCTGGTTGTCACAGAAAAATGATCAAACAGAGTCAAATGAAAATCAAGAATCAAAATCTATTCAACATTGGAAAGTGCCTGGCACTTAAAAGTATAAATAACCACAGAAAAAGTAATTTTGTTTCCATTTAACATATGATATCATGAGTTGTTTTACTTTTTTATTTGTTTCTCACATCTCTAACATAAACAAATGGAGTTTTTCAAATCCCTGCAAAAACAATTCTCTACGTCATCAAAATATTACCTAGTTGGTTCTTGCTTCTCTATCATTCATCCTGTCAAAGTTCACTTCTTATAAATGTAAAATAATGATTTTGTTGTTGATTCTTCTTTGCACTTAAAAGTTCCAGTTCAATGTGGCCACTAATTAATGACATGATTGTCTGATTCCTTTGGGGAAAGTTTTCTGTAGCATATTTTTACCCAATCCTCCTCCTTTCTTCTGAGAACTTTCATCCATCATCATTAGTCCTACTTCGTTTTTAGATAACTATTTTCTCCCAATAATGAAATGAACAATTCTTTCTAGATCACAACCTCTCAATGCTAATTAGTCCACAAGTCACCTGGGAAATTTGTTAAAATACAAACACTGGTTCAGTAGATGTTGAATGAGGCCTGAAATTCTCCATTTCTAACAAATTCCAAGGCACCACTATGCCATGAACTATATTTTGAATATCAAAGTTGTAGTTAAAAACAAATGAAGAGGGAAATTGTATCACTAATATACACTAATTTAGCAACTTAAAAGACCAAATATGTCCAGCCTCACACTTTCTTCATATCAGACACCCAGGTAGGTGTGGTTTATAGGGGTTCCTGGATGGCTACAAGAGCAAGAGAAGAGCTAAAGCAACAAGTCACCTTGAGACTCACGTAGAAGAAGATATGTTTCTAGACCAATGCATGTGGATTTATACAGGCTGGCACACATAACTGTCAGTGGCCACCAGTCCTCAATGGCTGCTGGCAGAAGATGGCAGCAGGTACAACTAGGCTTTTCTCCATATGCAGATTATATTTCTTTGCATAATGGATTAAGGGACTAACAGAGATGGTCTAAGAGAGAAGCCACTGGTTTTTATGTAACTTTTACTGCATTTCTTCTAGTAAATATCATTAAGTATACCTCATAGTCAATGAACAATTACTACTTAAAACTAGAAAGGAAATATATTTACTCTCAAAATAATTTCTAACGATTGAAAGAGATAAAATACTTTAGTCAAAACACATAAAAAGATGTTTGGCAAATTGGCATATATCTGAGGTAACATCTCAAATAAAGTAAACATATACATAGTCAAGAAATGTTGCTTGGATAATTGCTTACTCAGCAGAAAACAAGAGATCACCTACTCAAAACCCACAAAAAGTGAATCCTGGGTTATTAGCCACAAAGATGGAAAGGAAAAATTTATCAATATTTATGAAAATTTATAGAATAAGAGCCTAAGTTTATTGATGTCATATGACAACATCATGAAGGAAAAGTATACTAAATTAAATGAACTACAGTAAAATGATAATATTTGTGCATCAAAGAGCCTACATAATGTAAAATGGCAAGTCCCGGTGAATGGAAATAATTATATTACAGAGAAATAGTAAATGTCTAATATCCAGAATACAAAAAGAAGCCCTACAAGTCATTAATCATAAAACTGAATTCTAAAATTTAGTAGAAAAATGAGCAAGAGAAGAGACCAGGTAATTCATAGAATCTCATTAAGAAAGTTATAAAAACATGCACAACATCACTGTACATAAGTAAAATGTAGCTAAAGGTTAATGAGATGCAATATACCCATGTGATTAGCAAACAGGGAAAATCTCATTTAAGAAAAAAGAGATTTAGCTTTTCACACCAGAGAGAAACTATTCAGTATTTACATGTGTGTGTCTTATTTATTTCACTTAAGATTAGGGCCTCAATATGCATCCATTTTCTTACGAATAAAAGAAAATCCAAATTGTATAACTGACAATTTGAAATAGGAAGAAAATGGCTAAAGTTGTAGGGGAAGTGGGAAGGGTAGGGGAAAGGAAATAAGGGAAAATTAAAAAAATATATGATAGAAGGAAAAAATGGAAATAAAGTCTTTGTAAATAGAGGAGGGAGGAGGGGATGAAGGGGCGGCAGGGACAAGGGGAAAAAACGAGAACCAAGATCTGTCATGTAAAGGTACAAGATCCCAGTGATAAATGTAACTGTACTGTATACTTTAAAAAGTTCTAATAAACTCAACAAGGAAAAAAGAGATTTAACTTATGCAATGGAATTTTTATTTGGAATTATTGAGATTAATAGACATTAAAGTATGGTACATGCAGTAATTTCTTAACTTGAATTAACATACTTTTTTCTTTTAGGTAAAATGAAGATCACTGGCATTTTAATGAGAAATATCTAAAAACTATGTGATCAATATATTCTTGTGAAAAATAACTAGTTGTGTTGTCTTTAATATGAGCAAACTGATATATTATAAACTTACCGATTTCTTTCATACTATGGAAGAGTTATATTAAGAAGTTAAATTTGTTACTCATAGATAGTCATCTGATAATGACTTATTTTTCCTAATTTTAGATAAATATTGTTATATTTCATAAATCCTTGAGTATTTTTGTATTATTCTTTGGAAGACCAAATAAGTTACTTACTAATTACTATGCAGTTAAATTTTGACCTTACTTAAGGTCGAATAAATTGTTAATTAAATTAACAATTTCTAAATTATATTTGAAGTATACCATAGTTAAATTCCCTGGAGAGAAGGTCCCTGGATAAAGGTCTTGAGATTGCCGACTACAACAAAAAAAATTTTATAAAAATTATAATTTCAATATTATAATATAATTCAATATTATATATATATATATGGGATTTGATTTTTACAGAGAAATATGAGTTTAGGTCAGTATGCCACTTTCAGGCAGAAGGTTTAAACCAGAGCAGATTTCTTATTCTGATGTGATGGAGTAAGACACTAAGAGGCTATTCTCTCATATATAACAAACAGATAAAAATACAAAGAAAACCTCACAATTAATTAAATATTTTGGATAATTTTTTAAAAAATGAATTCTAAATGAGTTAAAATTTAAAGGAAAGAATTCTCCCCAGATGGATTTCCCATTTTTATGGCTTTACATAAGGTACATATCCCAGTCACACAAAAATCAGGAGAAAATCTTGAAAGCAGTCAGAAAATCAACATATTCTATACAGCAGCACAATGATTTAAATAAACTTTGATTCCAGTGAAATGACACCTTTAAAGGGATGAAAGAAAAAATCTGAGTGAGCAGATATCTGACCCATCAAAGATCTTCTCTAGGAATAGAAGTCACATAATGGTATTTTCAAGTAAAATAAAAATAGGAGCATTTGTCACTAACAAAACTGTACCACCAAAAAACAGGGAGAAAAAGCACTATAAAATGCTCTTCAGGCTAAGTAGAAATTATACCAGGGGAAACATGGATCATCAAATATAAATGAAAAGCATCAGAAATAATATTTGCATAAATGTAAAGCTGTATTTGACTCATAATTTCTTTTAAATACATATGGCTTTTTAACAAATTGCCTTAGGGGTTATAACATGAATATGAAGTAGCATTTGACAGCATAAAAGGGAATGAATGTAGAGGTGTAAGAATATCTCTATGGTCACAAGTTTTCTACATTATGCAAAAAATATTAAAATATTAACTGCAAATATATAGGATATATATAGAATATGATATATAACATGTAATATATAATATATATAAGAAATAGAATTCTTAAAATCACAAAGAGTAAGATCTAGAATCTAATAGGAAATTTAATTAATTTAAATTTTTATTTTTTAATAACGTTGATAATTTTAATAAATTTAATTATTTAAATATAATGAATTTATATTCAAATAAAAATGTAAAAGAGTAAAACAAAACAAATGGTTAAAAATTAAAATAGACTTTAAAAAGATAAATGATCAACATATAAAATATATGTACCAATTCCCCCAAACAATTGTGTCTTGTGTATTTCAAATTAATAAAAAATAATTAAAATAGACTTAAATCAACCATATCAGTAAGTGCATTAAGAGTTAAGAAATTAATTACTCTGGGCCAGGGACTTGGCTCAGTGGTTCTGCCACCTGCCTCACAAGCGCAAGTACCAAGGAACCATGTTTAATCCCGCATACTAAAAAAATAAGAAAGAAAATAAGTTAATTACTCCAATTGAAGGTTTTCGTTATCAGAATGAAGAAAAAAACCATTACTGCTTATATTCTTTCTACAACAGACACACCACATGCACAAATGCACGGATGTATTGAAATTAAACAATAGAAAAAGATATAGTGTACATACAGTAAGCCGCAGTAGTCAGGCCTGCCTGTACTGACATCAGACTAAATAGACTTTAAGCCAAAGTATAATATGAAGGAAAAAAAAATGGTGAAAATATAAGAAAGATATAATCATAAGTGTACATGTACCAAATAACAAAGTTTCAAAATACTTCAAAAGTAATTTGACAGAATCAAATTTATTATCACAGTAAGATATTCTAATGCCACTTTCTTAGCAATCATCTACACAAAAATCAATAAAGACAAAAATGATTTCAATAATACTACAACCTATCATATATATTTATGTGGGGATATATATATATATATATATTGTGTGTATATATATATATATATATAAATATATATATATTGTGTGTGTATATATATATATATATATGTTAGCTGTACATATAACATTTTATACTTCCACAGCCAATACTGCAGAATAGTTTCTCATCAAGTGTTTTTCATTTTTCCAACAAGCTAGCTAGCCCATAAAATTGGTCTCAATAAGTTTTTGTTGTTTTTGTTTCTTTTTTTTCTGGTACCGGGGATTGAACTTGGGTCCTTGCGCTTGCAAGGCAGGCCACCAAACTGCTGAGCTAAATCTCCGGCCCTAAGTAAGTTTTAAAAAATTAAACAGTAAAGTATATGAATTCTGACCATAGTGAGCAATACTCAATAAAAAATGGGTAAACTAGTAATAAATTTAAGTAGATGCCTTACATTAAAAGATATATGAGTGGCAAATAAGCACAGTAGATGCTAAAAAATCATTAGTCATTAGAAAAATTCAAATTAAAATCATGAAGGAGAATAGACCTACAGTAGAAGAGTTAAATTTCAAAAGACTGAAAATATGAAGTATTGGCAAAGATAAACACCTTTCCTCACATTACCTGTGAGTGATAATGTCAAATGGCAATACCACTTTGGAGATAGTATGCAGTTTCATCTAAATTATATGAATATCGATCATGTAAAAGAATCATTTCATTGAGAAAAGAGAGCATATGTCTATGCAAAGGCTTATACATGGGCATTTATAAAAAGCTTTGTTCAAAATAGACCAAAAGAAGAAAATTAGTCAAAGGTGAGTAGATAAACAAACTGTGGTTCACCAATATAATAAAATATTACTAAGTATAAAAAGTAATAAATTACTGATTCACACAATGTGGTTGAACTTGTAAATCATTGTGCTAAGTGAAAGATGCCAGACACATAGGAACAATGTATTCTCTGTGGTTTCATTTATAAAAAATTCTAAAAATGCAAGGTACTCTGTAGTAACAAAAAGAAATTAAGGGACAGACTACAGATATCCAGAGAGTATGATGAAAATATTCTATATCTTGATTATGAAAGTCATTTATCAAAACTCATTTCACTTAACATTTTACATGAAGGAATTTTACTGCATGCAGTTTATGTCTACAGACAATTTATTTTTTTTAATCAATGTAGTTCACTCTATGCCAGTACTCTTCCTACAGGAGATGCTCCCTAAATCTGGATCTCAAAGTGAGAATGCCAGCAATGTAAGTGAGAAATCAGCATTTCATGCCTGAGGATTTAGTCATCTGTTATCACAGTAGAATGTATGTCCTTCAAATTACTGTACTTCAAATGTTTGTTTACTGTTTCTCACCTGTGCATCTAGGAAATTCAGTGTTATTCTCATCCTGTATCCATTTGAAAGGTTTTTGTAATACAGTTGTATTTCTGTAACCTGAAAAAAATTTTCCTAGAAATGTTTTAGACACCATACCTTGATCTTAAGAGGGAGCAACTCTATTTCTGTAGGCTTTCCTGCATATGTAAGTAACTCCATCTATCTTTCCACTCTTTTAAAGATTAAAGAATCTGTAAAAGAGAACACTGAATTATGTCACTAATTAGGACAGCTAGGAAGTTTTAACACTGAACTACCAATTTTGTGAGACAGTAAATGTGCTCTGTAGAAGTTTTAAATTGACTTTCGTAGTATTTATAGCTAAAGGCATTCCCAATCAAATGATGTGTATATACACAATGATCTATTAACACGATTAGCCTCTCCATAAAGTATTCTATACAAGCAAATACCTCTTATAGAATGCGCTTGTCACTAGCATAAGTTTTCTTTCTCTGTTAAAATGTTCTAATTCTCAATAATTCTCTTCCTTCCTCAAAATGTCTAATTTGGGTTGTAATATCTACTTCTCATGCTTTCTAAAATGATGCATTTCCATCATTTTTAGACTTGTATGACTTATCCCTGAACATTTATTTCATTTGTTCATCAAAAAAAAAAATGCTTTTAAGTGTAAAGTAGAAACCACAGTATCCCTTCCAGCATTCACTGGGCCCAACTTTATCTATCCTGGTTCCTTAAAATATTGTTACTGCTACTGGGTTCTTCATTTCACTTAGCGTATTTGTCACTATGCCATACACTGCCAACTTTTGCAAATCATAGTAACTCAATAACTCAGCTATAGAAAACCTTGCCCAGTTACCAACTCATATGTTCTGACCATCCTCACTTCCTACCTACTCTAAACTATTCACTAATAAAAAAAGAGGAACTTTAGACATTTCCTGCATAATAATTATATCATTTGCTTTAATTTGCAGTTAAACTTTTTTCAACTAGATTTCGCATACCATACTGTGACACTCCCTGCATATAGTATAGTTGTTAGTTGAGGGCAACAGAAAAGCAAAGCTCAATCTGGATTGGTGTAACCTTGGAGATTTTCATGTCCTCTCCCAGCCTGTGCACCACTCTTGAAACAGACAATACTACATCTCAGTGTGTCTGAAAATTCAACATTTTTATGAGGACGTATGGGTTCCAAGAAATCTGTTTCTCCTCAGTTGAGCCTTTCTGGGTATTATCCAATTTCAGCTCTTCCCCAAAACAACACATTCATCTGTGTGATAGGTCAGAAAGGTGAAGAAAACGTTACCGGGAGAGAAGATATTCATCTTCTTCTTGTTTGCTCTTGGCATGCTATGACATTTTAATCATCAATAAATGGACTTCACTGGACATTTAGGAATGGCCAGGCCCTTTCACATCCAAATAAATTTTAATTACCATTCAAAGCAATTAGTACCAATTGATAAAGCTGGACTTTAGGTATAGTATTATACCGAGATTGCCCCAGAATCAAAATAGCAGAAAAGCATATGAACCGGTTATCAAAAGAAAGTTCACAGTCATAGACAGCCCAAGGTTATAGAACTTAATAATAACAGGTTATATAATAGTCCTATCAAAACCAATAGCAGCGGATAAAGTGCCATTCAAAAGGCAGCAGGAACCTACCAAAAATCAACTCCATTTCTTCTGAATTTAGCTTCAGGACATTTTAGAAATCCAGGCCTAAGTGTCAGCTAGGCACCTCATCAAACCCAAAATTGCTTCTCTTCTCCCCTCCCCCAGGTCTGTTAAGATGAAAAAGGAAACCTGCATGTCATCAAGCCAACAATGTTAGTCGAAATTATGGCTCAGCGTGATCGTCTCTAATGGAGGCACAAGCACACAGGACAGCATGAGTCTGGAATTTTACCCTGTATGACTCCAAAGAATAGTCCAACCATTCTAGAGAAAAACTCCACCTATAAAGTCAGGTATGTGAAGCATGAAATAAAATTGACACTATTTTAACAGTGTATTGGAGTGAAATGCATCTAACAAGGCCTTATCAGAACAGATGAACGCAGAAGAAAAGTTGGTTATTTTCCTAATATATCGTCTTCTATTTCTTATATTCAGTATAAAGGAAAGTAGAGATAGAGTCAAAAAATTCTAATAGTTAATGTTTTTGGCGTCAAGATGTTTGTGACTCTACTTACCAACTCACTGTGGTAAACATTAAATTGTAGAGTGAGATCATCATGCAGAGAAGTAGACCTTGCAAAGTAGGGCACCACTGAATAAATCTCAAACTTGCTACTGTAAATATGTTTGAAAAGAACAATGCATGTACACTTAGGGAATATTAACAATTCTGTGGGGTGTGTGTGTGTGTGTGTGTGTATGTGTGTGTGTGCATGGTGTATGTGTGTTCTTGTGGAGAGAAGGAAAGTAGCATTTTAATATTTTAGTTGATATTTTATATTTCTCGGAAAGCTTTAATTTCATGAAATAGCTGTTTTCTACTTTCTGAGCTCGTGTGACACAGGGCATGGCATGTAACACAGGAGTATGTTTGAGGAGCCATTCCATCTCTCTGAACTTCCCTCTTACTCACTGCATCTGTCCCAGGAAGGGGAAGTTGCTGTAGAGACTAATAGGATCCACGGTCTATTTCTTTCCGTAAAATGCTCACAGTTCTTTTTTATCACTCTCTCCCTTGGGAAACTCCACTATTATTTGACAAGCCCAATATCTTCTGTGAACTAGCTAACTAATAACATTAAAATTATTTTACTCCATAAACATATGCAATTACTATATTCCAAGTACCTATATTACTCAATAGATGCCATATAACTATTATATATCAGTGTAATAATTAATAAAATGACATTTATAAAATGTTTTTTCTTCTTTTGTAGACATAGCTATGTATTTATAGACATAATTTTTTACAGCCCTTTTTTTTTTCTCCCATGTTTTTTGTTAATGCAGATTTGTTATGCAGAACTAATGGGTTTCATTTTGGCATATTTATACATGCACATAGAATATTTCAATCATTTTCCACTACCCCCCAAAAAATATGCTTTTCCACTGTAGATTTTGTTTTCTAAGAAAGTAGTTGGGGTTTGTTGTTGTTTTTTTTTATTTTTATTTTATTTATTTATGGTAGTTTAAACAGTAAAGTATAGTATTTTACAATCTATACTGATAAAAAAACTATTATTAAATATACAACTTAAACCACTTTATAAAATAAAACAATATGTCAGTGTTTGGGAGTAAAATATACTTTCAAACCTTTGAATATTCTGTTCTATTCCAGAGGATGCTTCTCAATAATTATATGTACTTTCACAAAGACCTTTGAGTGTCAAAGTCAAGCTTCTTTTTCACTTACTATGTATTTTCTCCAGTTCCTCCTCACTCTGCCATAGTTTGCCTTTATGGCCCATTTATCTCAGTGTGAAAGTGGTCTCTAGTCTGTCTTAGATTTCAAGGAATTCTTTCCATGAATATATTATGTCATGCAGATCTTCCTTACATGTTATTTTTAGATTCTTTTAAAATTCTTATTGGTACATATTTGTAGTAGGTAATGATTACATTCATGCATATCTTAGCTCTTTACACCTAAATGCCAAGTGTATACATTAATTTTGACTCCAATGAAACCAGAATTCAATGTACACATCCTCTAGGCAATCTCGATTAACTGTATTGATTTCATTTCTTGAGATAGGATTTTTAAAATCTAAAAATGAGTGGTGAGTGCTTTTAAGATTTTACATACCAATATCCATGTACAATATCTATTCATAGTCATTACTTTCTTCAGAATATAGACATTTAAAAAATTATGTGTGGGAAGTTTTCAGGGTGCTTGTGGTTACTAAAATTCAGGCAGTGGAATATTTTCTAGGGTTTTCCTGCTAAGCTCCCTCCCAGCATCAGTTTTCCCTCTTCTCTTCCACTCCCCAGACAGGGCACACAAAACTCCAGCATGGATCCCTGGCCCTGTCCATTCTCACCTCCTTCTTGCTCTAGAAACTTCTGAACAAGGGGAGGGCGTGGCCCAGAAGACCCTCTGGTGCTGCAGATAGCGGGAATGCAGCCGGCAGGGTGCTGAGGTGGTAAAGGGTAAAGAATTATAGCATTATCTATTTTTTGTCACACAGCTGTCATCTGTCTCTGTGTTTTGTTAGGAAACAATCAGAATGGCTCAAGGGATGAGCTGTTCTTTACACTTACATGCTTACTGGCCATGCAACATTCTTGAATACCTCCAAATCCTAACTGCATCATCTGTAAGAAGCAGAGAATGTAATCTCTCCCAAGTTTATTGTGAGGATTAAACAAAATAGCACCAATAAAGGGCTTGGAAGAATAACTTACACATTTTAAGAATCCAACAAATTATCTGGAGAATTAATACAGACCGCTAAAATTGTAGTCAGCCTTTTTTCTCCCCCCCTAAGAAATGTCTTTATCCTTTTCAAAAAGGCAGCAGTCTAAGGATTCTTCATTCTCTTTGCAGTGCTACCAGATAGAAGGAAAGAGACTCTCCTGGGACACAATATGTATTTTTCACACTTTTATTTTTCTTAGAATTCCTGACTTACCAAGAAGCGTAAGAAAGGAATAGCATGTCACAGGATAACACATTATCTGTAATTCTGGCATTTCAAATGATATGTACAGAACTTTCTCTATCATTCTTTTACTATTTGATTCTACTTTTAGATTCCCTTTTTGACCAGAAATATAGCTTTCAGAGAGAAAATGCTGAACTGTAGGAAACAAAAATGAAATGATAATTTGAAAGGCAAACGGGAACTATCAGTCAAATTTCTCTTTAAAATAGAGTTTTTATTTCAGGCTACTTGTTGGTGACAACAACAGGGAGAAAATCTTGACTCCTGCACATTTTGGGGCTGGTGTGATGAGTCTGCCCTACTTTTCTGTCTTATTGAAAAGAGGAGGAGTGTGAATTTGGTTCCTTAATTTAAACTGCACTCTTTCTTAATGGAAAAAGATTAGCCATATTTCCATTCATTTTGATTTTTGATGACCTATTATTCCCCTGGTCTGCATTTAAGATCAGTCTACTCTGAGACTGAAATTTATCTTAGTTCCTCAGACCCCTTTGACAGTACTACATTCTAAAAGGAATCTTACGGGGAAAGAGGAAAAAATGGACATTGAAACAAAAGGTTCTCAGATTTCCATGTTGAAACCTTCGTTATTTTCATTCTTCTTTGGAAACCTGAAGCTCTACAGTTGAAGGAGTCACTGGTTTTAAATGCAGGGAAATCTGAGCCTCCACTTACAGTAGTTCACCCAGGACCTGTACAGTCCGAGGAAACTTTGCGCATGACCAATGCTTTCACGAGCTTTAAGTGCCTATTGCAATTTAATAGCAACAAGTTTAGAAAAACACAAAAGCAATAACTAGAATTCTCCTTCCCAGAGAAGTTCAATTAATTGAATTGGGCATTCAGTTGCTAAATTTTTACCAGAGCCGGAGTCTCTAACCCTATTTCAATGAAAATAAGCAGAATACTGTTAATTCCTTTCGGGCAGTACATTTCATTGTGTGAAGAGCTTTGCATGCTTCAGCTTGTAACCTATTTCCCTTGATATATGAACATTATTTTCCTCTTATTTTAATGCAGAAGCTTATGGCCAAGGTGTCAAATTTGTCTTTTATTTTCTAATTTTTCCCTTATAGTTCCCCGGATGAAATGCCGTAATCAAAACCTGAAAATAGCGATTTTCCCTTGACAATAATTCTAATTTCTACTTTTAACCAGATCATCTCGTGTCCCTCTTTTCCCCATGAAACCCAACAAGTCAATGTGACCTGCTTTGTTGATCATGAATGGTAAATGCTGAAAACTAAATAATATTAAGATATTCTAAATCATTAAGTATATTCCCTTTAGAAAAAGAATTCGATAGTGGAGTAGTCTGAAGTCTTAGAAATTGTGTGGTAGAATAACGCTTAATCAAGTAAGAAGCTATCCATCGGGTATAAAGTGGAAGATCAGGTTACAAAATGCATTGTGTTCTCTAACCATATTTGCCTTACCTCTCCATCTGCATCCTTCAGTCCCCCGTGCTGCAGTAAGAGTAGAGTCCCCAATATTCCTTTTGCATTGTGTTCTCTAACCATATTTGCCTTACCTCTCCATCTGCATCCTTCAGTCCCCCGTGCTCCAGTAAGAGTCCCCAATATTCCTCAGAATTCAGCAGCCCCCAGTGACTGTGCCAGCTCACACTCTGGCCCCTTTCTGTCTAACACCATCCAGCTAGAAGCACACTGTGATGTTTTTGCTTTTCTAATTTAGAAGTCACCTTTAACTGCATTTCTCATTTACTCTGCTCTTACTCCCAAAACTTTACTCTTCCTCCTGTCAGAATGGGAGCAGTGGTAAACACAGTTTCTATAAATAAAAAGCCTCAAGAGCAAGAATATGCTTTCATATATTTTAAAATCAAGTTTCCTTAAAAAAAAAAAAAAAAGAGGAGAGCCCTATGTGTGACATTTGCTGAATTGCTTGATGTCAATGCTTCCAGCCCTCCTAACATTGCTCAGCATCCAGCTGGGAAGAGATATGCAGGAAATACACCATTACATAGGGTTTCTAGCACATAGTCCTAGTGGGTAAAAACAACTTCAAGGGCAATGATATTAGTGAAGGCACTAAGTTTTTTCAGGAATTGATGATTTTCAGGATCATTATCTTTACTTTTAAAAATTATATATCAGTGTATAAAAGTTCATTTTTAGCAGTGTTTGTGCTGCCCAATCAGCTCACAAATTCCTGAAAATGCATTGCCTACCTCTCATCGGGTAGTTGCAATACACCAGTGCTAAGGGGAATAAAAGATGTGATTCTGATGATGGAAAGGCACCAAATCATTGCTAAAAACCATCTATTTCAAACTTTTTAATGTCAGAAAGTAAATCCAGTTTTGATTAAGCTACTCTTGCCTAACTGATCTTACCACCAAACTCTTTTCTGCCTCCACTTATTCCATGCCAAAAAATATTTCACCATTCACAGTAACTTACCTATTCATGAGGCTGGCCACTTCTCAAAACTGGAGTTCCAGGCCAGTAACATCCTTTTAGGAAGTAATTCCCCAATCCTCTATTTGTTTCCACATTCTCTTCCTGTATTAGTCCATTTTTCCTTGTTGTACTAATCTGGGCTAAATCAATTTAAAGAAGGAAAGGCTTATTTCAGTGCATGGTTTCAAAGACTTCACTCTGTGATCCCTAAACATCATGGTTTGGGTCTGTGATGAAGCAGCACATCATGTCCTGGAGCTCATAGTAGGGAAAGCTGCTCACCTGGTGATGGCTAAGAAGAAAGAAGAAGAGAGGAGAGGAGAGGGGGGAGGGGGAGGGAAGAAACAGAGAGAGCAAAAAAGGGCCCGACTCCCAATGTCCCCTCAAAGGTACACCCCAATTACATAACTTCCTCCTACTCTGCCCTGCAACGTTTCCATTGCCTCGCAGTAACACAAAGTTGAAGTTCAAACTTCAACATATAGGCCTTCGGTACACATTTCAGACCCAAACTATAGAAACTACATTCTCTTGTTTTGATCACATCATATTTGTGAAACTGTATTTTCTTTGTTTATTTTCTCTTACCAAAGGGAAATTGTTTGAAAAGGGTCCGTTAAACGTCTCAGTCTCGTTAAACTTCTCAGTCTCGTTAACTATGGGATCCCCTGCATCTAATTCAGAGAGCAGTGCACAGTAGGCATTCAGCAGATATGAAGTGCGTTAATGTATGTGCACCTCAGCCCAATTCCTAAAAGACTAAATCAAATGAAACTGGCTTCTCTACCCAGCAGGAACTATACATGACTTCTCCATATGAAATGGATTCCAGGGATGAGTGGAAGTAGTTAAATTCCTTTTGAATTTTAAATTCATAAAATCTCTAATAATTTTTAATAATGCACAAGTCTGGATTTTTAATACACCATGACTTTAACAGCTTTACTGGTGTGGTGGATTAACTAATGATCAACTTGTAATATCCAGTGGAACTGAATCAGTGTGGTCTGCGCATGGAAGAACCACCTCAGGATTGTTACCAAGAGCTATAAAAAAAGAATGGAAGAGGAAGATTGTGGTCTGATGATTTTGCAGAAGCTTGCTGTGGATGGTTTTCCTGGTTCCAACTTGGCTGTTCTTGTTAGAGAAAGAGCTCGAGGCCTCACTGTTCCTGGGAATGGCTGCTGTTCTCGTCAGGGAAGCGGAGCTCTGATCTTCACCATAAGCATCCCTTTATAGTTCCAACTCATTGAAACTCAGGCTGGTGGCACAAATCCTTCATCCCACCACTGTAGATTTTCTGGCTTCCACCACTGGCCTTTGGGTCCTCAAGGTGCAGATGCTCAGTACAGACAAGCATGAGACACTGCGGTGGGCTCTAAACCTCTTAGCCGGACTTGGGGAGGGGGGCATTGCCTTGGACTCTAGGTCTTTAGTTGGTCTTGTGTGGGAAATGATTGTGGGATCCAGGCCCTTGACTGGATTCTTTGAACCTATAGTGTGTGGTTAATTTCTTGCACTTGTATTTGACTCTTTGGGGAAATATCATAAAATAATCCTATAAATTATGTGTCCTGTATTAAAAGTATTCCTTTGCTAAAACTCTGACTATAACAAGTGAGATATACTCTATAAACCCAAATTTCTCCTGCTTTAAAATTCAACGATTTTAAAATTAATGTTATTGGTAAATTTAAATATACAAAACGATCTCATTCATCAAAGGGAATTTGTACCTGTACATGCCATATGTTGATTCCTCTTTTTCTCCAATCTCCTCCCCTGCTTTCAACCCCTTCCCCTTCTTTTTTACATAAGTTTTCTTTCCATTTTTTCCTTCTTTTCTCATTCTTATGCATTATTCCTAGAAATATAAATATTATCATGGTATAATCACTGTGTTCTGCAGTTCTCCAAAACACTAAAATAAAATTTCCATATGATGCAAAAATTCTTCTTCTTGGTATATTTGTATTCCCAAGGAAAAAATATATTTTTATAAGCAACTTTATAGGGCCGGAGATTTAGCTCATTGGTTCAGTGGCCTGCCTTGCAAGCACAAGGACCCGAGTTCAATCCCCGGTACTAAAAAAATAAAAAAACAAAGCAACTTCATAGCAGCATTACTCTCAATAGCCAGAAATGAAATCAATCCAAATATCCATTAATGAATGAGTAGACAAACACACCTGTGTTTTATGTACATGGGGTGTAATGTTATTTAGCTTTATAAAGAAAGGAAATTCTGACATATGCTACAACATTTATGAACCTTGAAAGCATTATGATAGAGAAAATAAGCCAGTCAAAATTGGATAAATATCATATAATTCGACTCATGAAGTACTTAGTATGGTTAAATTTATAGACACAGACTGTGGAAAGATACTTTCTGGCAGCTGAGGAATGAGAAACAGAGAGTTATTGTTTAAAAGGCATGGGCTTTCAGGTTCCCAAGATGAAAAGCGTTCTGAAGAATTGTGGTGGTGGTAGCTTAATATTACTGACATGTATACAAAAAAAAAAAATGTTTAAAATTTTGTTAGAAAGATTTCACAAAAATCAAATTTTAAAGGAAAATGTGTCATTGACATTTAATAAAATAATGATTTCTGCACATGATGAAGGATATGCTTGAGTGAAACAAGCCTTTTGTTTCCCTGTGTGCATAGTGTGGTACCATGGATCAAACACAGGACCTCATATAGCAGCATACACTGAGCTATATCCCCAAAATTTAATAAAGTTTATTTTGAGACAAGGTTTTGCTAAGTTACCCAGGCTGGCCTGAAACTTGAGATCTTCCTGCCTCTGCTTCCTGAGTAACTGGATCACAGGTATGCAGCATGTTGTTTCTCTTTGAGTGAGGGACAATAAAGATCACAATGACTAAATGAATTTCTCTAAGGCACTGGGTTAATCCCAGCACTAATGTGTCATCAGTGAGAATATTATGTTAGCATTGTCTTTTTCTTCTTTCCTTAAAATGGAAGAGCATGGAAATGATCCCAGGAACTGTTTCAACCATCATGTGACCAAACAGTAACAAACATGGATATAAAAAGCAAACACATTCAATTAGGTGAAGGAGAAAGTTCCAAAGAACTTGGTTGTGATTATCTTATCTCACAGTTAAGCCAAACATGCCAACTTTCTGCTTCAGTATTCCTTGTTAGTATAAAAAATAATGTTTTACTTTAATATACTATTTATTGGATTTCTCTTACTTAAAACTGCAAAAAGAATTAATGGGGAAAAACCCTTTTAAAACATCAAACTATAGGCCAGGGATTTAGCTCAGCAGTTCGGTGGCCTGACTTGCAAGTGCAAGGACCCAAGTTTAATCCCCGGTACCAAAAATAAATAAATAAAATTAAAACATCAAGCTATAAATCAAGATGAGTAGTCAGAAATCCCTATTAAAATTTCAGTTACATTTTACAGAAAAAAAAATCTTAATATTTGGATGGAACCACAAAAGATACTGAATAATCAATGCAATCTTGCACAAAAAGAATAAAGCTTGAAGATTTAGACTGTCCTAAAAATACACTCGAAAAATATATTATCAAGATAACATGGAACTATCATGAAAACAAATATATATCAATGGAACAGACTAGAGTGCCCAGAAATAAATTGAGATATTTATAGTTAATTGATTTTCAATAAAGATGCCAAGAATCCCCAACAGGAAAAGGACAGTGTCTTCAATAAATAAATTATGGAAAAACTGAGTTTTCACATTCAGAACAATAGAAAAATAGATACAAACCTTTTTATTACTTAAGTTTATTGATACATGCTAGATATACATAATGATCACATCATTATAGAAAATTTTCCCTAGATGCAAACTTTTATCTCTCACACCTATGCAAATTTTTTCTCAAAATGACATAAAACCTAACTGAAAGTCTTCAAAATATGAAAATACTAGAAGAATTCATAGAGGTAATATACATGAAATTGGTTTAAGAATTGCTCTTTGGACATGAACTTAAATGGATAGGCAATGAAAATACAAATAGATAAATTGAATTATATTAAGCCAAAAAAATCTTCTTCAAAGTAAAGGAAAGAAACTACCCTTGGAACAAAAGAAGATATTTGTAAACTATACATCTGATGATGAATTTATATCCAAAATATATCACAAAGTTAAACAATTCAGTTTTTAAGAAAATAAATAATTTGAAAATAAAGAATAATTTAAAAAGCAAATGATCCAAATAGACATTTCTGAAAAAACATATATGCACAGCTAAAGTATATGAAAAAATCGCTTCTCGGCCTTTTGGCTAAGATCATGTGTAAAGTATATGAAAAATTTCTCAATATCACACATCATCAGAGAAACACAAATAAATCCACAATGAAATATCACTTTATAAATGTTAGAATTAATGTTGTCAATAAGGCAACATGTAAGTGCTGGAGAAGATAGAGAGAAAAGCGAATTGTACGTTCTTGGTAACAATGTAAATTAGTACAGCCAATGTGGAAAACAGTGTAGAGGCTCCTCAAAAATAAAACTTCCATACCATCCAGCAATCCCACTACTGATTATATATTCAAAGAAAATAAACCAGTATGTGGAAGAAATATCTGCACTCCCATGTTCATGGTAGCATTACTCACAATAGTCAACATATGGAATCAACCTAAATGTCCATCAGTGCACAGAAGAATGGATAAAGAAAACATGGTGCATATATATGATGAAATACTCTCTGGCCTTTAAAAGAGGGAATTATGTCATTGTGTTAGCATGGATGCACCTGTAGGAAACCACATTAAGTGAAATAAGTCAGGTATGAAAAGATAAATGTTGCATGATTTCACTTAAATATGGAATCTAAGACATTTTAAATCTTAGAAATGGCAGTTAGAATGTTTAGCAGGGGTTGTAGTAAGGATGACAGGAATTAAAAGTTGTTGGTCGAAGAACAGAAAGTTCCAGTTGGGTAGAATGAATAAGTTGAAGAAAGTTTTTGTACTATATAACTATGGTTAATAACAAATTATTTCCTTTTTTAAATTTCAGAGTAGATTTTAAATGTTCATACCACAAAAATGATAAGTATGAGATGATACATATCTTAATTATCTCAATTCAGCCATTCCTCTATATGCATGGATATATATATATTTGTAAGTATAAATGAGGATCAAAATGTATCAAATGTAAGGTGAAATAGGAAGAAAAGGTTCAAAGGGGAATTGGAAAAGGAAGTGCGATGGGTAGGGAAAAGAAAAGAAGGGAAAGAAAAAAATGAGAAAAGGAAAAAATGAAAAAAAAGTATTTGTAAATAGGGAGGAGTGGAGGGGTTAAAGGAAGGGGAGGGGAATGGGAAAAAGCAAGAATTAAGTTATATCATATAAAGGTACAAATTTCAAATGATGAATGTCATCATATTGCACACCTAAAATGTATGAATAAACTTAATGAATAAAAAATGATGAAAAAGCATTATCCTTATATCATATTTACAATAAGATAAATTCTAAATTATCTACCTTAGCAGAAGTACAAATTATCTTGTGTTGTAAACTAAATATTACTGAAACAATTATATAGTTAAAAGAGAAATTGTAAGTACTCTCCACATTCATAAGTCTAACTCAGACCTGAAGGAGTCTATCAACTTTCTACTGTCTAGTAAAAGTTTTCACTCTCTTCAAATAATCACTTATCCTGAAAGACCACCTAGAGATGTGTAATCCAACAAATCCTACTAAAATATTTAGTGTGACTTGAGAATAAAATATGTACTTGTTTTATTTTCCATTTGTTGATAAGTCCCATAAAATTTTATTAAAGCCAGTTATGTCCCAGGCACAATTTTACAGATGTGAAATAGTCAATGGAATTGTTTCTGCTCTCCTAAAAGGTAAAATGAAAGCTAAAAATGAAGCAACCAAGAAAAAATTCCCAAAAGTCATGAGTGCTCTAATGGAAACACACATATTGAGTTCATATAGAGTGACTACTGTTTAGAACACACCCTCACTCAGACTGAAGGGATGCAGGATGAATTCTACATGACAAAAGAAATGCTTGAAACCTAAATAGTTGGCTGTGTTAGAGCACTGGGGAAATAGAGTTTTAGGCAGAAGAAAGTGCATATGCTAAACACCCAAACAGAGCTATTTAATGAGGCTTATATGGACTGAATTGTTACAAACCAAGTTGAATAACCTGTAAGCTGCAGTGTATGTAGATCAGGGTTTTAGGGTGTAGTTAACATTAAGTATAGTCAGAAAGGCATGGCCCTACCTTGCTAAAACTGTAGTCTATCATGAGGGAAAAAACAAAAACAAAAATCTCTTATCATGTGAGGATATAGCCAGAATGTGATGATTCAGATTTAATTTATGTAATAATGTCCCCTAAGGTTGGAATGTCACAGAGTTGGTCCATAAGTGCTCAGTACTGAGATATGTTGTGAACTTTTAAGAAACAGTACTTTGATTTTGACACAGTGTGCCAGGGAAGACTGGCAGGGGCTCCCTAACCTCTGGTAGGCCCACCTCTTCAGCCCAGTGCATCAGAGGAGCCCAGCTTCACAGGTGCCAACACAGCAGTGTTCATGCCACCAACCCTGACCTCCCTCCTGTGAACAAGAGAAAGAGGGCCCACTGGAAAAGTGAAGACAATCTGCAATAAAGGCACATCACACCACCATAGCTGGTAAGTTGGAGGGACCAGCACCTCACATTGGAACCTGGTCTAACTTCAGGGGAAAGATAGCTGGAATCTGCAGTAAAATCTTGCAGAGTTCAACCCAGCAGGAGGTCAGAGATCTCAACTTCAGCCTTGCAGCCAAAAATCAGTCTGAATCTCAGAGGACAGCTGCTGGCTTGCTGAGACTAATTAACTTAGACCTGCACACCACGCAGTCTGTTGTGTCAACAGAGGCATACCCTGAAGGAGATCCAATATTTCCATTTGTATATTTTATTTTCAAAGTTTTTCTCTTATTTTAAATCATTTAAAAATTTTAACTATCTTTTTTCTTTTCTCAATTTTTTTCCTTTTTTAATCTTTTTCTTATCTTCTTTTCTCTCTCTCTCTCATTTTCTCTCTCCCACCTTGATCTCCATTACTCTCCCTTTTTGTTCTTGTTCCTATCCTAATTGGAATTTATTCTCTTTATTTTCCTTTTCTTCTCTTTTGCCTTCTTTCAATTTCTATTAGTTTTTTTTGTTGTTGTTGTTGTTGTTTAGTTTTGTTTTATTTTTGTGTTGATGTTGTTGTTTTTGGTTTATTTATTTATTTATTTTGATACCAGGGATCAAACTCAGGTCCTTGTTGCTTGCCAGGCAGGTGGCAGAACCACTGAGCTAAATCCCTGGCCCAATTGCTATGTTTTAAAAGGAAGTGATTATAATCTCTGGCCTCCCTGTTGCTGTTAGTTTGTTCTGTTTTTAGGTATATTTTGTTCTTTCCGCTCCTCTTCAACAGCTCTCTAAAGTTTGTGTGAGCTTCCTGTGTCCTCTGACCTCACTTCTAACCTTTCTCTACTTTATCCTTCCCTCCCCAACTCCTTCCAAATCCCCATCCTGAAAGGCAAAGTTGCTATCATGAAAAGTTTATTCACAATAAACATATTTGGGGCTGGCCCTAGATTTTTATTTAATTCAAACAGTTTAAAGGTGATAGATTAATAACTACAACAAATTGTCATTTTATAAGCTGTTCTTGATATACCAGGGAATAAAACTAATTAAATCAGTCATAGCACCTTAGCCCAAGTGATACAAACAGCAATACAAGTGAGGTATTTCAAGTCCTAAGAGAAAACAACCACCAACCTAGACTGATGTATCATGAAAAACTCTCTTTTAAAATGGATGGGGAAATAAGATACTTCCAAGACAAAGAACACCTGAGAAACTTCAGGAACACCAAACCAGCATTGCAAACAACTCTAAACAATATCCTAGAAAAAGACAATGAAGGTCACAACACCATGAGGCCCAACTGAGACAAGGCAAGCAACTAAATGGAGAAGGGGAAAAATTAGAAAGAGCCAACAACAGGACAATAACATGACAATGATAAGTCAATACAAATCAGTTATAACCATCAGTGTCAATGCACCAGTCAATGCATCAATGCATCAGTCTCAATTCACCAATCAAAAGAAATAGACTTGAGAATGGATTAAGAAGCAAAATCCAACAATATGTTGTATACAAGAAACACACCTAGTTCAAAAAGAAATTCATAGCCTGAGAGTGAAACGATGGAAAGGAGTTTTCCATGCAACAAGAGCCCAGAAAAAAGCAAGGGTAGCTATCTTACTAATGGACACAATAGATTTCAAACCAAAACTGATTAAGAGAGACAAAGAAGACCACTACATCCTAGTAAAGTGAATAATGCAAGAGGAAGAAATGACAATCATAAATATATATGCACCAAATACTAATGTCCCCAACTATACAAACAAATATTAATGGATATGAAAAATGAAATAAGCACTAATGCAATTGCAGTGGGGGACCTCAATACTCCACTGACACAAATAGACAGAACATCTAGACAAAAAAATCAACAATGAAATAACAGAACTGAACAAAATCTTAGAACAAATGGACTTAATAGACATCTATTGCGTGTTCCATGCCACAAAATGAGTATATACATTCTTTTCAGCTACACATAAGTCATTCTCAAAAAAAGACCACATGCTAGCTCATAGAACATGCTTAAGCAAATGCAAAGGAACTGAAGTTATTCCATGTATATTATCAGACAATAGTGCAGTTAAACTGGAGATCAATAGCATAAGAAACTGTAAGAACTTCACAAACACATGGAAATTAAATAACACTCTGTTGAACAATCATTAGGTCAGAGAGAAAATTAAAGAAGAAATTAGACAGTATCTATAATCAAATGATAACACCAATAGAACCTACAGGAATCTTCAGGACACAGTGAAAGCATTTCTATGAGGAAAATTTATAGCAATAAATGCCCATACAAAGAAAAGAGGATGAGCTCAAATAAACAACCTAATGCTTAACTTTAGACTTCTAAAAAAAAGAAGAACAAGACAAACCAAAAGTGAGTACAAGGGAAGAAATTATAAAGATCAGAGCAGAAATTAATGCAATGGAGACTAAGATAACTATACAAAAAATTAATGAATTGAAGAGTTTGTTTTTCAAAAGAATAAATAAAATCAATTAACTCTTAGCCAACCTCATCAAAAAAAGGAAAGAAAAGGCTCAAACTCATGCAATTAGGAATGAAAAAGGTGAAGTCACAACAGAGCCAGAAGGAACTCATAAGATCAATACCTACTTTGAAAATGTGCACTCTAATAAAATGGAAAATACAGAAGAAATGCACAGATTCCTAGATACATATGAACTTTGAAAGTTGAACAAAGATATAAAAAGTCTAAAGAGCCCAATTACATTCAGTGAAATCAGAAATATAATTAAAACATTGCCAACAGGGCCAGGGATTTAGCTCAGCGGTTCGGTGGCCTGCCTTGCAAGTGCAAGGATCTGAGTTCAATCCCCGGTACCAAAAAAAAAAAAAGCCCCGGTCCTGATAACTTCATTACTACATTTTACAAAACATTTAGAGAAGAAGCATTACCACTAGTCTTTAAACTCTTCAGCAAAATTGAAAGGGAAGCAATACTTCCAAATTCATTCCTGGAAGCAAATATTACTTTGATTCCAAAACCAGGGAAAGATCCAACCAAAAAAAGGGAACTACAGGCCAATCTCCCTAATGAATATAAATGAAAAAATAAGTTACTGGCTAACAGAATACAGAAGATGATCATGAAGATCATATACCCTGAACCAGGTTGGATTTATCACAGGGATGCAAGGATAGTTCAACATACATAAATCAATAAATGTAATACACTATATCAACAGAGTCAAGGACTAAAACCACATAATCTTCTCAATAGATGCAGAAAAATCATTTGACAAATTTCAATACCCATTCATGACAAAAACCCTACACAAAATTGGAATAGTTGCAGAAAATAGATGCAGAAGAAATATTTGACAAATTTCAACACCCATTCATGATGAAAACCCTACACAAAATTGGAATAGATGGTCTTTATCTCATCATGATAAAGGCTATCTATGAAAAACCAACAGCCAATATCATTCTAGATGGTCAAAAACTGAAAACCTTCACACTAAATTCAGGAACAAGACAAGGATGCCATTATCACCACTCCTGTTCAATATAGTTCTAGAAACATTAGCCACAGCTTAGACTTGAGAGATATAACAGGAATAAAGATAGGAAAGGAAGAAGTTAAACTGTTACTATTTACTGATGATATAATATTCTACAAAGAAGACCCAAAAAACTATTCCAAAGTACTGCTAGACTTAATTGACAGTAGAGTAGCTGGATACAAAGTCAACACTCAAGAATCAATAGCCTTCTTGTATGTAATAATAGACTCACTGAGAGAAAAATTAGGGAAACAAATCTTTTTCATAATAACATCCAAACAGTGAGATATCTAGGAATCAAGCTAATGGAGACAAAAGACCTGTACACTGAAAATACAGCACTCTGACAAAAGAGATAGAAGAGGATATAAGAAGATGGAAAGACATCCCTTGAGGAAGAATCAGTGTGAACATGACCATACTTCCAAATCTTCTATACAGATTAAATGCAATGCTGATTGAAATTCCAACAGTATATTTCACAGAACTTGAGAAAATAATCCAAAAATTCATTTGGAACCAGAAGAGACCTAGAATAGCAAAAACAATTCTAGGCAACAGAGACATGGCAGGGGGTATCACAATTTCCAATGTGAAAATATACTACAAAGCCACTGTGATAAAAATGGCATGGCCCTGGCAAAGAAACAGACCCAAGGATCAATGGAATAGATTCAAAGATGCAGAAACAACACCAGACATACTCATCTACCTCATCTTTGAAAAAGGATCTAACCATTCTCACTGGAAGATAGACTCTTTAATAAATGGTGTTGGAAAAACTGGCTTTCAACTTGACAAAGTTTAAAACTAGATCTCAGTCTTTCACCCTGCACTAAACTAAAATCCAAGTGGATTAAAAATCTAAATATCAAAACAGAAACACTGAGCTTACTGGAAATTATACTGGGTAGAATTCTCAAAGACATTGGCATAGAAGAAGACTTTATGAATGAATCCTCAGCAGCATGAGAACTTCCACAAATAATAAACAAATGGGATCTCATTGTACTGACAAGTTTTTGCATTGCAAGAAAAGTCACCAACAGAGCTAAGAGACAATCTACAATGTCAGAAAAAATTTTTACCAGCTACTCCTCAGACAAAGGACTACTATCTAGAATATATAAAGAACTCAAAAAAATCAGACCCTGAAAATAAAACTCCAATTCAAAAATGGACATCTGAAGTGAACAGACATTTCTCAGACAAAGAAGGGAAAGCAGCAAGTAAATATATGAAAAAAAATGTTCAGCATCACTGGTCATTCAAGAGATACAGATGAAAACAACATTGGGATTCCACCTTACCACAGAAAGATTGGCTGCTATCAAGAAATCAACCAATAACAAATGCTGGTGGGGCTGTGGGGAGAAAGGAACCCTTCTCCATTGTTTGTAGGAGAGCAGACTGGTGCAATCACTATGGAAATCAATATGGAGATACCTGAAAGAACTAGGATTAGAGGTTCCATTTGACCCAGCTCTCCCTCTGCTGGGTATCTTTCCAAAAGAATTAAAATAATCATACCACAGTGATATATGTGCACCCATGTTTACATTGGTACTGTTCCTAATATCTAAAATTTGGAAACAACCCAAATGCCCATCATCTGGAGACTAGATAAAGAAGATGTGGCTTTTCTATTAGAGGGAGTACTACTCAGCCATAAGGAATAAGAAACTAGAAATATTTATAGCTAAATGGATGCACACTGAAGCTATACACAAGTGAAATAAATAGGACACATGATTAAATACCAAATAGTTTCTCTGGTGTGAAAAACTGAAAGTGTAAATAAGTTTCAAATGGTATAATTGAGAGGGTGAAATATGAACAAAATGGCTAAAGGGGCAGTGGTAAGGGGAGGGGAAAGGAAATAAAGAGAAAAAATGGAAACAAAGTCTTTGTAAATAGGGGAGGAGGAAGGGGTGAAGGAAGGGCAGGGGTAAGGGGGAAAAACAAGAACCAAGATAGATCATAAAAAGGTACAAGATCCCAATGATAAATGTAACTTTGTTGTTTGCTTTAAATGTACCAATAAAATTAATGGGGGGAAAAGGGACCTTATAAAAGGTCTTTACATATTGTTGGTTTGCCTTCAAAATATATTTGGGGTTCTGTCTGTTCTCTGTATTTTCTCTCTCTCTGTCTCTGTTTCCCTCTCTCTGTCTCTCCTCCAGTTTGAAATTTGAATTTTGCTCTTGCATGCATCCCTGCATGACATTTTCTGCCACCCTCACCAGAACAAGTGGTACCATTCAATCTTGGAATTGAACCTCCAAACTTAGCAGTTATAATCCCTTTTCTTTGTACATTGAATTGCCTCTAGTATTGTTTATAACAGTGCAAAACAGCCACTATAATGGTTGTCTACAAAGCCGGAAGAAAGTTCTCCCCAGAACCCAACCACTCTGACATCCTATCCTGAGCTCAGGTTTTTTTTTTTTCCAGTTTACAGAACCACAATAAAATATATTTAGGTTGCTTTAATCACTCAATTTATATTTTATTGTAGAAGCCTGAGCTGACTAATATAATTTTTATATGAAGAAGTGATATTAAGAGCAAATTGCCACTCTAATACATACCTACAGTAGTGCAAGTGTCTTTCGAGTTGGGTAAAGAATACATGTTGGAAGAGTTTTGAGATTCATGAAAAGATATGGGCAGTGGGGGAAACACTGATAAAGTCTCAGAAGGAAAGAAGGAAGCTGTAATAAGAAACTGGAAGAAGACTGAGGGTATAGCTCAGTTGGTAGAGTACCTGTAGTGACAGATACCTGTGTCTGTGGTTGAGCTGTGTTCTAGTGTTTTATAAAAGGTAGAAGTTGTGAGCAATTAAATTGAATATTTAGCTGAGGAACCTGTTTCTAAGGAACTTGTGGAAAGTGTGGCTTCTATACCTTCAATTGTTGCATAATAAAATACAAACTAAGTGAGATGAATAAAAGAAGGAATGGTTCAGTTGAATCCATTCAAAACTGAAAGAATTGGAAAATTTTTGGCATATTCATGTTGCAGAAAATTCCTCACAAAGCTTATTTTGAAGAGAAAACTAAGAGTGGAGCAAAACAACCATTTGATAAATACCACGGGGGAGCAACTCATAAACTGAGTATCCATGAGACCAGAGAAAGTGGGACAGAAAGAATAGGCCTTTGGGGCATCTGAAATTCCACCATTCAGCTGTTTGGCCATAAATGAGGACTGCTCCAGAGCAAAGTAGAAAACCTACTGAAAGCAGCTCAGAGATCCTCGGTGTTGACTTTCCAACAGGCTCAGAGTTCATGCTATTCCACCCTGGTTTCCAAGGGTCTGATCAGCTCTTCACATTCAGAAAGCTAGAATCAGGTCAATGCCCCCAATAAAGGGGCAAGGCTATCCCTCAGAGGTGTCAAGGTGACACTGACACCGCAGTGTGTCTGGAAGTAGAACATCAAACTAAAAATATTACTTTCATGCCATAAGATGATCTAATGAATTTATCCTTATCTGGATTTTGTCTTTATGACAGACCTATCATCCCTTTGTTCTTTCCTCTTTCTGACTCTTGGTGAATTGGTCTATCCTAACTAATGTCCTATTATTGTAGCTTATAAATATATCACTTGTCTATTTTCACTGGTTCACAAGTGAAGAGGAATTTTGCCAGCAGATAAATCATACCTCTAAGCTCACCCACCTTTGTTTTATTGAGACTTTGGAGATAAGATTCAGAACAGATGCTAGAAAGACTTTGAGGGCTGGGAGAAGATGGAGCACTTTGAAGCACAAAAGGCTTGGATGCTAAAGAGCCATGAATGGAATTCTATAGACTCAGTTGTACCCAATCCCCTTCAATAATTTATATGTTAAAGCTTTAACCCTCAATATGACTATCTACAGATAAGGTGTTTGGAAATAATTAGAATTAAATGAAATCATAAGAGTGAGGTTTTAATCTGATAAAACTGTGGCCTTACAAGAAAAAAAAGAAAGACCCCTTCTCTTTCTGTACTGTGGAGAAACAGCCAAAAAGCAATCATCTGCAAACCAGGAATGGAGCAGAGACCTGAACCCAACCATTCTTATACCCTAATCTCAGACACCCAGTAACCACTAATCTAAGGAAATAAAAAATAAATGTATCTCTTTTAAGTCTCCCATTATTTGGTAGTTGATTTTGGAAGCCTGAGGCAATATAATATTTGAATCCACAGAATAAATTATAAGAGTACAAATAAAGAGGTTGATGATCCCTACCAGGGCAAAGTTCTGGATTATATAGAATTTGATCAGAGTTTGTAGTTTATTGAAATAGCACTGAAAGAAGGATTTTTAAACAGGAAGACAAGTAATCAATCCTATTTGATAGAATGTTTCCACTCAGTAAAGTTTTAAAATACTTTCTTTATGGTCATCAGCTCATGCTCCATTTATCAGAAGGACAAAAAAATTTAGGACCAAGTTGCTAAATTCAGTTGTATTTTAAGAAGAATTTGAGGGAATCCCATAGACATTGGAGAGGTCACAGAGTATACTGAACTTGCCAGAACTTTAAAAATGATTTAATAAAAATGATGCTTAGGACTCACAACTAGCACTTTTCCATATTATAGTCACATCCTCTTATCTACACTACTAAACAAAATCAAGAGCTTCTCAAACATCCACATTAACAATACATGTGAAATGATTTTAAAAATGCAATGAATGTTAAAAATTTTTAATTAATACTGTAAAAGACACATTGTCATAGGTCCCTCTCAAAATACTCTCCCTCACTTCAAAAGCCCTTAATCCACCATTCTTTTTTTTTCTTTCTTCTTTCTTTCTTTCTTTTTCTTTCTTCCTTTGTTTCTTTCTTCTTTCTTTCTTTTTGAAGTATCAGGGATCGAACTCAGGGCCTTGCACTTCTGAGGCAGGCAGTGATGCCACTGAGCTAAATCCCCGGCTTAACCCATCATTCTTGTCCCTTTGTGAAGCACTTTTAGAAGTCCTCTTTAGTGAGTATTTTTAGTTGTGTAATCGGTCATGGCAGCCTTGATACCTTGAATAGACTCAAAATATTTACCTCTTAAGGTTATTTTGACTTTGGGACATGGTGCCAGATCTGGTGAATAAGGTAGATAAAGATACATCACAATGTTTTTACAAGCTTACCTTTCTGTTGGGTGGCTCAAGGCAGCATCATTCACTATATTTTTAACCATGACACTTAAAGACATTAACAAAATAGAACTTCTGAAGCAGGTATAAAAAGACTGAACTTTGGACCTTCTGCATCCCTTAAGAATAAGGGATGAAATAGGGAGGAAAGAAAGGAGGGAGGGGTTGAAGGGAGGGCAGGGGGATATGGAAAAATAAGAACCAAGAAGTCATGTAAAGGTACAAGATCCCAATGATGAATGTAACTGTACTGGATACCTAAAATGTACCAATAAACTTAAAGATTTTTAAAAAGTTTTTTCTCCTGTTAAAAGGATCTTTTCAAATATCATACATTTGCTAAATGTGTTATGTTGGCTAAAAAACAAAAAACAAAAAAAACTTGTTCACATGGATAAAAAGGCCCATTAGCATAACAATGAACTCTGTTCCTATGTTCTCTTTTGGAATAATACGTAACACATGTTCTTTGTAATTAACCAAAAAAAGTTGTGATACATAAAATCATTTAGCAAGCTGCTTTCTAAAGTTAACTAACTGGAGTGTGTTACACAGGGCATCAGTGATGGAGCCACATGAAGACTTCCTCTCTTCCTCTATGTGAGAATGTGCAGCTAGCACTAAAATGTAGCAGGACTCTTTTCCTGGCATAGATGACTTTCTCTCATGGCTCATTTTAAAACAGCAGCAGTTAATTTTGTTCCATAGTGCAGTGATTATTGCAGAATCACATTGGCACTTTCAGTTTAGTTAATAACAGAATACCTTAGGTCTTCCCTTGTTACAGCAACAGATTCACCATGGCAAAGAGAAGTTGTCAGAAGCAATTTCTACAGTACTTCAGAGACCACAAATTCAGAACAGTCTAGATAGCACACACCCTTCCTTTGCTCCTAATTTCCACCAGTAATTACAAAACTATCTTAGCTAAATACTCTTTATCAAAGAATATTCTTCTTTGCTGAAAGGCTTTTTATCAGATTTATCCCTTCAAAACCATCAAAGCAAATTGGCAATTTGTTCTCATTTTAACATCCCAGACACAGAGCCAGGTTTATCACCTCATGTATCCAATGAAAATTTGGTTCTAGAGATTTTTTTTTCAAGATACATTTGGTAAATTAACATTTTCTGTTAAATTCCTTTGCATGAAATAAAAATGCAATTTTTCAATTTGAGCTATCAATGCTGCAAACTCACCATCTTGTAATAAATAACCTAAGGAAAAGTCACCAACCACAAATGTGTGCTAATTCCTTTAGCCTGAGTAATGGTGAAAAATCACACTAAGAAAAGTGGATTAAAATGCATAACTAAGAAACATTAAAGACTAGATTACATGAGATCAAGACACTCAGAAATTTTCTAAACTACTTTTACTTTATTTTTTTCATATCATGAAATATGAATTTATCACTATGTAAAAAGATCTTCAAATAATGGAACCTGAAAGTTCAAAGGGAAATAATGTTACTGAATTGTCTAAATTTGTTTCCTTTTTACTCATGTGGAAGACAATTTCAGTTAGAAATACTGAATTTTTGAGTGTCAAGCTGTATGTTAATGTATTTATTCTGTATCACTTATTTTAATCCTGTGCCTGGAGTTTATTTAAGAGGTTATTGTCTGAAAAATGAAAAACCCCACCAATTTGGTAAAGTCAGTGAAGAAAAATGTTATAAATCTCAGACTGAGTGCCCAAATACCTTGAAGAGTTATAGTGTCTTCAGTATCCAGATTATTAGGAACTCTTTTATTTTCTGGTGGTGAATTGATTACTATAATTGTTCCCACATTTTACTGATATTCGAACTTCCATCCCCTGAGATAGATTATAAATACATTGAGAAATTTTGAAGTTCTAATTTTAAACAGCAAGTAAACACCTTTGTTATCTAACATATTTTGGACTATGATAAATAACAATACTTGGCTGAGTCCCTCTACATACTGTCCTTTTTTTAGCAGTCATAGCCACCTCATGTGGTAGATATTATTACCTCAATTTTACAATAATAAATACAATAATAAATAAATTCCATACTAAATAAAGACTTTGGCCCTTCTAGATGCTACCTGTTATCAAAAATTGGCAGTGGAGGCCAATGCCCTGGGCCTTCTTTGGAGTAGATTGTGAGGAATGCCCAGCTGTATGGGAGCTCACCAGTGCCCTGGGCCTTCATTAGAGCAGCAAGGTGAGGATCACCCAGACACACAGGTACCTCTGCAGCATCCCCACCCCCATGCTCTTGGGCCTTCCACTTGTGCCAGTACCTGGAACCACACTGCAGAAGCACAAGTGGTCATAAAGTCCATTTTGCTGAGCTCCAGAAAATGGAACAGAAGTGAACAACTGCAATAAAGGCACATCAGACCTCCAGAGTTGGTAAGTTGGAGAGGTCGCCACCTTCCAACAGAACTTGGACTATCTTCAGGGAAAAGGCAGCAGGAACCTGTAGCAGAACCTTGCAGAGTTCCACCCTGCAGGAGATCAGGGATCTCAACTTGGGCATTGCAGCCAGAATTCATCCTGAATCTCAGGGGTCAGCCATCAGCTAGCTGAAACTAATTGACTTAGTTCAGCACATTGCAGCCCACACTGTCTATTGTAACAGCAGAGATATACACTGAAAGAGGTTCTGCAATATTTTTCTTTTCCTCGTATTTTTAATTTTTAATTTTCATGTTTTATGTTTTCCTATTCTGCAAATTCTTCCTTTTTTCTTTCTTCTTTTTCCTGCTCATTCTCTTGCTCACCCATGTTATTCTTCATCTCCCTTTTTGTTGCTGTTCCTGACCTATTTTGAATTTCTTCTTTCTTTTCTTTTCTTTGCTCTTTTTCCTTCACTCAAGTGTCATTAGTTTCAAAGGTAAGAGAGTATAATTTATAGCTTCCTATTAATGTTAAGTTGTTCTATTCTTGTCTTTGTCCTTGCACTCTTTCTCTCTTATCTTCCACAGTTTCCTAGAGTTTGCTTGTTAATCCTGTGTCCTCTAGCTTCACTTGAAATCTCCTATTCTTCTACCTATATATTTCTCTCCTCTGAACTCCTTCTAACTCCCCATCCTGAAGGGAAAGTTGCTTTATTTAAGAATTTATTCACTATAAATGTATTTGGACTGGTCCTCAATTTTGATTTACTTCACATGGTTTAAAGGAGATAGATTAATAACTACTACAAATGCTCAATTTCTAAACTGTGCTGGATGCTATTGTGTTGCTTATTGGGCTAAAGGGTTGTGATTGATTTATTGAGTTATCCTTTCTGATATTATGAAAAGGAGAGTGTCTATGAGTCACTAGAGAGTCAAAACTTAAAGAGCTGCTATATAAAGATCAAAGTAACCCAGGAATTAAAACAAGGACAGTCCAACAACAAAAATAAAAATGAGAAAGCACTTAAGCAAGGTGCAAAGAAAGACTGTCATTTCACCAATGGCAAATTCTAGGGAAACGAGGTGGAAAAGTCTGACAGTCCACTACCAGGGCACACTGAATTCATAGCACAGGAAGTAATAAAATAGATCAATCAGGCTCTAGAAAGATTCAAAACAGAAATAATTTCCCAGATAATTACAGAAATGGTGAGCACAATGAAAGACATGATTAGAGACTCTAGAATAGAAACTGACAAAAACTAGATGATCTCAGGACCACCATAGAAGCAATGAATGCCCAACATAGGAAAGAAATGGAATCCATAAAATAGATTCAAACAGAAACCCAGATTAAAATCCTCTATTGAAAGCATTCACAACAGGATAAATGAATGTGAAGATAGAATCTGAGATATAGAAGATAGGATTGCAGTCAGTGACCACTAAAAGAGAGATCCCTTTAAAACAGAAAGGGATCATGAGAAATTGATCCAACAACTCCTAGACAATGCAGAGAATAACATAAGACTGATAGGAATCCATGAAGTAGCAGCAGAAAATACAGATGACTTTCAAAAGTTGTTCACAGAATTAATGACAGAAAGCTTCCCAAGCAGAGCAAAAGGATTTCACAAACAGATAAGTGAGGCATAAAGGACTCCAAGTAGGCATGATCAAATGTATACACACATAGACATATAATAATCAAGATCCCAGAAACCCAACAGAAGAAAAAAATACTGCAAGCAGTTAGAGAAAAGTAACAAATCACGTGCAAAGGAAAGCCCATCAGAATCACAGCTGACTTTTCAACACAAACCCTCAAGTCAAGGAGAGCCTGCAGTGAGGTATTAAGTCCTAAGAGAAAACAATCACCAACCTAGACTGATGTACTCTGCAAAGCTCTCTTTTAAAATGGATGGGGAAATAAGATGCTTCCATGACAAAGAACACCTGAGAAACTTCATGAATACCAAATCAGCACTATAAACAATTCTAAACAATATCCTAGAAAAAGACAATGAAGGTCACAACACCATGAGGCCCAACTGAGCAAATAAAGTAGGCAAGGTAAAAAAACGAAGGGAGAGGGGGAAAAATTAAAAAGAGCCAACAACATGACAATGATAAGTCAATACAAATCAGTGATAACCATCAGTGTCAATGGCCTCAATTTACCAATAAAAAGAAATAGACTGGCAGAATGGATTAAGAGGTAATATCCAACAATATGTTGTATACAAGAAACACACCTAGTTCAAAGAGAAACTCATCAAATGAAAGTTAAAAGATGGAAAAGAGTTCCCCATGTTTCAAGAGCCAAGAAAAAAGCAGGGGTAGCTATCTTATTAACAGACAGAATATATTCCAAACCAAAACTGATTAAGAGAGACAAAGAAGGCCATTACATCCTAGTAAAGGGAACAATACAAGAGGAAGAAATAACCATCATAAATATATATGCACAAAGTATTGATGCCCCCAACTATATAAAGCAGATATTAAGGGACATGAATAACCAAATAAAAACTAACACAATTGTAGTGGGGGACCTAAATACCCCACTATCACAAATAGACAGATCATCTAGACAAAACAATGAACAATGAAATACTACAATAGAACCAAGTCTTTTAACAAATAGACTTAATAGACATCTACATACTACAAAATCAGAATACACATTCTTTTCAGCTGCACATGGGTCATTCTCCAAAACAGACCACATACTAGCTCATATAACAGGTTTAAATAAATGCAAAGGATTCAAAGTTGCCCTATGTATATTATCAGACAATAGTGCAATTAAGCTGGAAATCAATAGCATAAGAAACCATAAGAACTTCACAAACATACAGAAATTGAACAATACTCTCCTGAAGAATCAATGGATCACAGAGGAAATTAAAGAAGAAATTAGTCAGTTTTTACAAATAAATGATAATGCCAATACAACATACAGGAATTTATGGGACACAATGAATGCAGTTCTACATGGAAAAGTCATATCAGTGAATGCCCACACTAGGAAAATAGAGCAAGCTCAAACAACCTAATGATGAATCTTAGGCTCCTAGAAAAAGAACAGCAAGAAAAACCTAAAGCTCATATAAGGGAGGAAATTATAAATATCAGAGCAGAAATCAATGCAATGGAAACTAAGAAAACAATACAAAAAAAATGAATGAATTGAAGAGTTGTTTTTTAAAAAAAATAAATCAATCAATCAATAGCCTTCTTGTACACAAAGAACAGACTCACCCAGAGAGAAATTAGGGAAACAATTCCTTTCACAATAACATCCAAAAACATGAAGTATCTAGGAATCAATCTAATGAAAGAAGCAAAAGACCTCTACACTGAAAACTATAGCACTCTGAAAAACATTTGAAGAGGATAAGCAAATGGAAAGATATCCCCCGCTCCTGGGTAGGAAGAATCAACATAGCGAAAATGGCCATACTTCTAAAACTGTTGCACAGATTCAATGCAATTCTGATTGAAATTCCAAGAGCATATTTCACAGAACTAGAGAAAATAATCAAAAAATTCATTTGGAAAAACAAGATTCCTAGAATAGCAAAAGCAATTCTAGGCAACAGAGACAAGGAGGGGAGGATCATAATCCCCAACTTGAAACTATATTACAAAGTCATTGTGATAAAACAGCATGATATTGGCAAAGAAAAATACCTGAGGATCAGCAGAATGTATTTGAAGATACAGAAACAACTTCAAATGTACCAGCTACCTCACCTTTGACAAGGGATCCAACCATCTTCAGTGAGGAAAGATAGCCTCTTTAATAAATGGTATTGGAAAAACTGTATTTCAATCTGCCAAAGATTAAAACTAGACCCTTATCTTTCACCATACACTAAACTAAAATCAAAGTGGATTAAAGATCTAAACATTAAAAAAGAAACACTAAACTTGCTGGAAGATAAGTTAGGCAGAACTCTCAAAGACATTAGTATAGGAAAAGACTTTATGAAAAAATCCTCAGTAGCATGGGAACTAGCACAAATAATCAACAACTGGGATTTCTCCTTATTTAAAAGCTTCTGCACTGCAAAAGATACCACCAACCGAGCTAAGAGACAACCTACAATTTGGGAAAAAAATTTACCAGCTACTCCTCAAACAAAGGACTATTAACTAGGATATATAAAGAACTCAAAAAATCAGCCCCCCCATATAAAGAATGGGCATCTGAAATGAACAGACATTTCTCAGAGAAAACATTTCTCTTTCAGAGAAAGAAGAAAAAGTGGTGAATAAATATATGAAAAAATGTTCCATATTACTGGACTTTTGAAAGATGCAGATGAAAACAACACTGAGATTCCACCTTAACCCAGAAAGAATGGCTGCTATCAAGAAATCAACCAATAACAGATGCAGGCAGGGCTGTGGGGAGAACATTGTTGGTGGGAGAACAGACTGGAGCAACCACTGTGGAAATCAATATAGAGGTTATACCTCAGAGAAGTAGGATTAGAGGTTCCATTTGACCCAGCTATCCCTCTACTGGGTATCCTTCCAAAAGAATTAAAAGAATCATACCACAGTGATATATATGCACCCATGTTGATAGTGGCACAGCTTGTAATAGCTAAAACTTGGAAATAGCCCAATTGCCCATCAATTGGAGATGGGATAAAGAAGATGTGGTTTTCTATAAAATGGAGTACTACTCAGCCAAAAAGAATGAGAAACTAGAGTCATTCATGGGAAATGGATGCATATTGAGTGAAATAAACAAGACACACATGTAAATACAGAATAGATTCTCTTGTGTGAAAAACTAAAAGTGTAAATAAGATCCAAATGGTATAATTGACAATATGAAATAGGAAGAAAAGGGCTAAAGGTATAGGGGAAATGGGAAGGATAGGGAAAGGAAATAATGGAAAAGAGAAAATATGAGATGGGCCGGGGATTTAGCTCAGTGGTTCTGGTAACTGCCTTGCAAGTGCAACGACGCGAGGATGATCCCCGGTACCAAAAAAACAATATGAGAAAAGGAAACAAAGTCTTTGTAAATAGGGGAGTGGGGAGGGGTGAAGGGAGGGTAGGGTTTGGGGAAAAAATGAGAACCAAGATCATGTAAAGCTACAAGGTCCCAATGATAAATGTAACTGTACTGTATACTTAAAAGATGCCAATAAACTCAATGAAAAATAAATAAATAAAAATTGACAATGGAGGAAATGCTTTAAGTGATGATATTCCAATATTATGAAAAATCTGCATTGGAATATTTCAAATACTTTCATATTAAGTACAGTATTCCTTTTTCAGGCCAAGTAATCTAATGGACTTCAGAGTGAAAGACACATACATTACAATTAATTCTTATTTTTTCAGGAAGAAGCAGGAAGACTCAAATCCCAAACAAGTTTCCAAATGAGTAAAAGTGATGGCATGTAATGAAGAAAGAAGAACAAAACAAAACAAAAATCACAAAGTTATTCTACTGTAGTGTATAGTAGATGGGAAAGTTTTCCAAAAATATGCCCCTAAAGTTAGGCAGAAGCGGACTTTGAAGAGCTTTGTGTTTGGTCGCAGTTCTTCTGCAGCCATTAAGCAGTCTACCTCTCAGGATATTTCTCATTCATCCTGCAAAATTACTGTCAACTACCTGAGTGTGGTAAGATAAAATACTCAAGCAACAAGCCAGACATAGATTTATTCCTCTCAGGTAGATAGCATGCATAGCCAGAAGACAAGGATAGTTGGCAAGCTATTCTCCCAAGCTCCAGAAAGCCCCCCAGGGCCAAAGGAGTCACACCTGTGCATGCCCCATTGCACAGCACAGGGAACCCTAAAAACACTGCATATGGACTTTATATAACTTAGGACTCAAGAGGTTAGCTCAGCTCAAGTGTGGTGGCACACCTCACTCTAAGAGGAACTAGGACACAGTCCATGTTGTTCTAGATATTTCTTTATCTTAGAAGGTTTCATTCTTACCACATTTTGCTTCAGAATTTCAAGCAAAATGAGGAAAACCTGGATGGCCCAAGGTCACCTTGGACCTATCCTCCTATATCTTCCTTTATGGTGTTCTTCTTCCACAACTCATTTTTTATTGTATTTATTTATTTATTTATTTTAATCGGGGGGGTACCAGGGACCAAACTTGGGACCTTGAGCTTGTGAGGCAGGCAGTGGAACCACTGAGCTAAGTCCCCAGCCCACTCATTTTTTAATAGGGATGGTTTTGAAACATTTTTACCTACTACACATTCTAACTGGCCAGTTTCTTTATAACATGGAAAATTAATTTCCTTATTATATTCATGAATCTCAAATGTATTCCTCCAGCCAAAACGCCTTTCCTAAATTCCAACCCTATATTTCAGGGCTTGTGAAATCTCCACTTGAATTCAGCAGTGGTTCCTTGATTTGAATTCATGATGCTCTCATTAGCACCTTTCTATGCTCCTCGTTCTGTGTGCTCCATCTCAGTAATTATCACCACTCTTCCACAGTACTGAAAACTGATCTACTATCTCTTACATTTAAATAGTTCCTAAATCCTCCTGAATATCTGTATTTATTGTCTCCTTTATGGAAACCATCACTGAAATTTAGTCTAATCCCAGCTCTCCCAGTACTACACTGACTGCCCCCCTAAACAATTATAATTGTATGTGAAGAGATTTAAAAAGTTTAACTAGGAGCAGGACAGAAGAATACATGGATGGTTGTCTCAATAGCTTACTCTCCAAAGTATAAAATATAAGCTGAAATCTGTCAGATTGCACAACGGGAAGAAAATATGCTTATTAAGCAGAGTAAAAGCCACTTGAGTAAGGATTTTATCTTCCAAATTCTGGAAATCCCAATGAGAAAGACACAGGTAAGTGCATTTCTGGTGTTGTGCTCCAACACCAGACTTTTATTCTATCTCCTTATGTAGTAGGCAAACATACTTCTCTTTAGAGTACATTCTGAATTTAAAAGCCTTTAATGGATATAGTAGACTTATTAATGATTAGTGTCTATGAAATTAGAGCTGTATTTTGAAAGAAGAGACTGTCAGCTCCTTATGCATCTGTGAAAAAAGCAAGTTTGGGACACTTAATTACAAGATTTTAGAAAATTTATCAATATAAAATAGAGCAGAATCTTGAAATATGGCAAAAGGCCATCTTTACCATACAGTTAAAGTGAGAACTAGATTACACTGGAGCAGCTCTCTTGTTTCTGTACCAGCTTACCTGCTTAAACCTGGAAATTTACCTACATTAGAAGTAGAGCTAATGTTCTTGTATGGAATGAACAAAATTCTAACCTGAGCATAACCCAAAGCAGGCTTCGTTCTATCTATATATTAAAGAAGATAAAATTAGCTACATGAACCTTGATAACTTTTGCTATATTTAAATCCATGAGATGTATAACGCATAGCACCCTTTCTTCATGTCCTTTGATGTTTCTGAATCAACTCTATAAAACGATTTCTCAAAATCTGGCAACTGATAAGTTTATAAAATCTTATGGTACTATGGTAAAAAATCAGACTTGTGTTTGGAAATTAAATTTGAAACAGGAATTGCTTATTTGCTCTGCTTAACTTGCACATTTGGAGACTCATGGCTTTAATTCAAGGAAAAATTCTAACTTAGCTGTTATTCTCTAAAATACTTGAAATCACACAAAAATTTGATCTTATTTTAAGTGAATGTCCAAGAAAGAAAATAAGTATAGTTATCCATTAAGATGGGTCATTATATTGATTTAAATACAACTTTAAACCATTTAAGATATTTCTCATTTCCTACTATGGTCTTCAAATTTCTAAAATATTCATGCAGGGATTTCCCTTACACTAACAATGGCTTATAAAATTGGAACTGATTAATGAGTGACTTCTCACAATCAAAAGCTGGAATACTCTTGGCTTGATTAAACACTATACTATAACATGTCATAGTTCACTTGTTACGTTGGTAGGAACATTAACTCAATGCTTATTGCAATCTCGTTAACTTTTATAAATTTAAATACTGCACTTTAAGAAATACTCACCTCAATATCTTTTTAGCATCTCACTGCTGCCATACACTTTGCAGATGGTTAAAAGGCATAAAATATTCCATCTTTTCTCCACTGGAGATAAGAATCCAAATTTGTGTTGTGTATCTCTCATTTTGTGACAATTGAATGTTATTATTCTCTTAGAAAAAATAACAATGAAAAATATTAAGGGTCCATGCTGCATGCCAAGCATGTGAAACATCATGAAAAGCTACAAATTATTGTTATCATATCTAATGATATTGCAGAGCTTAATTACTGCATTGATGTGCACATATAATGCCAGATCATTTTCTCTTTGTCTCTGTTCTCTTTCCATTTAAAGTCTAAACCATTGTCCTTTACCCTTTGACCTCAGTTTTCTGTTTTTGGCTGGAAAAAAATTACAAAGACCTTTTTCATAACCTAGATCTACTCAAAATATTTAAATCCATTCCAAAGTTTTACAAATGACTAATAGGTTGGAAGAAAAATTTTCCCAAATAATTTAAACATAAAATCAGTATACTATATTTCCTTAGCATATCGCTTCTTAACACGAAGAAATGCCTTAACAAATACCTTACATACTTCACCTTAGTTGGGTAATTTAATCACATATAGTAGCCGAAATCTTAGTAGTATTGCATATGTATGCAATTCCATATCTATTTTTATGATTACTTTCTTTTATGACTTTTATGACTACTTCAGTCTTTTCTCTAAACAAATCATGCAATATATCTCTAGATGAATCAATTTACTGTGGGTCTCAAAGAAAAAATAATATTGCATTAGAGGAAACACCAAATATGTAGAAATGGATTTCACTAATATTATTGTTAAACATTAGAATTGCATCCTGGTTTATGTACAAATGAATGTACTCTTTAAAAGTAAAAATTCTATCAAGTTTCCAACGTTATTTTTTATAGATCCTAAGTAACTGTAAACATAAAACTAATAATACCTTTCTGATTTTATTGCTCATAAACAAATAATATGAAAGTCAAACACAAACCATACAATTTATCTAATATAATTAAATAGTGCTGGTTTAATATTTTGGACAAATTACTTTACTGAAACTAAATAACGAGCTTTTAAAATATGAATCCAATTTCATGATGGACCAATCTGAGAATATACATCCAAATAAATCTTACAGCTGTTTGGAAATTCTTCATTGGGAATATATTACTGCCTTTACTGTTAACGAACCCTGAGACAAGTTGTTGTCCGAAAGATAGAGTTGATCCGAGGTCAATATGTAAGTAAATGAGAAAGCACAGACTTGTTGAATTCAGCATCATAAATTCTCTAGTTATACTTTCACAGCTCTTCCCTATTCAAAAACTGTAAATCTGTTAAAAGTTCCTTGTGGAATTCTTTGGAATCTGCCTTAAATAACTCATTAGTTGCCCAAATTTGCCTCTCTTCTCTTTAGCCAGTTATTATCACTGTTACATCATGTCATGATTACATTAACAAATTTGGTTTTAATCAACTAACGAAACAATCAAAACAGTTGTTAAAAATGACTGCCAATTGTAAATTATTTTGAGAAAAAAATTATTGAAATAACGGACTTTCTTGTCTACAGGTATGTTTGGTCAATAGAGTACAAAAAACAAAGATGGCTTGTGAGAGATAAGGTTTATTAGTATATTACTATGCAACAGGAAAAGATAGGGTTGATGATTTTCTTCTCTCATTGAGTTTATTGGTACATTTTACATATACAGTACAGTTACATTCATCATTGGGATCTTGTACCTTTACACGACAGGTGATCTTGGTTCTCATTTTTTCCCCTTGTTCCTGACCTTCCTTCACCACCTCCTACCCTCCCCATTTACAAACACTTTATTTCCATTTTTTCATTAAGAGAAAAGAAAAAAGATGATTTCCTAGCAGAAGAGAAGAGAGTCCAGTGGCAGTGAGTTGGACTAGTTAATCATGAGACAGTTCAGGGACAGTGGACCAGTCACAGAAATCACTTAAAGTGTCCAGTAGCATCTAGCTGAACTACAGCCCAGTTATTTCAAGGAGAGTTTTTTGATGGGATAAACTGCATAGAAGTGACATCATTAACTTTCTTATTTTCCATTATATTACCAGCATTCCAATAAATGGCTGATTTAGAACATAGGCAGGAAAGCAGTTGCTAAGCAGTAGCTTGTCCAGTTCGCAGTACCCTTTAGATAATATTTGACTACTCCAATCTCTATTTACAATGTCCTCATAACTTGGCCAGAGTTTTGGGTACACAAGGGTATGTTTCAGAAACATGGTACAAAATGACGTAGTTTTTATCAAGGATGATACACTGGTAAGCTTAATTCTAAAAGAATACAATAGTTGATGTAGAACATTAGCATTTTTATTTAGAATGTGTCAATTTAGTTGTGGCCAAAATGTCCATAAATATATGAGTCAAGATTCTCTCCCTTCCAACAACCGCTGAGCCCTAATGTAGTTCTCATTGTGAAACCAAGTGCTGGGATGGAAGGAAGAGCGGAGTTCTTGGTTAGGAAGTGGCCATCAACATACCAAAATAATTGTATAAACTTAGGATTATCATTGGAACCAAAACTCAGGCACAAAACTTACTGAAAAAAATATTTATCCTGTCATATGTCTTTATAATACAAATAGTCCTTAACAAATAGATTAATTCTGAATGGAATTTACTTTACAGAGGCATCTATGGTTCCCTGATAATTGAAAATGCCCATGAAATAAATCAGCTTAGTCACACACAGCATACTTTTCCCCTTACCTTTGGAAAATATAAATTCTTTTGTATTTTGTATTGGTTCTCTAATTAAAGTTACATTATCTTATCTTTCTGTTTTAATAATAACAACAAAGAGCACATATAATCAAGCATTTATGCTTGTGCCGGAGTGGCAATCTTTAATCTGGAAGATATAATCTCAATAACTGAAGAGATGTCCCATCTGCACATATGCATTTGTGAAATTTCTTAAGATCTCAGAATTTGAAGCAACTACATATATAGCTATGATGATCTTCCAGAAGTCTTGATCAATCTCTTCAAAAAATTTAGGTTGTTCCTCATAGTATTTCAGATGAAGACAGTTATAAAGCTGGATGCATACGATTAGCAACAATCATAATATACATTTATACATGAGTGCTTTCATTATTATACCTCCTTAATTACGAATACATTTTGCTCATGACTGCTGTGTCCATGTGATACAGAACACTAGAACTAATTCCTCTTATCTAACTGTATTTTAGTATTTATTACCTCACTTCTCTATATATCCCCTTCTCCAACACTTCCTAGTTTCTAATGACCATTATTTTACTTTCTTCTTTCATGAAGTCAACATTTGTAGCTTCCAAAAATGAATGCAATATGTAGAGTTTTTTCTATTATCTTTTTTTCTACTTATATCCAGAGCACAGAGATGAATGATTTATTTCTAATTCTGGTACAGCTGTTAATTTGCAATGCCTTTGAGCCATAACCATTTTCATACTTCTAGAGAAGAAAGTATTACATCTTTACTGTCATATAAGGTTTTGATAAAAATGTTGCTAAAATTTTCAGAAGAATTTTATAGCATTGTATTGCAATGATTTGCCATCTACAATCATGTGCTCATTTTTCTGGCTCTTAAACTGAGATAATTTACAGATTTCTGAGTATTGGTCATGCACCTGTTGTTAGAAATTTAAAAATTCTCTAACAAGACACATACTAATTATAAGAAAATTGTCTGAAGAAAGGTAAGGCACTTTAGAATGTAGATTACCTGTTCAAATTACCCATGGCAGATGGTGGCCCAGTTTTAGAGGACCGAGTTCTCTTTCTCCTTCCTTTACTGGTTGTACCTAAATGGCAGGCAGAAAGCTTGCAATCTCTGCTTAATAAAGACTTGGGAACTTACACCTAACTGTTTTTATTTAAATCTATAAAATCTTCTGTAGAAAAATATCCATCCCAGCTCTGAAGGAACTTCAATAATACTAACATCTAAAAACAAACAAAACTTGTCATTTCTGCACTGATTGCAACCAAGCTACCATAACTACATAATGCATTTGAGAAAAGGAAAACAGCCTTTACCATCTTCCCTGTAGACAAATTATTGTAGAAGTGAATTGCAATGCATGACCAATATGTATATGTCACTTTGTCAGAATTGGAAACAGTTATTGCTCATACATGAGAATTATGGCAATTACCGTGTTGTAGAAAAGCTAAGCATTCATTGGTGCTGATCACTTTATTTCTGTCTTTTGAAAAGAAATTTGAATCTTTGCCACAAATACTAAACTTCAAAACTGTTCATTGATTTTGGTTCTGGTTCTAACCTTAAAGCACTGTAGGGCCAGGGATTTAGTTCAGTGGTTCCACCACCTGCCTCACAAGTGCAAGGACTCAAGTTCAATCCCCAGTACCAAAAAAATAAATAAAATTAAATAAAAAGCACCGCATGTATTATTGCTTTCTACTTTAAAGGAATGCTAAAAAAACAAATTCTTTACCTATAAATGCATTATCTGAAGACTGTCTTGACTAGGTCTCCCCAAAAAAGCAATGTATTAATGATTAATGTTATAACTTGACTTATCTCTTACAGCTGACCTTGAATTTTCTTTTACTAGTAACAATTGCATACTGCTTGCATAACATTATATGTAAATAAGACTTTTTGCCCAAAGCTTTAAAGTGATCAATGAACCATAATTCCTCATGGTGGTGTTTATAATGCTAGACTTAATAATAATGAATCAATGTTAATTTTGAATGTCAAGCTATCCCTTAAAATTTCATTCTCATTAAATGGTACTTATAATTTTAACATTCTACAATATTGAAACTTTTTATGTATTTCTTTTTTTCATTAATACTTAGCTTACGAATCAACTCTAATAAAATAAAACAGAAAGCCTTATCTGTGTGTACTCCTCAATATTCTATTTACTATTTCCTTTTCCATTATGGCTGGATTCTTTTTAATACTGAATACAAATATCATTATTATTATCACTCTGGTTATTAAAGAAAAGCGAGCCACCTGCTCAGTACAATATTTTTCACTGATCATTCTCTCTATGCATCAATTTCTATTTTTAAATTTTCTCTGCAGTTAGCTTTAACCAATATAGTTTTTCTTCTGTCAAGGGTGACTAAAACTTCCTCTCATTTCATACTTAGTGGGGCTGATAGCACTTTTCCCAGAGTCGTGGACTATACTGCCATGTCAGAAAATGCACTCAATATTTCACACTATTTTCAAAACAGTGAATTTCATTTGCTTTTGTTTCGTTTTGTTTTGGTTTTTTGGTTTTTTGAGACAGGGTCTCACTATGTAGTTGAGTCTGACCTGAAACTCACTGTGTAGCCCAGGTTGGTCTCGAACTCACAGTGGTCCTCCTGCCTCAGCCTCCCGAGTGCTGGGATTACAGGTGTGTGCCACCACGCCCAGCTTATGGCTGATACTATTTTATTCCTCCTATTTTATCCATGTACATAATTTCTTCTGACCAATTAACATCTATCTTTATGCTTCCAACAAATAAACATAGTATATTGCTTACAATATAATTTATGCTTGCAGTAAGTAAACATAAGCATAGTGATTATTGATATGAAAACATCTTCTAAATTTTAATATTACTATCGAGTCTGTATAATCACATACCCTCTTGGATTATATGTAAAGGTGAAAGGAGATGGACATCACATGACAATGGAGAAATAGATCAGTAAGTTAATTACTATATTATTTCACTTGGCAAAAATATCCATACCTTTGTAGGATGGTCAAGAATTATTTCACCTTTTTACTCAAAATGATAATTACCTGTGATGAGAAGTGTATTTAGAGTCTCCACTTATTAACAGCCCATTACACACAACACAAAGTCATTTTACAACAATGTAGCCCTTACATGTATGCTCTTCACAGATATGGAAGGGGAAAATGAAGACCTTTCACACCATCTGCTTATAGATATCAGGGCACCTTGGGCAAATAGGCACAATCCCCAATCCTACAAAAGAAGGAAGAACCCTGGAAGTTACAGTTGGACATTTATTCTTCTCCCTTGCAAGATTTCATTATTATAATTCTAGCCTGCCTTGGTTCACAGCAAGCACATCCAATCTCTGGTTATCTCATACCTGCCTTCCCAACTGAACAATCTGTCACAGAGCAAGTACTGGTAAATTTTCAACTATTGAGCCTTGGTTTATTTCTTGGGGTATGATTCTGGTATATATTATCCAACCTCTCTCTCTTTCTCTGTACTCACCATCTCTCTCTGACTTCTCCAACTTGATTTTCTAGCTTAAGATTCCTCTATATATATATCAGCTATTGCTGTTAGTCTTTATGAACCCTGAATTTATTAATCTGGACTAAAGACTTTGCTTTGTACTTACATGGAAATGAAAATAAAATGTTAATGAAGAAGTACATGTGTCTATTTCTTCCATGTAAAAACAAAAGAAAATAAGAATTTTCACTACATAAGAAAATACAAGCATATTCCTAGAAATTTCAACTACATGAGCAAAATGTATCATAAAATTTCTAAGAGGTTTCCATTGGATGGCTTGATATAATATCAACTTACAAAGGTAATATTTTTTATATATTGCATCTGCTACACACTCCCCAGTAACTAGCAATGGTAGCAGAAAAGACTTCATTCACACACCTTAAATCCTAACATAGTATAAAATACACATAAGCTTTATAAGAAATATGAATAGGTAAAGTGAGAAAGTAATTTAGGTGAATATAAAGATTAACTTGGATGAGATTTTAATAAAATGTTATATATCTATGAATATATCTGTACATTATAGTATAAAAAGGGGGATTTTTAATACAATTTGAAGAGGTGATTACAAAGCTTACATTGAACAAAATATACACAAAACTATTCAAAGTAGTTGTGAATGTAGAAGTTGCTCCTATCAGACATCAAAATATAAGCAGTCAAAATAGTATGCTGTGAGTACAGTGATCCTCAGACAGACCAATAAATCATAACAAAATCTATAAAAAAAATGATGTCTAAGATACAAGGGACAGTCAAACTCAACTCTTAAGAAAAAGACTATTATAAAAAGATAGTTTGATATGCTTTTATTAAAGAATAATGCTAAATTCAGCAAATCAAATGCTCCCTGAAAGACAGTTAATCCATGTAAGGTATCACCCCAAAAAAACTAAAGCGATTATTTAAATAGGTTATTTCAAAGTTCTGTCAGATTGGCTGCTTGATGATAGATCCTCTTATCAAGTCTAAGGATTTATTCTGATGGATTTTGTATCAGTATATCTAACATATCTAACCTTTCAGGTAATGGTATTGTCTGAGAATAGTGTTCTGTATTTTAGGTAGAGCCAGAAAATTCATACCTACAGTGGGTGTCAATTTTAGTAAGAATACATCACCTTCCCAGACATGCTGGCAAAGTTAATGATATGACCTGGTCTTCTCAGCAATGCACTTATCAAGAGTCCAGAACTCGGCTCTGCAATGGATAGTTCAGGTATGTAGTAGAAAGAATAACTACAGACGTTTGCAGAAGAAAGTCTGTGCATAGTACTTACCTGTGTTACCATGGTGCTAAGGTTTGGATCTTGAGCCCTGTGAGTTAAAGACTTAATTGTCAGTATGTAGTGCCATGAGGTGATAATGGATCCTTTAGGAGATGAGGTTCAGGGGAAGGAAGTTAGGTCACTGAAGGTGTGCCTTTCAAGGGGATATTGCGAAACTGGATCCTTCCTTTTTCTCTATTTCCTGGCCACCATGAAGCGAGCAGCTTTATTCCACCATTCATTTTCTGGCACACTGTACAACCTTCCAAAAGCACCAAAACCATAGGACAGACTAATCATGAACTGAAATATCCAAAACTGTAAGCCAAATATGCCTTTCTTCTTTTAAATTGAATGCCTCAGGTATTTTGTTACAACAGGAAGTTGATTAACACACATGACTTTTCAGTTTCTGGACCCTTAGGGTAAGCAGAGGGCTAAGCACAATCTAGGTGACATCCACCAGGTGAGTCATTGTACTCACCAGTTGTTAATGCTTCCTCTACAATGAAAGCTTTTCTTCTTTTATCAAATATTTACGTGAGACACAAAAAGTCTGCATCTATTTCCAAAAGTCCATCCCAATGGATCTTTTAAAGATCTCCTTGTCTGTAATATTGTATTAATTCTTCATCTCTGCCCTTTTCTAGGAAATGCATAAACTTTTCCTCTAAAAAGGCCACATTTAAATATTTTAGGTTTTCTGATATATGCTGTTTCTTATGCAGACATTCAACTCTGCCTTTGCAGCACAAAAACGGACACAAAGACTATGTAAATGAATGAGTTTTGTAATCCTTTCATATATAGTAATAAACATTGGACTTTGAAGTTCTTCTGACTTTTACACCTCAGGTAATATCTTTTGAAAAAAAATTAACATGTTGTTCTGTGAAAGCCGTTTTCAATTCACAGACTCCAAAAACTAACACTGGGCCATACACTTGGCTCACAAGCCATAGCTTGCTTATTTGTATTTGACAAACTGGTCAAACCACACAACTGATACACAATGAACAATATATTGTCTTACTCTAGGTCACTTTTCCTTCTGTATAAGAGAAAATCAGGCATACTGTTCATGGTCCTGCCTAATGTAATAATTTCCTCTCATGAATGCTACTCTTAGATGAGGCTGAGCCCAACAAAATTCCATATTTGTCTCATTTTAACATGGTGATGCAGCCTAAAATGGACTGGGGACAATCCCCCTCTTTCTACATCAGCTCGCTGACTGGAATGCACCAGAAGATGTAATATACCAAAGAGACATTCGTCAAGTAGTGGTATGCTAGTCTTTTGAAAGTAGCCCCAATCCTAATAAACAGCATGCAGTTTAGAATAAATATCTACCTCACCTTATGACTTGGGAAATGTGATACGCTTTTGTCTTACTGGGAGTCCCCAAGATCACAACTGTCCGATATATTATAGAAAGATATTCAGTCACCACAAAGGCTCCATAATCTTCCAGTAGGGACTTTTCAAAAGAGTACTTCCGTTCTGCTAAAGTCACATCTTCCTCAAGATGCCCAAGGAAATGAGCAGCAACTCTCCTGCTCATTCTTTCTGCTTGCAGCACTATGGTTCTTCTGGGTTGTGTATTTTGAGGGGCAGGGTAATTTATGCAATATCTTGGAGCTGGTGGAGAATTCTCTTTCACTGGATCTCAGTCAAAACTGGAAACCCTCCAAGAAATCAAATAATCATCACAGGAAATAATCTCAGCTATGGCATATACTTCCTCTAAAATACAAATAAGCTCAATTACATGAAGCCAAGCACTGTTCCTTTTTCTAAAAGTTGGGAAGTACAGGTTGCAATAATTTGTACTTTACCTTGTGGGAATATTCCAGCAAACCCCCAAGGCACTCCCACAGTTTCATCAATTTTGCCAACCTAGCAATTTGTATAGGGCTCATTTTACCTCCTCTGTAACACATATATTTCAGAAGAACATTGAGGCTGCTGGTAACACTCACTCCGTCAGATCGGATTAGCATGATACAATCGATATTGTGACCACAATAATTTTGCAGACTAGCAAAATTAACAGAGACCCTGAAGACTACGTTATGGCAGACAGTCATAGATACAACCCTGAGGAAAGAAAATAAATATGTATTGTTTCTCTTCTCATAAAACATCTGCTTTTGATTCTGTTTACTGATACAGATTAAAAGAAACACATTTACCAGATCAATAGTCATATATCAGGTACCAGAGGCGGTGTTTCCTGATCCAATAAAAATACCACATCTGGTGTAGCAGCAGCACTTGCTGACACAATTTGATTAAAATTACAGTTAGTTGTTTAGGAACATATGCTATGATTTACCTGTTTCTTTATAAACTGTTTCGGTGAACTGAACAGGAATATATATGTTAACGTTACTTCCCTGTATTCCTTAAATTTGAAGGATGCCCTAATCTGAAATATCATTAAGGAACTGTGGGAAAGATGCCTTGGGGACTCTTCTGCATTGGTTTCAAGAGTGAGTTCAATTATTATCTGTAATTGGTGGAGCATAATACTGTTCTGGGTCTAGTATCAATCTAGTACATGGTTTTAGCTGTCATGTGAAGCTCTGTATTCCAAATCCACCAAGAATCCAGGTACATCCCCTTCTTCTATTATAAAGTTAACCTAGTTAATTGATATAGTTATCTTTGGAAACTATTTGGGGTATTTTTAGTGTGTATTCTTATAATGATTAAATAAAATCATCCTGAAGGTGACCTGGTCTTTCAACCCATTCAAAGTATGAGAATTGGTTCTATTTTTAAAACAGAATGAGATATTCAAATTTCCCTTCATGCCATTAAAAAAATAAATTTCTCCCTGCTAGCCATTTATTTTATCTTATCATTATTTTTTATTATACATGTCAAGAAATATCCTAGATAACTCCCCATCTGTTTCATCCCAGAAACACAATAATCTAACAGTGATAGCCAGAGATCACTGTAGGTTAAGACAACCTGATTATTTCTCTAATCCTGCACTTCATTATGCTAATTACATCTGACTCACCTCTAATGTGTAGGAATCTGCTCCTGGCCTCTGATTTTTCACGAACTTATCATGGTCAGCCCAGTTCCATGGCAGTCTTCTTAACCAGCAGCACTGGCCTTCAGGGAAGAGCAACCACTGAGCATCACATTAGTGTATTCCACTCAAGTCCACTCTTCATTACTTCATTGAAGGAAGTGTTCTCTAGACTTTCTCAGAAAAAAAAAAAGTAGATTTTCTGACCTCATATAATAAGTCCATTCAAATGTTCTCTCCTCTCCTTTGACTCCATCCCCAATACACTGGTAAGACAGTTTTTCTACCTTCGACTCATTTACTAAAGTGATCATTGAGTCCCAGATTAAATAGTGATGTGAGGAACATTTAAGATAGACATCAAAGTATTCCTGTGCCTGGAGCCTCTTGTTACTCATCTTTTTTACTTTGCATTTCCACTCCTCTGTGTTCAACACTTTAAGGTCCACTCCTACACATGCTCTGCTCTTTCTTACCTGTGAATATTAATCAAATCCTACAATTCTGATGATAAAAAATATATTTCATCATAAAGTTTGGAATAGCCAGGGTAATTTGCACTCAGGCAAAGTGCTACCGTAACTTAGACACAACCTGGAATGCAAGACAAACATCAACTACATGCCCTCTGCATGGGTAGGGAAAAGGCACACCACTCTTCTCTGCAAAGGAGAAGGAGCAGAGTAGAAATGTGGAATTTGGGCATATCTGGGAGTTGAGTCCTCAGAAACATCAATCAGTCGGCGTTCATGACAGTACAAGAGTCCAAGCACTTTCCTATTTGCTTTCTGGCTTTCACAGGATTGACCTACTAAACACTAGCCTCTTTGCACTGCTGCCATTTTGGAGAATGAAGATTATCCAGTCTTCTCTTTGGCTAGAAGACCAAGGTCTTCTTAGAAAGAGGAGTGTATTATTCTTTTTATCTCCCCATAAATTTTAACAGAGTAACAAACCCCAGCAAATCCACAATCTTCATAACTGTCCCTATATCATTCAATTGCTAATGACAATGCTTAAACCACCCCTCCAACTTCTGCTTATTCCTCACCACTATATCACAAAAAAGAATTTGAGAAATTTCATCCATTATCACTTCACTGATTAAAGGCATCATCCATCCTAGCATCACCATCATACGGCATCACCACCTCACTTATCAAACATAGTGTGGTAAATGTCTCTGTGTGATTAATGAATGATCAAGTTCTGGCGTCCCATCCTCATATCTGATTTCCAGTGTCAGATCTACTGTAAACAGTCTTATATTTGACTCCCTTAAAAGCACCACCAGAGGCATGAAAACAGGCAATATATATGGGAGATGAAGCATGGAAGTAGATGTAAGGTATATAAGAAGGTAAGAAAAGGAATGAGGAAAAATATGACATATGGAAAAGTATAGTTATAGGCAATGCAGTGTCCATCCATCAGGAATCTTGGAGAAATACGCAAAATGCCTCATAGAACAGTCTGCTGAAACGGAGTCAGGAATATTTATCCTTTCACTCCTGCCATTCATTGACAAGTAGTAGACCTTGAAAACTTTTTCAGTTGTTGATATTACTTACTGGCTGGAGAATTACATATTCTTAGACAAGGTCCCAAGAAGTATGTATAAGCCTGAGGTGGGACATTACCCACCAAAACTAGCACTGAAACTAGAATTGGACCAAGGGAAAGTAAGGTCATGTGGGGCACGAATGTTTATTAGAGATAAGATTAAGTATGACAAAAGTGAATGACAAATTAGCATAAAATACATCAATGTATTTAATACTGAAAGAATTGTACCCAGAATATATGTCTTCAAACCAATAGATATTAATTGTGAAGGATATTAACTAGCAGTTAGTGAAAATAAAAATCAAATGAAAAATGCACATATAGAGAGATATTCAAAATCACTGTAAATCATAGAACAAGTCATTGTTTGTCTCCCTGCTCTGCCTTAACTTTTCTTCTCAAAAAACAAACAAACAAACAAAACCTCCTAAAGTACCTTTTTCAGGCAGCTTGTGTCTGCAAACATAATCTGAGCCCTGTTTATTTTTTCCTTGTCTGAGTAATGGGGCTATGCTGAGGTATATACAGAGCAAGGTTAATGTGTACATGCTGGCCACAATGATATGATATGAAACAGCCATTTTTGTGGGCTCAGGATAACTGAAAGATGAAAGTTTCATGTTTCAAATCTATAAAATATAATTTTAATACCAGAATTAATTAAAGTAATATCCTCTCCTTACTCTTTATTTCTAGGGAGAAATAAATCAGGTAATCAATTCCTTTCACTAACCAGATGACACCAGAAACTTCAGGCTTTGCTTGTGTACTTAAAACGCCATTATATTAAGGAAGTTACTGATTTTATCTTTTCAAAAGGAATAGTTTATCAAATTATATGTAAACACAAGCTTGAAGTTTCCTTTCCTCGGCTCCTTAAACTTTTCCAAAGGACTTGCCTTTACCCTTAGACTTCCTATAATCTTTCTATCCAACGGGGACTTCCAATCCATTGATTCTTTTACTCTCAGCCACTGATTATGCCTTTTTATCCTTATGCTGCTTAAATCCCACAGACATTCACTCTACTTTAATCATTTTCTTGCATTGTCAAAATTTTTCTTGGTCATTTCTTGCTGATACTCTTTCAGCTAACCCACAATCCAGGTTAAATCCGATTTCATCCTGCTTCATGCCTACACCCAGGCAGCTGAAAATGACTGGACTGAAAGGCAGAATCATGCTGACTAACTCCACTCTAAATTCATGATCTCAAATCTCAAGTGGGTCCCTAATCCTGCTTGTCATTCCTACCATGTTTTCAAGATTTATTCTCTCTCCACCATCAAAAGCTAGTATTTCACACTGATCTTGTTTTCTCAAGCCCCTCCCTACCCACCTTCACTCTTGGCTAATAATCGGACTTCTTGATGCACTGAATGAATCAATCTGAAACTGTGAAAGAAACTTCCTACCAGCATCTGTACCCTTCTAACCTGCCTTCCTGCCTGTTACTATTAGTGAACTCTCTATTTTCCACAGCCAATTTCTCCATATAGATGTGGACCACTTCACATCTCCAGGAGATCTTCTCCTCTCTACCTCTTGAATCATTTTCCTGCAGTTCCTGCATCATTGCTACTAGCACAAAAATATGTTGTTATATTTCCCATATGAGAACAAAACAAAGCAAAATTTTCTCTTTATTTTCTCTGCCAACTGTTGCTCCAATTACCTCCTTTTTTTATAGCAAAACTCCAAGAAAAAGTAGTCTATTTTCATTCCTCTGAGTTTTCCTTCCTTGACCCTTTCTTAAACTCACCTGTACCAGGCTTTATCCTCTACTCTTTATCAAACCATACTCATTAAAGTGTCCCAAACCTCAGTATGCTAAATATTTCCTCCGTTTCCCTGTTTCTTCATTTCCTTTGATTGGCATTTCACATGCTGCTCAGGCTTTCTTTAATACAAGTCTTTCCCACGATCTACAGAACAGCAGAGCCTCTTGACTTTCTTCTCACCCCAATTTTTCCCCTTCTCTCCTCTTTATATGTTGAGGTAACGATCTCATCCAGTGCATGATTTAAAATATTGTCTAGAGGAAGATGACTCCCAGTTTTATTTCTTTGGCTCAAGCTGCTCCTGAATTCCAGATATAACTTTAATTTCCTATGCAATGCTTCCACATAGATTTCTAATGGTATTCCATATCTAGTACATGCATGACTAAATTTTTTATACTTTTTCAAATTTTTGTAGCCAGGATCCTCCCTGCCCTTAGTCTTCCCATTCAGAGCAGATTGTATGCTTTCAGTTGCTCTGGACAAAGTCCCTAGAATCACCCAGATTCCTGCACTTGTTTCACATTTCTAGTTCAGATTATTAATTGTTCACTAATAATTCTCACAGGAAAAAACAGATTTTCAAGTAAAAAAGTTAGGTACCATGTCCCTTATATATGTAGCCACATTTTTAACACTTAAGGATAGTATGTATTTTGTATTGTGATATGAAATAGAAAAATGAGCATTCATTTTATGTTCTTAGCTTCAGAGAAAAATAGATTAAAACAATCACTATTAAGTTACCAATGTATTTTAAAATATTTCAGTTTTCCTTACTTCCAAATTAACTAAAGGAAGTGAACAATAATATACAGGAATTTTATGTATAAAGATGTTCTTTACAGTGTTACCTACTTATTCCAGAATTTTTTTAAGTATAGGAGACTATAAAGGAGACCATAAAAATGGTCCAAGCTATCAGCAGTTTGTTTTGGTGTTTGTTGACCAGTAATTTGTTTTACTTAATATATTACTTGAATTTTCCCCTACCATAAAACATTATTTAATACATGATGTGGCTCTTTGCCTATTGACCAGGAGGGCTCTGACAGCACCAGCCAGATAATGAGTTGCTCAAAGGCCAGAAGCAAGAAATGACTTCCCTTTCTTAATAAAACTTTCCAAAAGCATCAGGACAAGTTTGAGCTTATTTGCATCTCATTGGCTAGAATTTAGTCTTATCCAGCTTTAAAGGTCTTTGGGAAATGCAGCATATTTTTAGCTAAGTATTGTAATTGCATTCTACTTTCAGATCCATTTATCACTCAAATATGTATGTACAGTATAATGATGAAACCAATCTTTGCACTACTACAAGATACTTTCAAAAGTCTACATGTTAATGTACTTATGATAGAAACAAGAAACTGTTTCAAACTGAAATATCAGATTAAAACAATCTACCCCATAAAAATTAAAATCTAGATTCTCCAAGATTTTGAAAAGAAAAACCAGCCAAGTGCGATCATCCTCACATCTCTTGCATATTCAAAGACATACCTCCATTAGGGAAAGAAAACTCCACAAAGTATCAATATATTTTATAGTGGTTGATAATAATTTTTAAAGGTGAGGAGCAAGGCTAGTTTTGGGGTAGCTGAAATATTGGCAGCTACTTAATATTGAAATATTAAAATTTCAAACTTTGTATGAATGCTTAAATGTGATCTTTCTTTGGTAGTATAACGTCTAGTTTTGCCATGAACGTAGGTCATCCATTTGCATGGTTGGTTGCTTCTTCAGATTTAATATGTAAAGATGAATAACATAAGTAGCTAACCTTCATGTTGAGCTAGTTTGAAGAATTATTTAGTTCCCATTAAAATCTATTCATAATTGAGCTGATGAATTAAATTCCTAACTCTTACATCACTTCTCTAAAGGCCTGTGATGTTATATATCTTTAGAGACTGGAATGTCTGATGATAACAAACACAAAGTCAAGCCATCACTGCATTTCTTTAGTTCTGGCCACTTGGGAAAGTTCTCATTACAGAATGACAGCCATAGGCCATTTTCCCTGTTAAAACTCAGATGAAAACTAAGCTACTTTGATCCAATCCTTTTGAAAAGATAAGACTGGTGTTATGGTTAAAACCTCAGCTGACAGATTTCAAATAGGACCAAGGTTTGAAGCTGTGGGGCTTAAGAGAAAGAACAAAGAGCTTCTGAATCTGCTTACAATGGAGCAGCTCATTTAATGGAAATAGCTGCACAGCCTTACACTTTTCTTATCAAATGAGGCATCCTTTACTTTTACAGGACAGTCTTAATTGCTCAAGCCACTTGGTTAGAATATTTTTCAGGCTAATTACCTGTCAGCTATCATTAGAAATATTAATGGCATTTTTAAAACCATCTATTCTTTAGTTTCCTTTGTGGACTCTGGCAAAGTGACATCCAATTGCTCGCCCTCAATAACGTGCTGTAGCAGTTGTTAAGTTGTAGGAATACAAGAGCTAAACCCTAAGAAACTGAAGCATGCTTTTATGCAAATATGCATGCCTTGAGTTGATGATGTCTTGGTATACTCCACAGGGGATGTCACTCAGCCCCACCACATTGTTGCTGTTGGAGATACCAACATTTCCAGCAAATTCTCAGTTTTTTTGTTTGTTTCTCATTGAGCTTATTGGTACATTTTAGGTATACAGTACAGTTACATTCATCACTGGGATCTTTACCTTTACATGACAGGTCTTGGTTCTCATTTTTTTCCCCTTACCCCTACCCTCCCTTCACCCTCTCCTCCCTTCCCTATTTACAAATACTTTATTTCCATTTTTTCATTTTCTCATATTTTTTCTATTCCCTTATTTCCTTTCCCCTACCCTTCCCACTTCCCCTATACCATTAGCCCTTTTCTTCCTATTTCACATTATAATTATACCATTAGGATCTTATCTCAGTCTTTGTTTCCAGTCTGGTTTCCAATGCCTTGATGATCTGCAACTCCTCAATTGGATTTATTATGAAACTCATGAATCTTAAGCTTTCAGGCTTTTAATTTTCAGAGAAAATATATTGTTTACAATTTTATAGTAAGTTCCTAGTGCTCCCTCCTCTTACACAAGCCTACACAAAACTGAGTTTTCCTAGGGCACTCATATGTGTAATATGAAAACAAGAGCAAACTGAAGATTTTACTCCTTTCCCTGAAATCTATATAAAAGCCAAAAGCGTGATCCATAACACACTCACCCTTTGGTCTCTACACACAGGGTGCTGTTAGCAGAGATCTTCCCAAGTAATCTAACCAACTCTTGTCACTCCCTAGCTCTTTGTGTTGTGTCTTTAATGACACTTGTAACTAACTAGCATTCCGTAGTACATTCTCCCCATTGTAAAGCATGCTTCAAAGGGAGAGGGGTAGATTTGTGTGTTATTTTTAACCACTAAATTCCATCATCAAGAACAGTGATCCGGCCAGAGATTTAGCTGCGTGGTCCTGCAGCCTGCCCTGCAAGCGTAAAGACCCAAGTAACAACAACGACAACAAAAGAATAGTGAGTACAACATAGTAAAAAGGCAATCACATATATAGTTTATTGTCCAAATATGGGAACTTCTGACAATAGAAGGTAACATTATTTATAATTTTAAAAGAATATCAGCTAAAATTATTCTAGTTTAATAAGACAGAACTAACGTCACTTATGCTGTATTTGCTACCACTAAGAAGAGAAAGGAAGAGAAGATGACAATATCAGAGCAGCAGTCTCCTTATTTAGGTTACCCAAGAATCCAACTTACAACAACTTAATCTTCTAAAGGGTGGATAAAATCTTGTAATTGAGAAACACCAGTAATTCGGTGATTTCCATTGGATTTTATGACCCTTCTCATCCCCAGACCCTGGAGGGTAACTGGTAATATCTGAAAATATTTCTGGAAGGCTGCTATGTCATCTAACAGGGAAGAGGCCAAGAATGCTTCTATACAACCTACAATGCAAAAAAATCAACCTCTAACCCCCAAAAAAGAATTATCCAACTAAAATGTCAGTTGTGCTGAGGAAAAGAGATATCATACAGTAACCAAAAGAAGCAAACATCCAAGAAAATAATATTTCCATTCAGTTCCTTCTTAATCCCATTTTCCCATTAAATATTCTACTTCTTTATATGAATTCTGTATGAATTCATTTTTCTTGGTGACTCTTTTTTTACCCTTAACCCAAACCAGAGTTGTTCCTCCCTGGACACAGATTAAGAGACCATGAAGGAGCGACTTTCAGATATAGAAAAATTTGAGGAATACGCCAAATAAAGTTAATTTTCTTCAAGAATATGAAATGTATTGAATCATGTATTATGTCATTCTGTCACCTATAGATAATGGGAAATTAGCAGTTTTATCAAATAATAATTACGTATGAGCTTCAGCATGTTTTTTTAGGTGAGAATTTTTTTGGACTTCACAGTTATATTTGATCCTCAAAGAAACATTTATTATAATTTCTAAAACAAAAGAAGAAAATAAGTATCAAAATGACACAACTTGCTCAAGATTCTGCATCTAGAAAGAGCCAAATAAGTGCAACAACCAAAAGAAGAAGGAGGAAGGAAGAAGAAGAAAGGGAGGATAGGGTGGAAACTGACAAAAACTTTGAACTTTTCTCCAGCCTCTCCTATGTGCCACCCCATTGTCTTATTGTCCAGAACCCTCAGAGCTGTCCTGTAGAGTACCATTACCCACACTTTGATCATGAAGGAGCAGAGACTGTGACATGCTCATCCTGACAAGGGTTTAAAACGCAGGTCTCACACCACATGGAGACCTTCTCCAAGAAAACCACGTCACAATTCTTCATTTATTCACTCGTTTAACTCCACACACATTTATGTTTACCCTACCCACAAAATGGGAGACACAATCCTAGGCCCAGGGAAAACAGCCTTGAAGGGTCTGCCAAGGGGAGTTTAATTGCACTAAAAACAAACAAAACAAAAAAAAAGTGTTTAGATATTCATTTCCCTCTCCCTGGGAACTGGGCCATTACCCAGCTCTTCACCCTGAGAGCAGCAGCTGGTGCATGGTGCTGAGGACTGCTGGGAAATTACTGTGCAGCTCTTTATGTATTATTGTTGCTGTGTTATGTTGTCTTGAAAATGTTATGATGTTAAGAGAACAAAATAAATTCTTTGGGGATTTTTCTATAATAATCAACCTGGATGAAAAAAACTAAGTTATTGAGTGTAGTACCACTGCTCTTTACGCAAAGTAAACTTTTAAGGAAACCCTGAGCTCCAAGAGTCAGAATAATGAGCCCATAGGGTTAAACATGAATAATTATGGTAACCTCAGGGGAAAAAAGCATGGAAAAAGCATGGAAAGAGTAAATTTTAGGCAAAAAGAGGCACCACATGATTCTATTGCCCAAGCGCTTCCTCAGGAGTCAACATGTCATCTAAGAAACAGGAGAGATATTAAGAAAAATCTAGCTTTGGCCTTTAATCAAGCAGTAGGATACAGAATAGGCCTTCTAAATTTGGACCATAATATTTGAATTCTAATTTTGCTTCAAATTGTGACTGAATTCAGTCATCTGTATATTATCAAAACTAAAGAAATACATATTGTATTAAGTGATATCAAATGTTACAAGGTTGAAGTGGGTGGGAAAAAGTAATGGAAGATACTACTTGTGATTATGTGTAAATGGAAAGCAAAGTAAAATAATATAATCACATACAGTAATGTTCTAACCTAGACTTGAAGTAGTAAGCCACAAGTCTTCATCTGGAGAAAGAGCATCCCAGATAAAAAGCAGACCATGTCAAAGGCTTGAAGTGGGAGTTGTCTTAATGTACAGTATTGATGAAAAAGCAAAAAATATTCGGGGTAGCTGGAATACAGTTTTCAAAAGAGAATGGGATAGTCAGAGAAGAAGATCATATAGGGTCTTAAAGGCCATAATAAGAATGGAGGAAGATTTCTAAAGCCACTGGAAAAAAATGAAAACAAGAATAACACAAACTGCCAAACTTTTATAAAGATTATTTTGGTTGCTATGTTTTTCAGGACAAAATCAGAATCAAAAGGAAAGGTGAGATTACTTTGGTAAGGTGCAGTGGTGAGGAGATGCTGAGTACTAGATGTATTTCAAAGTCGGAGCCTTTGGGATTTGAATAAATGGAAAATTGGATGTGAAAGTAAAAGAGGAATAGAGAATGACTTTGGGATGTTGGATTTAGCAACTGGCAGAATTAATTGCATTTACTAAGACAAGAAAGACTTCTGGAGTAACATGTTTTGTAAGGATATTCAAAAGTTCCGTTTTTGACATGTTGGGTTTGAGATATCTAATCAGCATCTAGGTGCAGATATCAAGTTGAAAATTGAAAAGGAAAGGCCTTTTCAGGATTGAGAACAAGACTAGATATATAAAATTGGAATACTTCATGGAATAGAGGCTTTGTGCAGCCCTAAAACTGGAAAACAGAGATAAAGAACTGAGGAGAGTGAGCTCTAGGTCTCCCCAGTGTTAGATGCTTGGAGGTTGGCACCAATCCAGCAAGAGTGAAAAGCACCATGCTGTGAAGACAAGTAAGAAAGACGTCAACGCTGGTGTTTCCAGAAAGAAGAAATACTAGGTAATGTTAACACTTATGAGTAAGATGTGTGGACTACTGAGTTTGCAACAAATCGACTACTAGAAACATTGGTAAGAACAGTTTCCATTGAGTGGTGGGTGGATTAATAGAATAAGCAGAAGTGGAGAAACTACAGCAAGTTATTACAAAGAAGATTTTCTGCCAAGAATAGCAGCACAGATGAGAGTGGAGATGAAGGAGTCAAACAAGTGTTTTTTGAATTTTTTCTAATTTTTATTTTTATTAGTACATTTCTGCAGCATATAATGATTGCACTCATTGTTGGGAGTTGGTACATGTCTATAATAAGTCCTAATTCTTTTATCATTCCCTTCCCCATCTCTTCCTCCCCCACTCCATCTCTTAGTCCTCTTCTCTTTTGCAAAAGAAATGAGTGACTTCTAAACTTAAATCCCAAACTTTACCAACTGATTTCACTCTTTCCCACATAAACCATTCCATTTAAATGGGTATGTGATGATCTGGGGATTAGTTGATCACAATCCTCCGCCTCTGCCTCTCTTTCAATATCCAGGAAGTCATTTGCTTTCACTCATATTCATTCACCCAAATTCTTACCAGATTTTACAAGACAAATACTAGACACTGAGGTAAACAGTTTAAAAAATGCAGGTAAGATCCCTATCCTCCTCAAACCTCCAGTCTGACATGGAAGATTGACTCTAAATAAGACAAGAGCTGGTTAGTTATGGAAGGAAAACATGAGAACTCACATGGGCTTGTCTTTTACCAGGAAGTGAGTATTGCTCCTACGTGGCAGGTAAGGCCTCTTTGCGAAGGCAGTAAGCATGAGTCTGAATGAGCCATGAAATAAGGGTGTACAAGGAGATCTTTCCCAAGAGCTAAGGAAGAGCCTGTGCAAGGGTTCAGAAGTGACAGAACCAACAGCATTGGAGGAATCAAAGGAACTCTGCTCAACACTCAGTAAATGATGGCAGGGCCGGAAAAAAAAAAAAA
>NW_022900950.1:3927300-3964930 GCF_012274545.1 Fukomys damarensis | reverse complement strand
AGGGCCGGAAAAAAAAAAAAAAGGTGTCAGGGCACCTCTTGAAAAGCTTTATTAATTTTATTAATTTCAAGCACTTAGAGTTTTAATCAGAGAGAGTTCCAAACAGATTTCAGTTTCTAGATAAAGCCTTCTCTCAAATTCTTTCCCATCTCAGTGCCTTTGCATGTATTTCTCCCTCTGCCTGAAACAGTCCTTTCCCACTTTTTACATAACTGGTATATTACTGTTCTGAAGGTCTCAATTTAGGTGTCTCTTCCCTGAACACATGTCTAATGTTACGTCCTCAATACTCTGCTGTGTACCTTTCAAAATATCAAGCACTGCCTATTATACATGACTCATTTTCTTTGCTGTCTCTTTTCCCAATTTAAGTTTAAACTCCATGGAGTCAGTGATTTTCCTATTTTGTTCAATACCACATCCCAAGTACTTGTCATACTATATAGACCCTTAAAAATAAGTTTCTGTGTAAGTGAATTTATTCAATGTAGTCACAAAAGAAGGAAAAAATCAAAGATAGTGCCAGACTTTCTGAGCACAAAAAAGAATGTATTGATGATAAAGCAAGTTTTAAGAGAAAATTGATGTTGTAAGTTTCATTATATTGGATTTGAAGATGCTAGAAGGGAAAAACTGAGCCCAACACAAAGGCTTCAGAGTCTTGGGCAAATAAGTCAATATAGGTAACCAGAAGACTGGGTAATCATTAGGTACAGACTGAGAACATGGAAGGACCTAGCCCCCCAAAAAACCTGAGAGGAAAATTAATAAAAGTTTGACCAGCAGTTGTAACACTTACAGAAATAACTAGGAAAACTTGGTGAGGAATAGCACCATTTCAAGTAGTAGGAAATGGTCATCATGTCCAGCTGTATGAAAACATCAAACAAAGCAAAGGGTGAAAGAGTCTGTTGGGTTTGGGGACAAGAAGGTCTTTGGTAACATTGGTGGGAGATTTGATACAGATAGCGGCAGAATCCTGCCAGTTGAGGAGTGAGTGACTGACAACGGCCATCAATTCCTCGAAAGTGGCAACTGGAAGTGTTTTGTGGGATGATGAAAGCGCATTGTTGGTGGATTGGATTAGCTAGTACTTTTTTATGACTGGAGATAATAGAACTTATGTAAATTCTGATCAAAGAGAGCCTAAGAAAGAGGAAAATAGTTGGTAAAATTTCACTGAATGCTGCGTGTCACAGGCCCTTCACAGGACAAGGGGCATGGTGGCAAGGGACAGACAGACACATTGTGCCATTGTAAAAAGAGCAAAAGGAAAGCTAGATCAACATACAAGCTGTTTTGCAGAATTATGGCTTACTGTGCAATTGGAGAAATTCCTGTCTGATGGCTTCTAATTTCCCTGTAAAGTAAGTTTATATGAATATTTACCAACTTCTTTACTTCTGAATTCAACTGTTATAAAAATCCCCTAAATCCTGAATGCCTCCTGACCATTGCCACAGTCTCCCTTTTTGCTTCTAAATTGTCTGCACAGCTGCTTATTTCATTTACCCACTTTCAACCCCCACTTTTTGTGTTATACGTTTGTCATCTGCATCTCTAAAAATATGTTACCTTGTCATATTGTATTATTAGTTACTCCAGTATTGAGGGAATAGAGCTTATTAATTTTACGCTCATTGTGCCCAGCCTTTGCTCAATAGAAGTTTCCTAAATATTTTAACAAACATTGAGGAAATATCATAAAGAATATATTTAGATAAACTATATAATTTAATGAATAGATATATAAACCTATATTCTTATCTTTCTTTCAATCTTGCTAGGAATTATATGTGTCTTTATTAGGTAGTAGCTGCTTATGAAAATTACTCAGTTATGTCTTAATGGATTGGGAACATTTTTTTAATATACAGTTATGTTATAAATTATATAGGTCAAATCACCCTGCCAAGGAAATTTAAGATCATCCACATCACCCAATGAGAACACCGACATCTAGTGGTTATTTTTAATTTGGATTAAAAATTTAATTTTTAATTCTCTGAGGACAAAGCTAGTTTTAAAATTGCGATGTTCTGTATAATCACTAGCTCACATGCCACAAGTATTGTTAATGAAATTCAGAAAAATACTATTGAGTGGGAGTATTTTTAAAGTAAATCATCTTCCATGAAAAAATAAAGTTTAGATCTTGAATGTGAACTGTCCAAGGCTCTTGACTGCCTGACTAATTCAGTGGAGTGCAGAGTGTTTTTGGTAGAACTCTAGCTCCAAGAGGCCTTTGTAATTATGTACTAAGCAGATTCTGTGGCTAAATAAATATTTTACTGTTCAGTTCTTCACTTGTATTTAGCTCTACAGCACTTTACACCATCTGACATACTATTTATTTTATTTATTTGTTTATTAACTTATTGTCGGTCTCCTCTACTGGAATGTAAGATCCATTACAAAAAGGATTTCTACATTTTTTTTCTGTTTTGTAATATTTCTCAAACTTAGAATTCTTGGCCTACATAGAAGCTCCATGAAATATTTGCAATTGAGTGCAATGAATTTGAAAAATAATGGATTAAACAAAACTGAACAAAATTATCTAAGAATTCCAAGGTCCATTAAGATGCTCATATCACGTAAAGGTAAAAGATCCCAATGATGTATGTAACTGTACTGTATACCTAAAAAGCACCAATAAACTTAATGAAAACATACTGCACCATCACAAATAAAATACACAAAAGATGCTCACATGAATTCTGAAAGAAGATATACAAATTTCCCAAATATCCATCTTCCTCTCCACCCTTCTCATACTACAAGATTAGTGTTCTACTGAACACATCCCTACAAGTCTGGTCTGACTCACTGGCTTAAAATTTCATTCATCCAAACTGAATTATGGGGGTGTGGCCATAATCTGTGGCACCTGTATTAAAAATTAACGTGTATGTATCTAATGTTCAGGATACACTAAATTGAAAATAAAATGCAGAGAACAATTGCACCTTTGGTATGGAGTCAAGTAATTCAAAGAGGAAATAAAACCTATTCCAGGAAATAGCCTGTACCTGACTTCTTAATGAGATGTATCTGGATCCCTTATCCTGCTGACCTCAAGTAGTATTAAAATGGAAGCTTGGATTACACAGGGAATTTTTAAAAGGTTTTGTCCTGTGGAGAAATAAAGTTGAACAAAACTGCATTGTAAAATAATTGTTCTCTTTCATTAGAGAAAGCATGGGCACAATTCATAAGAAAGGCAAATTATTTCAACTGCTACTTATTTAAAGCAGCAAAACTCTTGTGTGAAACTCTTTAGGGATGATGCTTACAAAAATACATAATGAAAGACCGTAACCTCTTAACATCTTAGTGCCATTTTACTTTAGCAAAGAAGCTTTCCTTATGTTATTCCATTCTTATTTTAGCAGCTTCGTGGGGAATAGAGAGGATCCTTCCTGAAAACTGATTGCACAGTATTGTCATCACAGCATGCTTGCCATCTTTCATAGGGAAAACGGGTCGTTCACATAGCCATGCACTTTGTTAAATCCTTAGAAACACGGAGAAATTCAGCATAAAACTAAGGTGATACTATGAATTACAAGTCAGAACTAGAGTCTGCACTGCAAAGTTAAATTATCTGTCATATTTTCACATATTGAGCTACTCCTAGACTCCATATTAGTATTAAAATAGCGATGTTTAATAGTGAATTTCTTTAAAATAGAAATAATTTTTAAAAATACAACTGCCAAAATAAAAGGCCATAGAAACTTTTGAAATATATCTGCTTTATTGACAAAAATTAATTATCAGAAACCCAGCCTTGGCCTCAAAAATCTTCTCAGGAATCCAAGATTGACCAAAGCGATTCAGCTCTTCCACAGGACTGCATTTTTCTATCATTAGGTGTGTGGAAGTATGTTCTCACGGAGAGCATAATGTCTCCAGGTCAGGTTTCAGAAACCTGTGTTGAAGTTCCAGGTCGTCCACTAACTAGCTATCTGGCCTGCCCGATTCACGTAGCTTCTTTTAACTGTATTATCTTATAAAATAGGGATTGTAATTCCTCACAAACTTGTGAAATAACAGATATAAAAGCATCTTTTGAAATGACCGACACCAGATACTATCCAAAGGGATCTGGTAATGAAAAGATAAACAAAAAGCCTGGTGTGAAAGAGAACGTAGGGTCTGCTACATGGCATGAGGTATGTCATCCTAAACATCACCACTTGCCGCTTTAATCCATTTGGAGGGCAATTAGAATAACAAGTTCGTACCATATCTAAATATCTCCTCTGTATGTTAAATAGGCAGCAAATGCTAATTAATTCTTTGTGTCTCCAAATTGTTGACAATTGCTATTAATAATGTCATGTTAAGGTACATGATCCCAACAATGAATGTAACTGTACTGTATCCCTAAATGTACCAATAAACTCAATAAAAAAAAATGTCATGTTGAATAAATGACTATTTTACATATATATATATATACTATATATATATACACACACACACAAACACACACATATATATATATATTCAATAATCTTGTTTACAGCCATTTCTTGTGTTTTTTTTTTGTTTTAAGAGACAAGGTTTTGCTATGTAATTTAGTTTTACTATGCTCATTTCCTATAAATACCCTCTGCTCTTCTTAAAACCAGTTCTCTTCCTTTAATCTTCAGCAAAAGGGATATTACACTTTTCCTACTTTTCTGTACATGTAGCTTCTTCCCCTCACTCTGCCTTACAAGTTGTATTAGGTAGTATGGCTACATGGAATTACACTCCGTACCTGCCCAAACCTCCTCCTTTCTCACTTTCACAACTGATGCTCTGTCATGGAGGAATATTTTCTCCAATACTCTCAACTTCGTAGCAATCTGCTCTCCTGTTGCTCCTGAAAATGTATAATGTACCTGCTACACTTTCCTCTTTACAGACGCAAACAGCTAGGCTGGAAGCAAAACATTTGCTTGGCATACCCTCAATTTTTTTAAAAAAAGAAGACACATTGCTACATGAGGGTGACTGGGTATGAGGGTGAGGGCGTTAGGGGACACTGAGACATGAAGTCCTAGCTGCAAAGTCATAATGTAGCTCCTGATCACTTGTGCTCGTGGTTATGAAGTGCTAGGTTTCATGGAGGAATGGTAGCTCTAGGCAGTCAGCTGTAGTTCTAAAGTCACCATCATTAATTTCCATCCCGTTTACACTGTCACTCAAATTAAGATCGATACCAATAATTTCTATGGATACTTGGTGTTTTCTTGCCCTTCATAAAGTATGGAAGCATCCCTTAAAATTCTTTGCTAGACTTGTTCACAATCTAAGATTTTTAAAAAATTACAATTAAAGAAAGAAAAGCAGTGCTTTCTCTGTAAAACCACAAACACAACAACAAAGTGCTCTAAAACTTAAAAACAAATCTCCTAACCTCCTGCACAAGTCCGTTATCTAAGTATTAATTCTGGAGACCCCTACAGATACGGAACTAGCAGTGTCAGTGACCCTCAATCTTTGACCGAGAACTGAGATAGCCTTTGCCTTTGTATGGCTGAGAAAGGTGTCTGGGGTGTGATGCATGGAGAGAGGATTGTAACTCTACCTGCACTTGAAGGTGAAGAACAATTAGAAAAGCCATCAGGATGTCCCTCTCAGCCGTGACCACGCCAGCTTTGTGAACTCCCATCATAAGAGGAGAAGATCAATCTCTGGGGCCCCCAGGTGCCTTTCATATAAAAGAATGGAACTTTTTCCCTAAAATATAACTGTTGATGTATTAAAAGCTCAGTGAATTTTGTCACTTTTTTATCTTTTCCCTTTAAATCTGAGTGATTGTACTGAGCTTTTAAGGTCTGTGCCAGCTAACTAGGACATTTTAGTAATCTATTTTTAATATGTGCCAACTTCTGTTCTTTTTAGTTCTGCCTTAAGACATACTTTTATCTTTACTGGTATGCAGAGATCATCAAAAAATATAAGTTCTCCATTACATGACAAGTCATAATGAGTCTTAATGAAGCTGGGGAACAGCTGTTTAAAAACTCCCGTTGAATAGCTTCCTAAGCAGCATTCAGCTATGATAGCCTTTTTGTGGCAGCATTGCCTAAATCTCAGAACTCGCCATACATATAATGAGAAAGGGTGAGAAAGAAATCTTCCTCCGGTTCCATTAGATATTTTCTTTTAATCAGAATGCTAATACTCTATTATGAATTAGCGCATTATGAACCATCAGCTCAATGCCTTTCACCTTTTTAATTATATTCCTTCACCGAGCAGAAAAGGAAGTAAATGTAACTATGCAAATTTTTTTAAGAATTCATGTCCTCGGTGAAAATGAGAGGGGGAGAGAGAACCCAACTTACTTTTTAATTATATTGGAAACACGTTGCAACTGCAAAATGTTGAAAATGAAGCTAAGCCCAGATGATTTCAAATAGGATCCACAATCTGAAAGTTAAAGGATTTTAACTTCACTGTGTAGGTTAATATGTGTGAAGAACAACTAAAACAAACTTCCAGTATGAAATTAATCTCATTCTTTTTTTCATTTACACTTTCAAATGGACTCCTCTAGCTTGCTTAATTTTCTCTCTATATGTCAATGCCTTAGACTAGAAATTAGCAGACATGAGTAGTGATAGTTTTGCTATCACATTTATTCCCATGGTCCTCATTACTTGAAAAAGCCAGTACCTCTATATGTCTTTTTTCTTTTTTTGGCTTCTTAAATTACATTGAACCCATCTCTTTTTGCCTTTATTCAGATACAGTGTAAATGATCCACTTGATACTCTTCTCCTTACTTTATTTTATTATTATTATTATTATTATTATTATTATTATTATTATTATTTGTACTGGGAATTGAACTCCAGCCCTTGTGCTTGTGAGGAAGGCAGTGGAACCACTGAGCCAAATCCCTGGCCACTTGATGGTAAGCACAAGAATAAACTTGTGCCTAGCTAGCATCATGCCTTATTTAGAGTAGGTTAACAAATTGAATAAGTCTCTTTATTCTTCATCATTAGAACATGGAAGTCCTCTGCATATTTTGTAAGTTATTTTTATAGTTGCTTAAATCATGATATACTGTTTAATTAGTCAACCACACAAAGCCCTAATGGATTTTCCATGGTGTGCAATCACAATAGCTCTTTGTGATTGCTCGATATTTATAAAGCCATCTGCATACAATTTATTGCACATTCACAGTAATGACAAATTGTATTTCTATCATCTTCACCATGTTACTTATTATGTCTACACCTGAAGTTTCCTGGCAACATATTCTAAGACAAAGACATAATTATATTTATTAAAAAATAGATATTTTGTTTTGAAATTTAAAACTAATGTGTGTATTTTTCTCTCATCTTTCGGGCAATCATAAAAATCCAAGAAGTAGAACAAGAAACAGAAATTCAATATCTACCTTTGAAGGAACAAAATGGCATCTATAAGTCAAATAATGGTATCTGAGTAAAAATTTTTTTAATTTTTTTTTACTTTATTGGTACATTTTAGTTATACAGTACAGTTACATTCATTACTGGGATCTTGTGCCTTTACATGACAGGTATTGGTTCTCATTTTTCCCCTTGTCCCTGTCCTCCCTAAACAAATTTTTTAAAGTGTAATGACTAAGAACACATGAGACTGAACTCATAGCTTCAAGTATCTGAGAGAGACATTTTCCAAAACAAGAGACAAATTTGTAAGCAAAATCAATAACCCTTCATTTGCAGAAATGTTACCTGTGGGGGTAGCCATGTATTTTGTTGACCTAGTTTGGTATTTATTCCTGGACATAGAGAACAGAAAACTAGGATAAATGTACCCTACTCCTTCCCCCACCTAACCCCCTCCACAAACCTATACTTGAAGAAAGCAGATAGTATCTGAGGCAAATAGTGGAGAAAGGTCATTGAGAGGTTCTTTACGCTGCCACTCAGTATCTCCCATGCTAATAATTTTATTAGTACATTATTTTGTTTTAGAGAAATTGTTGTTAGCTTGAAACTCATTGGAAATTTTTTTTCTGGGAAGAACTAGATGCTGAGTATTTTAGGCCATATAGAGCCTCCATAGAGATTTTCGTCACTATCATCTTCCTCTCCTCTTTGTAAGCTTCTCTTCCACTCCTCCTCTTCCTCCTCATTTTAAGATGTGAATGGACAGGCTGTACAAAAAAGAAGCCATGGTTATATTAGAACTACGAGCTAAAATTTGCTCACCCAGGCCTAGACATTGATCAGATACATCCTTTAAGACATTTAAATAATTGTTGAGAAATGACTGTATTTAAAGATAAGCAGAAAAAAACCTACAATATGCATTTGCATCATACCGCACCACCAAAATTTTAAAAAGGAGGAAAGCAGAAAAATTTCTTTCAAAACAAGAATTTTTCATTATAATTCTCTTTATTTATATAAAACATATTTTCTTCACAGAATAAAAATATTTGTATTCTGAAAAAATATATAGAATTTTGCGGAATTCAATAGTTAATAGTATCCATAAAACAAGATAATAACAAAGATGAAAAAACTATAATATATACTTTACCAGAAAAGAATTTGCTTTCTGCCTTTTGACGACTCTATTACCAGCCTCTAGATAGGGAAGTGTCAGGAACAGAGCAAGTGTTTCACACAAATATTATAATTGGATATTAAACAAGGCAATGAGAGAAGAAGAACTATAAACCAGAACAATTTAGTAAAGAGGTAGAAAAAACTAACCTTATCATAGAAATAAAAGTCATAGGGGTAACAAAGAATGTTAGATAGCTGTGGACGTAGTAAAAGACACAAAAGATAGAGGATTAATAAAAGAATAAAAAGATAATAAAGATTCGTGTAGAAAAAAGCAAAAGAAACAACATGTGTATGGATGTTTAAAAACTCTTCAGTGATAAGGAAAACAAATATACAAGGGGTGATCAAAACTTATGGTAAATGGGTGAATGTTTTATTTTAAAAACCCTAGTTACACCAAAAGATACATTGCCACGAACAATGGTATAAAGAACACTTGACGTGAGAGACAGTATATTCAGGGAGATTAATGGCAAGGTGCTTTACCAAAATAATTTTTTAAAATTTAAACCTCACTGTCATTTATGATCACCACTTGATCAAACATTTATGTTAGCCAGGGATTTAGCTCAGTGGTTCTGCCTCCTGCCTTGCAAGTTCAGTGACTCGAGTTCGATCCCCAGTAAAAAAAAAAAAAAAAAAAAAAAAAAAAAAAAAAGATATTTAAAAAAAAAAAAAGAGGTCTCCTCTCCCACAGGTAATACATGAGTACAAAAAAAAAAAAAAAAAGAATAAAAGAAAAGAGTTTCTGTAACATAAACCAATAAGGTGTCCTCATCCACCTTACAGACAAGGATCTGGCACTGTGCAACTCCTGACTTCTGCAAAGTCAAAATGACTGTGAAAGACAAACGCTTCAAGTTGATTCAGGACACTGAGGCAGCTGTGACCACACAACTAAACACTAGAGAGAATTCCAGAGGTGCTTCAGGAAAAGGCAACCATGATAGAATAAATATGTTTGAAGCTAAGGGGAGTATTTGGAGGGGGATTAATAGTAATGTGGCTTTTTTAACCATAAAAAATTTTTAAAATTTAAATATTCACCAAATTGTTTGAACACACTGTGTACAAAAATAAAATCCAGAAACTTACCTGAAAGAAAAGACTTAAACTTACAGGTTCAAAAAATGTATGCATCCTATCCCTTCTAAAACCAAATGATAAATAAATGATAAAAATAATATGAAGACACAAAAATTTGTTGGATAACAAAGACAATGAAAGATCTTTAGGGGCATCCAGGATAAAATATCAAACTACTTAAATTGAAAAGTTTGCTATCAGACGTCCATCTTTATCACAACACCCAATGCTAAAATTCTGGGGATCCATTAAATCTGTAAAGAGATTGAAAGCACATGATCAAAGAATTTAACTACCACTCCTACCATTCACACTGCTACTCAAATATAAGAGTAATAGAAAAACTATCTAATATCCCCATGCCATCTCATAGAAATTATTAGAAGAGCTACCTTAGTCAACTGAGGAATGAGTGGAAAAACAATGCCAGAAAGGATTTCCAATGAGCATCTAAATGTAAAGGTAAAACTAGAAAAAAGTGCAGATTATTATTATAGAAAATAACGCAGGTACTATAAATCCAGTAGTGGAAAATGTCACGAATAGCAAAAACCACAAGGAAAAGAGAAAAACAGGTAGAGGGTAGGGTAAATATATTTACTTCCTCACTTTATAATTTGGAATACAAAAGCTACAAGACACCTTGCAAAAATATTTAGTGCTGCACTATTTATAAAGCAAAATATTGCCAACAAGGTAAGTAAGCTTTGATCTGAAATTGGATAAGTAATTTTAAAAGCTTATCTGTACAAGCAAATCCTTATGTGCATTAAAAGAAAAAGGACACTTTACAAACTGGCAACTTTCAATGTACAGTATGTTAGATTAAACAAAACAAATTAGAGACAGCATGCAGGAATTGTTTCCACAGATACGTGAATGGATGGATAATAGAGACAGATGATAGCTAGCTAGCTAGATGATAGGTAGATAGATGATAAATAGATACATACATGTATTTCTAGAAAATTACACAGTAAGCTAATATAAATGAGTTATAAATCTAGAATCTGCCTTTGTAAAGGATGTATGAGCAACTAGCTTATGAAAATGAGAAAAAAATGCATATTTTTCAACATATAACTCTTGTATCTTTTGAAGTCTGTATGCTGTATATGAAATAGCTCGTAAAAACTGAATTAAATGTTGATCAAATATCCAGCAAATATTCTACATTTTGGCCTGCCTTGTATTAGTTGAATAGTCTAGAAAAAAATAAAAGATATTCAAGAGTGTTTTTTCCTGTATGTAGTAAGAGCCGAAGGAGTCCTGGTTAGATAAAAATTCTGTTAGAACTAAAATGGCAGCTAAAAGGCCCAAAAACAAAATCCAAAGATAGCTAAAGTAAGTGTCTTATATAAGGGAAAGCAGATGATTTGGCTAATTTGACACGTTACCTCACACACAGGGCCTAGGTGTGGAAGTAACCAGGCTAACTACAGAAAAACTGAACATGCTGGAGTTCTCTCAATATATATGAGAGACCATTTCCTAATTGTACTTATTATCTTTTGGAAAAGTATGATGGGAACCCTGGCTGATCACATGACTTCACTGACAGATGCTCCAGGAAAGCTTTGCTCCAATTTGCTGACTGCTTTTTCTTTCTTTTTATGTGGACATATTTGCGGTGCATCGTGTTGATGTTGCTTGTGTGGAGTTGGCACATGCATATAACACATCTTAATTCTTTTTCATCTGTTTCCCTCCCCTTCTTCCTCTTCTCTCCATCTCTTGATTCCTTTCCATTTGAGAAAGATCTATTTCCCCACTTCCTGTTATCCTTTAGTTTGCTCTTTATTTATAATTTTGGTTTGTCACAGAAAAGAAACTATGCAATAGTTGAGCTGTGTGTTTCATTTATCTCACTTAACATTGTGGTCTGGAGGTACATCAATTTTCCTACAGATGACTCAGCTTGATCTTTCTTAATGGCAAAGTAGTGCTTCTTTTTGTATAAATATCACATTTTCTTTACATGTATGGATGTTTCACTGCAATATGATGTCGTTAACTCTTTTGAGAAGACACCTAGAAGGGGAATAGCTGGGTCAAATGGAATTTGTAGTTTCAATTTTTTGAGGGTTCGCTGTATTGATTTCCATAGTGATTGTACTAGTTTGCATTCTCACCAACAATGGAGAAAGTGTTCCTACCCCTCCCCCAGCCTCACCAGCCTTTGTTACTATTTGATTTCTAGATGATGGCTATTATTTCTGGTGTAAGATGGAATCTTAGTGGTATTTTCATTTGCATTTCTCTAATGGCCAGCGATGTTGAGCATATCTTCATGTATTTATTGGCCATTTGTATTTTTTTATGAAGTGTCTATTCCTTTCAGTTCCCTATTATTTCAGAGTGCATCTAATTTTTTCAAGTTCTGTATACAGTATATTCCAGATATAAGAATGGCAAAACATTTTTCCCCTTGTATAGGTTTTCATTTCATTCTGTTGGTTGTTTCTTTTGCTGTGAAGAAGTAATTCACTTAATATAATCCCATTTGTTGATTCTTGGTATAGGAACAAAAGGTCTAAATGGTGTAGGGGAAGTTGGAGAGGTAGGGGAAAGGAAAAAATATGAGCAAAAGAAAGTCCTTGCTTATGCCTATGTCTTTAAGAGGCTACTCATTTTATTTTCCAGCATATTAAGTCTTTCTCTTTCAGCATTCTCTTTGATCATCTTTATTTTAATTTAGTACATGGTTCTTGAGAGATATTTGTATACATTCAATCTGCATGTGAATAGCCAGTTTTCTGTCACTATTTGCTAAAAGGGCTATCTTTCCTCCAGCATTGTTTTGTACCTCTTTGTGAAAGATCAAGTATCTGAATGTGCTAAGAGTTGTTTCTACTTTGTTTATTCTGTTCCACTGATCCACGTTTCTGCTTTGGTTTGAGGAGAGGAATTTATTTATTTATTTGCCAATACCACACTGTTTTTATCACTGTAGCTTTGTAGTACAACTTGAAATTCAGGATTTTGATGCCTCCTGCTTTGTTCTTGTTTCTCAGCTTTGCCTCTGCTATTTTGGGGCTCTTCTGGTTCCATATGAGTTTTAGGATTGTTTTCTCCAGTACTGTAAAAAATGCTGAGAGTATTTTTATTGGGGTTGTGTTAAAATTGTTTATCCATTTTGGAAGTATAGCTAGAAGCTCGTCCCTAGGTCTGGAAGAAACATTTGTCCTTTCCTGATTTGATTAGTGACATCCAATAAATGAGTTTCCTTTAAGGGCTTCAAATATTTAATTTGATAGACTCCATAAAAGTTAGAAGGAAATAAGTGGGATTCAGTGGTTAAATCCAAGCATTCTCTCAGTAATTAAGACATAACTTTATCCACTGAAAATTGTTATAATCATTTGGGGCCAATTCATGTCTAGAGGGTTATAGGATTCAGAATTTTATGAAAGAATGAGTGTGATTAAAATCTTCTTACGAAATGAAAACTATATATAGTTTACTATACACTTCATTTGTGCATAATCATATACAGCTAAACATAAAAGAATGAAGTCATAAATTACATACCTTATTTTTTTCATAGAGACAAAATGAAAACCAATTCACTCAGCTAAAGAATGGTCTTTTTGCGGGGGGTATTCTTGATTTTTTTGGCTCAGGGTTTGTATCTTAATTTTTTTTGACCCACATTTATCTTCAATGAGTATGTCCTTTTTTATGTTAGAGAATTTATGACTTTAAAAATCCATTTTGTGAAGGCATTTGCTTATATTCCACTTTAGATTCTAGGCTTTTATGAATTGTATTTCTAAGGAGATTTTGATTTTTCTTTTTTCTCTCAAAAACAGCTGTTACCTGTGACATATAAATGTGAATGATTTCTCTTCTACTCTGGGTGGATCTTGTATCTTTCCAAGTTTAAGTTGAACAATCTGCATTTTAGGTCCACTTCCCTCAGTGAAATGCTTGCTATTTATTCTTCCTGCATATGAAGATGAAAAATGTTATATTCTGAGCCCAGAACAATACTGCATATTTCAAGTCTAAACTAAAATATATTCCCAATGTGGATGAATTATACATTCCATTAAATTTCCTGAGAAATAAATATAGGTTCTAATCTATAAACAGGTACTATAGATACTACTGGTTAGCTGTTTGCAATTATTTACTATTAAAAAACTTTTAGTGAAATATTTATTTTAATTGTATAGCCATCCATTCCATCCTACATTATAGACATAAAGTAAGCCATGAATTTAATTGCTATACATGATATGCTATAAAATATTTTATCTGAAAACTAACATTCTTAATAAAATGTGTATTAGATAAATATCATATACATACACATAACAAGACATTTAGGAAGCAAAACTAGAATGTTAGTTTAATATTTGATTGTCAATAACTCTATAAGATTATGGTTTTACTTAATAGTGGTAAAATGGAAATACAGGGTGGAGATAGAAAACTCTACATTAGGCACAGTTATTCATTGCAATGCAAACTTCATTTCAGAAAAGGCATCATAAAAATTACTCTTCCCATCTTCCATACTTTAGCTGCAGGAATTGGTGGTAAATTAAAAAAAGAAAAAAAAAAACATGTTCAGGCCTGGTTGCAAATTAAAATACTCTCTCTTATTTAGAAAGAATAAATTACTTCTGGGATGAAAGCACTGAATAATTCCTAAGTAGCATGTTCAGTCTTTGTAATAATTTCTTAATATAAATCGCACATTTTAATGTGTTAGCTTAGATTTCCATGAATCCTTTCATTCATTTTTGCTAGTTTTATAAATTACATGACAAACACTTAGCAGTAATGGTTTATGTTACTGTAAGTTATTGGAAAAAAAGCAGCATTTTTAACAACTTAAAAAATAGGGTAAAGTTGTGCTTATATAATAAAGAAATGATTCATGTACAAAACAAGATCTTTTAAACTCAAAACACTTTGGATTCTAAGAGATTTTTTTGAACTCCCTCAAAAAAGAAAACAAATACAAAAATAATCATTTTGAGCCTTTTCAAGGGAAATGAATTTTATGTAATTTCCATGGTGAATCTTGGTAGCATCATTCACATTCTTATCTTCACATAATCAAACATAGTGTGTTACACATAGTGGAAAAATGCTGGGTAATTTCAGAGCTATAATTAGGGCAAATTCAAATATGCTATTGTCTTCTTCGTCGTCGTCCAATGACAATAACATCAAATCTACTAACAGCAGCAGGAAAAGAAAAACAGGAAGGAAAACTATGGAGCCATCCTGGAAACCAAATCAAAAGGTCCTGTGAGAATACATCAATCATTAGAATGCATCATAATTAACCAAAAATAGAAAGTACAAGAATAAATAGCACGATAGTCATTACACTCACTTCAATGACTTTAAAAAATCCTAAACTTCACGCAAGTCCTGAAGGAAAACTAAACATTACTCATGAAGCAAGATGAAGACAATTTCTCACAGAAAGAAAATTTCATTAGTGACAAAGAAAAAATTTTCCAAGCAAATATTGCTAAGAAAATAAAGAATTCAGTACTCAATCGGGTTCTGCAATTTTATCATAGACATTACAAAATCAATTTTCTCGTGTCATTGTGACATCAATTTGGTCTCCATACTTTTTGTGACAGAAGCATGCACTATGTAAGAGATGCAATAAATTATTATGAATGTTACTGCTTGCAAAATACAATTTTCAAAATTCTCAGGAACGTTTCTAATTATAGATACTCAAATTGATACTCAATGAGGAAAATAAAAATAAACTAGCAATTAATCTTTCTAAGTCGATTATTGCAGCAGTGAACAGATTCAAAAGATAATTTTGAATTTTTTTCTGCTTTCTGAATTGACAAAGGAAAAACTAAGACCAGAAATCCTGGTTTTAAGCCTAGGTTACCAATGAATCATTGTGCAATACTCACCTGTGGCTCTTTAGTTTTCATCTTTGCTAAAATGAACATGTTAAACTAGATGATTCTCTCCAGATACAATTTTCTTATTATGCAACTTTCACTACATAAATTTAAAGATGTGGAAATTACAGTAATCATCCAAGTGATTTGATTAGTACGGTCTGCCTGTCTAGGTGACCTAGGTGAATACAAATCCTTTTTCCGAAACAGAATTTTTACATGACCATTTTAGCCATGTAATTCTTGAAATCATCCTTTAAACTAATCCTGGATAGGCAGCATCAGATACAGAACAGTTCAGCTCTTCAAAAGGTCGAGCTTTGTCCCTGCCTGCTATGATTAGGATTTTTTTTTAATTTCTGGAAGTATTGATATATGCCCTGGTATTGATAGTTTTATCTTTGTATGCCCTCCCATCAGACACTTACTGTTGCCTTTGGAGATCATAAGACAGCAGATACCTCTCTGCATTAATCTTAATATACCGGACTTATACATGATTCCTTCTGAAATAGACCTTTTATTTGTAAATAATGCTTAAGAAACAAGCAACCACCTTTCTGTGGTGAGTATATTGCTAACTTTGTGCTTAATATAGTGGAAAAGAATCTATGTATCTCAGAATAAAAATAAGTAACTAAAGGCATAAAGAACCACATATAATTCTTAATAATAAAGTTAGTCATTCAATTAACTTTTTCTTTGACCTACAATCTAAAAGTCGTGGATTCTTCAAGCAAGTAGAGCTTATCAGGAATAATTAAATGATACATCCAATAGGCTTGTTACTCCCCAGTGCAAGAGAAAATCAAACTGGATGGACAAAGTCACTGGAGCTACAATGTCAGCACCTAAAATCAGAATATATCCTCTGCTGTGGACTAAAGAAGGAACCAGTGAATGAGTCTCAGCAAATGGTTGGAACACTAATTTTCAAAGCCAAAGGACAAACACGGTGCAAGTTCACATACAAGCTTTTTATTTTCTAATGGTCAAGCACAGGAAGAAACATTAATGAAATTAATGTTAACAATGTGTCTTATTTAAACGGATATATTAAAAATTATCACTCTAATGTACAGCAAATATTTTTAAAGTGTGGAGAAATCTTACATTGTTGTAGTAAGTCTTTGAAACTCAGTGTGTACTCTGTACTTGCAGCATATTTCCATTTGGATAGGCACTTGTAATTTACCCACTAACTGCATATGACAAGCGACAATGGAAATAGGGTAGCAGAGGTCTGGAAAACAAAGTCAAGCCAGGACGCATCAGGTGTGTTCCTTCAGCATGAATGCACACATGCAAACACAGAGCTTTCTTCCCTCCACCACCAGACATATTAGTCCAAAGATTTCCGTATGTATGAGATAAATATTAAGCTAATTCCAGAAGTCAGCTAAAGTGGTTATTATTGTTACTTCTTCCTGATATACAAAGGGCACATGTTTCTCAACACTAAGTGGACAGAAATAGAGAAAAGATTTCTGCATACATTCTCCAGCCTGATCTTACTTTAGATATGTAAAGATGGTTTGGAGATTTCATAGGTATTATATGACTCTACAGCAGATGGCAATCTGCCATCAATGCAGAATATCAAATGTATTTTATAATCATATCTACTTCTATAGTCTCATTATTCCAAAGCCATTTGCTATATAAGTATTTATTAGGCCTCTGTTATGTGCTAAATTTTGTTATTAACAATAGGAATGTTTTAAAACTCCTGTTGTCTTGGAATACATATTATAGTGAAAAGAATATACATAACATTAAAAAATGCTACGTGACAGAAATTTTATTATTTTTTCACTTGTACTGCATCTAAAGGCTTATTAGAAACAGGCACTTTCTGGCTGTCCCTAAAACCTAAGTATTTAACAAAAACTTTTAATAATGAACTAGCAGTAAGGGAAGACAGCTCAAGCATCCTCTGTCATCTGCATGCCAACCACCAAAACTAAACTTATCTTGTTGAATCGCAGCTGTTCTCAGTACCTCCAAATCAGCAAGCATGGGACATCTTAATTGTCTCAGTGGACTGCTTGGCCTGCTGGAGCTGCCATTCACCACCTACCCCACCACACACGTTGACTTCAGCTTTGCTGGCTCTCACTCTGTTCCACTCCTAGGAGATCACGTGAGTCCAGGTGTACCTTCTCTACAATTTGGGGCTCACAGAACTCATGAAGCTCCACGAGGTGCCCTCAGAAAATGCTTCCATCTTGTTCCCTTGCTTTGATGCCTCCCAGTTTTTAAATGTGAACAGGACCACAGGCTCATCATTACCTGCGGATCCAGAGATCTTGCCTTCTCTTGTTACTCTCAGGAGTTTATCAGGAAAGTGGGAGTATAAGAGCACAAATCTTTCAGAACCTTCAGCTGTATCTTTCATGCTTTTACATGAGGGTTTTTAATCTCATCTTCTCTGAGGAAAGAAACTGTTGATATGTGAATGAGCAAATGAAATATTTTAGGCTAATTCCTTAAATGATGCATAGACTTTCTACACAAATGATTTCATTCTGCCTAGGGGAACCTTGTGCATTAAAAAGTTATATTGTTTTTCTTTCGTTTTCATGCCTCTTTATAATGGTTGAAAATAAAAAGGAGGGAAAGCAGTAAAACCATGTTAGCTCATGTTTATTTTTTCACAAGGTGGCTGTGCTTTTGGCTCTAAGTAAACTGGGTGGAAGAAAAAAAGACACTACCCAGTTGAACGTAGTAACTGTAGAAGAATAAATAAAACACTTACGTACCTTATCTTTGTTCTTAGTCTATTCAGCTGCTGCATATATTTCCTTATAGGTGTACATTATACCATACACCTGAAGTTATGATTTTCCTAGTAACAGTATTTAACATGTGCTTGTACAATAGATGAATGAGACAATGATAATTTACTGTATATTTCAAATATCTAGGAAAAAGGATTGTGAATGTTTTCAACCATAAAAAAAATGATAAATGCTTGAGGAGGTAGATAAGTTTAATCCAATTTAACATTACACAACATATATCAGAACATATTACACCATTGACACGTGTAATATTTTATGTGTTAGTTGAACAATAAATCTAAATGTTAAAGGTATTTTAAAAAGCAATACAAAAATGATGCATGTCAGAAAGCCTTCAATACTGAGGAAGTTAAAATATCAAGCATTGTGAAAGATAGGGCACAAGGCTGCTCTGCAGAAACAAAGCTGAGGAAACTCCCATGCACAGTGTCAAAGCCAAAGCTGGGAAGAGATGGCAGCAGCACAGTTTTCGGTCCTGATGGAGCCTGTGGAGGACTAGGATGCTGGCCGGAAAGCTGTCAAGGGGAGTCGCTACCTGCCATCCAGTCCTGCTCACCAGAGCGGAAACAGCCATCGGTGTCAAAGCCAGAGGCACAATTTTTGCCTTAACATAATGACAACTACTCTGCTCTTCTTTAAGATATCCCAAATGCCACATTTCCCCACATTCACTTACATCAAGCAAGTTTAATGTCAATTTTTAAAATAAAATATAAAACATCACGATATTGTAATCCAAATCACTAAATTGTGATAGAATGTTATGTTTTTTTGTTTGTTTGTTTGTTTTGGGTTTTTTTTCAGCTTTAATTGAGTTTATTGGTACATTTTAGGGATACAGTACAGTTACATTCATTGTTGGGATCTTGTACCTCTACATAACAAGTCTTGATTCTCATTTTTTCACCCGGAGGACAGAGGTAGAATGTTATGTTTTTATTAAGTCTGCTTCTTGCAAGACTATGTGGGCTTTGAGTCCTACTTTGACAGACTTTTTTTGCATCAAACCCCATGTCATAGTGATCATACTGATTTTTAAGAACATGTATTACCTACACAGATATTCAGCTGTATGTCCTACTGGATCTGTCCTGTTGGATTATCAAGTTATTCTAAGGTCTAAGATGTTAGACAGAATTAACTTATGTTAGGATATGTGAATTATAGACCTGAATATGTCATACTCAGAATTTATTCTTTACAATATTTGACCCTTCCTTAATCTTTTGATGAGAAAGAGCTGCATTAGGATTTTCTCAGATATTCAGCTGTATGTCCTACTGGATCTGTCCTGTTGGATTATCAAGTTATTCTAAGGTCTAAGATGTTAGACAGAATTAACTTATGTTAGGATATGTGAATTATAGACCTGAATATGTCATACTCAGAATTTATTCTTTACAATATTTGACCCTTCCTTAATCTTTTGATGAGAAAGAGCTGCATTAGGATTTTCTAAATTCTTAAATGTTGTGGAAAAGATGAAGTTGGTACTGATCACGCCATGTCTTAAGGACTGGTATAAAATGGGACAGAAAAATGTGGAGAGAAAAGCAATAGTTATGGAGTGAATAGAATAAGAAGAAATAATTCACAACCAGAAGAAAAGGGGTGTCATGCATTTCTAGTCAGAGTTCTTATATGTCAGCAAACAGGAAGAAATGGAAATGACCATAGCTGATATCCTTCATGTACATAAAATGTAGCATTTGATTATCACATTAGAGTTCTAAATATGTGTTAAACATCCATCATCTTCTTTAATTCTTTAAATTAAATAGTGTACACATCATACCTAAGTCACTGATGAGGACACTTAGTCAAACTCTCACCAGTTCACAGGTGTCAGTCAGGACCAAGGCCATAATGAATTCCAAACCCAGACCCTTTCTGGTAGGCATCAGTTGACCTACTAGATGCCTTCTCTACCACAATTAAGTCACAGATAAGACTCCATAAAAGTTCATAGCTAGAGTCTACAAACTTCACTCATAACTGTCAGCAAGGTTTTTTTTCTTCAGAATGTCTAAAGTAATGTAGATTACTTTCCCATCTTAACTGAAAAATAAGTCTTTGTTTTTTCCTTCTTAGTCAATAAACAAAACAACAACAACAAAAATACAATCAAGGCCCTCTTAATTGAAATACACATGCTCAGATTTTTTTTTAATTTCAAATAGTAATCTAAGAACTCTGCCATGTAGGGGTAATATAGTCTTAAAATCTTAGCTATTTTTCTTACCTAAAGACAGATGTAAAGACTCAAATGTGCAGTTAATTCAGCTTTGCATCCAGATATTTAGTGTTGGCAACATGTGCACATAACAAAACAATTGATTCAGCCAACTCAGTAGCAGAAGCAAAAAAGTCACTCCTGGCCATGAGTTCTGCACATCAAAAATCATAAATAATGACAGTTGTGATCATCAACCAGTTATGAAAGAGCCTTGAAAGTACATCCTAATCAGCACACAGCAAAGTTCTTACATCATAGATGCATTTGCCTATTTCAAATAATTCTATAGCAATTGTAGAAAAGAGAAGTCTATTTTTGAATGCTAGCATGTATTGGAAAAAAATCCTGGATGATTAAGTCTTCTGGCATGTATTTTAGCTATTACAGCTGTTTGCAATATATATGTGCTACATCTATATTTGAAATCTCTGCTGTTGCCATTCACCATCTGCCCAAAGATGGGTGAAAATGCCTATGTTTCTTGTTCATTGCTTATGAAACTGCACATAGCAATTTGCCAAACCTGTATTACTTTTTCTAGCCTTTTCCAAGCATCTAATCAATATCCTTGAAATGTTAGAGTAAGAACTTTATAGTTTCTTAAAGCCACAGAAATAACTTGGATTTTAAATTTAAAGATGTGTAGGACACCTCTCAGGGTAATTTTGACTACCAAATTGTTATTAACTATTTTATAATACCCTAATTATTAAGAAAACTGACTTTCAGTAATTTCACATCTTGTGCTGCGATGGAGAGAAAATCAAGAATCAACAACACACTATCCCAAGTCCCACAGTAAGAAGCATCCTTTGTGCATGGGTATTTAATATTGAAATCCTAAATAGGAAGGGTGGGAGAAAGGTAATAAGGGAAAGGAAAAAATATGAGAAAATAAAAAAATGGAAATAAAAGGTTTGTAAATGGGGACGGGAGGAGGGGGTGAAGGGAAGGCAGGGACAAGGGGAAAACATGAGAACCAAGATCTGTCATGTAAAGGTACAAGATCCCGATAATGAATGCAACTATACTGTATACCTAGAATGTACCAATAAACTCAATGAGGAAAAAAAAATAGTGAAATCCTCATCTCCTCCCACTTTAGTCAATTTTCTCATAACATTTTCACACTGTTGGTCTCTGATATGAAGACTTCAGTAACTTATGAGATTAAATAGAAGTGAAGTTTCTCCTAGAGGCAGACAGATAGATAGAAAAGAATATAGATAATCCTTGTTAGGGTAGCAAAAAGAGAATCAAAAAGTGGTATGTAAAAATTTGTGTGGCATCACAATCATATTATAATCTATCATAATATAATTGTGTTATAACCCATCATAAGAAAAGAACATAATCTTCCTGCTTCATTTCTAAAATCTGTTTTATTCAGTTGCTTCTATTTATAGTCTAAAAAGCAAATTATTCTAATTTGAAACATTTTTATCAAAATTGCTGAAAATGAAAAACAAGAAAAAATTGCTGAAAATGTGTAAACAGGGGAATTTAGAGATTAAACTAAAGTTGGCAGTAATATGGACTGACTTATGTGAAAAGATGGCTCTAAGCAGACATTGTAATTTAAAATTCACCTTTATGATATAATTACATATAATATTATTTCCTTAACATTCATTAAACAAAACCATGTAGATTGAATTAGAATTCAAATTCCAATCTCAAGGACTGTGCTTAAAACAAAAAATCCAGACACATAATCTAAAACTAAATTCACTATCAGGGTGGTTCTTAAATCAAACCTTTATGAGATAACTGAATTTTAACCATTCACTTTCTTCTTTCTGGGTAGAAATACTTCTGAATACGTACTGTGATTGCTCTAAAACTTCTCATTTGATTCTGTATCTTCAAGATTACCTGTGTTTCCACATTACGTGAATCACTTGCGATCTATGTGTCCACTGATCAGCAATCCATTTTTCTCTCTATTTATTTTGCAAAAATTCTTTCTCTATAAAAATATTTTCATGCTCAGACCATTGCTACCCATAAATGCTGTCTAAGCCTGCATTTGAAAAGAAATGTTAAAACTTGTAACTGAAGACTCAATATAATATGCTTCAATTTAACTTTGCAAGCAGAAAATCTCCTTAACTGAGTATTACAACAAGACAGTCATAACTTGTGCCTAACTTATAGTCAGAGACATAATTTCACTGTCCAAGAGAAGATAACACTACAGGTACACTTTCATCTTTGCCAATTTTGTAATAGTGGCAGAGCTTATTCCATAATCACAGTTTACTGACAAGCTGTGTCTATCTGATAAAATATAATGTGAGAAGTTTTCCTACTCAGAATTCAAGGATTTCTGGCTTAAAGGTCAAGAAATATTTGCCCTTTTAAAATATGAATTTATTTGTAACTCTATTCTTTATGAGTCTTTGTTCTCAAATTATTCAAGATTTGGCCATTAAATAGAGAAAGTTTAAAAATACCACATAAAGTAAAAAAGGTCTGTATCAAGTGAAAATAATAAAAAGTTCAGTTTCGGCATGTATATTCTACATAGGCCTTGCGAGATAACAAATTTAAAAGATTTGAATCTCTCCTTTACAATCATTCCATGTTTATTACAGCCATCGAAGACACTTAGCATATGATATAAAGATGCTCAGCATAGTGGCTGCTTCACTGAAAATGCTCTGTAAATCTTTGCTGAACCTAAATGAAATGAATTGTGATATACCCTAAGCAGATAAATGGCAATACAGACTAATATTTGCTTAAACAGAGGTCAAACAAGTTATGATGGGAAAACAGAGTGGGTAGCAATTAATGCTAAATGGAGATTTAGGAAGTTTGGACTAAAAAAAGTTGCATTTGAACACATTCATAAAACATTTATTTAGAACCTGATAGAAATCTAAGGGGGAGAAAAATCTATAAAGCCACAGATGGCTCTGTGTGGTTTGTTTTACTTTCGGCCTTTAAGTTTCTGATTTTCATTATTAATTGCTGTTGAGCTGGCAGCATTACTTGCTATTGTTAAAATCATAACTATCATTTTATCCAAGACATAGTGAAAGGATTGAATCCGAGAACCGCGACAGGAGTGGAAAAGCTTCCGTGCCTACGGTAATTCTTATGAAGCGGATTCCCTTTGTACTTCAACAGAGCCTGCTCTGTCTTAACGCTGGATGCCAACCATAAATTAGGAGCCAGTCTTACTCCGTCACTTGCTGCTTGGCACCCGTCAAGACTCTGCTTTTACGTGAATAAAAATCCAAACCACTGAACAAAGTTTAAAAGGCCAGTGATGAAATGCATAGCTTCTTGCCTCCTCCTCAGGCTCTTTGCCTACTTTATAACCTCCAGAAAGAATGAACCTCTGTGTTCTTTTCTTCCTGTGTATCTAAGGTATTTGCTTGTTTGATTGTTTGTAGTATCCTAGATCTCTCAGCCTGCCTGGTTGGAACATGATCCATGACCTCCCAGATGTAAGACATTTAAATATTATACAAACATTCTGGATCTTCGTTTCCCTCCTGTAAAATTGAATGTAATATGATTGGTGCAAGAATTAAATGAGATAATACAAGTCAAGTACTTCCAGCATTACTTTCTCACATAAGTATGATTTTTATAAAGGCTGACTATAATGATTATTATGCTATTCTAGAATATTTTAAAGATATTTATTGAATAAATGAATCTAATTACTAGTTAGAGAGAGGAACTAACAGAAATTGGCATGGTGTTTGGCAGGCTGAATTTAAATTCTTTTTTTACATCCGTATGTGTGTGAGGTGTGTAACACATGTACACGCATTCAGGAAACATAAGCATAGGAATATAAAGCTGTTTTGGACAAAAGTGTCCTTTCTTAAATCGTAAGGTCCCAAAAATCTCAAACAAAAGAAAGAAGCAGTCCTTGTGAACAAATGCTACACTACGATCCATATCCCCTCTTAAGAAGGGGTAGAGGTGTGTAACATATTTCAGAACCCCTCAAAAAATGTTTGAAGTAAATACATTTAGGGACCCAAACCAGTGAGCAAAACCATTATATTTACATGAAGATGTTCACATAGAAGAGTTTGGTCATCTCATGCACTATGCGGGGTTGCATGAAGTGTCAAACCTTGCCTACATCGCAGCCAAGATAACACTTGTCGCATTTCATACCCTCCAGTACCCTCCTCCTCTCCTTAATTCTACACTCCACTCTTCCTCTGTCTCAGCAACATTGCTGCCAAAGCTTGGTATTGACAATCAGTACCTCCAAATTGTGGAGTCCAAAGGATTCATATATTACATCCTTATCAGACAAGATTTTCCAGGTTTTCTAGATTTTGAAACCACCCAGCCACTTAGCTTTTCTCTTATCACACACTCCAGGATATTCCAATTTCTTTATGACCTCTTTTTCTCTCACTCATTTCTCCTTTCCTAACAGCATGCAAGTATTTTCCGCACAGTTTGGCTCTGATGCTCATGCCTCTTCTTGGACTCTCTTCCTGGACGGTCACACCAGTTGCCATGGTGCTTGATATTACGTTTATGCTGAAGATATCCAGATCTATCTTCATCCCAAACCAGAAACTCTGTGGGCTATGTCAGAACATTTCAAACTTACCGTGTCTCAAGTGAACTCTGCATTATACCGTCCACATATGATTGCCTTATCTAGGAAGGATTACTCTTCTACACAAACAATATCACTATTTAGTTATTCTTTCCAAAAATTTAGGAGTCATTCTGGTTTCTTCCACATCCTCTATATCTCATCCCTTTATACAATCACCTAACAACATCTATGGATTCTACCTCTGGAATATTTCTCTAATCCAAAATTTTTCTCTATTTTTCACTTCCACACTCATTCTGGTTCAAATCAAAACCAGAACTCACTAGAATTACTGCAATCATCTTCCACTTGATCTTTCTGCTCTACATTTGAATATTTCTTACACATGACAGTTACGGTGATTTTAGATATATAAACTAAATCATGTCTCTATCATGCTTTCAATGTTTCAAGAGCTTCCTGGATCATCTAGAAAATACAACCTGAAAGCCCTGCCTCACCCTGAAGGATTCAGTATGAGCAAGTGCCTCCTAGCTCTGCAAAGTTTAGATTGGTCATTCTCCTTCATAAGTGCATTGGTCTCCTCTGAGTTCCTCAAACTAATCAGTCTCTCTCTGCTGTGATGTTTTCACATCTGCTGCTATTCCTATCTAAAATAATCTTTTCCTTTTTGACCTAACTGAATTCTCATCCTTCAAATCTTAGTATAACTGCACCAATTTTTATATTCCGTAGCATAACATACTTACAAAGGTGGCCACAGTTTATAGCCTAAAAACATCATCTTCTTAAAGTAAGATTAATACTCCCTCCATCAAGTGGTGGGAAATCTATTCTTTCCCCTTGACTTAGGGTGGTTTTGCAACTTTAGTGTAAAAAATGATGTTTTGCAGCTTATGCAGCTTCTGAGGCTGGATCACAAAAAGCAAAGTTGCTTTTGCCTACTTCCCTAGGATCACTGACTTTTGGAACTCTGCCATCAAGCTATGAGAAAGTCCAAGTGGCCATGATGAAGCCTCAGGAAAGGAACCAATGCCCAGGCTACAACTATGGCCAAGTTCCCAGCTGACCCCCTGACCAATTTGCTCAGCATGCGGTCCAACACATAGGAGCATTCTCCAGCCTTTGCGGCCAGTCTCCGCCCTGGAACAGTCTGTAGTCCTCTTTGCCAAGCTCTGCCAGAATTTCAGAGTTATGAACAAAACAAATAATTGTAGTTATTCTAATTTGTCAAGTCATGAGATGGTTTTGTGCAGCCATAGGTAACTGAAGCAGTTTTTCAATGAAGCTTTCCCTGATAATGTCATGAAAAACGGCACTTCCACATGAAACTTCATCATGGAAATCTGCCTACTTTTTTCATAACATATCTCAATTTGTAACTATATATTCCTCCACTTTTCTTCTATTATCTGCTTCATAAATTTCATGAGGACAAGTAATATATCTATTTTCCCTACAATATACAAATGTGTGTCTCCATCAGCACTTGACAATATGCACTTGTTCTGAAACATCTTATAGGTAAATACACACATTGCAAAGATCTGTCTGCAGGACTGTGTCCCCTAGTACCTCCTGAAATCTTCAAGACCAGGATAGATCATTTAAATGTTTAATTTCATTGTGTCTTATAAAGTAACCACTGTAGACCTCAGGTTTTTCAGGCAACACAGTCTCTGTCACTACTACTCAGATTTTCTCCCTCCCTCCCCTCTGTCTTTCTCTCCGTCTCCTTGTTTCTAAAGGGCAATGACTGCATAATGTGCGATGCTTATAAAAGATAGGATAAAGGTGATCTTCACTCAGCAGACAATGGTCCCTGTGTTCCCATGGACATGCCTATAAAATCTAGGTTTAAGTCTGTAAGATCGCTCTCAAACACATACAGGCTATACCTACAAAAAAAGGTGACATTATTTTTCAACTGAACTTTGCAAAAGCAGATGGCTGTCAGATATTCCCTGAGGGTCTAGTTTGTCAACCCTTAATCTAGATAATTTAATTGGAATAAATATTTTATTTCATGTAAGAAAGCAACTAATATGATGATTTTTCTTCTGACATTGCTTGGATATTTAGTATATATGCTGCTGAATCAAACACATGACATTGCTTGAATATTTATATATTTTATTTAGTAAAATATGCAGATGTATTCTGCTTATCAAAAAATTGGCAGAAAAATATTTTTACACATCTTCATTTTATACTAAACCAAAGTGCTTATTTTGCATCTATTTACTTTAAAATTCCTTTTATACAATGTAATATAGGCTTTGGTTTTTAATAGAACAACCTTCTCATACTGGCCATTAAAATGTCTCCTCTTCATAAAACCATTTAATATTCACCTGTAATTTTCTTGTTAATTTCTTTTCTATACTAATGAAATAATTATAACAGCACACTTTTGTATTTTCATTTTTCTTCTCAGAATATCCATCTTTTCTAAATGCTCATAGAATAGTCACAATTTTTCTTGCAGGTAATTAAATCAGTAGTAATATTTCAAATTAAGTTTTACAAAATAACTTGGATATAAATTTAATAAGACAACTATTATTTTACCATCCAAAATTAAAATCCAATTATGATTGCTAAGATATAATAATGTGTTATATTTATTTATCTTGGATGAGTTAACATACAAGAAGTAAAATACCACATTTTTTTCCCCTTCTAAATTCTAAATAACTTCTTAAACATTTAAGTTAAAAATACATTTAGAAGTAAATATTCCTTTATTTGAGGGGTTGGGTTTTTTGAGACAGAGTCTCACTATGTAGTTGAGACTGCCCTGGAACTCACTATGTAGCCCAGGCTGGTCTCAAACTCACAGCGATCCTCCTGCCTCAGCCTCCCAAGTGCTGGGATTATAGGTGTGAGCCACCACGCCCAGCTTAGAAGTAAATATTCTTACAATATTAATTATTACCGAAAAATTCTCTTTTTCCTTCTGTTTTGAACACTCTGTATTTGGGTTTATATGAAATCATTTTTTTTCAACTTTAATTGAGTTTATTGGTACATTTTAGGGATACAGTACAGTTACATTCATTGTTGGGATCATGTACCTTTACATGGCAAGTCTTGATTCCCATTTTTTCCCCTTACCCCTGCCCTCCCTTCACCCCCTCCTCCCCTCCCCATCTACAAATACTTTATTTCCATCTTTTCATTATCTCACATTTTTTTCTTTTCCCTTATTACCCTTCCCCTACCCATCCCACCTTCCCTACACCTTTAGCTCCTTTCTTCCCTTTTCAAAATGTCAGTAATCTTATTAGGATCTTATGACATCATTTTTTTAATTAGGGCTACTATTTATAGTCTCTCTCTCTCTCCCTCTCTCTCTCTCTCTCTCTCTCTTTCTCCCCCCTCCCTCATCTTTCCCTCCTTCCCCCTCCATTCTTGTTTCCTGTTTCTAAAAGGTACTGATTGTATATGTGTGGTGCTGATGAAGAAAGGAAAAATGTGATTTTGATTCATCAGATAATCATTCCTATATTGCTAGGGATGTGCATATAAATCTAGGCCCATGCCTATAAGATCTCTCTCAAACACACATATACTTGAATATAAAACATCATGGACAAATCAATGAGGAGGTAGAGAATCAATCACTGAAGTTATTTGATATTTCACAGGAAAAAGAAAGCTGTAACCTTATTCTTTGACTAAGTGTTTTATAAGTTGATACTAGAATACTATTTGGTGGGTACTGTGAAATGGCAAGAGTGACCTCATGCAATGTAAAGAAAATTTTTTACTTATGCACATGTTAAAGACATCATTTAATCAATGGCTTCTATGTACTGTATATAGACATCATCCTCATCATGTTTTTCTGAAGTAGAAGTTACCAGAATATTTTCAAACAAATGGCGGTTACACATACTTCGCCCGACTTACATGTGTTCATCACTTCTATTTTCTCAATTCATCAAATATTTGCCTAGTTTTCCTTTTCCTTTTGCACATGCCAACAAGGACAGCAGTTGTCACAGATAACGGCTGTTCAGATGTGTGTGTGTGTGTGTGTGTGTGTGTGTGTGTGTGTGTGTATCTCAGCTTAAGTAACTTGGTGTTCCCTGGTGCTTACAGGAAGGGAAGTAAGAGTCAGTGAAATGCTGGCACCTCCTGGAGATGAGTGTGGCTCTGAGGGAAAGAAGCTGAAAATTTACTTACTAACAAGGTCAAATGGAAATCAAAGATGGAAAGAGGCACTGGTGACCGTATAATTTATCATCCTAACCAAGACGCTTCTGAAAGCGAAAGAGACTTGTTAGCAATTATGTCAAGACAATAAAAATAAAATGAGACTGTCCCACACACAACAAGATGTAAGGTCACCCTAGGATCATTTCACCCCAAGGAGATATAAAGTCAAGATCTGGGTAAAAATAAGTTATAACAGGAATGGCGATTTCTCCACTGCCATCAGATAACAGATCTAAGTGGTTGTCTCTGGTGATAAATGTGACAAGAGGCACCGTTCTGTGATGAGGTCGCCAGATAAAATACAGGACTCCAGTCACATCTGAATTTCACATGAACAATAAAAAAGTCGTAGTTATAAGTCTACATCAAATATTATCTGAAACACATGATATGCTCTTGCATTTTTATTGGCTAAACTGGACATCCCTACTGAGGGCCAAGGCCTCTGTCCCAACCACCACCAGAACTGTCTAAACTGAATCTTGCAAGAATCACAGTCTTAAAATACTGTTTTAATCACTTGGCAAAAAGGGAGAGGGTATCTGAATTACCTGGCACAAAGCTCAAAGTGTAGAAACTGCTGCCAAATGTAAATGCCATGAGAACAATGGAAGAACCCATTCTGCTCATACAGGATTACAGAGAAAAAGAACAATCAGTAAGCGTGTGGAAAGTGGGGAAGAAATCCCTAAGAGAATGCCCAGGCTAGAAGCAGAGCAAAACAGACTTAGGTTCTGATGAGCCAAATGAGTCAAGACTGAATCCTCAAGTTTCACATTGCTAATTAACCCATTAGGATCTTGAGTACTATTTTAGTTTTTCAAACCAGAGAAACTATTCGGTATCTACACATGTGCGACTTACTTATTTCACTTAGGAGCATATCTTCAAAGTGTACCAATTTACCCAGGAAGAAAAGGACTAAAGATGTAGGGACAGTGAGAAGGGTAGGGGAAGGGGAATAAGGGAAAGGGAAAAAAATGTGAGAAAATGTAAAAATGGAATTAAAGTCTTTGTAGGTGGGGAGGGGAAGAGGGGGTGAAGGGGGGGTGGGGACAAGGGGAAAAGTGAGAACCAAGACCTGTCATGTAAAGGTACAAGATCCCAGAAATGAATGTAACTGTACTGTATACCTACAATGTACCAATAAACTCAATAAAAAATAAAAGATTGAATCCTCAAGTCTATTCATGCAGTGACATCCCAGAAAAGAGGTCCTAAAATGAGAACAAAGGCAAAGTTCAGATCAAAAACCAGCACTCTATAAAACAGAATGAAGAAGTTTCAATACCCAGAAGCAAACAGAGGCAATGTGGGAGTGATCAGGGAGGGAATTTGCAAGTCAAGATGATGCCCCTTATTAGAACTGGAATATGTGTAATTTACATTTCTTAATCACTCGGTGCAAGGATCATCAATCTTTCCAAATGGATTTTATCGATCTTCTATCTAACATATTGTTCAAATTTTTGCAAATGAAGTAGTCGACTTTCATAGTCATACAAATGACAATAGTGATGGTAGTAATAGCTAATATTAAGCACTTATCATGTCTCAGAAATACACTAGACCCTTTGATTGAATTAATTGATTTAATTATCATTATCCTATGATGTAAGTGATGTTACTTTATTTAACTTTTTATGAATTATCTTAGGGATATAGGCAGATTTTTATATAAAGGTAAAAAAACTGTAAAATGTATATAGGATGGATAAAAACCACTGTGCACTGCTTGCATTCCTGCATAAAGGCTACATGGAGTTTCGCTAGCTAGGTTACAATTTCCCTAAACTGTATTGCTTCCTAGTTTATAACCTTGGGTACATACCTTTATTTGTCTAAGTCTTAATTCCATTCTATACACAAAGGGGTGATAGTAACAGCTCTCTTGCACTGATACAAATAGCTGGTATACAGTATATATGTAGTAATTGGCTAACATTATAATTTCAGAAAGACAGGAGAAGGAAACAATTTCTTGTTCTTATAGTTATTGCAATGTCTTTTTTTTTCTAGTTTGCTATTTTGATATGGTATGAGATCTAATTTATGCTGCATCTCCAGAAACTTCCTCAGTTCACGCTGGGATCTATATCCTGGATACCTGCTCAGTGGAAAGCATCAGCTATTTCCATATTAGAGAATCGCGCTCTTGGTAACTAGAGCTGAGCTCTGGCCTGGCCTACATCTCTCCCATCCCTGCCACCACTGGCAGAAAGCAGAGTAACTGCAGTGCCAAAGAGGAGTCCCAATGGCTCTGAGGAGGATTTACATACTTCCGCCACTGCTGGCCTCAGCACTAAATCTCTCAAGGGCGATGGGAGATACAATTTGGACATGGAAGGGAATCGATGCCCTGTAAGGTAAACTTGGGCCATTGAGATACAAGAGACAAGAGGAACCAACGGATGAAATTTTCAGCCTTCCTCCCCAGTGATGAACTTTTTCCGTTGTGTTCACATTATATTACCACTCGAGATCTCACGCAAGGCCAAGAAGCTGACTGGGTAGCATTTTCCTGTAAAACAATGTGGTCAGCTCAGTACCACAACAGTTTGGGTTTGATTTTTCTTTGCCTTGCTTATTTTTGTCTCCTTTAATTACATCCACCTCCCAAGATCATATTTAGCTACAACTTAGTGAAGTAATCCACTGATAGGGAACACTTGCCATGGCCCAGTCACCTCCGCAAAGCCCCACTTATGAGGCCATGAGGATTTGAGGGGACATCTAGATATAAACTATAAAAATGTTCTTTAATTAATCCAATCCTGGGGTTAATTCAATACTGGTCCATCAATTGTGACAAATATACCATTCTAGCTTAAGGTGTCAATAATAAAGAAAATTGATTATGGTATATATAGAAACTTTCTCTACAATCTACATATGTTTCTTTTAAATCTAAAATGGCTATAAATCAAGAGAAGACACCTAAAACAGTGAAAGCAATTCTAGGTAATAAAGACAAGGTAGGGGATATCACAATCTCCAACTTGAAACTATACTACAAAGCTACTGCATGGCAATGGCAAAGAAACAGACCCAAAGGCCAGTGGAACAGATTAGAAGATGCAGAAACAACTCCAGACACACTCAGCCACCTCATCTTCAACAAAGGATCCAAACACCCTCTCTGGAGGAAAGACAACTTCTTTAATAAATGGTGCTGGAAAAACTGGGTTTCAATTTACCAAAGATTAAAACTAGACCTATATCTCTTGCCATGCACTAAACTAAAATTAAAATGGATTAAAGAGCTAAGTATTAAAGCATAAACACTAAACAAGCTGGAGGACATGTTAGGTAGAACTCTTGAAGACATTAGTGTAGGAAAAGATTTTATGAACAAAATCTCAACTGCCCATGAACTATCACAAACTATCAACAAGTGGGATATCTTCTTATTAATAATCTTCTGCACAGCAAGCGAAACCACCAACAGTGTGAAGAGACAACTCACAATTCAGGAAAATTTTTTCACCAGCTGTTCCTCAGACAAAGGTCTACTTTTCTAGAATATATAAAGAACTTAAAAAAATCAGACCTCCCAAATTTAAAGACCCAATCCAAATACGAAAAAATGGAAATGAGGTGTTTGTAAATGGGGGAGAGAGGAAGGGGGTGAAGGGAGGGCAGGGACAAGGGGAAAAAATGAGAACCAAGACCTGCCATATAAAGGTACAAGATCCCAATAATGAATGTAACTGTACTGTATACCTAAAATGTACCAATAAACTCAATGAGAAATAAATGGGCATCTGAAATGAACAGACATTTCTCAGACAAAGAAATAGAAATAGCAAATAAACATATGAAACAATGTTCAATATCATTGGTCATTCAAGAGATGCAGATTAAAACAACACTGAGATTCCACCTCACCCCAGAAAGAACGGTAGCTATCATGAAATGAACCAATAGCAAATGCTGGCGGGGCTCTGGGAAAAGAGGAAGACTGATCCACTGCTGGTGGGAGTGTAGACTGGTGCAACCACTGTGGAAATGAGGACGGAAATACCTCAAAGAAGTAGGAGTGGAGGTCCCATTTGATCCAACTATTTCCTGCTGGGTATCTTCCTAAAAGAATTAAGAGAATCATACCACAGTGATATATGTGCACCCATGTTCAAAGCTGCACAATTTGTAATAGCTAAAACTTGGAAGCAGCCCAATTGCCCATCAACTGGAGACTGGATAAAAAATTTTTAAAAAAAACATGTTTTTTTTAAAAATAAAATGGTGTAATCTTCAGCCATAAAAAATGAGAAATTAGAGACTTAGCTAAATGTATGTACACTGAGAAAATACTCCTAAGTGAAACAAACAGGACACACATGTGTAAATTCTGAATAGTTTCTCTAGTGTGAGAAACTGAAAGTGTAAACAAGGACTAAAAGTTATAACAGACAATGTGGAATAGGGAAAATAGGGGCAAAGGGGAAGGAGAAATGGGAGGGAGGGGCAAAGAAAGAAGGGAATAGAATTAATATGAGAAAATGAAAAAGTGCAAACAGTCTTTGTAGATAGGGAGGCATGGAGGGGTTGAAGGGAGGGCAGGGGAAGATGGAAAAATAAGAAAGAAGATGGATTATATAAAGATGCAAATTTTCAATGATGACCAACATTATGTTGCATACTTTAAATGTACCAATTAAATTAATTTTTTAAAAGTTGATTTAAAAGAAAAGACATTAGTCATGTGTCTTATCTTAAAATACCTTCTTTTTTCAAACTTCAGGAACAATCTGTCATATGCATCACTATGAAAACTAACGAACTCTTTATATAACTATTGCAATGTATTTATATACACTTATAAACATATATCTACACATATATGCACACACTCAAACACACACACATATATATGGATTATAGCTATCCTAAAAGAATTTTTCCAGAGTCTCACTAACCATCTGATGATGCTTTTAAGACATTCACCTGATGCTATTAACTTCTTAGCTCTGGTCAGAAATTATTTTAAATAAAAATAAGATACACAGGTTGTAATGGAGACTAATGAGCTCATGTTGTCTGCCTAACAGTAATTCCTAGATATTATTGCTATCTTCAGAATCACTACAGGGTCTTCTGCAATCCACATCTTGATGGAACATCTGATTCCTTCTTTGCTACATTTTGTTTAGACTGAAGCTGATGGCTGAAGATGCTCTGATCTTTCATGGTTCTACCTTGATTACCAGGAGTATTCATATCTCATCATTACAGCCCTATAGGAGAAATCTGGTATTTTGTGATAAATCTTCATTCATTCTTTAGGCAACTATTTCTCCAGGCTCTATTAGCAGTAGTCTCTGTACAAGGTTGTAGATAAGACAGATAACAGCCCTACTTTCACAGAGCTTATATTTTGTTTGAAAGTCCATTATGCATCACTGCCAAAATTTTAAATTCAACCAATGTACAAACTGCTTCCAATGAAGATTTCCATTCAAACATGTTTGGTCAACATTCCCTTCATCAACTATCCTCAAGAATTCTTTTGCAAACTCAACATTTTCTCACACCTTCCAATAATAAGAAAGACTTAATAAAAACTCACATGTGGATAACAAACAAAGCTCACTTTAAGAGAGCTTCGGTCTTGGCCTCCGCTTGGTGGTGAGCTCAGAATACCTTTGTTTACCTAGGGACCTTGGCCTCCAAACAGCCTAACAAGGCAATTTACAATGGAAGCTTTGGGCCAGTGTCCACTGAGCTTTCAGGGAGGCAGAGACTATGGTAAATTGACTGTAGAGCTCCCAAATTAAAACTCATTACAAAAGCCAGGTAAACTCCTTTGACAAGGAAAGCTAGTCATTTCTCTATGGGAAAAGGACAGTGGGGAGCCAAGCATGGTGGTGCACACTTGTAATCCCAGCACTTGGAAGGCTGAGAAAGGAGAATAGCCACAAGTTCAAAGCCAGCCTGGGCTACATAGTGAAATCCTGTCTCAAAAACAGGAAAAGAAAAAGAAAATGAAAATGGAAGCTTTTCCTCTTCTTTATGCATTTATTCTTCTAGCTGATTCTAACATGTATTCAGTAGCTGTAATAAACTGTGACTTTCGCAATGACAGTTTCAGCACGTCTCATAAATCCTTTTAACAAACTAATGAAATTGAGGATGGATTGGAAAAAAAACTTAAATGTGTTACTGGTGTCAAAAAGGTGTTAATCTTCTGTGGGATGTGCCCCTTACTTCATAGTTTGCTATGTTCACAATGGCCAAGGCAAAATAATTAACCTCCCAAATTACCACTGCGACAGACTTGACTTGGCTTAGGGATCTATCATGAGGGTTGAGGGATTTTCCTCTACTTCTCTTCATGCTGATTCTGTTTCCTTTAGTTTGTGAGAGCAATAAAAGAAGAGAAATGTCTTATGTAACACTGCTATAACCTGCCTCATGTGGCTGGTAGTTTATATAGCAGGCATTTAGAGGTGCACGGGTGTAGATCTTGAGTAACCACAGGAGAATCTGTACCTGACAGTGTGGTATATCATCTCTGACTGCTTGGATCCCTTATTCCATCCCTATGCTATCTGAGAGTCATTACCTGTAACACAGTTCTTAAGCCTGGCTCCTCTTCCCATGTCTACATAGCCATAGAATTCTCATGTACTCTTGAAAACCAAAGCAAAGAACTTCACCACCTGCAATACAGTTCCAAGTGCACTGCCCTGCATCCTCTTGTCACAGTGGGCTGCCTCAGCCAAATCATGCCTTCAGAATGCTCCCACAAAGTCATTGTCTTTTGTTCATCCATGACCTAGATCTCCATGGATGAGACATTGTCTCCCACAACCCTCTCACTGTGCTCTATTCCATCACTTTTGGAGTGAGTTCACAGATTAAACTCAGCATGTATTTAGACAATGAATGTAATGTCAGGCTTTCATGCTCACAGATGCACTCAATCTCTTGCCATCCCTTTTTATTAGCCATGGTTCTTTAGAGGAAAACAAACAACCATAAAAGCTGGCAAATCCAAAGGAGGTCAGTGGACCAGCAGGAGATCCGAGGAAGCTGATGGTACACTTGCAGTCTGATGGCTGTCTTACTAGCACAATTCTCTTCTGCCAGAGGGAGATCACTTTTTGTCCTATTTATGATTTCAGCTAATTAGATGAGATTTGCCCACATTCTAAAGGGTAATCTGTTTTGTGTTTGTTGTTGTTGTTTTGTTTGTTTGTTTTCATACCAGGAATAAAACTCAGGACCTTGCAGGCAGCAGAATCACTGAGCTAAATCTCCAGCCCCAAGGGTAATCTGTTTAATTAAGATCCACAATTTAGGTACAAGATCCCAATGATGAATGTAACTGTATTGTATATCTTAAATGTCCCAACAAAAATATTTTTAAAGCCACAAATTTAAATGTTAATATCATCCACACACACACATACGCACATGTACACACACATGCAGAGAATAATGTTTGACTACATATCTGGGCACCATAGCTCACCCAGGTTAACACATAAAATTAACTCTTTACCCTCTCCATTGGCTTGAAGAGGAAAAGACTGCCCCTCCTCTTCTCTCCCAAATATGAGATAAATACCCAAAGCATTTCCTCTGAGTCTATGCCACACTACCTCTCTTGGACTTTCATTTCAAACAGTTCTGGAAAAATCTAGAATCATCTTTCAGCAGTTTTGTTAGGGGTTGGTGGGAATGATGGCAAAGTTACAGGAGAGTGTGGAAAGCATGGTAAGCTCAGCAATGCATTTCTGGTCTCTAAAAGATAGATGGAACTATTTTCATTATCTTCAGAAATTTAGCCAGTATCTTCGTATAACATCATTCTATTAGACGTATCATCATGCCATTAGACAAGGACGTTCAACACTATGCATTAAATGCTATCATAAAAGTAGTGAAAAGAGATTGAAGTGTATAGAAAGATTTTTGAGTCACAGAAACTTGGGAAAGTTGAAAGAAAAAAAGTGCTAAAACTTGAAAATGGACAAAGAAAGCATGACAAAGAACAATTTTTGTAAACAAAGCTGAAACAAAGGGAAAAGTTGTTCAGATTTAAAAGGATCCTCTACTGATCAATAAGTACGAAGTTCCAGTTGGAGAGGATTAAGAAGGTCTAAAGTACTGCACAATCAGATATCTACAGATAATAATGAAATACTATATATCTCAAAAACTAGAAGGATGCTGAATGTTGCCACTACAAAGAGGTGATGGATTATTAAGGACATATATATATATATTTTAGGGAGATATAT